>NC_089198.1:25106019-25799352 GCF_963930695.1 Labrus bergylta | reverse complement strand
AAAAGATGAAAATCTTCACAGCTGGAAATGTGGAGCAGTGTCAGATGTAATAATGGTTTCTTGAAGCTCAAAGTTCAGCTTTTGACAGAAACGTCTGGTGTTTAAACTTTGAGTCCTTGTCAAGGAGAAAACACTTTGATCTTTTGTTGAATTTCAGAGGATGATCCCTGAGAGATTATTCGATATTCTACATGACGGTGCTACCAAAGAGAGAATCTTCAAAGATAAAGACCATTCACAAAGTCACAGTACAGCAAAGCACCAAAACTACAATGAATGTAAACACAATTAGTTTAAAACAATGCTGCTTGTTCCCCATCGGGGAGAACTACTGTACATTCTGCTTTATAAAATATACACATGTGAATTATGTTAAGTACATGTAGCAGGTCAGGTGAACAAAATATGATTAAGCTACATAAAATACTTTGCATACATTTTGCTGACTAAAGTTTCACATTATCTTGACAAGGCTCCTATTGACACTAATATGGACAACACAATAAAATCCTTTTTTAAATGTATTTTACACATCAACCATATAAGAGGTTTATACATTTTTATACATTTTATCATTTTCTGGCAGAGGCCTTGATGTACTTAAACATTAACTGTCTCATGGGCTTGTGAGCTAAGCTTCATTCTAGAGGTCTCGTGTCTAGGATTTAGAGCCATCTAGTGGTCAGGTTCTATTTTACAACCCTGCCATTCAAAGCGTGAATGTATGGTGGCCTCGGTTGCTTTTCTGTTCTGTGTACTGTTAAAAACGCTATAATAAAAGATGGCGTAGCAAAATGGCCGACTCGATCAAAGAGGAAATACTTTCAGAAGGTTAAACACTTGTGAATCATACTTGAAATATTATATTTCACATATGCCAAAAGATATTTGGACATCTTACACAATAATTATTTACACGTATTAGTGGTTAATCTACATGTTGTTAGCCTGTCATTCATTTCTTGTTTCTCTACACCTTGTTTAGTATAAAGTTATTTTTCAAGCACTTTGTTACTGTAGATTCTTGCAGATATTTCTCAAACAAGTACATTTTGTATCTGTTGGGGATTAGTTAATGTGGCGGAGAGTTACACATTAAGAGGTCTAAGTCAAAGAGCAGCAGGTTAAAGTCAAGGGATTGACTCCAGTCAGACACAGTTTCCTTTTGGAGTATCATGTCATCCACTCCAACCATACAACTCATTTACATTTTTATGTATTTCTCAACAACAATGTCAGAATAATCTCATACGGTTTTGGCTACACAGGCAACATTGGTGTGTAGGATACATTGTTGGATGGTTTGGGTTTTATAATGGGATTAGTCTTAATTAGAAAAGTTTTGAATATAACTAAATTATTCTTCAGTCAACAAATTCTTCTGATTCTCTGACCAACATGCTGAATACATTCAAAAATCTAGTCCTTTCTGTGGCCCCGCCCTCAGATAGCAGTGGTGATTTGAGTCAAGCCCAGATCGTTGGAGTCCTCCCAGCCCTGATAGGGCATAGAGGACGTGTCCATGGCTAGTCATACCGGCCTGGCCTGCCTCATAGTATCTCCTCGACCTTCTGCGGGACATGAGTGGTCTCGCAGGGTGCTCCTCACTCGACTCACCCCCTGACAGTCCCCATGTCTCCTGGCTCCGGGGCAGCAGAAGTCCCTGAAGCACCTCTTGAAGTTCTCATCGAGGAAAGCGTAGAGGATGGGGTTGAGGCTACTGTTGGTGTAACCTAGCGCCACGCAAAAGAAGTAAGCGGCCATGACAGCGGTGGTCTCGGGCACGTTGGCTGACAAGGCCTTGACCAAGATGAAGATGTGGATGGGGGTCCAGCACACGACAAAGACGGCAACCACCACCAACACGAGGCGTGTGATCCGACGCAGGTTGCGGTCCTTTTCTCGTGAGCCAGAGAGCAGGCGCACGCTTTTCAGCCGCATGACCATCAGAGTGTAGCAGACAGTGATGATTATGACGGGTGCTACGAAGGCAAAGATGAAGACACAGATCTTCATCAGGGTGTCCCAGTAGATGTAGGGTTCAGGGAACTGTAGAGCACACTCTGTAGTCCCTGTTTGAACAGAGTTAGCAGGAAGGATTTCAGTCAGTCACACTGAATTATGGGAAAACCAACAAAACTACAGTCTTCTTTCATGCTAACAAATGCACTTTTAGCATTGAGAGTAAGTCTAAATTTCAATGTTTGCTGGTGGCTTATGTACTCATAATGCTGATATCATGTTCGATATATATTAATATGTGTACAGTGTTAGGTGTTTTAGCATTTTAACACTTCAGCTATGTAGAATGCTTTTACAGTTACGAGGAAATAGGCCAAATTGAAGTTTCCTCATTGGTAGTACTCAAAGTGCAGTTGTGCCAAAAAGTTAAGCGATTATAGAAATTCATCATATTCCATGGAAATCCATCCAACAGTTGGGAAGACATTTGACAAACAAACAAATAGTCAACCTCATGCTTGCCCTAGGATTCATCCTTTGAGAGCCATGGATGCTTGTAAAGATTTAGTCAAAACACATCCAACAATTGTAAAGATAAATCAGCCAGAATCGAAGTATACAGTAAAACTGACACAACCAACCCAGTTGTCAGTTGACAGACTGAAAAGCTAATAAACCCTAATGTCAGATCTCTCTTATCGTATAGAGGCCCGTCGCGAACACACACGATCTCTCAGTCTGTCCCTGAAAAAGAGGAATATTTCAATCTCTTTTCTCAACCTATGTGAACAAATAATTACTGCTCTAGCTTTATCCTGTCAAGTATTTGTAATGTAGGCTCTCGTCAACCAACAGAACATTCTCTTTCAAGAATTCCAGGAAGCTTCCTGCAGCAACTGAGATAAAACAAGGTGAAGAAGTTTTAAAGTTTAAAATTGCATATAAGACAGACAATCTTTTGTCTCAATAATAGACACACAGAAATATGTAACTACTGTTAAACATCTCAGGTGAAGTCACAGTGCACAGAAGTGTATATTTATTGCAGCAGAAGGTACCATTGTTGGATTTTGTGCTGCCCAGTATCATCGCAGGAACCCCGGCAGCAGACGACAGCACCCAGATGATCACGTTGATGATCTTGGCCTTGACGGGCGTGCGGAAATCCAGGGCCTTGATCGGATGGCACACGGCCACGTAGCGGTCCACGCTCATCATGGTCAGGGTAAAGATGCTGGTGAACATGTTGTAGTAATCGATGGAGATAAAGACCTTGCATGCCACCTCGCCGAACGGCCAGGAGCTGAGCAGATAGTCAGTGCTCTGGAAGGGCATGGTGGTGGTGACCAGAGCGTCAGCCACGGCCAGGTTGAAGATGTAGATGTTAGTGGCTGTTTTCATCTTGGTGTATCTGTTGTGGAGGCAGACATGAAGAGGATGGATGGATTTGATTGATTGTTTTTTTGTTCACCACTTTTAGTTTTTTGTTGTTTTAATCTTTTAGAAGAAGAGCAAGGTCAATTGAATCACTTTTTGAGATAACGATTGTTTACTAAGGTGCTCAGCTCTATCACTAAATAGATTCACTTAAGCACACACAATAACCAAAGGGAGGCTCTTTAACTTCAACTTTTTCTTCATGATCCCGTGATTAATACAAAGCTTTAAAAATAAATCGAACCACGGTTGAGCTTTCACATTACTTAAAAGGAAAAGACCTTCATGAAGCTTTGAACTGAACCTCAAATGTAGTGAAACAAGAGATGAATGACATTACAATCACTGCAAACCTGCACTTTTCCTAAAAGTAGCTCATGGTGCTGCCTTCAAGATTCAGTTTACAGAGAAAAACAACTGCTGAACATTGCACAGGCACAAGAAAACATGGAAAGAACAGAAGTTCGACTGCACTTCGTTTTTTATGCTTCAGCGTCACGGACTATTCTTATTTATAGCCCTACAAGTGACCCTAAACTCATTACATTCACGACAGCAGATGAACAAACACTCTCATGGAGCAATCTCCCTGCTATTAACCTCAGATGTTCACAAATTAAAATACAATGAATTTCCTGTTGTTCTCTCAGCTATAGCCTAATCCTACATGTTTTTCACTTAAGGGAACGACTGGCTTTGATTAAAAACATATTTAAAAGGTGTGAACTTACCTAATGATGACATACATCACCAAACAGTTGCCCGCCAAGCCCACCACAAACACTACGGAGTACACCGCCACGATGATGGGGATGAGGGGCGACATGGGCTCGGCGTCCCAGGTGCCGTTGGGGGTGTAGTTGAAGACGTCCGACAGTCCGGGTTGCCAGGTGAAGTTTGGTATGCACTCCTCTGGCTGTCCTGAGGGACACCTGTCCTCTTTGTAGATGTGCACCAAGGAGCTGTCCATGGTGCCGAACCGCTTCTACCCGCACCGACCGAACTGCTGCTGCTGCTGCTGCTGCTGCTGCTGGACAAGGACTGACAGCTCAGTTCACACTGGTATCGATAAATACAGCTGAGATCAAACGACTGCTGCAAAAATAAACGGGGAAATGTCTCCTTTAACGCAGATTTTGGCTCTAGTTAAAAAGCAGAGCGCAACAGCCCGCGCTCAAGGACATCATCACCTCAGCCCAACACCACCTCACTTGTTTTTCTGCTTCCAAAAAGTTCATCTAAACGCAGCAACACAAAAGAGGAGTTTCTTTATAGGTGCCTAGCCACAGGTTTAAATACGGATGCAGGAATTTGGGGAGAAACAAAAGGTTTCGAGCAAAGAATTGACTGTCTGTGCCACCGCTGCGTCCCCGAAGGTGCGCACTGGAAGCCCGCACTGCTCATTCAGTGACATCAGAGGCTGAGGCAACAGATGTGACAGGATCAAGCCGGCAAAACGGTTCTGACCCTGAATACATGCCAGGCCAAGTAAAAATATATTTTGGTAATATATTAAACGCTTCTTTTAGATTTATATATTTTCTCACATATTTCTGGTCAAATGCACCATCACACTGAAACATCTGGTTGCTTATTTAAACATTTAAACAACCCTTTTCATTCCCATAAGCTCATTAATTGCCTGCAGAAAAGTTAAAGCTATTTTGCTCCACAAATTTCTCGAAAAATTTTAAAATGTCCATCTCTGCTTCATTATATGTTCCCTAGCAACTCCTTTGAGATCTGCCTCTGCAATGCAAACATACAGAGTCTGCTATCTCTCTCTCTCTAGCTCTCTCTCAGATGTTGAAGAAGTAAGAAGAACACTTAACAGCAACCTTCAAATGAGTGCATGTGAACATGACAGCAGCACCAGATAACAACCAATGTGTAAACTGCCACGGACAGAAAGAAACTTTAATGTAGGGGCCTTTTTTCATGCCTTCAAACTAAAATTGCCAATAACCTTTTAATCTGATTTATTTTTGACATTTGTCACAATATGATTTTCCTGCAAGAAAGAAGAGGAGACTTTTTAAAAAATATAAATAATTTCCCATTATGCCTGCGGCATCAAACAGGACACACTTTCTGTATTTTATCAATCCTAATTTGGCCACTGCTTTAAAAACCCAAATAAATCTTCAATTCTTCCAAAATCCCCAATTGAGGCTGCAATAAGAGCTCAAGATAAAGAAGAGAGCTTTAATTATATACAAAAATGACACCCTGGTTGTCAGAAATTACAGGATTTTCCACCCTTAACCCTTTATTTCTCCCCCCAACTGATTTGACACAGGGAGTCATTAAGGTGCTGCTGTTTCCTCTCCCTCCTTTGGTGCAGTAACTCTGGTTGCTTAGAGACCCATCATGGCCAGGTGTTGTTTGAGTGACAAAGCCTTTTGTAGGTGTGTTGCTATTGTTAAGAGCAGCTTGGCTCTGTGAGATGGCCTTGACAGTTACAAATATGTGATACAAACTCCACTGAGAGAGCTAAACGGGATGAAATTAAAGGTTGAATCATGTTTTTCGTCTTATAAGAGCTGCAATGGAGGAACAATGTAGTTGCAGTGTTTACCATTAACCCGAATCAATAGATATGTTTGTGTACTATCAGTATCACTTGAAACAGGTCGTTTTATGTGAGTTGAAGAAGAGGAGAGGGGATGTTTGCTGCATAACCTTCCCTTGATGAGGTCAAAAACAGAGGCTTTTTTTTCCATTTAACTACCCTTTGCATAATCACCCGAGGTGTCATCTATATCCGGTGAAAGGCTTGAATGAATGGTTTCACGATGAAGAGAGGGATCATCATATCAGAGCTTTCTCATTTTCTACCTGCAGGAACAATGAGTAAAAAACTTTCCCCATAGGATTCTACACCAAGCCGTGGGTTTCTCTGTCTCATCTTTTGGTGTTTTTCATTTATCCTCCTGGATTAAAAAACTGTCAAGGTTTTCAGCATTCATTGTTAGTTCCCTGTGGAGTATCCTGAACATTCATTGCCATTTGGCATCAACAAGAGAAGGAGCTGCCTTGATTTCCCAGCAGCTTTTCAAGATTAAAGAAGCTCTCTCTAACAGGGCAAAAAAGAAAGACTTACAACTAAATTGTCAACTTATTGCCCGCTAACATTTTACACATGGAGAAACACCACCTGTCCAGTGCATCTCTGCATAATATAAACATTTCACTCAAAGATGTTAAATGTACATTTAGCTGTTTCTCAGTGGGCAAAACATAAACCTCTGAAAACTAAAACTGTAAAGTTTGGGGGGTTGCAAAACCAAAACAATGAGCTGAGAGATGATAAAATGCTCCAACAGCTGGGTACAGCAGAGTCTGTGTGTGTTTTTCTCCAGAGTGAACCCCTTTCACATTACTCAAGGTTATTCACTCCACTGTGCAGGAACAAACACAGACTGACTGCTTTATTACTGTATATAAACTCAATCTCCATCAGCAGATGGAGGTGTCTCCATTGTCACCTTGTATGTATGGTATAGCAATGATTTTATTTATTTTTTCCAGATATGTTTTGGGTATTTTTTCCTTTATTGGATATGACATCTGTAGAGAGACAGGAAGTACTGGGAGGTGAGAGTGGGGGACAACAGCAGCAAAGGGCCGAGGTCAGATTCAAACCCATGAGGACTATAGCCTCTGCACATGAGGGGCGTGATCTAAACGCTAGGCTTTCCGCACGCCAGCAATGATTTTTATGTCTGAATGGTTTAAACCGAGAAACTGAAATCAAAATATCTCTGAACCTGGAGTTTTGTTGGGAGCATGGTTTAATGGTAAGTTTGGGATCCTAATTCATTGAGTCTGGAGGGGCTCTGCAGATCTGTGTTATATTAAGTCATCATAATTCTCCTCCAGTCTATACCAAAAAAAGAAGTATGTGATGCTTTCATTTAAAGATGATATATTTTTTAAAAATTTTGCCTTGATTTAACTGTAGTAGTGAAGACGGACAGAAATATGGAGAAGAGAGAGAGAGAGAGAGAGGGAGAGATTTTGCATGCCCTGAGCTAAACCGGACCGATTTGCTTATAATGTTCAATTTCAATTTGTACATAAATTAGAGATTTCTCGCTGAATATTTGGAATAATAGGTGTAAAACTCAAAAAAGTTTCTAACTAAGGACTAGGTAGTTAGATATTTTGATGCGAAAATGTTACATATTTTACCTTTAAGTCTCATCTGTTACTATACTTAAAGTTCATTCTATTGCAAGTCATCAGGCTTTTATTCTTTTTCAAGAGGGTATAGTAGCATTTGTGTCTTCTTAACCAAACCAAAAGAATATGCATATTTATGGACATGTTGCCTCACTCTCCTGTACCCACCTATTACCCTCTCAACATCCATTCTCCAGAGCCACATCCAGGCAGAGGGACGTACTGGCAGTGACTGTTGGGCAACTGCAGGGGTAGGGAGGGAAGAAGAGTTTGTGTGGGTTTGAATGCATTTTTGAAATTTGTGTGCTGAATTTCTTCAGGCTAAAATGGGGACCTACTTTACCCCTCAAAGATGATGTTTTTTTGGGCATCCAAACCATCCAACTCTTTTGTCTATAGAGGCAGAGCTTCAGTAATCTGTCCCTATTGGTAAGATAATTTGGTTTAGTCCTTTAGCTCCACGTTGCATCAATCAAGATCCGAATGCAACCATCTCATAATAATGTCATTATTGCAAGATTGATATTCATCACAGTGCTTTGTTTGAAGACTTCTAAGAAATGAATGGTGAAAGATAGAACAGGTGGCTGGCACGGCTTTTCGTCTTAGTATCAAATGATGATCGGTTCTCTTCACTACATACAGTATATGTTACACAAAGGAAGAAAAATAATGCTTGTTTTTAGCTTTATGATGATGTACTTTTAGATTATCCAAGGAGGTTTTGAATTTGCATTGATGTAAGAATTAGAAAATGTTATACAATAATATGCTTTTGAAATGTCTTTGGTAAAGAAATAAGTTGACTCCTACTCGAAGAATTTGCTTGTTCAGGAACACAAGAGCAAGCCTTGATTCTCTCAAGTCACCCATAGGATTACAGTATACCTCGAGAGCTTTCTAAGAGTCAATCAGATACCGATTTCCTAAATTGTCCTGTCTCTCAGACGCCAATGCCACAAAAATAGCCTCATTTATCTAACCATTAATGCTGTCATGTGGAGATCACTGTGTGAATGTCTCCAGCAACTTAGTAGCAGCATAATTACGTCCCACATGTTGTAGCTCCAACCTGGGAAAGCAGCATTGTACTAGGTTAGACTATGAGTTCAGTACCTTTAAGTATCCAGATGTTGTGTTCACATCAGAAAAGGGAGAGAAAAGAGAGAGAGAGAGAGAGAGAGAGAGTCTGCTAAAGATAAAGATCACAATGTTTGGCATGTGGCACTGACAAAAGACACAACAGTAGGGATAAAAACATTTGGTTCTTTTGTATTTGGTGGCTTGCTTGGACTGACGTTCAGTACTGAGGACAACACACATTTTGAGAAAGTCAGTCTGTTATTTGAAGAAATGTTCATAGTGTGCATTTATTCATTCATAATTGTGACTGTGTGAGTGCACACAGCCCGGCAGGAAAACGATTACTGTGAACACGCATGGAGTCCAGCTCTGAAACCTTTTTGAATCAGCTCATTCCAGAGTCCGTACATAACATTTCAGCACGAGGTAACACACGACCACATTGTCATGTAGGTACATCACATAACTACAGGACAAGCTGCAAACACTCTGGTTTTAGTTTAACTTCAGATGCAGCCGTGAATGAAGCGTCCTGCAACTACTTGTTTTGATCATCACTATGGGAACGGGCCGTCTCTGGCCAATAGTTACAAGAGCAAAGGGATTTGATTGATGAAGCGGGGCAACAATACTCCTCTCTTTGTGATCTCATTTAATGGTCCACCAGGCAGGGCAGATGAAAATGCTCAACACAAAGAATTTGGTAGAGTCAGCCAGACACTAGCATTCAAATGTTCTTTACAAGCGCATTTACCTGGACATAAAAAACTTTCACACAATTGAAAAGTTGAGACAGGACATAAGGCAGGCATAGCCCCAGAGGCTGAATATGCACACAAGCATCCTCTGCCTTGACCGTGAACAACAATTGTGGGTAGGATAACAACAGAAAAGGCAGCGGGGGAAGAAAACCCATCTGTTTGACAGTCCAGAGTTCACTCGTTTTTTTTTTTTTTCTTCAGGTAGGCATGCACAGTGAGCACAGAGTGCCATCCGCTGTAAATACTGCTCACGGAGCGAAGCAGAGCCTGGCAGCCAGCAGCAGTGAGCCTCTACATCAATATTGACTCTGTGTACATCCAAGCGCTCGAGACCTTTTAAACGTCAAAGCTCGAGGGCTGAGTGCAGAAACCTGATTTGAATGCTTGCTAAGACATTTGAAGGCCGCTTACATGATCAAGAAACTGTAGGTGTGAATACTGCAGGTATGCCTTTTCATCTACAAGGCTGTGATATGATGTGATATTCAGTTCAGAAGTTAAGGATCTGTAGGGATGAAATGTGTGTTTTCTGGCTGACATTGAAAGTTGTCTGTTTAATTATGTGTTGGATATTGACAGTCTGAGTGAGTACAAAAGTGTGATTTCTGCAGAGGATTCAGACTTGGAAAACATGTTTTATCTCCTCATGGAGTTTAACATCAGTGCTGAAGCAACGAAGGCATCTGGAAGCAGCGTACTCAGAGGTATGCTGCATGCTGTAAGCGTGGCCTTCTGGATGTTTATGCAGCTGAGCGCAGCACACAGAAGCTGCTGTAAATACTAATGTCCTCTAATTACTATTCAATGAAGTGCAGACGTTGTTTCAAACAGAACTTTTTCCACTTTTGTTTGAGAGAGGGATTATTCATGTGTGAACATTTTAATGATACATTTTCTATTGTTTTTGCAAGTATGGGGATGTTTTCTGCATCATGTTCTAAGTATTACATTGCTTTCTCTGTTGTTTATTTTCCTATAATTACTTTTTTTTCTTTTTGTATAAATTGTACTTTTAATGCCATTTATAGGAGGACACGCCTTCCATATTTTCTGAAGATGAATTAAAGGCTGAATGAATTTTACATCAGTTTATGACTGTGTTATCAGCTAGCTAATCCGCAGTCAAGGAAGAACCTGTTTCATTATTCTAGATGAGTAGTAGCAGTAAAAGACATGAATGAAATGAAATAAAAGAGTTCAAAAGACTTTGGAAGCTTTTTTAGATATTGGCACACTGAAACTCTAAACACATTTAAACATCAGTTTGTCCCCGCTGACAGGAAGGGTCTGCCCTCTTACATCTGATTGTTACCCCGACTGTGCTGAACAAGCTGAAATACTAAAGGAAGAGCTGAAAGCATTTGCACAATCAAGGTGAGATGAATAGAGGTCAAACACCTCAGATTCAATTTACATTCTGATGGAGCACACCACACAATACAACACAGCATTTGAAAAGTAACCTGCAGTACAAGAAATACCAAAATTGTTTTCTTATTAGATCCACTCACCCATAACAAATGGGCTTTGCAATTCTAATGAGAGATTGCTGATAGTTGTAATAAATAAAGTGTCATAGTCTAAAGGGTTTGGCCTTCCAGTGTGACTATTTGAGAACAAAACTCTGCACGGAGAAAGAATTTCTAAAGATAAAACTTTTGAAAAAAATAAAAGGATTGCATGTTCACTGGACATCACTAGAGTGGGGACTTGATACCAAAGCATCCTATTTCTTTCCAAAATATATGTGCACTGTTTTTTTGTTGTCAAAAAGGACTCCGACTCTGTTATGTTATTCTCTGCAATCAAGCAAGACAAGACTGAGATGACATCACTGCTTGCAAAGCATATTTTCTTAAGACTGAAGAGGCTTGTTTTGAAAGACAGGGTGACAAGAGTTTAGAAAATCTGATGCATTTGAAAGTAAGACTACTTTTTTTCCTTGTTCATTAATAAACTGCCTGGTCAATGAAATGTCAGGAAATGGCTCCAGGTGACATCTTAAAAGGCTTTAAAAGTAACTTTAAAAAAAGAAGACAGAAAAACAGCTAATTAACATAAAAAAGTCTTTAAAAAGAACTAAATGTGATTATTAAAAGAGTTTTAAATAAATTTTCTGGGGGTCGCTGGTGGCACAGTGGTTAGTGCGCGCGCCCCATGTATGGAGGCTGTTGTCTCGAGTGGGCGGGACGGGTTCACATCCCACCTGTGGCTTCTTTCCTGCATGTCGTTCCCCATTCTCTCTCCCTGATTTTCGACTCTATCCACTGTCCTATCTCTCCATTAAAGGCATAAAAAAAAAAATCTTAAAAAAAATAAAATAATAATAATAATAATTTTCTTTGAATTAACTGAACTAGAATCTACTAATCACTGCAGCTCTGCATGGATGATAGGGGTACTGGATGCATAACAAAACAGGAAAATATTTCCTCAAGTGTATCATCATATAAAATAAGCGTCGACTTCATTCAAAGCAGTCCAATGAAAATGTTCTGTGTTACAGTTAATGCCTTTAAGTATCAGTACATTATGTTTAATAATATATATATGATGATTAAAATTCCCTTACATTTTTTTTACATCAGGTCCCCTGATAGCCTATATTGTATTCATTATTCATATTCATTGTATCGTGCGTTGCATCAACAGAGGCTATGGTCCTCTGTTCATGGGGCTCTGTAGACGTCCTGTGTTTGACTCTCTCATTCTCGTCTCCTAATCTATCCTCTGTCCTATCTCTGAAAAACAACATGAAAATATACACAAAAAATAATATCAAAATAAAAAATTCAACACCAAACATGGCAGCTAACTTAGGCTTTAAATCCTTGTTACCAAGGTAACAAAAACAGACATCTGCAAGCTTTAGTTTATTTTCAGCATTATTTCTTAAGCATCTATTAACTTTTACCCCTGTGTCTGATGTGGTAACTATCTTTGAACATGTTTTTTAAAGAACTACATTGACTCTTATTTCGTCAACATTTTTATTGCTGATGAATTACATACTTTCTTGTCGGACAAAGTTTGAAATGAGTCTTTTGTACTGAATACCAATTTAAAGCTCCTGTGAGGATTTTTTAGCTGGTTATGAAACAGAGTGAAATTATTACTGATGCCTCTTTCTGACCTACAAAAGCAAACCAGAGCATCACAATTAAAAGGGATGATTTCTATATAGTTATATTTAATGCCAGTAAACCTGCCGGGGGGTTAGGTGACTGACAATGTGACCAAAATTACACCAAACTGTACACCAAGATGTACAGTGACTGATAAGCATGACTGTTAAAAGAAAGCAGGAGGGCATATTTTATTAGAGAATACTACTTACACATGTACAGGAAAATATAAGAGGTTTCCCTTTATCCACCAGGACACCAAGATCAACACAAAACGAAAAGTTTTGAAAGTTCCTCACAGGAGCTAGAAATGAGAAGATAGAAATGAGCTAAGCTGCTCTGTGCAACACATCGATTCAGACATTGATCAAGTTTATCTTTGTGAAAACCGTTTCAATATGTCTCTCTTATAACTTTCAAAGAGCTAATAAAGTTTCCAATTTCTGCACAGGGGACTTCATTAATCAGATTAAAGGTTCTACATGTAACTTTTTTTTTTAAATCGATTTTTATCGCCCATTCTCAACGTCCTCCTCACTCAGTACAAACTCATCACACACTCCCGGTCTTCACCTGCACAGCCAGAGGCCGCCTTCCACACATTTGTGGTTGTATCGTATACTTAACCTCCTCTGATTAATGTTGGTTGATCATGGTTAATGTAGCTGTTGATTATAGGGGTACATTTACTGTGAAATGAGTGTGATAGAGACAGAGGGTACAGTTAAGAGATGTTTTTGTTCATCACATCTTAAATCCAAGGTGACAGGTTCATGGCTGCTCAAATCCCCAGAACACTGAAGCACTTTCCGTCTATATTAAGACAGGCTACATTGTCGTTTTTATTTTTATTTTTTGCTCTTTCTGTTTTCTTTACCAACTTTTCCTGGACTGTTTTTGGACATGAACTATTTTATGTTCTTTTAACTTTGTTATTGCGCTTCCCCGGCCAGCTCTCTCTCGAAAAGATTTCAATCTCAGGGGACTTGAATAAACCGTTCTATATATTGTTTGACTTTATCCCCCATAGTTTTATGATCCCATTGTTTCTTTTTTGTTATCTGATGTTCTTTATATGTTTCCTTTTCTCTTATCTGTGAAACACCTTGTTGAAAATTACTACTATAAATAACGTTTATTCCAATAACACCAGGCTGGGGTTTATTTTAGAGGTGATTCAAAGTTATATTTTCTGCCCCCTAAAACATAAAGTCCAGTGTGACATCAGAAATAACAATTACCGGCATCATAGAAATAGAAAATAAATGTACACATTTTAACTTTATCAAGAGTACTATTATGGTCAAATTTAAAGATTAACTTTTGCAGTGGAATGCATCGGTGTAAGTGCTTCAAATGAAGCAGTGTTTATCTCTTTGACTTCTGTGAAGGTACCGCTCAAGTGGGAGGCAGGTTCATATCCCTAGGTGTTATGGGGAATTGTTGATGCTGTGTTTGGAAAAAGGTTTTTTTTCCATCTTCTTCTGATTTACATTGCTGATGGTACATTTCAAAATACATAGCCATAAAAAAGATATTGTGACTCCTTTGCGTTTTGAATACATGGCACGTAAATCCTTTCTTAAATATCATTAAAGCTATTTTTGACTTCATAATTAGGCACAGATACAGAATAAATAAAAACTAATTACAATGAAGGTAACATTCAAGCTGAGCCTGAATGCAGATGAGAGAACCATGACAACAACAAAACACTTGGAAAAGAAAGAAGGAATGTTCTCGTCAGCCTCGACATTTCTGTGTAGCTATTTGTGAGTCTACATGTTTTTGAATATGATGAGATTAAAAAACCTAAATGATGAATGAGCCAATCTCTGTAAGTCTCAACTCTGTTGGTGCAACCTCAATATCAGCTGACACAACACAGGAGCAGCGTAGATAAGCATCTTTATTTGGATACATACAATGTTTTACAGTTCAGACTTAAATAACTTGCAGTTTTGTACATTATCACAGACATAAAGTGTTCAATCACCACACATCACTGAGCAGCGGGCACGACACGAAGCAACACGGTCAAATCAAAACACATCAAGGATCAGCTGGGGGAGGAGGTGGAAGGAGGAACCTACACCGGTTGAGTTTTAAGTCATCACACAAAATGAACAGCTGATTATTTAAACGGTGAGGACCAATATACAGATAGTACACACTCATCCACGCAGTGACACACAAACACAAATGCACGGTAACAGTTCAGCTTCGAGCCGCCACGGCTGGAGCTTGCTGTTGATCAGTGGACTGGAGCTGTCTCCCCAGGTACTCCCTGTGACAGAAAGAAGAAAAACATTACACCTCAACGCACACAAACACACAATATACTGATTTTTTTTTTTTTTTTAATTCCAACTGCTCTATTTAATGTCCTTTTAATTTATAGCAATTTTTAACATTCTTTGCTGAAAGGTAGATGAGGAGTTGAGTCTGTATGTTCTTTCTAAAGCATGAGCGAATTATCTTAGCTTAGCATAAAGACAAGTAACAGGAAAAAAAATAGTCCAGCAATTTTCAAAGGTTATAAGATTTGCCTTCCTTCAGCTCTGAAGAATAGATTTTTTGTTGTTTTGTGCAGAGAAGGGCTGCGACCAAGGATTAAATCTACTATAGATTCATCTAAAGACTGCTTTCTTGTTTGACATTTGATTCAGTTCCAGGCCAATCACAAACGTTTCCTTTATATTGAGCGGGTTTAAGTACTCTTGAGGCCTTTTGTTTAAACAATTAACATAACAGCCTCTGATGTGCAACATCAATATTGCATCAGTGGTAAACAAACCGGATGTAAATTTTTAATTGATGGCGTACAATGTGTGGAATATGTTTAATAAGCTGCCTTGCCACGCAGCCTGCAGCTACAAGCGGGTTTAGTTGCTTTTAATGGTCGTCGCTTCCCGGACTCCCTTGTTGATTGAAAAGGTTCCAGGTTGGCGATGAGAGGCCAAAGATTTCCTTGGTAAATTGTTGATGAGGCACTGCAGCTTTTGTGAGGTTCGACACAGGACACATACATCATAAATCTGTGACTCATGGGTGAGGTGGTATGATAGGATTTCCATTCCTAATGCTAAGCTAAGCTATAGTTTGACAAGTCTTTCCTCAAATTGTAGAGAGAAACAGAGTGTTATAAATCATCTGTTCTAACTATCCAAATGCCAAAATAATCCACCAATCTTAAAATGAGGATTAAAATACATATCATTTCCCTCCAGCTGATTACTGTGCAGCTCACTATATCTTTTAAATTAGTATCTATGTGTTCTCGTTTCATCTGTTCTCCTCCCTGTTATCTTGATCCCCAGACATGGTGTCAGTCCCAGAGTTGAATTATAAAGTCATTATTTCGAAAGGTCACACACACCTCCGAGTTTCTTTTGGGCGGTAACATTTACAGATGTGTTACCATGACACTCAATTTACTGCGACGAAAAATATCAAATGTCTCTCAAAAACCTAACCATGGAAAGGCTGGCATATAGCTTCTGAACGAGGAAATCATATTCACTTCAAAAACTCATGAACAGTTTGTGATTTAAAAAAAAAAAAAATTGTATCAACACTAAGAGTTAATCACAGCAGTGAGTTGAGACAGGGGTCACTGGGGGTGGCAAAATAATCCCTCTGGTTCAGAGATTTTACTCTTTGGCATGTTAGCATTTCTGTCTCAGGTATTTCTTCTTTCAAATTACCATTGCTCATCTTCAAGCAAAGCCTCCATGCTCTATATCATTATTAACTACTAACCCCGTCTTGATCCACACAAAAAAGATTTCAAAGCAGATAAAGCTGGTGTCCACTGTGCTTTGAGGGCAAATAGTCTGCCATCTACTTCTGTGGATTTCAGTCATTCAATACAGTTAATTAAAGAGGGAGAGTCATTTTTGTCTCTGATGGTAATGAAAAGCCTGCAAACCTTAACAAAAGAGTCTCATCAGGGTTGTTCAAAATGGAAAAAGCTGCTAAAAGTAACGATGAGTAATAACGATTTGTAGCCAGAAGAACCAATAAAACTGTTCGTCTTTAACATTTGAAACCAAGCAAGTTGAGCATGTTATACTTTCGTTTCAGAAGCTGCACAAACTAAGAACAGAAATATTAATCAAAGCTATCTGGAGGATAGCAGTGGGAATGAGCAGAAAATCGATTTATTTAAATAAGCAGTAAAATAGAATGAAAACTGTGGAGGGGAACCTGAGTTAAAGAGTGTTTGTTCCGGGGCGCTGGTGGCGCAGTGGTTAGTGCGTGCGCCCCATGTATGGAGGCCGTAGTCTTCCAAGCGGGCGGCCCAGGTTCAAATCCAGCCTGTGGCTCCTTTCCTGCATGTCATTCCCCACTCCCTCTCTCCCTGATTTCTGACTCTATCCACTGTCCTATCTCTCCATTAAAGGCACAAAAAGCCGAAAAATAAATCTTTAACAAAAAAAAAAAAAAAAAAAAGAGTGTTTGTTCCCCCTAAATTCTCAGCAAGGTCGATTTCTCAACCTTGCACTTTTTCCAATCCCTCCCTCCCCGCTCTTTCAAAGGAGTTCAGCGTGATCTTGAACTGACATTTGGGTATTCTTATGGGCATAAAAGCCAGGCTTGTGTTTAAACGGCAGTTTAAAGATATATAATGAAACCATAGACTTCAGTTGAAAGGACCGTGTCTCGGGGCCAGAACAGCACAAGGACAGGAGTGACTCTTAGCGGCTTGGACTTAAACAGAACAAACCATCAATACGGAGCAAAGTAGCACAATTAACAACTTATTGAAGAAGAAAGGCTTTTCAAAGGAGACCGAAGGGTACAAGGATATAGAACGCTTTCACACATTCATCTGTGCTGTTGTCATGACAGCGGGGGCTGCCAGTAAGAAGGCATGGGAGGTCCTTCACATGGAGGGAAGCAACTGAAGGGGGAAGCTGTTACTTTGAAAATAAATGATCTTCAATAAGAACTGAAGACACCCCAGGTTCAGAATTGATCAATAAACTATGAAACCAATGTTCTCATTCTTACATTTCTGTTCTCATGAAGGCAATGAGTGGAGGCGGCAAATAATTCAATGTGTGATGTAAATACCGAAAGACGAAACCCCCATCCTCATATTAGATCCCTGTCAAAATGAACAAACCTGCAAAAGCAGCCTGCGCATTTCTGAGACGACAAAAATGTTTCTGCAATTTTATCCGTCTCCATCCCGCCCTTTGTCTTTATTTTTTTATTTTTTTAAACTTTGACACAAAAACAAATCAATGGTTGCAATGGTCTTTGGGCACGGCTGAAGTACGGCACATCATGTGACGCTGACCTCATCTCATGGTCAGCGTCCTATTCCAGAAAGCAGGCTCAACAAACTCCGAGCTGAACAGTCGATGTGTAAATTGGAATGTAGTCGATTAATTTAACAGGCTACTAAATCACACTTATAGGCTGATATTACGGGTGAAAAATAAATCAGTTTCAGAGTCCAGCGCGAGAAAAGAGGACTTGGAAGCAGCTCAACATGAAATATAAGAGGCGTGAAGGCCCATGTACCTTACTTAAATCAAAGGCTATTTGACATGCTAAAGTAAATATTCAGTATCTATATGAATGAGCTTAATCCCCATCATATTGCTGGTTTCACACACATCAGTGTCCTTTTGCTTATATCCTATTGAATTCATTAATTCAGCCTTTTTAAATTAACATCTCCTTACATAATCAAACATCTCTTTGATATAGAGGCTCCTCGACTAAAGGACGTGCCATGTTTGGCAAAATAGAAGCCTACATTTAATCTAGTATGTCTAACAGATTAAATTGAAACAACCTGGATTATATACATAATTTGTATAAAATGCTAGTTTTTGTACAAATAATGTGTATATTTTTCTAGCTGCTATAGGACAGACGCTCGCTGTCTAAGCAGATACTCAGCTAGAGGTATCTGGATCAACACTAAAAAGGAATAAAGTGTATCCGAACAGCTCTTCAACCATTTACTGATTTTAATTTATCACAGAAAATAAAGCAACACATGTGAAACCGTTAAAAAAAGTGTTGTGGGTTGAAGCAGCAGCAGCAGGACTGTTTTAAATGCACAGACAGGCACATCTGAATAGAGGCTTCCTTCGAAGAGAACCTCATCAATTCTTTTAGGAAAGGATCATAGATCAGTAAAGATGATGGTTTGATGAGTACAGAGTAGATCAAATGAATCCCCGATATCGATGAAAGAAGGGACTGAAAATAGAGCCTGACCGACTTGGTATTTTTTGTGCGGACAATGGTAACGATTTCTTAGATCTATGTTTGATCTGTAGAGATAGAAATAGATATATACATTTATTGCACGGCTCCCCCCATTGCAATTATCAAACACTTGTGGAGAAGATTTATAACGTGGACAAGATGGTCACTCAGCTGGAAAGTAACAGCGCATGTACGCTCATCCCCGCTCGACACTCTGCAGAGTGATAATAGTCACTGGATATGCTAATATTGGCCGATATTTTTGGCTGGCCGATTAATCGGTTGGGCTCTAATTAAAAGCATCCAGAATCCCCAAAGCAGTGTTTTGGTAAGGTGACAAGGAAGCACATACCACCAGTGTATTACTAAAGGTTTCCATAAAGGAGGCAAAGATGATCCATCAGGACATAGAGGAGAGAGAGACTTCATCACATAAAGAGCAAAGACCTATGATAAGTGATCCATGACATCACATGCTTTCACACTGATGTGAGAGGAGTCCTGCTGAGAGTGAGCTTGAGAAAAGCTGGTGGGGATGAAAACATCCTAGGCTGAGAAATGGGAACATGTTTAGAGCTGGTAATCATCGCCCCTGCTTTTCATTTTTCTCAGTCACTAACGCCAGACAGAAAACCTTTTTGTGCTAGTGAATATATTAACTTCTGCCCCCACTTGAGCAAACATACATTTTACAAACAACATTATGGTCACATAAAAGGAAAACAGCAGCAGAGTAGGACATAAAACACAATATCTCCATACACTGTTGCTCAGGGAGCAGAGTATTTTCATGTTTGTTTGTTTGTTTGTTTGTCTCTGTGTTTCTCAGAAGCCAGCAGAGAAAAAAAAAAACACACACACAAAGATGAGGAGTGACTAGACTGGACCTTGTGAAAATCTGTTCGGGCAAGGTTTGCCCATACCATTGAAGCTTAGTGAAGGGAAATATAAAAGAGTGATGGTGTCATGTCTCAATGAGGAGTTGGAAAAGGATTTTAGATAAGATACTGATAAATATTTGGGTTTTCGTGTTTTTTGTTGTTTATCTTTCTTTGTTTTTGTTCACAGATACACTTAATAACAACGATTTGGACCCTTGATTTAATGAAGGACTCCTTTTTTTTTTTCCAAGAGCTGTGACCAAGACATGTTGGGGTCACAATGTTTTACAGTTGGGGAAACAAGCTGTCATTGCTCTCTTGTGGTCACGTGTAGAAACCCCTTCAACTGGAACAGCAGCTTACTGCCAATACTGCAAATATTAGCTAATAAAAAAACCTGCTTGATTTTAATTAAGGACATTGTTACAAAGCACTTAAAATCAGAGTTTGCTCAATTTAAGTGGGGACAATAATAATAAAAAAGAAACCCTTGAACCTACTTAAATTAACTAAAATTTTTGGAAGTTTTCAAGCAATCAAATCATTTATTTGTAAAGCCTTACTAAAAATGTAGAAATCTATAAATCTAGGATCAAAAGGATCGAATGTTAGAATCCTCTGACAGGAGCTGTTTTACCACTGTACTTCGTAGCTGGTCATTTGGGGCGACTACAGTCTGAATTTAAGTAACATCTCCGTTTTCATGTTCTGGCAAATTCTATTTATACCTTTTTATATCAGTGCCCAGAATCAACTGACCTGATATACTACCCAGCACAACTCGGCTGAACTTCAACTTCTCCCAAGCAGAAGTCTAATCAGACAAAATAAATTAAAAATACCTTCGAGGTGTGTGCAGGGTCTTTTCATCATTTGTATGCAAATGTGAAGGATTTGCATACGATGCTTGGTTCCAATGTGACTGTAACATCTAATTTTCCTCGAGACAACAACTTTGTGTTGACTTGTTTTATTATATGGAGCAGAATGCAAAGCATGAATGCATCCACAAATGTGTTCATACCAGTTATGGACCATGAGCTTCTGCACAGCCAGCAGGGCATTGTAGCGGACAAGCTGGTCCTCGTGGTGCATATGATTCATCACAAGCTGTTTTCCACCCAGCTGCTCGATCACTCTGAAATGAGAGGAATACAAGAAATAATGGTAGAAAGCTTTTATCCAGATATGGAACAGGTACTTTTTTCACATTGAAGGATATTCAGGATATTCAGTTGTTCAGCTGGTAATTGCATTCAGCCTGACTGAAATGTTCTAAACATGTGATAAAGGACCATCGGCCCTGTAAGAGAAAGGAAAGCTTTGCAGAGGAAAACAGAACTGCATAATGATGCAGGTGATAATATAGTAAATGGTGTGACAAGAGGAAATGAAATTAGGTGAAATACAGGCACTCTGCCCTGTTACATATTCACTCTGGTAAACCAAGCACCAAAACAATGCTGAAATGCAAAAATAACTTCCACTAGAGACTGAGTCAATCCACATAAATATTAACAACCATATTGTTTTATAGTTTGGTACAAAAATTGTTGGACTCTATAGCATTTTCCTCCACACATGACATTTATTAAACTCACCAGTTTAGAAATGACCAGTCTAATGTTTATGCATTGTAAAGGGCGTGGCTGCATTGAGTGACATGTGAGTTGTTGCATGTTCATCGACTGTTCGTCGCTGAATTTTCTTATTTGACATCCACCCAAAATAACTATTTAGTATCCCAAAAAAAAGAGATAACAACAGCTGAAATCACCCTCAATGATTTCTGGAGAATAAATAAAGGTTGAATTAAAGCAAGAAATGGAGCATTTCAACCTTAAGGATTGACTCCTTGGGAAAAACAATCAATAGGGAGACAGGAAAAAACATAATTGAAGTGTCAGTCACACAGTGTCTTCAGGATAACAACTGTTAGGGCTGAACCTTAACAATACACGGAGAGAGTAGAGAGACACATGCTGCTAGCGTCCTCAGAGGATATATGAAGTAAAAAAAAAAAAAAAAAAAAAGGTTCATCCACCTCTGACTCCTGACAGAAACAGACAACCACATTCTTATTTCCTAGGGTTTTTGTGCTGCTAAGGAACAGGCCTTTCAGTGTTACAAGATATGAACAAATATGGCAGACAACAATCTCTTTTTGGGCTCTGGCTACTTTAAGTATTAGTGTTTCTCATTTAAAACAATGTCAGCTTTTTAAGGAAATTGGGCTAAGTGTTTTTATTTTAAAACTGTCATTAAATCAACTTTTAGTTTAAAAGGCCTGATTCGTTTGTGTCTCATAATATGTAGCAGCAGACAGTTGCAGCAGATTTGTTAATATTGCAACCCTAACATACCTCTGTTTCAGCAATATTTCAGCCATGCAGTTTTTCTAAAGCTGTAGGCTGTAAACATGTAAACTTTGTACAGGGATAACTACTTTCTTTTACTAGCACAGTTCATGCAATGAAGACGTTATGTTTTTTGCTTTTACTAAGTGAGTCTTGATATTGATGGGGGAAGGGGGGTTCTCGTAACCATAGCAGCTCACTGATACCTGCCCGCATGAGAGAGAGAGAAAGACAGAGAGATAGAGAGCGAGATGCTGAGCTGCTGATTGATCAATTCTAGCTTCAAGCACGATTTTCTTTTCTACTCTTGACTGTTGACTACCAACTTGTGGACCTCTGTGACACTGAAGCTGGGTACAGACTTCGTCCTGAGACCCATAAACGAAGTGCTAATCGAAACCGTACCATACTTTTAAACAACATCATTAGCAGTACTGGGAGCTGGTGGCTAACATGGTTTAACGCTGTCAGTTAAAAAAGAACAGAAAAGAGTCCAAGCTCAACACAAACATTAGCATGGATACTTTGAAAAATAAGTTTCATTAAACATTTCAGTCTGTGAATGTCCTGAAATTCTTCCTCTTTATCAACTTACTAACCTCATTTTAAAAAGATTTATCAGCAAGTATCACATCCCTTATCATCACACTACATCTCAAAGGCTCAAGCTCTTTGACAAGCCACGTTAGACTGCAATTAGCAGATGGGGAAACTGTGGCAATGAAGGGATATTCATGCTCAACAACTAAAGTCATAGACTGTGGAAGACTGTGGGTTTGAGTTAAGCAGCAAAATGTGTGCTTGTAACATTACCATTGACAGAAGGCAGTTTAAATTAATGGATCAATATAATTCACTCAGTTTACAACAAATAACGAGCACAAATGTAAATTAAAAAGTGACCACTGACACTATCAAGTCTGATCTCGGTCCCTTGTTTTGCCAGGAGTGAGCCTGTTTTCTAAAAGTCATACTTCCTTATAGTGCGACAGTGGGCGGCAGAAATACTGGTTGTTACAAACTTCTGTCAACATAGTTTGTTCTGTTACTCAGCTGACCTCCTGCTGTTCTCTCTGCTCCTAATGAGCTGCTGTATAGGTTTCATCACATGTGGTAGCGGCATGTCCTTGAATTATTAGTTTACAATTGATAATTTCTCTCTTCCCCTCATTATTGTTTCTTTCTCTTTCCATTATTATTCTCATTAGTATTACTTTTTTTTTTTTCTTTCTGAAAAGCCTTCTGTGGACTAGTGTTGAGAATTAGCATGTGTGCTAAACACTCAAACAATGCATCTGGTCTGTCCAATGCAACTGTAATGTCCATGAAAATGTGTCTATGTTTGCTTTTTACATGAATGTCTCTTGATACGACCACAACGGGGCATCAACATAAAAGGCTCCAAACATTTTATGGAGACCATGCCTTACCTTTTGCCACGTGGGTAATGTCGCACATACTCGCCGATGTCGTGAGCTGCCACTGCAATGACTTGAGGATCATCAGACACCTCCAACAGCCTCGTCAAAATCCTGTTAAGGAAAGGGCAAACAAAAAGGTGAGCATAAAATCAATAGATGAGCAGAGACTGTTTTCCTAGGCTTATCAAAGAGTTGAATGTAGAGGTGCATTGATCTTTCTGGAAGCCTTTGTAAATGTCACCCTTAAACAGGTGTAAAACTTTAAAATCTAAACCCAAGGACATGAGACGAGGTATTCTGTAAAAACGTGTCACCCTGGGGTTCAACTCAGACGGCGCGTGAGCGAGAATTTTGTAAAGAGACTAATAAAAAAGGAGCGTCATTTAAGCTGCAATGTTGCCTGTAGCTGTTCATGGAGACAAACGAGTGAAGAGACAATTAGATGGGGAGATTAGGATTTCTCCTGAATGATAATAGGCCCAACAAGAGTATGTGACAGACACAAGAACACAGACACAAATTGGTGTTTTATCTCTTGTGATCCGATTCCTTCGATTGGACACACTGGCACTTGCAAGAGGATGTGCAATTATGAAACAAGATGATGTGAGTAAGAACCTTTTCAGAAGCTGTTTCAAGTGTTGTTTTTTTGTACACACACTGATGAAGTACTAGAGACTATTTCAGCTTGAGTTTGAAGTGTATGCTTTTGAGTGTATTAAAAAAAAACAGCTACAAAAAGACACTAAGACAGCAAAAATGGCATCCTTAAGACATGGAATTGCAATACAGGAGTTTGTTTTGATTGACTATATTCACCATCAAAAGGGATTAGACTCCCTTTCAAAGTACAACGTCAAAGATGTCTTAACTGAGAACTTAGTAGAGAAATGAAAACCTTTCAATCTTAATCTTATGGCTGAATTTGTTTTTCATTATCTAAAATTACATTTTTCCAAATTTGTGATAGAGTGAGAAACTCCAAAAAGAACACTCTTGGAAGTAGAGTACTCAAAGATGTATTTGAGGAAGATTTTACTTTTAATTTAATCAACTTTTCGTTGTATTCTTACATTCATCTACAAGTGCTAAAAGTAGATACTTATTGGAATCAGTGAGCATAGCTGCCAGAAAAGGAAATAACTAAACAGGCTTAAGCCAGCCTCCCTTCATACCAAAGACTGGTATGATATAATTTATGAACTCTATGAAAAAGCATTTTTCTTCATGAGTATCTGAACATGTTGTACCTTTAACAGAATTTCTCTTTATCTAATATGAACAGACAAAGTAAACCGATTGTCTCTCTACTGCGTGTGCATCATCTTACTTGAGGAGCTCGTAGTTCTTCTCATTTAGGCGGACAGCGTTCTCACGCCAAAACTTCTCAGACTTGTGCACGGGACTCCATTCCAGACGGCCGGACTTGAGTTCAGAGCTGTACTCATCAAATGAGCTGGTGTGGGGGAAAAAAATAGAAAACTGAAGAGTGTTTTTTTCTGCTAGTGAAAGGGCAGTCTAAGGATCAAAGAGAAAATCTTAAAAGGTAACCTATAATCCTTATTTTTAATTAAAAAAAATCAATGCCTTCATAAAGAACTGGGTTCATGTACAACACGGAATAATCATTAATTCTTTGAGAGCCTGGTGCAGAAAATAACATACAGTTTTTTCACTGTCCGCTCTGTCGTTTGAAAATTACTGTAAACTAAACAGGACCGCATGTTATTCATGAAAAGAAAAGTCCAATGTACCTGAGATCTTGCACGCTCTCTCCGAGCCTCTCCAGCAGGAACTTAATGTCCTCTGTGATGTCCTCATCATCGTACTTCTGCTGCTCGAGGTTCTCGAGTTGCTTCAGCACCTTACACTGAATCATGGCCAGAGCGTACTCCTGACGAGTCTCCCTCTCTGCCGACTTCTCCAGGAGATTCTGTCAAAGACAAAAATCAGTTTGAGAAACAGGTGAGGTACAAAAAATGACTCATCTCATATGCGAGCAGTTTGTTTTAGAAATGAGAAGTGAAAACTGGGACTGACATTTCAAAACAGAAAGCTGGTAATTGATACAAATCATTAGTGTAGCAACCGATTCAGGCTAAGTCATGAAAGATGAGGGTTGTTTTTGCATGGTTACAGTAAATAATCGTATTAAAAAACGTATTACTGGAAAGAGGATTGAGCTGGCCTCATTGTTTGATATGGCAATTTTTCTTATTAAACTTTTCTCATCCTCGAGAGAAGAAGTTGGGTCGTCTCTTACAGCATCCAGTCAATGGAGAAACAGTTGAAGGCTCATAGCTCTTATTTAGTATTAGTCAACAAGTTCTTCAGCTTTATAAATATACTGTGGTAGACAGTTCTACCATCATTTCCTATTCCTAATATGAAAAAAACATCATCAAGGTTATGAAATTCTTTCAAGGTAAAATTACACCTCTTTAATCAGGATTCATTTTAGATGTGAGGGGCATGTGCAGGGGATGAATACTGAGCTGTGCTGCAAAAAGAACACAATGCCTCTTACGACATAATCACTGAGCGGGCAGAGTCTAAAGGAGCGTCTTGTTGTTTAAGTTTTATGAGGTAAAGGACAAAAGATGGTTGGACAAAGAGAGCAATGGTATATATGTTTTATATAATATATGACAATGTTGTATTGTTACTATAACAACAGATCCATACAGTCCTACTTTTTTGCTACCCTTCTGTTGGGGTCCAGAGCCCCCAACAGAGGGTGGAGTTAGACACACTGCAGTCCAGTTATTGGTCGAAAGAATCGTCACTTCCCATGCAACAGCAGTTGTAAGGCACAAACACAAAATGCGCAATGTTTTAATATTACCGTGGAGTTAATTTGGCTATTGCCATCCGGCTTACACCCTGGCGTCTACCAAGTAAGGTACGGTTGGCTGTGGAAACACAAGCAAGATCAGGGTTTACTGAACCGAACTGTACTGAACCAAACCGGACCGCTTGTAGGTAACAGGGCATTATTCTGCAGCCCAACCCTTTTGATAAAGTTCCACAAACTCTTGGTGACATTTTGGAGTGAAAAAAAAATAAAGTAGGACAAAGAGCAGTGGGACTCAAATAAAAGGAACCCTCTACAATCACTGATTGAACACTTAAGCCTCACTGTTGGCAGAGTAACTGGTAACTACAAAAATCTGTCGCCCCCCCCCCCCTATTTTTCTAGCACAATGCAGAGATGTTTGCTTGACATCCTTATTGGCCAGGTCACAGAACATTTTCTAAGTGAATATGTTTTTCAAAAAAGGAAACTACTTTTACTTTTAATAGGTAAAACTCATCATAAACACATCAGTGCTGCCTTAGAGGATGTGTTCAAGGACTTCCAGATGGTTGGGATAATGTAAATCACACTTCATGTCCCATGTGGTGAGCACGATCATTTGCATAATGAGGACATTTGGGAAAATAGCATCATGCAAAACAATGTGGAAAATGTCTGTAAATGACTGTAGCCCTGCTGTTTTGGTATCATCTGCTTACATTTGTGTCTGCACATGTCATTAAACTGCTTCTAACTATTCTACATATAGCACAATAGTCACTATTGGAGGAAGCCTCTAAATAAGGCTAAAAGACTACCAATCAAAACTAGCCTTTCAGTGAGATTATCTGATATGTACATGCAATCCCTGTTTCAACAAATTGTTCATCACACCCTGAAGAGAGCTGTCAGGTTTCAACACAACACTTCTCCTCTTCTACATGTGGGACACTGTTTTTCTAGCTCTCCTCACTGTATGACAAACACACCCACTTCAAGGTAACTTCAACGACTCTGGGGAAAACCCCCTCAATGACAAGACGTTTCAGGGTCTCCCTTCACCGCCCGCCATTGCTTTTAATTAGCTGCGACGTACTGTGACAGTAAAACTGAGCTACAAACTTGACGAACCAATTAAAAAGCCAAGCACCTTTCTTTCATGGGTGCATCCAAAAACATTTGATGTGACAGCTCTGCTGATGTGAGTGGCAATGAGAAGGCATTTGGGGTGGAAAGCCATCCATTAAGGCAAACAAAAACGAACGTATTTTTAAAATCTGGGGTGTTAGGTTACATTTAACAAAAGACATGAAAAGATTTTTGTCTGAGTTTAAGGAAGGAAAAGAATCAAGGAAACTGTCTGACTAAGGAGTATGAGCAACCTAAAAGTCAGGTTTGGAAATCAGTTAACTTTCCTTCTTTCACGTATGAGCTCATGTTTCAATCATGTAATCAATGCCATTCACCCCAGAATTGAGCTCAGAGCAACGTCTGTCGCTGGTCTGTTGTCAGGTTGGACAGAGCCAGAATTTAAAGAAAGCTTTTCATTTCATTCAGACTTCTTCTACTGTGTAATGTATTAACTTGGCGTTGATATTTTATTAATTAAATGTTGTTAATCCAGAAGATGACCATGAATTAAGATATAGGCAAAGGAGCCTCTCTACCTTTAAGAGCAGGTTTAAAATCTTTGCATATAATTAGGGCTGGCTCTGGTATGGATCAGCTCTTACTTATGCTGCTAAAGGCTTAGACGGCCTGGGGACCTGGCACACTGGGCTCCTGTCTCTCCCTCTCTCTCTTTATGCATTTATGTCATTACTGTAGGCCTTACTATAAGGTAACGAACCATTTATCTTCCTGGGATTTGCTGAGCTCCCTTGTCTCACAGGGTCTTCTGGGTCGTTGGTGGTTAGACCTGTCCAATGGCTATTGACCCCCCTACTGACTCTCAATGCTACAAATACTACATTTTTACCAATTTTAAATGTTGTAACATCTCTGTTTTTCTGCATCTCCCTCTTTGCACTCAACCCCAACACAGTTACGGCAGATGGCTGTTCAACATGAATCTGCTTCTGCTCGAGGTTTCTGCTTGTTTAAAGGCAGTTTTTTTCTTGCCACTGTAACTTTGCTTAATATTGCTTTGTGCTGTGCTCGTGATGGATTAAAGTTTGGTCTTCGTAACATAATATCACAAGGTCTTGACCTGCTCTTTTTGTAAAGTCTCTTAAAATAACATTTGTTTTGAATTGGTGCTATACAAATAAAGATTGATTGAAAACTAAGAAAAGATGATCTTGCTGCTAATCTTCATAGAGTGTCTAAACTTCCCAGTCTTAAACAGGCTTACTGCACTGCTCCATGGATTTAGTGTTTTTATTCTTTTACATAATCAAGATAGCAAAAAGGACTTCATTATTAACATAAAACGGGACATTTTATTCACGACACTATTGGGCCTTCAATACCTGGAACTGAGCAATAATTGTAATACTCTTCTGAACATTATCAGTCCTCTGAGGACCTGGGAGCTTTTACATTGATTTTCTATATTTTTTTAAAATGTTCCAGAGCTGCGTTGGAGTCATGTCAGACTTAATCGGCTCTTTAAATCAAATAAGCACCACAGCATGGAGGAATACACAGGCACTCTGCCATTAATTGAACTTTTTCTGGACACAGAATTGGGAAATCTATTACCTGGCATCAACTCAAAGCAACAGAGCAAGGCCGAAACACAGCTCTTAGAACTTCATTAAATATTCAATGGATGTTTTGGGCAATCATAGCAAGGGGTGGAAAGGGCAGCACAATCATAAATCGTGTTCATGTATCTTTTATGTGTTTGGCTATTTTATGGACTGCTCCATCTGCTGTTTAAGAGTTTCCGTTCCAGTTTAATGTTGTTGTGTTACACTATACCGCCTGATTGAAAGGAAGATTTAGTGCTTTGCAGCATTTTGAAAAGGTGCTGGCATAATGTTATGACTTGCAAACTTTTGCAACCAGTTACAAAAAGTATCTTATAGATCTACGTTTTGACAAAAACAAAACAGGCCTCTGGAACATGTGGTCCTAAACTTTATCAAAACACAATGAACCTTCATGATGAATACTTTACTGGTGACAGATCTAATAATACCTGTTACCTAATAATTCACTTTTTTTGTCTACATCTGTAAATTTTGCAATTACTGTACATAGCACAGAATTACTGTATATAACACAGACTCTTGCACTCAATTACTGTACATAGCACAGACTCTTGCATTTTCTGCTTATTTGCACTTCTGGTGAGATGCCAAACCTCATTTCGTTACTCTATACTTGTATATGTGTAATGACAATAAAGTTGAATCTCATCTCATCTCATCTCATCTCATCAATTACTTTTGCAACCAAAGTGCACCTGTTACCACTTCTGCCTGAATCCAGATTTCAGGTAAGAATATTTTATATAATTCTGCATTTCTGAGACATACAGAACAATTGAGAAATTCTACACGTACCCTGAAGGCAGCCAGAATAATACGAGTGACCTTCTCCTTGACAGACTCCTGCAGGATGTCGGATAGGGCGGGCACCACGTTGTAGCGTCTCAACTGCTCACAGAGCTGAGGACTGAAGGCCAGGAGCCAGACACAGAAGATCATCTGGTACTGGAGCTGGAAGCCACACTTGTTGCTGAGCACAGCCGTGATGCTAAAGAAGAGAATTTAAAAAAAACAAAAAATGGAAAGAATAAGAACAAGTTTAGTGGTTGGAAAAAATGACCCACATCTCTATCTATCACTTTTTTTTCCTATTAGAGAGGCTTTCACATCCGTGTGTCTGCATGCTGCTCAACAATTATCTTTTATTTAATTCACAGCCATCATCTTTAGATAAGTACTAATGACAGCAGCGGGACAGCGTGTCCTCCATTAACAGAAATAGCTGGTAAGTGCAAGGATGTAGAGCTTGTAGATGTGCAGAACTGAATTGAAACATTGAGTCAAATGAAGCAGGAAGGAATGTTTTCAATGCTGTAAACAGAAAAACAGATGGGACCAAGTAAGAGATAGTATGAATCATCAATCATTTGTAAAACACATCATTTTGACAGATAACGCAGAAATGATTGAGCCTTCTCAAAGTTTTTTTTCCACTATCCATCTTCACTGACAGTCTTACACTGTTCCCCCTTATTGCCTCTACTCAGAAATACAGTGGCAGCCTATAATGTACCAATGAAGTCGAAAGTGAGAATTTGGAATTTGGACGTTTTTCCCTTTGCAAAAAAGATCATTATTATACATTCACATCTAGTAGGGGTTTTTGATCAATGTTCAGCTTTTCTTTTAAGATTAATTTTCAGGTTTCATGCATTACAGATTTCACAATTTAGACTTCCGGAGCCCCAGACGTCCAATAAGTAAGAAAAAAAAAATCCTATCCGTACAATTTAATATCTTGTGCGCACAAGATATATATATATATATATTTTTTTTTTTACTTTTTGGGACATTAGGGGCTCTGTATAATCTTCATTGTTTAAGTTTACATAAATTGACGACTTTGAATATTTAATACAGTTTTTAAATGTTTGAAAATTCACTGGCATCAAACTAAAAGATCAATGTGTTAATTCAGAGCCATAAAGACAGTTCAGACCTTTTACCTTGAGTCCCAGCACCCTTTATAAAGTCAGGTTAATTTGCTTCCACCAGTGACCTCACTAGAGGACGCATTAACAGATACATGAGGTGCTCCACTCCTTCAGTAATTGGCTCTTTAAAGAAAATGTTATTAAGCCTGTTCCTAGCCATGGGTCTGACAGGATAGTGCCTCATTTTATTTTATTTTTTTCATTATTCCTCCTTGCTCTCTCTAGACGATTTTTTAAATGATGAGGAATGATGACAAGTGGTGCTCGCTCGAGACACTTACTTTTTCCATTTGCTGTAAGTTCAGTTGATGGCTGCAATTTTGACAAGTCATTTCAAGCCGACATTAAAAATGTACGCTATTAATTAAATTACATTTTTTAAATTCCTTTTTCTTGGTTCATGGCTTTACTGTCTTTTTATTGCATTTATTTCAATTTGAACTGTTTTGATTTGGGTTTCCAACAAGAAAGACAAAGATCTCAATATAAACATTAAAACAAATTGGCATGACCTTCACTCATAGTAGGACAAGAAAAATCAAAACTAGACAAGTCAAAACATTAAAAAAAATATATATGTATAAAACGAGAATAGAACAAATAAAAATTAAAGGGGAGTGCGGGGGGACTGTCTTAGGTTGTTATGGACAAATTATTTCTTATAAGCCTTTTTCAGACTGTGTTTCTGCACAGCACCGTAACTAAGCTCAGCCGTCATCACTTCTTTGTACATTCATAATAATAATGGTGTGATACTTCTCAGTCTGGGAATTCACATTGGGTTATGGCATTGTTGAAGCAGGGGCATGTTGTTAAGGCATTAAATAAACATCTATATGTAAAACAGAAACTGTGGTAAAATATGGATGAATGTGCTCCTATTGGGTAATTCTCAAAAAGCATGTTTGAAAGACCAGTTCAAGTGCTTTTTTGATAATAGAAGTAACACTGTTTAAAAGGAGTACTCACCAGTTGACTCCATCAGCCTCCACCCAGGCAAACCTATACTCGTTAACCCTCAGCATCAGCTGAAGGCACCCGGCGACACACTGGACGTACTGAGAGCTCTGTGGAGGACAGAGGCAAACATTTACTCAAACAGCAGTGTGAGCTTTCTGCTCAGGAAAACAAACAAAGCGTTAGAAGGCCAAGTACAATTAGTGCAGTTCTGAAACACCCAGTTGACAAGCAGATACAGCACAGAGAAGAAGGCCAGTCCAAAACTTGCATTACTGTCACTGATCAAAACCTGAGGCATTGCACATGCAACCAATTGTATTCAACTGTACGTCAACACATGCTAGATCACAGACCCAGTGGTACAATACAGTGCAATAGCAGGGGAAAGTGTCCCACCACACCTGAGCAGAATAATGTTAATTGAGATTAGAGTGGAAAAAAGCTAAGAGGAGAAAATAGATCACATTAATCGGTTAATTCAAAGAGAGATTTGAAGAGAGGCGGAGAAGTCCAGTGACGACAGAAGAGCAGAAGAGTGGGGGTTACCTGGTTGAAAATGCAGAGGAAAAGACAATGTTTGGTTATTAGATGGCCCTCATGTAAACAGTATTCGGAGCACAACTCTCAGAATCATCAGGCTATGCTTGAGAAAATATGGGGTCTAAAATGGTAGGATGCTACTGCTGCTGCGCTAATAATATTCCAATTTCCCCTTGTTATCCTAATGCACACAAAAAGCTGTGTTTGTCATGCGCTTTCAGCATTAAGGAGAAGTGGCTTACAGCATGCAATATCCACTTTTACAATTAAAACCAACCAGTGGCAGCAAACACCATGCTGTCTAAAGGGAGATTTCTTCTAGTGTTCTAAAAGAGTCAGGTCTCTGAAAATCTGCAAAATATTAATGAGTGCAAGAACAGGATGGGATAGATAGAGAGGGGGAAGAAAAGATGTGAAAGTCCAGTGACATCTGACAGGTGCCACCCCACTGTTTCTTTCTTCTGAAGCTCCGGAGGACTGCAGATGCACTTCACTCATACTCACTTCACTGGGGGAAATAGTTCCTGCTCCTGAGCCTGATTCTGGACCTGTACCATGTAGGTTCTAATGAGAGATAAACAAAAGAAACAGGTGCACAATTGTTCACAATCCAACTCTTGCTGCTTTCAGTTACAGTGGCACTGGAGGAAATTGTTCACCCAGTAAGCCTAAACCCGAATTCAGGGAGAATGGATGGTCCCTTATTGGCTGTTCAGGAGAGAAGCAGAATTGTCAAGATGACGTTATTGTTTAAAAGACATATTTTGCCAAGAGGCAAAATCTGGCTTTTGGAAATGCTGGCTACCCCTGCACTGTCCTCTTAATATTGCAGACACAGAAAAGAAACTGTGAATCAATATTGAGCTGTTTTATCATCTGCCCACTCTTCACCACATACATCTGCCAAGGCACAGCAACATCACGGCTTTCATCAGAACATCTCAAGGTCTGACAAGGCGGCTCCAACTCAATATGAATAGACTGAGGTACAATGTATTCCCTCAGTTTTCACACTGAGCTAAAACACTAGAGTATAGATAAGGAAAGATATCTCAATATGGGGAAGGGAAAGGTTGAAGGACAAATTAACCAGAGTAACTAAAAGATACATTTTCTACAATATAATGAATGTACTAACACAGACACAAAACTTTCCATTCTGGAATAACATCCCTCATAAATAAGATGTGCATTTTCAAGTGGGCATAAACACCAGACTTCCTAATAATGAGCATGCAAAATTCATCATGGTGTTTATGACTTTATTAAGATTAAATCTGTTGATTTTGGTGACCCGCCTTAACCCTTTGTCATTTGTCATGGGGGACAAATAACATCTGCTGTTACGTTGACGTCGTGTTATAAACATACATAAGGGACCTTTTTAGTCCTGAAAGTATTGAAATATGTAACTGAAACCTCATTGGTAATCGACTCAACTTCAACTTTATTTGTCCCTGAAGGGCGATCGGTTTCGCAGCAACGCACCGCAGGACACAGGTAGAGTTATCAACATCACAAAATATAAAGTAAAACTCTGATTGAAATACCTGGGAACTGAGCTGACTTTTGATCCAGTTGAAGTAGTAGTTCAAATCACTTCCTTCCATAAGTTCACGGCCCCAGGCAGCCAGCTTGGCAATGATCCTTGCCGCCTAATGAAGAAAAGCAAACAACTTAAATTCATATTGCTGAGCATTAAGGAACATTCAAAACTGACAGCACTTTTACCATGAACTGTATTGTAAGGTCACAGTAAAGCATGTGGAACACAGTCTGTTCTCCAATTTGCTTCCTGCCAGTAGAGGATTTGTACTGTAGAAATGTCAAGAATCTGAAATTCTGAAATTGAGTGTCAGCCAGTGAGACACTTCGACTGATTCAAAGTACAGAGTCACAGACCTCGGGTCTCATTTTGCCCACCTGCTAGATGCCATCTGGCTGGTATTTTTAAGCTGCTGGTGTCATATCACAGTAATCAGTTTGTCATGGGGTGGTCATCTTTTATCTGAAGGTGGTTGCAGGTAAAAAAAATAATTATGGTAATTGCTTGTTTTTTTATGAAAAAGGTTAAAGGTTGTTTTTTGAGGAATTAATGATGCCCTGAAATGATTACAGAGTGTTTAAAAGAAATGCTGAGAGTATCTGAACAACACAAACAGTTCCCTGAATTAAATTCTTATACAAAGGAGCTAGTTATACGCACATCGCGTAGGTGCAGGGCAGGGCAAAAACAGCAAACCCAGGAGGAAGATAGTAGGGTATGAGAATTTACACTCTGAAAAACACCTACTGACCTATCAATGTGTCTTTACTCACCATGTGGACGGTAAAAAGGTCCTGACGATTCAGCATGGGAAGGAAGTAGGACCAGGCGGTGTTCTTGGTCTTTTTGGCAAAGTCAAAGAAGATGTTGACCCGCTGATGGTTCTCCTGAGTAATGGTAAAATGAAGATTGAATGAAGATGATGTGAATGAAGATTACAGATAAGATATAGGATAGTGCATGTTGAATCATAATAAGATATAATTATGATTAAATAATTTCAGCAACATCAGTTTGCCCTACTGAAGTTTTATGATTGTTAATACATTCATTGTTCATAGTATCTCTATTTTTTGAAGCACAATAAGATAAACTGAAGAAGAATACGTAGAGAAACAAAGGCTCATTTTAGGTCTACTTTTTTAATTGATTGAGAAATTCAACAACCTGTTTTTAATAGCAATAATTATTAGGCTGGCCCTCTAATCACAAATAAGAACTAGTATTTCCTCAGTAAGAAAAATAATAATAATAATTAAAAAAAAAATAGAAAACTTAAAACATTAGCATGGTGGGGGTAAATAGATGTTTGTTTTTTTATTGGAATTGATTTCCCAAGGAAAGAGGTTGAAGAAAATAGAGATTTTAGATTTGGGGCCAAAACAAATTGAACAAAATGGACTTGTGTTTTCTGACCATAGTCCTGCTGCCATTTCAAATTGTCTCTATATATGTGCATGCATGTCCTATTTGTCCACAGCCAGTGGTTCTGTTTGCGTACCTGCAGAGTGTCATCAATCAGAGTCAGGATGTACTGGACGGTCTGCTCCTTGGAGATGTGAGCCATCAGGTTCAGAAAGGTCTTGGCACACTGCGCATAAACAAAAATAGGAATAGACAGACTCAGAAAGACATACAGTGGCGCTTATTGACAAAATGAACAAACTGCCTTTGCTTTTATTCGGTGTGTGGCCCCTCTAAAAACAGCGACAGCCACATACACACTAATAAACCTATCCAAAAACTAGGAACACAAAATAATAAAACAGCCTAAAAACAATAGAAATGTACACATTAATTTCACATAATGATACTATGTCTTATATGACATTAGACTACTTTTTGTATATTTACAAAAATGGGTAAAAATATATACTTATTCACTTTTAAATGATTTTTTATTTTTTATGGAAGGCATCTCGCGACCTCCCTCTTGGTGGCTGGCAACCCCCTGGGGGTCCCGACCCCCACTTTGGAAACCACTGGTCTACACAGTACAGTGAGACAGTTTATTTCTAGTAAAATTTTAAAAATATGCAACGTTAAAAGGAGAGTTAAAATTATATTTTATATCAATTCTTTCACAGTTATTTTTACTTTAGCAGAATGTAAACACTCCCAGGTATTCAACTTCAGTATCACCTTTGGAAATAAAGGTACCACAAGATGATAATGTAGTTTTGTAATGGCTGCAACGCCCTTATTAATTTGAGTTGATATTAAGACGTCTACAAGAAAATGTCTGTCTGTCTGCTTATTTTGAAAGCTGTGAACCAAAACAGAAAACATCCAGGGAGAAATCACATGGAATTGAAAAATATCTGAGTATATTTACATCAAAATTACTGTATTTTCTTTTTCTGTAAAACATTTCAAATGTCTGATGACTCATCCTGCATTAAGGGCCGTTAACACATTTTTCCACCAATAAAAAAAGCTTTGCTAAAGCTAACGACCCACTCAAATTCATCCCAATGTTACATCCCGCCTTCTGGCTTGTGATTGGTTCTATACCTTTTGGGTTTGAAATACGTCACTCTCCTTTCATGGGGATTTTAAGGAGAATTGCAACTAGATAAGTTTGATAAGTTTGAGAACTTTAGCTAAACAAGCATGAATGCACATAAAACACAAAGAACGTTATACCTGATGTCCTTCATTGGTCAGAATGACTTGTTTCTCCTCCGAGTTTGCCACCTCAAATTTCTTGATGAATTCACAGTCCTCTGCAGAGATCATCTGACTCCTACAAGAGAATGTCAACAAACACAATTTAATCTGATGCCTAAATGCCTCAATTCTTTACTTTGATCAGCAGCAAACCCAAAAATGATTTCATAATTGTTTTTTCTCATTGCAGCATCTGAAGCAGATCAGAGTTTAATGAAGTCAGTGTGCCTGAAGGAGTCTTGATTCTCCTATCCACATGATTGAATGCAATGATCATGAGTCTGTTCAGATAAATAAAGACATGTAATGATTCATCATTCACGAGTTCTTCCAAACATATCCTGAACCATTTGGAAAGACAACATGCATGTATGCTGTCAAGCGCCCTCCTTTGGGCTTTCCCTTGTCACTAACAGGGTGATTCTAATTACAAGAGCAGTCTGCACACTAATGGCATATAACCTGAAAATGCCACATGTTGCAGTTAAGACAAGACACACCATCAATGGTCCATGGGTCTGGACAGCTACAAAAACAACAGGCTTGTTGTAAATATATGCTGAAATCAAACGAAATATCAAAGAATCGGATGCAATTTTGGAAGCTATATACTGCAGTGACTCATCGGTCAGATCACAACATTAAAAGACACATGCACAAGAGGAAGTTTCACTCCAGACAGTGAATCACAGCACAGGAAGTGTGGAGTGAGCGGAGCTGCTTTTAAGTTGGCTGTCAGGTCTTCAGTTATTACACTTAAGCATTCAAAACGATTTAAGTCCTGTAATCACAGCCTAACTCCACTGATTCCTCATGAAAATGCACAACATACTTAAAATGATGCCCTGCATTATATGTAACGTTACTTACTGCAGGTAGGACTGCCAGTTGACCAGGTTGGCCCGCACCTCAGCCGCCTTTGCAGCGATGATGTTGGTGGGGACTGCAGCGTCCACAGCCCCGCGGATATCCATCTTATATGTTAAATATGTTAAGTATATTAAATATATCAACTCCACCTGGAGGGAAAGAACATAATTAACATCAGTCCAGAGAGTCACAACATCAGAGGCTACAGGATTGAGGCCTGATTTGGTGTGTTGACTACAATGTGCAGGATTTGAAATGTTGTGAATTCATCAATTCAATCTAAACATGAAAACAAGTAATCAGTCAAGTGAAGCAAAACAGTGAAGTCGCATTTGATTATTAGCTTTAGAATATTTAACCAACGAAGCTTTGAGCTACAATTTAAGAACAACGTCACGATTATTTCGAAATGTGGCCTTACATTCACCAAACATTAACAATCATTCTGACAGAAAGAGACAAGTTAACCAAAGAAACCCTGCTGCGGAAGTTAGCATCAGGTGCTAGCTACAGTAGCTTTAGTCCAATGTCACGACATCTCACGATGAGACCCGTGATAAAGCAACACAATTCATAGCCTATCGCGTATGCAGTTTTAATGCTACGGCCAAATATAACACAGACATATAACACTGCCAAATTAAAGCGCTGTTAGCGACACACTGTCACGTAAAATAAGCAGAAGCAATAGCTGCCAAGCTAGCTGGGCTAACATAGCTTCACATCCTTCCTTTTATCCTTTTTATACAGTTTAACATGAAATAACACGTAGAGTCACGGAATCTAACACATTACATTATACGGAATTGTGAATATATCTTATGATAAATGACAGAGCAAAACGCTCGGTTGAATTACTCACCAAGTTAGATAGTATCCTGTGCGAACAGCTGACTGACTACAACACGACGTCACGCTGCGTCATGTGACAGTCACATGAACTACAGACTGACGACAGCGCGAGTTGTAATGTTTACAGTCTATGGTTGAGACGGATGAGTTTAACTTTAAACCTGGGAAATTATAAGTTTATGTTAAATATCCATATCAGTCTAATTCGTAAGCGTAATCGCTATAATGACAATATGTAAACAACCAGGTTATAGTTTAGGGCAGGGGTGGGCAACTGGCGGCCCAGGGGCCACATGCGGCCCTCGTCAACCCTCAATGTGGCCCTCAAGTCAATTTTTATACACCAAAACATGAAGAAAACATGACAAAATCTGCCATGAAATCATGAAAACCAGAAATATTTCCATAATAATATTTGATCACTGGTATATGTTGAGTTAAATTTGAGATATAATTGACTGTTATCATTTTTGTATCCTACAATTTGGCCCCCTGGCAGTCAGAATTAAATGAATGTGGCCCTTGCTGTGACCAAAGTTGCCCATCCATGGTTTAGGGTATTGAGAATGTAAACATACCCTGAACCAAACAAGAAAATGAATGACAAAATGGGAAATGAACATCAACAATAACAAGCCACATTTAAGAGAGATGTAGGTCTACTTTCTGATTGAAAAATTGTAGAATTATAATTGTAAGTTTGATTAAAGGTAAAAGTGGGCAACTAACAACTGTAAGTGATGGAACTCTTGTTGTTTATTGGTTTTCATTAAACTAAAGGGTTAGGATTTTAAGTTTATTTATTGGCAATAATATGTTAACAACTTCTAAACGCAAATCAATTGTACAGCAGCTTTTGCAGTAATAACATTATAAAGCCTGTTGCCATTTCATGAAATGGGAAAGACAGGATAATAAAATGTTGGACATTATAAAAGTCACTAGTTTAAGAGCTGGAACTAAAACAGGAGTTCATTCAAACATTAATGATGATGCATATTGCCTGAGATGAATAGACTATTGTACATGGAGAAATCCTAGAGTGTAGATAAAGTCTACTTTTATGTTAATATGTGTCCTATCTGGAAGCACATGTCAGTGACTTGAAAAAAGATTTGTGCTAAATTACAAGAGAAAAAATAGAGGGTGGCTGCTTTAAAAATAAAACAAAAAATGGATACAGATGTATCACATGTGATTGTCTGTTCCCCTGCTGTTAAGGTCTGCAAAAAGATTAACAACAAACTTGAAAGAGGAAGAGGAGGGCAGACCTAATGAAAATATTTTCAACATCCTGGTAGGATGGAAAATGAGAGGTGTGACTTCAGCCAATGCATTGTAATCATTGGTGTATTTAATTGATGGTGTATCATTAGAGCTTTGTAAGGATGACAGAGAGATGAAGTTGGTTGATTGTTAACACTGAGATTTGAAAAGAGTTTATCCTGACCCTGCAACATGTCAGAAGCCCAGACTGGCAGCACATCTTTACTAATGGTGCTGCATTTACATTGTGACCATATGTTTCTTGTACTTAACAATGTGTTTTAATCCTTTGTATTACATGGGAATTCATCAAAGAGTCACAATAATCACAAATGAATCCACATCTAACGCTAGTCTTCCTTTCCGTCCATCTCACTCCGACACTAAGACCTCCTGGCTTAATCTGGCCTAAGCTGGTGAGACGCAGTAAAGCACAGAGGAATCAGGATTTCATCCAGTGGGAACATTGTCCTAATCCCCTTCTGCCCTCTCCTTTGTAAACACTCTTCTCTTCGTCAGGGTCACTGATGCTTTTATTGCGCCATATATCTTGGCCACGATGTGCTTCAGAAGAGGCGCCGGGAACACATAGAGGAAAGGAGCACAAAGTGTGGTTTTCTTATGATCTTAAAGAGACTTGAGCCTCACGTGGCAGGTGAGGGCTGATGGCCGGAGCATGCCATGTGTTAGAGCGCTGAGGCAGTGGGAGGTCAGGCCCACGTCTCCTCTGCTGGGGATCAGACGCACCAGGACCCTGATGTGGCAGCGGATACGGGGTCTAGCCAGGGCTTGCCGACACGGTGTGGGGTACAGGGTGAACTACAATGACCCGGTCCAAGAGGAGCAGGAGATGGTGTGCACTGAGGTACGGCTATATTACCATTATTTTCCAGTTAGCAATAATACTCCGACAACGCCCACTTTTCAATAACTGTGCCACAAATTCTAACTTCAGAGGTCGTACAAATGAAGCAAATACAGAAAATTGTTGCCAAACCCCGAGGTAAATGAATGTAAAACTTTACTTTATAGTGCCCAGTGTATTCAGTTCAGAAACTTTCTGAGTCAAAGCACAGTAACAACTGTGTTTAACACTTTGATTGTTGTTGCACTTAAAAGCATCCACAAATTAAGAAAAAATAACACTTTAGTAGTTTAAGATATCTAAATTAAAGAGCCTTAATAACCTTGTGAGGTGCATAGCAGCATATATCTCAACATATCTCTTTGAGTCCTTCCTTATTTGTTATACATCGTAAATCACGAGCTTCTAATGAGTAATCCATCATACTGTTGTTTTGTTTGTTGTAATTACAACTAGATTGCTCTTGTCAAAGTGGCAGCTCTTACTTCTAGTCAAACATCTATTTAGGGAAGTAATTCCTGTCTGAATGAGGCTTAAGAAGATTACAAGAAGTTGTTTTATCTTTAAATAGTGCGATGCCAGTAATTGCAAATCTTAGCACAGTTTTGCAGTCATTCACAAGGACAGTTATGATACATGATTAACATCCTAATGAAAAACTGAACGAGAAAGAAATGATCAAGGAGCTGTGAATACTCTCAGTTGTTTCTAAAAATAGTGCAGGATTTTGCTTGGAGTTTGGCTGCGGAAAGGGTTCTTAGTAAATGGATAAATAAAGATTTCCAGTAGCTGTCTGTAGTAAGGAGAACTATGTACCTATTTACAGCAGAAGAAGAGACTGTAAGAGAGCCATGAGGACGCAGAAGCTGCTCCTAGAAATTAGTGTCAGGACAGAGGAGTCAGGCAAGGTCATCCACACATTTTGTACAATGTGTTGCTATCTGCTGCATTCACACTATGACTTAATAGAAATGGAGTAAACAAAATAATCCTGATCCTAACTGGGCTGAAAGACTGCCATACATGACATTTAAAGACTACTCCACCTGTTTAGCATTGTGGCTCAGTAGCCTTGTTAGTATTCATGATGGAAAGTGAAAACGTTTCAATTCCAAATATCCTTTTCCAAACCTGGTGCTAAATAAATGGTAAATGGACTTGAGCTTGTATGGCGCTTTTCTAGTCTTCAGACTTCTCAAAGCGCTTTTACACCACAGGTCACACCTACCCATTTACACCCATTCACACACTGATGACAGAGGCTGCTATGCAAAGTGACCATCAGAGGTAACTCATCCCTTAGGCCGCTGGTGGCCTGGTGATTCCTTACTCTCTCTCCCCGATTTCTGACTCTATCCATGGTCTTGAAAGGTATGAAAAAAGGCCAAAAATAAGCCTTAAAAAAAGATTGATTAAAAGAAGAAGTAACTAATCCCATTCATATGCCACTGACAAAGCAGCAGGAGTAACATGGGATTAGGTGTCTTGCCCAAGAAAACATCAGGTGTGTGGCTGAAGGGGCTGGGGATCGAGCCTCCAACCTTCCCTTGAGAGACGACCGACTCCACCAACTGAGCCACAGCGGCCCCTAAATATTTGCCACAAAATAACCCAAAGTAATTTATCTAAGATTAGACAATGCTAGCGGTGGCTAATGTAGCACCACTCAGCTTCAAAATGAGATTGGGAGTTAGAGAGGTCTAAGCCAACTTTCTTCAAATCCACAACTTTGTATTTTCTGTCAAACTTTTATTGTTTAGCAACATCGGATGATGACTCATGTTACATCACTTGAGGCCACTGTTCAGACCTTATACATCTCCCTTTAAAAGGCTACAAAAGACTCCATTCGACTTAAACATAAGCAGTATTTCTAAAGACTGGCAATCGTATTCTGATGTGTGAAATGTATGGTGTTCCCTTTAAGCTGTAGAAAATGTAATATTTGAGTTCTATTACTTTGACTTCAATAACATCACTGTTTCATGCCCCTTGACCTTTATTTTCAAAGCTATTGTCAGCCGAGCAGAGAGACATACGGTCCTTCTACCTGATTACCATTCATAGCTTTGGAAGCACATTTTCAAAAAGGGAGCGGTATTTCCAGGTTGTTCATTTAATGGACAGATTGCACAAATATATGATTTGAAGTGATGGCGAGTTCAGGTTCAGTGACCCGGGAGCAGTTTGGAGGGTTCAGTGAGTATCTCAGAAGGTAAAAAGGGAAATGGATATTGCAAAAATAACAATAACAACAAAATGTAAATGTTCAGTTCAACCTTCAAATGTGAATGTTTTTGTATGTTTTACATTCAATGTATAAAAACAAAATTGCATAGAAACCTATAAATCCAGTGAATATTAAGTAATTTATTTTTTTAAACTAATGAATTAAACATTTACATTTATAAAAAATATTTTCTGCTCTATTATCTACATATCCATATAATAGATTTGAGTAATGCTCGTAATATGAATCTAAAATAAGGACCAGAGATCAGTGAAGGCATTTTGTTGTCGATGTTTGGTGTTGTCATCTGTAATTTTTGTGTGTGTGGGGCTTTATAGAAATAAATGTTCCATCAAATAAAAAACACTTCCCACAACATTTCTAATAAACTGTGGTGATATAGAATAAAAAGGACAAATAAAACTGTAAGCAAACGTCAACATACTGTGTGTGCAAAGCTAGAAAATTAAGATCCCATACTAGACAGATCAGCTGAACAGAAATGTACAGTATTTACCTCTACTGGGGACAATTCAAATTCTAAGTTTGTATGGAGACTTATTCACTTCAGTCATAGTCAAGTTGATGTTAAAGAAAAAAAGCAATCTGTGAGTGTGTTACTTGGTTACTATAACTACGCTGATTGTGTTTACTTAAACTGAGCCTGACATGTCAGTACGAAGAGCAACCTGATTAGCACACAGGAGGGAAAAAGAGATAGGTTAATTACATGAACAATAATTACAGCAGAGTCCAATCACACAGAAGGAATATGGTTTATGTCTTTGTTTCTGTGACTGAACTTTTCATCTTCCCCTACCAAAAAGTTCGCGGAAGCCGTGCGTGATCTGTGTAGGTGTTAAGACGAGAACACACTTCCCCTCCTGCGACTATCAGCATGTTGAGCTCCTGTGATTGAATCTACAGTTAATTCAATCTTCCTCAGAGCTTCACAATGCGTTCAATCCCCTTAATCACACATTGAAAAGACTTTATTCATCCTGTCACCCAGCTCTGTTGCCTCCTCCTCTTCAGTGTGACCTTGTGGGTTCAAACTTCCTCCTCGACTTGGCTTTGTGCCCTTCAAGTGGGAAAAGTGGGAGTGTCATTTCATCAAATCACAACAGTGGAGAGTATCATTTGCTGCTTTCTTGCTTGCATGTGTTTGTATCAATTTCACGTGGCTATTTGTGGGTTGTGTGTTACATAACATGAACACAAAGGAAGGTGTTAAATGAAGTGTTGTGAAGAAAAGTCACATGATTGCATCTCGGGGGGGTTAAAGATGTGCATAAGCTCGGGGGGCAAACCCCTAATTCAGCACGGTCAGAATCAGAAAGAAATTCATCTGGACACAGCACAAATCATTTTCTTTCTCCTTTTTTTTACGATAGAAGAGCACAGATGAATGCCCCATCCATAAGTGATTCAGAAAGCAGTATCATAGAAAAGTAGAATGTCTGTGCGGACACTATAGGAACTGTTATCCCCTCAGTTTTGTGTATCAGGTGTCCATAATTTGCAGCACTGTTCTTTTAACAGGTTGTAACTTGTGACATGAATTTCCCCAGCTTTAGAAAGCATCTTGACTAGCAATGTAATATGAACATGCACATATGGGTGGATAATTAGAAAAAGTGCAGAATATTGTACTAGACATCTGCAGAACAGGCAGAGCGCCATCTGGTGTTTGCATCCAGCAAGAAATGCAATGAAAGCAAAGTGCTATAAAGGCTTACTGTAGATTGCATTGAAGATACGCATGAAAATGTACATCCCACTACTTCTGCAATGATTCTGTTATAAATAATTATCATACCGGCAAAGTATAACACCCATATGAGCATATCAAAATATTAAGGATCATATTATGAAGATCATATCTGGTAAACATAGCCATTTAAGTAACGCACCTGAACACTGGGGCTCTGTGTGTTAGTGCTTTACGTTCCTGTGCATGTATTAGATCATGCTGGTATGGAGCTGTAGCTACCTTTAGGTGGCAGTGTTGTCATCCATATCAATGTGGTTACAGGCTTTTACTTTATATCAAATGGCACATAGGAGTCTCCAAATTATCTTTGTGAGAGAGGAAACCAAATGGTCACTTCAGACAGTTTTCTTATATGTACTTTATGATTAAAAAGGGAGGTATAAAGCTAATGATGTGATTTTTTTGAAAAATTTAGAGCTGCAGTGAATGATTTTATTTTTGAAATTCTACTTTGAAAATTGTTTTCAGTAGTTTTATCACCAAAAGAATATAAAACAATGGCTGGTTCTTGCTTCCTTAATGTAAGGATTTACTGCTTTACATTTGTCAATAATTAATTTTTCATACAATAATAAATGAAAAAAACCTTTAGTATTGAGTGTTGGTTCGACATGAAACTTTGCTTTGGGAAAAAGGATGAGCATTATTTTAGATTTATTTTATTTAATTAGCGAAACGATTGATTAATTTATTGTGAAAATAATCCATTGATTAACCCTGTGCTGAAAACTGAACGTTATCTTTGTTCTTTGCCTTTATGTTTGATTTAGCAGGGACATTAGAGATGATCATTTTTTGATCAGAAAAGATTTAATGATGTCACATGGCACCTATAAAACTGTATCTGCCATCTCTGAGCAGACTCAGGTTAAAAACTATTTTAAAAAAGCAACAGAATTGTTAACAGAATCAGGATTAAAAAAAAAAAAACGGTGTGTATGTTTGCATAAGCAATGACAGTTTTATATGCACAACTCTGGGAGAATTTTTAGACAGGATGGGCACATGCATGCAAGGAGGATACTGTTTGTGACAAGCAGATTAAATCTCACTCAGAGCTCACGGGATGGAAAACAGTTTGGAGCTGCTGAATGTGAAAGTACTTATATCAGAGAAGAAATGTAAGACTAAACTTTATATATGACACAACACTACTAGTGAAAGTCGTGCTATCCTACAGTAAGGTTTAGCTAAAGTCCCCCCCCCCCCCCCCCCCCCCCGCCGCACTACACCAGCTTGTGGCTGTTCAGCACCATAGACAGCGACTGTATTCAAAGTCTTACTGGGACATGCACCAAAAAAGAAATCATGGCGTCTTGGGGGCTTATCTTTCTGAATGTCACCTGAAATGTCATGTAATTAATGCTAAAAATGAAATTACTTTATTCATGTTTACGCTTTATTATACAATTTTCGTAATTTTATTCTGACATCACGCAGCCTTTGTGGCTTGAACATCCAGTTTCAGGAGTCTGACATAGACTTAGGCAGGGTAAGGACCTGCACTGTCAACCTGTGCCGTACTGTCTGCCGGACTTTACGCTCATCACTGGGCTACTACGAGTAGAGGGAGAAGACGCATGCGTACTGACTTGAAGCAGCCGGTCGGAGGGAAAAAAAGCCTTATGTGCCATCGGATGTAATCAAGGCAAAGAATTACCTCTTCTCGCCGTGCATACATGGTGAAATTGTAAGTACTGGTAGCGTTTGACGCCGTTTCCAGGCATTTTTTAAATGGCATGTCACTATCTGTGCTGTACAGTGGGCTTTTAACAGATATAGGCAGTGTCTTTTCGTTGGTTGTCCAGGGCGATGAAGCTCTTGCGGTTCTTCATGAAGGCACTTTCCATTGATGTGATGTGCGAGCTGCTAATGCAATGCTTTCTGACGTTAAATCGTTCAGGAGCCATTTAATCCCAAGGGTCGACCACATTTTCTGCAACAGTGCGACTGTAGAAAAACGATGGTTTTATTTAGTATTATCGTGGTTTCTCCTTTGAATGGATGCGACCACCCCCACCCCCATTTCATCGTCTATAGCTGTTGAGTCAAGCCATAGCGTATACTGCAATTGTGTCAGCTTTGAAGCACCCGACACCTAACGCGTAAAATATGCCATTTGGCAAGACGCACGAGATCTGCAGCCCGGAATTTGTGTGGGGAAAAAAAAAACGCGCGCGGATCCATTTTAGAAATGACCAAATGGTATTGTATTCACTGAAAGGCTGTGATAGAGCGATGTTGCGGTTATAGATTTGCAAGCTGCGCCTTTGCCCCCCCCCCCCCCTCCTCCTCCCATGTACCAAATCTCCTGACATTTTTTAGTCTTGTATAGTAGCCGAATGATGCCGTGTGTTTGGAATGACAGTTTGTTACATAAATGATCTTACAGGATTTGTCAGTGTCTGACCCGGTGATGACACATTTGTTAAAATCAGACAAGTCATTCTGTGAGTAGTGCCTGTTTGTAGTCCATAAAGGCCTATAAATCTTAATGGCAATTCTGTTGAATACGCCAAGGAGCTATAGTCATGATGTGAACACAAATGTAGCCAAAAAGTGCTTCTTAAAGTGACACTTGAAGAGGTAAAGACCTAAAAAGAAAATTTATGTTATTTGCATTTAATGTACTGCTTTTGGACAGTTGGTATCAGTGAGCACAGCATATCCTAAAATGCTCTATGATCAGACTCAGATTTTCCACAAATGGGATAGTACAGTTTTTTAAATAATGTGCATTGAACTAATGGCCAACCATCTGTCCCTTTCACACATGCAGTTTGGAGTGTTTGAAGGAACATGCAGCATGTTTAAATTAGAAGTGCTGAAATCCACTTGGAAGGTGCATAAACTGGTGCAAAAAAAAAAGTCTGAAAATTATTTTCCAACACTTTAACGCTGAATATAACAAACAGCATTCCTTTACAGTGTGACTGCTGAGCATGCCAGCACATGCTGTAACCAGAGAGCTCCCGCACACATTGCAAATGCATACTGCAACTGGTGAGAGGGAAATTGAATTAAGATTTATTTAATCAATTAAAAGTAAAGATGGTGACTGTGATCAAAGTGCTGGTCATAAAACAGATGTACTCGTCAAGATGTCACACTAGACGATGGTGTCTTTACAGTATACCCGTTAATGTCATTAAATGTATCAAGATCAGTGAAATGCCTTGAAAATAAAATCTCAGCTAGCTACTATTCCTGACATCTTGACACTAACCTCAGGTCCTCTTCCCTTTCCTCTATCTGCAGCCCATGGGATCAGAGCGGATGGAGATGCGAAAGAGGCAGATGTCGGTGCAGCAGGAGTCTGCAGCGGGGGGAACTGCACCGGCCCAGCAGGGCCAGCCGGGCCAGGCCAATCCACGGGGCTCAAATGCATGTTGCTTCTGCTGGTGCTGCTGCTGTAGCTGTTCCTGGTAGGTCTCTCCCCCCCCCCCCACCTGAGAAGTGGCTTGTTGTGGCCCAGCATGGTCGACATTACTGCACACAGGACAACACAGCCTGAGCTACAGTGTCTCAGCAGCAGGCTGTGTTGTGTTCTCTATGTTTTCATATGTGGTATATGGACCTGTAGCAACCTCATTAGGATGTAAAAAAAACACGTAAATATAAGTAATTCATCTTCTGAGAATGAGAGAAATGTCAGCTCTTGCTTCATGAGGATGTAATCTATATTTTTGTTTTATAAGACACCCTACAATACAAACAGTCAAAAAATACTACAAATCTTGAATACATAGCTATTACAAGAGCCCAAGTGCTGGTCAAATGACTGCATGCAACAAAAATTCTTTACTAAGGGCACACCAAGTCTTCCATAAAGATTTTGTGATGCTAGATGAAGAATTACATTTTATTGCTGGAAGTCTTCGTTCTGGCAAACATGACCATTAACTTTATGTTGTTAAGGACATCATGATTTTGGATTTTAAAAAATTAAGCTATAACCTTATCTATAATCTTGAGCAGTACAAAGTATTTATGAACATTGTATTACTGAGTAACAACAGTTTAGTCATTTAAAGGTGAGAAGGCAGCAGAAACAGATATTTTAAGAGCTTGGAGCCAGCAAAACGTGAGCTTTTATCCTCGGAAAATGACTGCAATTTTCCATCTGGCCATCTGATCGTGAATGAATTGATAAATCATTTCAGTGATACAGGTGACAGTGTGTGGCATGAACAAGACTGCATGAACACATTACAGTTAGATGGTTTAACATGGATGTATTGAGAGTATATACTTTACAGTCTGCTTACACTTGTGTATTACCACGGAAAGATTTGTTTGTATGCAATATTTACGTTATACTAATATAAATGATATAATGAGATGTCACATCAAGAAGAAGTAAAATTATCATGTGCAGTTCGTAATATGTTTGATTCTGAAATGCTTTGTTTCAACGCCACCGTAAGGAATGAAGACCAGGATGATAGGAACCGAAAGGCTTCTTATGACGTTAAAGAGGGGACCGCTGACTGTGAAGACTGGTACATACATTTTTCTTCCACAGAAATATCAGGCTACCAATCATATTTTTGTAAACACAATATTGAAATAAATCACTTCCATGTTGTCCATGCTCCCTGCTAGTCCTAAGCCGACGCTGGAGGAGGTGCGCTCATGGGGGCAGTCATTTGACAAGCTGATGTGTTGCCCGGCGGGAAGGAACTCCTTCCGACTGTTTCTTCGGACTGAGTTCAGCGAGGAGAATATGCTCTTCTGGTTAGCCTGCGAGGAGTTCAGCAACGAGGCTAATAAGAGTGTGGTAGAGGAGAAGGCTCGGGTCATCTATGAGGACTATATCTCCATTCTCTCGCCTAAAGAGGTCTGAAGGCTTTTTAAAAAAAATATTTTTAAAAGTTATACTAAAATGGTTTGTGTGTGAAGTGTTACACTTTATATGTGAAAATCTTTATCTAATTTGCCCTGAAATTAAAGGATAAGTTTAACAGTGTGGGCTTATTTGAATTCTCTTACTCAGAAAAGGTAGATACGTTTAATACTAATATCTTGTCTTAATGGTAGAAATGAATCTTCAGATTGCAGAAAGTAAGGTTAGCATAGAAAAATTACTGTGAAAAAAGAGCCATGTCATGTTGAATCTGGTTTTCTTAGTCTGCCCACTCTGCTTCTGGACAACAATTTGCCATATCACAGACAGTCACAGAATGCTAATGGTTAATTTCATCATCCATCCTGTAAAAATAAGAAAATTACTGTAGTACAATGTCATAGTAATCCTTAAGAAGAAAGGCTATACTTGCTTATTATCTCCTCTTCTTGACTGCCAGGTAAGCCTCGACTCCCGTGTGCGAGAGACGATCAACAGGAACATGCAGGAGCCCAACTTGCACACGTTCGACGAAGCCCAGCTCCAGATTTACACACTAATGCAAAGAGACTCGTATCCCCGCTACATGAACTCCCCAGCCTACAAAAACCTGCTCAACACTCTATCAGAGCAGTCCCCAGAATCTTAGGGTGGTGATGACCTGTGATCTTTCAACTCTCTTTATCCCCCTCCACTCAAACAGCCTCTTTCCTTAACCATTTTTTAAACATTTTTCTTTGTATGTTCAGTGTAGGATTACATTAACCGGGCCTCGGGCCTGGCCCCTCCCAGGGATATCAGCGCTATTGTGATCTGCACCTGACCGAAGACACTCAGGTCTCAAAATCTCCCGAGGGCTCGACATCACAAGTACTGCTACAGATCAACATAGCGAAACACTCCAAAGGAATATGATTACATCTTTTTCTTTCTTTTGATAGAAATAATCTATTTTATTTGCGTTGAGTTTTTTATGGTCCGTTGTTTTTTTGTATGATTGTTTGGGGGGGAAATTATTCCTACTGTAGACTATATATTTATGAGTTTGTAAATAGTGAAAATGGAATTGTGGGTTATTTTATGTATAGACACCTGGTTCTATATACTGCGTATGAAAATCAAAGCTCAAGTCAAAGGCTACATGTTAGCTGTACTTGCAGGCAGCTTTGTGGGGTACTGTATGATTTTACCTTGGTTTCCCCTTTGTTTTGTTACCTAACCTCACACTTTGGTACCTGTGACAGTGACTTGGCAACTCCAGTTCATGTAGAAAATGTGTGAGATTGAAACAGCTGTAGGTGTGGTTATAAGTGAAGTAACAGAAAAGGGAAGATAGCTTTTGTTAAGTTGAGTTTTCTTTTTCTTTAAAAAACCTGAACTCAATGATGACAGGATATTCAAACTGTCTTTACTTAATCTTAACCACAGAGGATATGTGTCACTCACTTCACACCTCATGAGTATGGGACTAATATATTTTTACCATTGTGATATATGAACGGAAATAATTTTATTTACAAGAAAATGTATTTATTGCTTATTGATCTATTGCCAATACAGAAATAAAACAAGAACAAATTATATTTATTTATAAATGGGGTAAACTATACTGCAAGGTCACTGTGTAGAGAAATATAGAGTAATTGGGTAACGCTTTACTTTATGTCTGTAATTTCCTAAATTCATGGAAGTCCTGATAAGCCTGTTTGGCAATTGTTTAAATAAATTGAACATTAAATGTGTAGTACATAAATATGCTTAATTCCTTGCTCGTGGAGATTTAGATGAAAATATTTTTTGCCTCTCTCACATCTGTTTGCTATTCCCAGAGACTGGTCAGATTACCGTAGCCTGATAAATATTTGCCTGATCACTAACCCTCCAACAGCTGTTTTAAGGTGTTATACTTTGTATAGACTACACCCATGAGATACGTGTTACCCCTTTAGAAGTGCTGGTTTCAGAAATGTGTTTGTGACATAGACAAGTTATTGTATCTCGATAAGCTAGGCTAAGCTAACAAACATCCGGCCGTAGCTTCATATAATTTGTACATTGAGAGTCTTTTCAAATTGTTAGTTGAACTAAAGCTAAGTGCAACAACTAAAATGTCAACTAACTAACTCTCCACTATAACAACTTGTCTTCTTGTCTAAAGCTAACTGAGAATTATTTAGTTAGTTCACTTGAAGTCACTATTTGACCAATAATACCTAGCTTACTTAAAAACACAGTACTTTGCATGAAACTTATTGGAAATTGCAGACAGTTGAGATAAAATGCCACCCATATTTTGTGATGTCTTTTTTTTTTGTATGCATTTGACTTTTAATTTTTAAAACCATAGTGTGGTCAGGCCAGGTTAGCAGCAACACCAAAGCTACCATGTAAACTGTGTTCATGTTCTTTACAAGGGCATTTCTGTTGACAAAAAATTGGAGTTGCCAAGTTTTGAATACTTTGATGTATTCTGAAATAGTTTTAGTTGAATTACTTTGTTGCCTCACAAATATGTCGCTCAAAGACAAGATCCTCACATGGGGAAGTGCCTTGACATTCAGTTTTATGACATCTTTCTCATGGGCAACAGTTGTTTTCAGACTTTTGCCGTGGTAACTGGATGGTGGTTACTGGAGCACCCGGTCAGTATACCAGGATATTGTCCCTCTCTTTGGCCAAATTATCGCATGTGTTTCGTCTTAATTCCTTAGTTGTGAGTAAATCAGTCCATTTTTGTGAGTGCTACCAAACAATATAATGGACTGCGATGACAACACATGTCTTCATTTGCTGAGGGCAAACAAAGATCAATGGATAGGGCTGGTTGATCTGAACTTCTTGCCAACCTGTGCTTCACGATGGCACTTGTACTTGTCTTAGAGTTAACTTCAACTTATGTGCAATTTGAGCTGTTGGATACACCATGCAGATCAACCTCAAAACACAATCTAAGCCAATGGTTTGGAGTGATGCCTATATATGTTGTTTCTTCTTCTGTTTACTATATGAAATGTGTTATTTTGCGCTGAGTTTACTGACGAATACATTTTTAAAAAACAAATAATGTGAATGTTTACAGTAAATGGTTTAGTTTTCTTTTCTGCTTCTCTTTATGAGAAAATAACTTGTGGGCATTTTGATTGAGATCAAATAAAGCACAATAATTTTACTGACTATTGCATGATTTGATTATTAAATACAAAAGGTAGTTAAACTTACCTACTTTAATGTTTTAGATTTGAAAACAGGTTTACCTCCTAGAAAATGTGAAACTAATTATCAGATGAATCAAGAAGATAAGGGTGCTGTATGCAGGTTTGGATGATCCAGGTTTCAGTAAATGTTTGGGGACTTTCCATTAAAACTGAAAAGATGAATTAACTTTTTCTTTTTTCATTTAAATCTATGTGTTGTTCATGAGAAGGGTTTAATAAGATCCAATATCCAGGCTCAGCTTCTTAAAGCAATATATTAACTTATGTGCTCGGAATACTTTCGGTAATTTTGAACATTTGCTCATATTTCTTGAAGTGTATATTTCAAAATTCACCACATTAGTAATGGTGTCCATTGTCGTTACCGCCTTTGTGTACCGGTTGTGGGGGGGCAGCTGGAGCTGATCCTAGCTGCCATTGGGTGAGAGGCGGGGTACACCCAGGACTTTTCAGTCAATCACAGGGCTGACATATAGAGACAGACAGCCAGCCACACCTGCAAACTCCACACAGAGAGGCCGTGTCCAACAGGGACTGGAACCAGGAACCTCCTCGCTGGTGAGGCAATAGTGCTAACCACTGCACCACTGTGCAGGCCAAAACATGAAATTAAAAAGGAAATTACACTTTGATTACCCCATCCCCCATACTGTCTATAGATACCAAAATGATGTGGGGGAAAAGCAAATGCCAAAAAGGCAATTTTTCTCATCAGATTCATTACTTTGGATTAGGGTTTCTTTAGAGGTACAAAATTAGTAACCTTTAGTTGAATATACACAATAGTGAGTGTAGTGAGGTACTTCACAGACAGCAGGACAAGAGAAGCGTAATTTATTAATCTATTCAAGCTCTGCTGTACAGCCTCCCTTCAATGTTCAGTGATTAGACAGAGCTCTGTAACTGCTCTGGGTTCAGTTTTTCGGTGAGGAAAAGCAGCACAACAACTAGTCAACACAAAGTGGTTGCACCTGGCAATTAATAAAACCTCAAGCACGGGGCTACAAATGTGTGTCCACCCTGGTTCAGCAAATGACATTATGCTGTCCCTGCTCAGACTAATATTCATTCATCAGCATTCCCTTTGATGTGATGAATATTCCACCAACAACGCACACACACACACACACACACACACACACAATGTTCACATAAGCAAAAGAGACGAAATACTAATAAAAAGCACTTATTTTTAATCAAATGGATTACACTTTATTGGGAAATTAAATAAACAATGCAATGTTGTGAGGGGAAAGCAAAACAACATTGTCCAAAGTGTTAAAACTACATATAAAAAAATGCAGATAAAAGAGAATGAGACAAGACTGATCGCATATATCCGACAGTGAGAAACAACTAATAACAATCGTAAAAGATTTTTTGGGGGGGGGGAGGTTGTCGGGGTAACTGACAACGAGCTCAATCTATAAACAGGATGTTTATTCAAACGGTAACCGCAGTGGCGTCTGTGTATGGCATGTTGTGCACCATGTACCACACAATGCAAAGCTCCAATCTGTTGCAGTGAGACGTAACCTGGTCCAGGAATTTTGCTATTTGTCAGAGTGCCGTGAACGAGACTGCCCAATCAGCAGAACTGGAACACAGAAAAACACAAATTAGCTGGATTTTGTTTTTTTAAATAAACAAAATTGGACATTTCTTTAGAACAATAAACAACAATTTATGCAGTTGCATGAAATAAAAATGATCTCCAAAATCAAGGTAGGTTTAGAATAAAATTGCCTGGTTTTAGTTATGTGGAATTGTGGAATAAAAGCATTGTAATAACCTTTTGTGAAGGCAATCTGGTAACTTATTTATATTTTATCTATCTTTTGAAAAGTTGTCAAAGAGCACAAGTTTTTTTATCTGCATCTGTCTCGTTTCTTTTTGACATCCAGACACTAAATAATACCGTCATTTTAAGTATAAAACAGTAAGAATCTGTACATTTAAGACACCGGAACCAGAAAAGGGTTTACATTTGTTAGCTTCGTGTCATGAACAAGTTAAGAGAATTTTCTTTTGATGGACGATTTGATAATTCCATTTAACTTTAATTTGTAGATCAAAAAAATCAATAATCTGGTATCAGGGACATATTTAGTTGAAACATCCTGTGTGGAGAGTGGAACAGGTTCAAATTGTCCAAATAATATCTTTAAAAAGAATTGTCATGTGTTGTGTGTAAACAGCTCAAGATGCATTACAAACGTCTGGATAAAGTGGGAGGGGCTACACCGTTTCCCACAGACTTGTGCAAGTCAAAGCAGAACTGAGTAAATAGAATCCCACGCAAATCAAACATACCTTCCATCTATTTCCGCATTCATTGCAGAAGACAAACGTGGTCATCGGCTCATCAGCGCTGCGAGTTTGAACCTGGGGAATGACAAAAACATGCACAAACTATTATTTACAAAGTCATGTTTAACAAGTGTCGACACTTCAATCACAGAAAACTCAACATATCACGGATTTGCAACCAATTTACTTCCTTTACCACACAAATACTACAATAACCCCCGTCATTTTAGCCAACCCGTGTAAAGGGGCTTTCACATAGGGATGAGGTGTGTGCCGCGCTCACAGCCAGGGTAGGGCACAGAGCACAATTCAGAAGACAACCCTGGCCTTTCTTCTGCTGAGGAGACGAGCAATAAAGAAGACGAGGTTGTGGGTTCATGAAATCCTCAGGGCACGATGAGGGGACATTTAAGCTCGTCCAGGAGCTATAACGACTGCTTCGCAAGCACTACACACATTTCTGTTTTCATACACACTAGTACACCCAAACCGTGTGATCATGGAGCGCTGTGCCCAAGTTTAAAAAGTTTTAACTACCAGGCAGTGCGCATTGACGGCAAGCACATTCTTGCACTGCGCTCAGCTTGATGTGGCGCATGTACGCTCTGGCGCCGCACAACACAGACCATGAAAGGGTTTGAGAGCAGCGCGCAGCACCCACCGCAACCAATCTGAAAGGGCCTTAAATCATACATATCATACATAAATGACATTTTAATGAGCATACTTAGGGAAATAAAAAAAAAGGAAAGACACCCAGGTGTATATTATTTTTAAGAATGATATTGATTATAAACAAACCTGTTACTTTGCACACTCTTTTACTATTAGCCGAAACATCTTCAGATGTATATGATAATATATGAAGCATACAATGACTGTACCTGTGTGTATGTGCAGCATTTGCCCTTGCACTTGCCACAGGTGAATAGATCAGTCTGTGTGCCTCCTGTGGTGGCCATTTGATGGTCCCTGACTGCCTCTTTGGTCAAATTCTTTCTCATTTCTTTCAACTCATCGCTGGCCATTTCCTACAAAAAGAAGGCTGTCAGTTAATTCCTGCAAAACATAGACACTCAACAAAATGATGCCAACACGTAGGTAAAGATGAACTAACACCAAACTGCTGCAGAGAGTCAGAAAAGTGATGGAGTAACTATTCGGCTGACAGCGCCAAATCTAAGCCACCAACAGCCAACAAACCTCTGCCGTCATCTTAGCCATCCGCTCAGGAGTTACACTGCCGCACAGCACAGTCCTCCTTAAATTGGGGTTCTTCATATCTTTCAGATTCGAGATTCGGCTCCGCACGCGGTTCTTGTATTTCATGTCTGTGTTCTTAAACTCCTGGAAAATGCGTGATGTCAGGTTAAGGAATACAATTTTATGGATTATTGAAGCCTCATTATGAAAGTAACTATTATGTGTTAGTGCAGAAGCTATCTTTAATTAATTTTATTAAGACTTAAATTTCATAAAAACATACAATTACCACAATTATTTCTTGTTATGTATCAAAGAACACCAATTTACAGCCTCTAGAATGTTTTAAGCGATTCTGTTTCACATTCTATTGTATAAACTTTATATTTAAAAAAAATAGGAGATAATTAGAGCTGGTGTGCTCAGTAATATCACAGGTATCCAAAACTATCATGTAGTTCAGGGCTATTCAACTATGTTTTTCAGGGGGCCAAATTTTCAGAAAGCTAAGGACCCGGGGGCCAGACAAGCCAGTCCCCCACAGCAGTACAGTGCACGGAAGATGTTTTTTTCCCCAGCAACAATAAGTGAAATGCCGTGAGCACAGGACCAAAGATGTTCAATTAAATGGGAGAGCTCTGCTATTTTAACACTTTACTGTGGCAACAATGACAATTCAAAAGTTTCCCCTTGTTTAGAAATTTATTTTTTTCTAAATTGTAAATAAAAATGATCGGTGGAGTTGGCCCCTGGGCCGCCTGTTGAATAGGCCTGATGTAGTATCACAAACAAAGGGCAATGTACAGGATATATTCCTCGATCTGAGCTCCAAGTTCGTCACAATCAGCACCAATGGCAATATAATCCTCTGCGAAAAGAAAATAGACCAAAGTCAGAATTGTACATAACGGGAAATTTGGAAAATGTGCAAGTCTCACATAATAATATTACCTCCAGATTGCAGAGCATTTGACAGCATCTCTCTGCACTTGAGCCTGACAGAGTCAGAGGTGCCCGGTGCACGAGGAAAGGTGTTGATTAATGTGTTGGGTGTAACTTCAGGGTGCTCACTCTTGCTGCTGGAGTTACTGCTGGAGCTGCTGTGAGAAAATCAGAGTAAAAACACGTCCTATTTCTACCTTAAATTGGCAAAAGAATGTTTGTAACCATCAGTATTGCTGAAAATCACGAGACATTTTTTTTCTAATTACCTTTCCTCTTTTGCTTCTGGGCTTCCCTGCGAAGGAGAAACAACAGGTGTTGTTTGCTCTTTTCTTTTTTCATCTGAGGATTTGTCTCCACCACCAGGCTCATCTGGACAACAAGTGACAAATCAAGCAAGCAAATATTATACGAAAGTGACAACAGAAGGTCCACACTTAAAAGAAATACAAGGTAACATTTTAATTAGCTTGATACATCAAAAGAAGAATTCAGCATTCCTTTATGTTAGCTTATTTTATTTTCTGTCTATCTGCCTGTTAGGAGCAGATAATAACAGAATACAGGAAATATTGGCATTGAGAGGGGAAATATATGCAACAGAGCGCACTTGTAAGAGTGGAAACAGACACTGTGGTAAGAGGGTTCGTATTAGAACCACTTGTGAGAAAAGCACAAGTTTAAATTGCATTTGAACTTTTTTAAATTGAATTTAGCTGCAAAATATTTAACATTTAGGAAGTGATCTGTATTGCTTTACTTTATACAATATTGTTGTCCTTTAATTAATAAAATGTGTGTCTGTTTGTTTTATCACTAGTCAGTCATCATGCATGACAGGAAACTCAAACACAACTCATGAGCTTAAAAAGCTTTATCAGTTGAGCCAGAGTTTGAACTTCAGACATCAAGAATACTATCATGACATTACACTTGTACTACAAAATAATATACCGCCTTTTTTTTTTTCTTTGATTTTAATATTCTTTGAATGATGCTGCATTTCAGTGTAAATGTCTGCACTCAAACCTTTACTAATACCACTGCTGAGCATATCACTATCCCACACCAGTGTGTTGTAAAAAGGTTTGCAAGTGAGTTAAGAAATTCCATCAGAACATTTTTGACAGCTGAGTAAATGTGTTACCATAAGTATGACATCAAAATCACCATTACAAAAATAAACACAAAGACTGGCAGACAATAATCACAACATCTAACGAAAAAAATATTATGACAGAAATAACACATGACAGAACAAATATGTAGAATAAGGATTTCATATTTACCCAAAAGCTTCTTCCATGACTTGATCAAGGACTTGGCTAAGGATGTCACCTCATCGTCTGTGCTCTGCTTGCGGATTGCGTTAACGGACATCCCAATTCTGGTCGACTGCAGAGAGTTGTTTTGTCAGGGTCCATCAGAGTTTTGTATACTGCATGTTTCAACAGTGACACAACAACAAGAAATAAGAACACATACCTGAAGCAGCTCGAGAGTCATGGGGATACTGCGCAGCTCCTTCAACAGATCCAATGCACCAGCCTGCAGAGGCGAGTTCAGAAAAAGATTAATCAATATCCCACTGAACATATCCTTAGCTGTCTACAGTAAATTGCTTTATATTATGTTGACACTAAATTCATGACCACTGAAGCTTTAAACAATATTTGTGTGCTTTATTACAGAGAACAAGCAGTCGCTATGCCCTGCGTTCTTGTACCACACTTGTTCTATCCGTTCCTCGGGTAAGGACTGAATTAGGAAAAAGAGCTTTCAGCTTTGCTGCCCCCTCGGCGCGGAAAACTCTACAGACTGAATTAAAACTCCCTGAACTTATTCCACTTGGTGCTTTCCGGTCTATCTTGAAGGACAGACAGCGTGAGACCATTGAACAGCGCCTGTGTTTTTAAAATCTCAAATTGTTGTTTTATTGTTGTGTCACAGCTCCCACACTTTCTTTTTTTTATTGAAAACACTTTGTTGTTAATCTGTACTGTCACTTCATTGTAACTTTTTCTTTTGACATGTGCTGCTGACCTCTTGGCCAGGTCAACCTTGTGAAAGAGATCCTGATCTCAATGGGTCCTTTATCTGGTTTAATAATAATAATAATAATAAAACATACTGTATTAACTGGAGATCCCTTTATTATTATTATTATTACTAATATTATTACTGGGAGCAAATTTAACATGTGCAATAAATGAAATAGGATCAAAACATTCACATTTCAATGAAAGGAAAACGACACTGCAACTTTCTGACAATTGATAATGAGTATACTTTGAGTCCACTCTCAATGTAAACACTATAGAAACATGTGTTTTCAGCTGTGAGGTGATTCAAATGCCTCTCTGTTTTCAGACTGTTTTTCTGTCATAAAAATGAATAAACTCAGGGTTTGCAAAGGGTATTTGTCCCGGTTGCCTTGCGCTGTTAAAATCCCAAAGTGTAGCTGAACATTCATCTTTAATAAGTGTTAAAGTTATTAAAGTTACCGGTGGTACAGTTACAGAGGCTAGGCTAACAGTTAGCTCGCTAACGCAACAACAACAACGACTTAAGCCGGTTTGAACATCACCACAACGAGGTTTCACTTTGCTTTTGTTTCACCTCCGACTTTATTTATCATGCAAATTAATTTCGGTAACCTTAAAACGACCGGATCCAGCAGGAAAACGTGTTGTGAGACACAAACGCCAGTAAAACAACAGTGGACCGCTTACATGGCTAACTACTGTCAACGCACAGGACTTCAGCTGACATGGAAGCTAGCTGTTTGAGGCTAGCCTGTTAGCCACAGGTACAACAGCAGCCGTGGGACCAAATGTTTGGAGTTAATGGTGCAATTTTAATGTCTAACACGTCCTCTGGTGAAGTGGCACAACGATGCAATATTGCACTGACAATAACTGAAAGGAGAATGTCTCATAAAGGTTAGAATCCACATTGACATCCCATTAGCGCCAACATTAGCTAAACGTCAACAAGCTGCAGGTAAGCGCTTCATTCTTTCTCAACACATCTCACCCCATTCTTCTTCTGCGCCATTTTATCCATCTTCTTTGCAATTCTGATGATCTCCTCTTCCTCTTTTTTCCCCATGTTGACTGATCCCTACGGAATCCGCTAATTAGGAACCAAAAAAAAGGAGAGAAACAATTCGCGACAAAGACCCCCAAACACCACGCCACCAGAAGAGAGAGAGCGGCGGCGTCTACTTGACGGACCGGGGCCGCTCACTCCGCTGTGTAGCAGACCTGACGAATCGATGCGTGATGCGTTCAGGTGAAATAATCGAGACGGCACAGTGAGCGAGTATGCACAATGTACAACTTTTCTCAGAATAAAAGTAACATTTTTTTTTTTTAATGCATAGAGATAACTCCATATTTTCAGTAGTTCCGCACAAACACCTGTCCTGCTACCTATGCGAGCCTGCATTTTGCCATATCAATACATGTCGTTAGATAGCGCCAAAGTGCAACTTAAGCACCTCTTGGGTCCACAAGGACTGTTTACAAATTGTCTTTGTGTACTCGTGTTTTTCACGTTCAGCAGAAATTCTGACAAAGTTTAAAATGCTATGTATCTGTATCTGGACCTAAAATGGTGCGTTGATTGTTAAAGTGACAGCAAAATGTAATGGCAACACATTTATATTAGATTCAACTTTAAATTATTTTCAAAGTCAAAGTCAACTTTATTGTCAATTTCAAAATATGCCAGACATAGAGTGGAATCAAAATGCGTTTGTCTCCGTCCCACGGTCCAATACAACCAAAATAAGGTAAAATAGATAAAATAAAATAAGGTAAAATAGATAAAATAAAATAAGGTAAAAATAAGATAAATAAGATAAGGTAAAATAGATCAAATAAAATAAGGTAAAATAGATCAAATAAAATAAGGTAAAAATAAGATAAATAAGATAATGTAAAATGCTTCAGTGGCGGTGTATGAATGGATTAGTGTTGTACTCACTCTCTGATGTACGTCACTTTGGATAAAAGCGTCTGCTAAGTGAATTATAACATTGTAACAATAAGTAATAAGTAAAACAAAAACACACAAATGTTACCATCTCTTTGGATCTTTCCTAAAACATGCTATTGTAGGATGTAAACTTTAACGGATAAATGTGATTGGACATCGCATTACTAAAGTTTTAGAAATATTATAGGTTCATTTGTAAAACAAGGGCTTGCAGATACATCTGAAAAACAAAAATAAACATTCAACAAATATATCCAGATATTTAAACAGAAAAAAAACATTGCTTCAACAAACATTTCTAAAAACTAAATCATATATTTTCTTTGATAATGACCAGATTAATTTTCTACCAAAGGCCACAATAAGTTTTGCAGATAAAACAGGAAGGGAAACCTCTCATGTTTACAAGCTACTACGGACAACGGCTGATGACAGATCAGAAGTGGAAAATATTTTATTTACTGGGCGTAAGCAAAAAGAGATGAAAAACTTGGCTTTGATGAATTCTTGTCTGTTGCACAGAGCAAGCCTTTGACCCTTGAATAACAGTATAGGCATCTGAGCCATGACGGTGGTACACTGTTGACTGTTCATGTCAGACTGATTGACTCGCTTAGTTGGATCTTACTAATCCAAACAGATCAGGTGCTGACATTACCACCAAGAGAGTAAGGCAAGGCCTGCAAATCTTTTTAATAATTTATCTGAACAAAAAATGGAATCCCTCTCTTCAGTTTTCACCCTACTTAAATTATTATTACTGTTATTACATGATGTCCAAGAAAAAAATCAAAGACATATTTTTCTCCACAGGTCTGTAATAACAAATGGCCAAAGTATACATTTTTTTATTTGCTTGACCACACTTTCAACACAAGGTAGCTTGAATTCTCCTTAAACTGGACTTTGTTTGACCTACACAGCCCCCCCTCCCCTAGTTTAAGTATTCCAGGACACTGCACGTGCTTGTGGGAAGCATTAGCTGCTTTTACACAGTAAGAGGCAAATAATAATTGGAACTCTCTCTCTCTCTCTCTCTCTCTCTCTGATAGCCGGAGTACAGTGACACAGCTTTCACCCCGTGATGCAATTAAATCATTAATCACTGAAGAACATTTAATATTACTGCATGGTATAAACAATTAAATGTACAGAGTTTGGAAACAAAGGTGCAGTATTGATAAATATATATGATATATATTGTCACATTTATCATTGATGAAATCTAAACGGTTGTTAAACAGGTAAAATAGTGATGCACTGTTTTTTTCTGAAATGTAATGGCATATATCCAATACCTGCTGTGAGGTAAAAGTGCCCTCTTAAGACCCTTTTCTGCCCGATGCTGTCAGCAAGTGCGCAAAATCTTTCACCTAATCCTTATTAGGCAAAGACTTCTCAAATCAGATTATGCAGGCTGCTTACAAATTGGAAACAGTTCTAGCCACCTGTGAATGTATAGGTATACATTCATCACAGTAACAGGAAATATCATCGACCTGGAGTTTCCACACATGCTCTCTTCATGACCTTTTCCAGTCCCCTTCTCGGAAACTAATTTATTCTGGTACACACTAAGCCATTCATTCATTTTATTTACCCAGTCAGTTTCTTTCTAACTTTGTCTTTTTAAGTGCAAATAAAAAGTCCAAAATTGTATAGCAAAGTAATTAGAACAAATAATAAAGAGTTTCATAAGTTTTCATATTTTCATTGAACTTTTCAGATACTAAGAAGTAATACTTTTAATTAAAATAAAAGTAAAAAATACATGGCCATTGATTTTGTTGTTGAATTCCATTATGATTGAAAAAGACATTTCCAGACAGCTGCAGTTGGCCTCTTGTGTTACTTCCATTGGTTACCCTACCTTGATATGCTGATTAAGTGTGAGCAAAGATTAAGCAAATTAGTCAGGATGTTGCCCGTCCCAAAATAGCCCTGGAGTGCTGCTGAGAGGCTTTGAACACCGCTCGGTAGAATAACGGACTCTGCTTTTGTTGTTTTTGCCTTTATAATAAAGGGGAAATGTGAGGAATACAGTAAGTCTTGCTCATTACATTTCTGTTCACATGTTAGTTTAACAGTTAGCTATTTTTGAGGCACCTTTAGGCTGTAGTTTTTCTAATCAGTTTGTTTGTTTAAGGTGTGTGTTTGTCTACATGTCCAGAAGTCTTCATGTAGTTAGACCTGATATGTTGTTTCCACTTTCAATGTGGGTTAATGTTTAATCAATAATTAAGAAAAATCAGATTCAAAACATTGTAGTGTTTAAAAGAAAAACACATTGTATTCCAGAGTATTGTACGTCCATTGAAACCTCTATAACAGGCTAAACAAGCAACAGAGCCTTTGTGCTTCATCACTACACTATATTGTGGCTTGCTTTATTACTACAAACTAAACTACACCAGTGTCGAGCATTGGATAAATAAATAAAAAAAGTTAAACAGAAGAACTACCATACTGCACAAGAACTATGTGTGCATGACAGCACTACAATTATTATATATAATCATTTATGTACTAAACTATAGAAGTGGAATATGTTATGTACAAGAATAAATGTAATGAGCAGTGACCTTATGCATGATTCCAGTCAGCCTAATTCCCAATAACAGAGTTGGCATGTGTTGAATGTGTCTCCCTTTGAGCTGACAATAAAATAGCTTAATGTGTAGCCACCTATTTTAATGATTTGTCTATGCATCTGGGAGAAAACACTCACATTGCATTACAAAGCCACACAACCATAGTTAAACTAAGTTAAACAAAATCCCTTTTGTCCAAGGGCTGCTCAAAGTGATTCATTGAACCTCTTAAAGAAAAGCTTGTAGGATCTTCGTCTTCATCTTGATGTGCAGTAAAAGTTTATTTTTGAACAGAGAAAATGTCAAAGAAATCAGCAATGAGGAAAGGGCAAAGTGCTGGGATTACTTCAGTAACAATTGTACTGAGCCAGTGGTGCCATAAAGATGCATTTTAATGTTTATGGCTAATAATAATAAAATTGCAACAAGACAAATGCCAACAATAACTTCCCAAAGAGTGGTGAAAGGTCAAGGTTCCTTCTATTTGTAAACAAATGGAGAATGTACATTTTGTTTTAAAGATTCACCAAGATAAGTATTAAGCACACCATTTTGTATATTTTGACTACACCAAATTGCGTTATTTAAAAATTGGACTAGCATTTAGTGAAACACAGTTATATTTCACTGTGCACATGGCACTAGAAAAAAGATAGACATCCTTTTACATTTTTATCATCATTATCAACGTTACCTGCATTGTGAGATCAAGTAAACCCTGATTGAGAGGGAACAGGGACTGTTTTCAGCCTAAAATCAAACATGAAATGAATCTACAGTGAGAATTCATGACAACCAGCTCCATTTGGCACACCAGAATAGCTCTGCGTGGGGAGGTAGTGTGCCTTGTTTCCAGCCATGTAATAAAGAAGTCAGGTGTTTAGACTATGTAGTGATGACAAGACAACTGATCAATATTATACAAATAAGCTTTTTCCCTCACTCTACTTTCTTTCCAGAAAGCTCAGGGCAATATGAGCAACACACCGGTCCAGGAGCCCCCGGCCCAGGCACTGTCCCTTGACAGTGAACAGACGTTACCCTCACGACCCTTCCAGCCAATCTCAGATCCCTCGGCTTCTAAAAGAGTATGTTTCTACAAGAGTGGCGACTATACATTCAGCGGGCATCGCATGGTCATCAATGCCCGCACCTTCAAGACATTTGATGCTCTACTAGATGCTCTGTCAAAGAAAGTGCCTCTGCCATTCGGAGTTAGAACCATTACCACACCTCGTGGCACCAACCTTGTTAAAGCCTTAGAGGACTTACATGATGGGGGATCATATGTTTGTTCCGACCAGAGACGGGTGAAGCCATTAAACTTGGATGATGTGAACCGACGGCAGGTACCATGGAACACCACCAGACCCTTCAGCGCAGGGCGACGAAAGCTTCAAAGACTCCAGTTTGGTCAGGTTCTCAGAGTGAATGAAGTGGCCAACAGGCCAACAAGGGTCACGGAGAGGGCGGCAGTAAGGACACCAAAGAGGCTTGAGGTCATCAAGAATAGAGATCCCGCTGTTAAACGCACAATTGTGCTGCAGAGAAGAACAGCACCAACATTTGACGCTTTACTGGATTACCTCTCCCAGATCCTGCAGTTCCCAGTGCTGAAACTCTTCTCTACAGATGGCAGAAGAGTAAGTATTGTGTTCCTGAAAATAATCGAAACAGCTTCTTTTTTTTTTTATACGTTGTAATGAAAAATTAAGTTGTGCGCTTCCTTGCTGATAGTCAGGTGACAAACAGCTGGTTAGCTTAGCTTTGCATAAAGAATGGAAACTATACTCATGAGCCCTTTTTATTCTGTGTTTCTGCAAAAGTGGCATAACTAAGCTCAGCCACAATTAAGTTTTTGTACATTCATATTGATTCTGCAACCATGCCATATTGGTGTCCCAGTCTGATTTCACATTATGTTTCAGCATTGCAGAAGCTAGACACAGCGGGAGCTCCACATGCACACACAGCGCTGTGCTGTCCAGCTGGCTCAGCTGATCCCGTCTCGCCCCTGTTACGCCTCTGTTACTACCAACTAATATTCATCTGTGACATTTATATTGATGGTGAAACATCACGGGGACATAAATATTGCACCTTGAAATGGCTGAATAGGACTATGGACAACACCCTATGTTAAACATCAATTAGTTATTTTGGTTAAGCTAATAGCCAGCAGCTAGGCTAACTAGCTGGGCATGGCTCAAGTTTTATGTTGAACTGGTGGTTGTATCATTCTTGGTGTTAGCAAAAAATGCAACTTGACGCAACATCTATTTGTTTTAACTTAAAGTGAAACCGATGTTCAGAGTGGCCTATGCTTGATCCAGTTGAAACACAATAAGTGGCCTGGTTTTTGGAATCAAACCCATATCATGTAATTTGACCACTCAAAGAGGCGGTGTATTAACAAGATGCATTTACGGTCATCCTTATTTGCCTTACCCATGCCATGTTTTTAAATTAGCACAATCACACCTGCTGACCCCTCTGTGTTACAGTTCTGTGTGTGGATGGGGGTGGGGTAGAGGGTATTTGTAAAAAACAGATGTATACCATATGTTATCGCTGATTTGTTTTTCGGAAAATAAAAATTGAAAGTCATAAAAAATTAGCACAATCATGAAGAAATGGAGAAATGTGTTCAGGACCACAATCTTTTTTTTGTTAGTTGGACAATAAAGACACAATGTCTGCGATTGTTTTACTGGTCAGTAGCCATTCAGATAATGGTCATTTTTGGTGTTTGATAGGATGGGAATAGATAGTCAACAAAAAAAAAAGAATACCCAAAAAAACTTTCTCAACACAATTTGCAAGTCAAAACGCAGTAAAAAAGTACATTTTATTTAACTGTTTGTTGAAAAATTCCATACTAGGAAATGTTTTTGTGACCTTTCAATTGGCACCTTGCCGGGCGAATCCATGGCACCTCTGCTGTTGTCCCTGAATTAACTTTCTATCCAGGGATACTTAAGTAAAGGTACGTCTGGGTCACACAAATTGGATAGGCCTCTGACGCTGAGGAAACTTGTTGGTGGACCATTTGTCCACTTTTTGACAATTACTTGGTCTTGAAAACAACAAGCGCCAGTTTATGGGGTTTGGATTGAATCTCAGCTATCATGGGCTATTAAATCTTAAAATTTTACATTATCCTGAGCCCTTAAGGATAATTGTTTATATTGGCCTCAAAATTAAGATTTATAGATAGACACAACTCTTTATGGAACTGAAAACACTTTGGTGGAATCATTGTAGTCTAAATAGGTATAAAGTGAATTTGGATTTGAACTCAGCCAATCACCCCCCCCAAAAAAATATGATTATGGTAACTACAGATCTCCTTTTTCATTGTTATATGAAATATATTTAATTAAAGAAGCCAAAATTGAACATCTAGAATACATAACTTTTACAGTAAATGTTCATATTAACAAGTTTAACAGAAATAAGAAAAAAGGCTCATACACTGTTACTGGACTTAGTTTAAGTATTCTAAGAGCCAAGATCTCATTTCCCATAGAACTGCCTTTCAAATGCTTTATCTGATTGGTTTTGGGATAATACGTTGCCCAGGTAAAGTCAAGTGTCCCTTTAATATTTGATACTTCCAACTGAAAGTCTTCTTTGAGTTTACAGGTATGTAGCAGTGCATAACATGAAATGAATTAAAAGTTAAAAACTGTTTCTGCTCCTTTTTCAGGTTGATGGTCTTGCAGCACTTATCCTTTGTTCTGGAGTTGTTGTGGCGGCGGGAAACGAGCCATTCAGATTAGGAAACTACTCCTCCCACAGAGTGGGCCAAATGGCACAAGCAACGTACATGGATACTGTGGAACCATCTATGTTACAGCCCAGAGCTTGTAAGTATTCATGAGTAATGCTGTTAATTTAATACATTATGGTTATAGTGATACTGTAAAGTTTCCATGTGGTCCTCTTTTTCTCATGGGAATGTACAGTCAGAAAATGCAAATGAAAAAAAAGTTAGAAGATAATTAATTAACAGACTTTAGGTAATTGTACTGTGTTCGATCAGACTTTGTTCATGAAACATGTCCGGCCCTATAGGGACTTTCAAAGACATCTTAGCTGGTGATCAGTTTCACTACATATTTGTTGTTGCAGGGGAAGTTCATTTAAACTGCAGATATGACTTGATATAAGTGTGTTTTCCACTTAGTTCTATATTGTCTCAGGCAAAGAGCTAAACTTTAATCCTTTCAGATTTGGAGATGTAATTTTTTTTTGCCTCTATCCCAGACTAATATAACTGCCTCCATCAATAGTCCAGCATTTTTGGGAAACGTTTTTTATTTTCTTGAAAGGCAAATCAATACCACTCTTTTGACTGGTGCAACAATTAAAGTTAAAAGACAAAAAAATATACTTTGTGTCTTCTGTTAATCTCATTAACACATTACACCTTCTTTGTTATAACCACACAAAAGCAAAATGGACACAACATACAGTACATTGGTGAATTGTTGGGTTACTGCTTCCAGCCTTTATGATAAGTTAAGCATCAGTGGTTGGATGTAGCTTTATCTTTGACATGTGACAATATGACCATCTTACTCTCAGCTTGAAAGCTATTCACAATATTTCCTAAAACCTCAAAGTATTTATTTTCTATACCAACCAAACCATGGGAATTGAGAGAGTTTTAAAGCCATTCATTGTTTCTGTCTCTCTTTTTCTTTCCCTGGCTGTCACAATCACCTTCATCAAAAGTGAACAACAAATCTTTCTCAAGCGGAAGAGGATCAAGGAATTTTTCCTTATCATCTGAGAGATACATTGTCAACCAAATAAACAAGTCTCGAAGTGGAAGCACAAACAGCCATCTACAACGAAGAAACAGATCATTCGAAACTGAGGCCAACCATCAACACAGATCCTTTGAGACGGGTGAAACTGGGATGGTAAACAATGAGCAACATGCATCCATTGTACCTCAGGATGATGACATAGAAAAGTCTTTCCGTGTAAATCAAGATGGCAGCATGACTGTGGAGATGAAGGTCCGTCTGACTGTCAAAGAGGAGGAGATGCTCCACTGGACTACCACACTCAGCCGCACTAGCCTTAGCAAGAGGACAGTCTGTGCCTCAATATCTGAGTCGCGCAAGAGCTCTACTGACTCAAACAATGCCGTTGCCAAAAACTCCTCAAGCATCAGTGGAGATGAATTGAAAGAGGGGAACCATCCCGCTGCGGGTGGAAAGGGTGTCAAGTTTAACGAAGACCGAGTGACGGGTATAGCAAAAACAGCATTCAAACGCAGTCCTACACCAGGTGCTCAACAGGTTAAAAGGGCGTCGGTTGAGAGTGTAAAGATGGTGACAGAGTCGGGGGTTCAAGAGAGTACTCTGGGACATTATTCCTATATGGAGAGAACAGCTGGTGGTAAGAAGACTGAGGGATACCGCGTTGTCAGACACAGCAGCAGCAACAGGCCGATCCCAAAGCCACGCAAAACGCCATCTGTAGGGACAATCAACAATGAATCCTCCATCAGGTCGTCGGGAGTAGCTGAGGTTCTTCAGATACAAAATAATGGGATGGAGGTTACAGAGACTGTAATGCATATTTTTGAGAGTCAAGGCAGCTATGACAACTATTATGCTAACGAGGAATATAGTGCAGATGGTGCACCTTCATATTCTTCCACACCTGCGCTGGACAGCAAACCTTCCCTTGACTCAGCACCTCCTTCGTCTAGCAATGATTGTGATATAGATTTTAGCTGTCAGCAACCCACTAGGGACTCACTACGAAGACAAAAAGAAGAGATGTTATCATTGTCATCCGAACCAATAACTCAAACGCAAGAGATAACAAATCATCCATCTTCGGTGACAAAGCATGAAGCCCGAAGAAAAGTCAAAACTCCTAAAACTGAGAGAAAGAAAATGATTGTTAAACCTGCTAGGAATCTGAAAAGCTTGACTTCAACAAGCAGTTCAGATAAAAAGCTAAAAGAAAGCAGAGTAAGTCCCTCAAAAAATGGAGTCCAATCATCTACAGACAAGCTTAGCAGCAACACCAGTATGGGAAAGAAGAGTTTGAGTTCATCAGAAAGTGTTCAAAATGTTCAGAGGAGTAACGGAACAGGGAAGCCTCAATTCAAGAAAACTGTTAAGGAAGGACAGATCCCCAGGAAAGAGCAAGCCTTAATAGTCAATGCTGTTAGTGTGAGAAGGAACCTAACTCTAAGACAAAACATGGATAAAACAGCTGCTAAAAATAACGGTCATAATGTCAATTCTCCAACTGCAAGGCCTCAAATGAAGAAAAACATATCAGACATTTTACAACCCAAAAAATCTCTTTTGCCTGCCAGAAAGACAATGACAAGGCCGAAGTCTATGACTGAACACAAATTATCACCACCTAAAAAGTCTCTAGAGCTGAGTGAGAGTTTGTCAACACCTTCTTTCAAACCTTCACTCTCTGAAATTCATCAATATGTTGAGAACTGGTTGGAGAAGGTCAGTCCGGACCCAGTGCCATACACTGAGGAGACCAACACTGATGATTCAAGGACTCAGACAAAGGTTGTGTTTCAGATAGGCGCCGATTCGGAGTCAGATGAAAAGACTGAAGGCCAGACTACTCAAGACGAGTGTTGTGCAGTGCCTGGTGATGTCAAAAAATCTGCCTCTTGTCTAACTGTACCACAGTGTCATGCAAATCCAACTCTTCTGCATAATGAACAGTATGTGAGAGGTTTATGCGTTTCCATGCCGAGTGTCAGAGTCGACTCTGCAAAAATGGAGACCGTAATGAGATCGCACAAATCTGTAGAGGCCATTGGTCCAGCTGACAATGAAGCATCATCATCAAACTTTTTGAGTCCCCATGCAAAGCTAAAACCTGTCCTAAATCAGATTTATTCTTCTATTCAGTGCATCAGAGGGGTGTCTGAGACAAACACAACATCCAATCTTGAGAAGTCCATGAGTCTTCCAGATTTTCCAACACAAGTAGCTTCAGTGTTTGGCTCCTCGTGTAAAGCCTTCCTGTCATTCTTATCAGTTATGACTTTGCGAGATAACCTAAACGAATCTGAAGAGGGGGTTGGAGACCAATCAAGAAGTGACCCTGAGGCCATGCTCATGATGCAGTCCCTTCAGAAAATTTCTGCTATTGAGGACACAGAAGAGCTAAGGGCAAGTTTGACGGATCTGCAAAGCAGAGCATCTTCTCAGCTCAGAGCACGCTGGAAGGACTTTCAGATTCTGAGGGAAAGGCTTGAAAGTGAGCCGCTGTCTCCCAGAGTTTCAGAAACAGAATTTGCCCTAGATGTTTTCTCAGAAGGTGGTGATGTATTTGAAGAACATCATTTAGGTATCGATGAGCTGATGGAGGAAATGAATATGCCGCAAGAGTTAAGAGCAGAGATATGTTCAACAATCCAACACTCTAGATTTTTTTACCCTGTAGAGGAGAGCACCTTCATAGAAACTGAAAGAAACCACTCAGACTCAGAGGAAGATGTAGAGAAATTTGTTGAAGAACAAAATTATGAAACAGAACAATCACCAGAGCATGATAGTACAACAGTGGTGACAGCATCAGAGAAAGAACTTCCTGAAGTTCAGAAAACAGATACCAGTGTAAAAGAGTCAGACATTTCACAGACAGAGCGAGATGATCTGGTAAATGACAAAGAAACAGAAAATGAATTTGAAGAACAAGAAGATGAGGGAGACAACAGGGAGGAGTTGAAAGACGGAGAAGATGAGGTTACAAAAGAAACAGATGAGGACGAGGAGGGTGCGGAGAGTGAGGCTGGAGAAATGGAAAGTGAGGAAGAGGTAGAAAAAAAACATCATGACAAGGGGCAGGATGGAGGGGAAGCAGAAGAGGGCAGTGAAGAGGAGGAGGAGTCTGTTGTGAAAGGTGAGGAAGGGACAGAGGAAGAGATGTCAGAAGATGAGGAGGAAGAAGGAGGTTTGTTAGGAATAGAGACAGAAGTGGTTGAGGTGATGGAGGATGGATTAATAAATGAAGAAGACCAAGAATCAGGAGATTGCATTAGTGTTGAAGAGACAGATGAAAGAGAGGATGATGAGGAGATGGAGAAGGAGGAAAATTATGATATTGAGGTTGACGGGGGGACAGAGGAGGACGACAATGAGGAGGATGAGGCTGAGGAGGATGATACAGAGGAGGAAGGAAATGAGGAGACTGAGGTCGAGAAGGATATAAAAGTGGAAGTAAGACGGGTTGATGAGGTTGATGAGGAGGTGGAGGAAGAAGAATATGTTGAGGATGAAGGTGATGAGGAGACAGACAAGGTAGAAAATGTTGATTATGAGCTTGACAGGGAGTCAATGGAGGAAGAAAATGAGGAGACTGACATTGAGAAGGATATAGAAGAGAAAGTAAAAGTGGTGGATGTGGTTGATAAGGAGACAGGGAAGGAAGAAAATGCTGAGGAAGAGGTTGATAAACACACAGAGGAGGAAGAAAATGTTGAGGAAGAGGTTGATAAACACACAGAGGAGGAAGAAAATGTTGAGGAAGAGGTTGATAAAGAGACAGAGGAGGAAGAAAATGTTGAGGAAGAGGTTGATAAAGAGACAGAGGAGGAAGAAAATGTTGAGGAAGAGGTTGATAAAGAGACAGAGGAGGAAGATAAAGAAGATGATGATTATGAGGAGACAGGGGAGGAAGAAAGTGTTGAGGAAGAGGCTGATGATGAGACAGAGGACGAGGAGGAGGAGGAGGAAGTAGAAAATATTGTAGAAGTGAAGGAAGAAGAGGAGGATGAAGAATCAGATGATTGTAATGAGGTTTTAGAGGTAGGCATTAGGGAAAAGGACGAGGAAGAGGGAATGAGGAAAATTATCAAGGAGAAAGATTTTGAAGATGAGGTAGAAAATATTACTGAAGATGACGTCATTGAAGAGAGGGAGGAGGATGAGGAAATACATGAAGAGGAAGATGAGGAAGAAGGGAAAGAAGAGGAAGAAGAAGAAACTTTAGGGAATTTTAAGGAGAACGAAAAGTATTCTGAGGGAGAGGAGTGCTGGAAAAACCTGGAGAAAGCAGAAAATACTCTTGAAGAAGAATCAGTTGTAGAGGCTGAAGTTGTAGAGGGGATAGAGATGGATGAAGAAAAGCAAGAGTCGGATGTAGAGGCAGAGGAAGAAGATCTAAGTGATGCAGAAAGTAAAAATCTACTTGAGGAGGCTCTGTATCTGCAGCAGCAGAGTAGCTGTGAGGAAGATACAAAGGTAGGGGAACACAACCCTGAATCACTTAGTAATTATTCCTCTGAGATTCAGTGTGCAGATGACAAGGGGGATGGAACAGACACAGTCGATGAACTCGAAACAGACGAAGGCGGGGAACAGCAAGAGGAACTAAACAGCAGTCAACCACATCCAGTTGAGATATCACAGGAATTACTTGACTTTGTTAACTCTGCCCTTCAGTCTGCTTCCCTTATATTTACATATGACGCTCATGGGAAAATCAGGATTGAGCCAGATAACTCTCGAGTTGTAAAAACGAATCAAACATCAAAACTAAAAAGGAGAGAGGATAGTTCATACGGTGTGAAGTGTCTGCCAAGCCCACAGTGCTCAGATTTGTCTGATTACAGGCCAGAAACCTCAGAGAGCGGTGGATACCAAACTCAAGAGTCTGTAGATATTGTCTCAGAGAGTGGAGAAGAGGGATCACAGAGACAGTTTCCAGTGTGCAGACGCAAAACAGATATCCGTACCTCAAAACTGTCTGTTGCAAGTGATTCAAAAGTCTTGCAAAGTTCCCACAATAAAAGTGGAGGGAGTTTCTCTTCTTTTGACTCAGGCACTAAAGCCTCAAAGGAGGATCTGTCTTATTTCAGTGCTGGAAGCTCACAAAAGGCAGAAACGGAAGCTGCCACAGAGGCCACACAGTGCTCTTCTTTCCCCTCAGAGAAGGACTCAAAGGACGGGGTTTTGATTGACCAAGGTAGATGGCTGCTTAAGGAGAATCACCTCATTAGAACTTCTCCTCCAGTGTCCCAGGGAATGTATAATAATGTAGACAGCACATCTATAGATACAAGTCATTCAAGGTCTAGCGAGGACTCCCCGCCTCCTTATAAAACCCAGCAAAACCTTCTTGCAGCGTTATCCTCTTCTGAGCTTGAAGAGATGGCCAAGCCTAACACCCCAAAGTGCACCTATTATAACATGCCACATGGAAGTGATTCCGACCCCTTTTTGGATGATTCTAGTTTTAAAAGTGGGAAGAAAGATGCAAGCAGTGCTAAGGGGAGAGGTGTCCGGGTGGCACCCACCATCAATACTTCTCAAACCTGGGCAAATAAAAACGGTAGTCTGTCTTCATTTGCATCAGTTGAGTTTAACATACCAGACAGAAAAGTGCATCCAGAAGGGGAGGCCTCCTCTCAGACAATGGCAAGAAGGACATCTGGTGGAGGAGGGAGAGCAGTACAGGCACAGGACTCCATCGACGCACTGCGTCTGAGATGTGGCCAATATTGCCCCATACTATAGCAGCGAAAGGCATTCTTTTTCACAGAAACATTTACATAAAAAGATAGTCATGTAAATAAGTATTTTTAATTTTTATGTTTGTTTTGTGTTTGGTCAAATAATCATGAAAAAAAACTTGTCTTGCAGCTGCTCTTCCAAACCGAAAGACAAGTGCAGCAATTGTAAAGAGTTGTGCCTCTTATTTATGTTTGAATATAGCAATGTTTATTTTATGTAAATGCTCCTATCTGTACATATTTGTATTATCTATGCTTACAAGTAATACATGTCATCAGCTTCTCAATCAATAAAATGCAATACATCAGACAGATGACTCTATCTGCAAAGGCAACAATGGGATTCAGTAAGTGATTTAGATTTTCAACAGAAGTTAGTGTTTCAAATCACTTTCCTCTCTCTGAGTATAATTTTCAGCCTCAGCAAGCAGCTGTTTTCTCCAACACTACAATGAACAGTCTGCTATTTGCCAAACACCAGAAAGCCAGAGGAGTGTATAGCAGTTAAACCACCAGTCCATTAATGTAGCCTTTGCATAGCCTACTGTAAGCAGGGAAGATATTCAATTAAGCTTTTTATTTAACATTCTACACAGACAGGCGATGTTTCTACTTCAACTAAGTTTAGTTATTTGCATCATAAAATGAATAGGCTATACAACACTTCAGAAATTTGAACCAGCAGAAATATGTCAAAGGCTACATGGGTAGTCTAACCTTAAAACTGTCTCGCCATTCATTGCTTTGTTAAACAAAATTAAAGCAGGGGACGTTACCACTGCCAATATTTTTTTCTTACCTCGGTTTATGACAGGTGCAAGGCAGCTAGCCTCACAGAGAACCCTCCAATTCTCATTCATTGGACGGAATAGTTTTTGCAGATAGCCTATTCTAAGAAGATATTTTGATGAATGTGGAAATACCTCCAGAACAACAGTAAATGTTTCTTATCAACCTACTGGGCTTTTCTAAACACCTTAGATTTGGTTCGTTTGGTTTGACTAACTTTCAAACGAGACGCTGTTAATGTGACCCGGATGTTTACTGCAAGCCCGTCAGGAATAAAACACAGTCTAAAATAAATTGACATAAATTCACCAGGTGGACATACAAATGGCCCCAGGAATATTTTATGCAATTGCAGTTTGTAATAAAGCCTATAAAAAGGTCCAATTGTATTTGTGGGACAAAGTTTGGTGAAGAAAATTAAATGTTTTAAAACATGACCATCACTATTGCATATTGGCTACCTGGTTTAACTGAAAGTCTCATGTAAATCGGCAGTCCCTTTGCCAGATGTTCTTCGGCATTTTACAATTAAATATAACACATCAGCATATGTTCAGTAGCCTAGTAAAATAAAAATACAGATAGAAACCATTTGAGTAACCTGAAGAGATAATATCCCACACAGGACATGATGCAGTTACAGGGGCATCAGTGTTAACATTGTTGGCAATGGCTCTCAATAAACCATTTCTTAACATTATACCTAAGTGAATGATAGGAAGTTGACTCTCTAATTGATTGCAAATTACACTGATGTGATGCTCTGAAGGAAAAGACACTCTGGCTGAAAGTGGTTTTCCTGAGTGGTATTGTGCAGTCCCTCCTAGCTGCGCCTCTAGTAGTCCTGTTTGTGGCAGTTTTGAAGTTAATAAAGCCAGTCAGAGGAGGGGGAGCAAAGCCATGAGAAATCCCATAAACTAGGCAGATATATTTGTATCCTATAAGGTTTCCCCAACTAAACAGACTGTACGTCTTTAGTAAATGACAATGATGAAAACTAAATGGTTTTTTTTGTCTGATGTTTTGAGTGCTTGTTTATATAATGACTCCTGGGGATTTATGGCTGTAGAGTGTGTTCACCACTTACGCCCAGTCATAACTTTATAGTTACTGTAGATGTTTGTAATAACATAGAAATTAAGTTATAGGGGTCAAATACAAACTGGAGATAATAGTTCCCATTTATAACCATTGCCTAGCCTGTGGACTTTGGTGACATTTTACTTTTGTAAAGTTATTAACCAGCAGAAGCATGTGAATGAGCCTTAGGCTGAAAATATTCTGTTTAAATTTGGAACAACAGAGTCCAGCCCAGTTCACAGTCAAAGCCTTATATTATCATGTCAAGCTGTCAAAAGCTGATTTCTGATTTGTAAGACAAAGCTGTTTGGCAAAGTATTATTAGATATTCTATATTGAGTTTTCCTTTATTTCATGCTTGTTGGATTTGTCTCAATATTTTTCACTCATTGCAGGCAGGTGAACACAGAGCGTAGAGAGAGAAAGTGTCATCTGCAGCTGTCAGTCAGTGCGGGTGTTGACTGCTGATGCAGCCAAGCATATGGGAGTGACACTTGTGATGTGATGGTCAGTGTCAGACAGGCTCAAATAATGAGTGACCAGGGGGTATTATCATTGATAACTATAACAACATGACAGCCGGTCAGTTTAGATTTTAATTCTGTATGTTGGACAAATAACGCAGTGTTATTTAATGCAAATAAGAGGCGATTGCTTTTGAGTTTTTTCTTCTTTGGACCCTCCCCTCAATCCTTTTCTGCATACACACTCATGCACAGAGAAGGAGACAAAGAGAGTGAGAGTGAAAGCGAGTTTCTTTACAAACTGACCATTCTGGATGCTTTCCAAGGGTTTTGTCAGTCACTATGGAGATTTGGAAAAAAGCCCCTGCAGTTTAATTTCTCTGTTGTTACAATGGTTGAAAGGTATCCAGTATAAGCTCCGTTCTACGTTTTCTGTCAAGCTAAAGCTTAAGTTCCAGGAAGCCGAAGAAAAAAATAATCACAGCAGATGGAATAGAAAAAAAACCTTTGGAATACCAGCAGTGGATAAAGAATGACAAATATTAAAATACAGAGTACTCCTTTTTTTTCTACAAAAAAACCCATAATAATAATTTTTAAAAAAACGTTTAAAGTAAGTATTAATAATGTACTTAAAATTAAAAAGTGCAATTTCTTATTGTGCTGAATATTAAACTGCAATGGGTCACAAGACATATCTGAGAGGTTGTGGGTTGATTAACGCGGAAAAAGAAAAGTCTGAAACACAGAAGTTGAATCATGACTTTACACTAAGTATTTACTATATTATGAAACATTTTAGAGTTCTTATCACTAGATCTCAGTCAGTTGTTTCAAATGAATCATCAGAGAGTTTAGAGGGCTGTCATCTCTTTGGTGGACCTGCTGAAAACTCAAAGAGATGTGACTTTGTGTCTCAACCATAGTGTATATACTCTAATAGTCTATGGTCTCAACTAAAAACTGTTGTTTGTTATTACCCAAAAAGGTTTGACGCAGATAACATTCAGAACCCTGTACTTTTTTATTTAATGTATTTTAACCCCCAAAAGTGCAGTATTTATTTCCAGCTGTCATATTAAAGTAGTGGAGAAAAAAGCATTTTTCCGATCTTATTTTATATATAATTCTGCTAAAAATGGAAATACTCAACTGTAGTACAAGTTCCTTAAACCTTTATTATGTACAGTTCTTGTAACATTCCAGCAGTGCTAATAACCTGCCCATCACACACAGATTTGACAAAAGCTCACTGGGGGCCCCTGGCATGGATTCACAGCCTTTCTTTTTCTCACATTTCGACTTGCTTCAGTCTGATCTCCATGCACCCAATGAGGCGCAAAAAAAAGACATTGTGCTGCTGCACTCCCTCCTAAATCTGCCAAGTAATGACCAACAAAGAAGCCAACCAATTTATTAGATGTCTCCAAGAACATTATAAAGGGAGATAAAGAAAAAATAAACTAAATATAAGATAGAGACACAGTAAGCAATCTGCATCCTACAAATATTAATTTCTGCAACTTTGCAAATAAAATAGTAATTTAACTGTAAGACTTAACACTAGAACGACCGGCATTTTATCATGACTGGAAAGGTCGCAATCTCTGGGGCAGCAATCCTCCTCCTTCCTGACATTTCGTTCTATTCTGTTCTAAATCAGATCCTAATTTACTCTATTCTGCCTTTTCAATGTTGATTGATTCAAATGTATGTCTCCTATTCTTTTTATATGGTTTTAGGCGGGTAAGCTTTCTTTCCTCCTTGGCTCAAGCGTTATAAACAATAGTTGCTAGGCAACAGCGATGCGCACCTTCAAGTAGTGGTGGGCGATATAACGATCTTATATCGTGAAGGATTTTAACTTGCTGACAATCTGCCAAAGCAGAGAGATCCTAGAACCGGACTAATGTGTTTATTCTATCATGCTGCAGTTTATGCTCTTTCACAGATGCAGCTCCCCCTGTCCTTATTTGCTCCGCAGCGGTGAAAACAAAACTTAAAAGTAAAGTCCGCAAAAACAACTCCATCTCGGTTATCTGCAACTGTTCTGATATTTTTCCAAATCGACACGCTGTGAGCAACAGTTAACTTATCTGCATAGTGTGCACAGTTAAGATTAGTCTGCATCTCAGATAGCGACACAGAGAGATGTTAACAGTCAGAGACAGACAGAGAGGAGCTCAGACAGTCAGGGGAGATAAAAATGTTGCTGTCGGTGTTTTCTGCTCTCTCTCGGTTTTTCAAAGTTACTATCATCCTCTCCATCCAAAACTCACCTGTTGTGATAACTGAATTTATAGGGATTAGGCTAAACAATGTTACAAAGCAGCAGGCAGGTGAGAGTGAGTAACCATGGTGACTGTCTGTCTGTCAATCAACAATGTCCTGCCCCCTCTGTGAATTAAACTCTTCTGTCAATAAAACTTACTTTGATCATGTGTCACAGAATGAACACATTCTGTATTATGTTTGATTATATATAAACTAAACTAAAGTTAGTCCAATGATGTCATAAAAAAAAACAAAGGCTGCAGAGCCTGTATGAAGCTACAGCTGGAGGAACTCTGCAGGGCTAAAATAGAACAGAAACACAAGAACTTGAAGTCTACATGTTTTTAAATGAATGAATCACTGCATGAAAATGTTCCTGATGAACATAAAAAGAAGACACATAACTAAATCATAATTTAGTGAGGAAAACCTTGAGGTGAGGAAAACCTTCAAATTGTGCATAAATATTGATCAAATTCAGGGAAAGACATTTCTGTTGCTAAAGATGTTCTGGGTGAGACCTCCAGACCTCCTACAAAGATGTTTTTCAAATAGATTAAACTTGTCTGCGCAGTTTTTATGCATTTAAAAACATTATACAGGGAAATAAGTTTGGTTGAACTGGTCAGCAACTTACAAATTTGTCTAAACAGTATGAAAAACATCGTGATAAAATTGTGATCGTGATTTTGCCAAAAAAAAATCATATATCATGATATTTTTCCCATATCGCCCACCTCTACCTTCAAGAGTGGGAAAAAGTAGCGAATACTGAAATGATACACTGGCTATAATGCATGCAGCCAATATGACCGCTATGGACTTTCAAGGTATAAATACTCAAAACTATTTTATGTTTTGTGTTTTTGATAAAATAACAATGCTAGAATAAAATGTAGACACATTTCGGAAAAGTCATGGTCCTGTAGTTACATAGGTTTTATTCTAAGTAAGTTATTACATTGCAAAATTAAAAAACAGTCAAAATGACTGCCTTGGTCTTTCTAGTGTTAATTGCAATAAATTGGATAGACCCTGAATTTGTCTCTGTTTGTGTTTCAACTCTGACAAAACATTTTGGACTTTGCTATGGTTACTGGGCTTGCGGGTGGGTGATTCACTATCATGGGAGGTGAAACAAAGGATGTCTTTTTGCTGCCCAGTGCCTGCGGTTTTGAAGCAATGACACCCTAAAACAAGATTTAAATTATTTGCTGCCTTGTCCCATTAGAGGCCGACTGACTAATGTTTGGTCTTATTTGATTCTTCTTCTTGTCCTTTTGTACAGTATTTCTAATTAGCTCCCCTGCAGTGCCATTACTTAAGAGAAAAACAGGAACCTCAGCAACAAAAATGAAAGGACCTGAATGATAAATTCTAAACATTGCCAAGAATGGGAGCTATTTGGTCCAAACTTTGGCACTGGCAAACACCGGGCTACAAACAATAATTATACGGCCTACTGTCTGCATTCTGCTGCTGCAGTTAGGTGACAGATCAGCAATACACAATCCCTGCTCTGTCTGTGACAATCCCGGCCTCCTCTGTCTGTCTCTGTGGCCAACACTGCCAGAGCCACATCATAATGGGCCTGGGAGCAGGCATTTTTACAGCCCCCCCCGCATCTAAGGGTGGATCATGTGAATTTCCTTTGACAGTTTTAGTAACTGGATCCACTGTTTACTCATTTTTTGGCCCCCTGTCTGGACCGTGTAGTAGGCTATAACTGGCATTGGTACATTTCAAAAATATTTTTTTTCAGCTTGTATTTTTTAAGTTTTTTTTTTATATGATAAAAATAAAATTTGCTCCACCTCATCAAGTTTTAGGAATAAATGACCAATATTGCAAGCATACATGAACATATTCTTTTCAGGTACTGCAGGACACTGTACATGAGTTACTAACTATGAGTGCTTGTTAGCTGTACTTTGCAGACACATAATCATCATGTTCAAAAAATGATTAACATCTTACATCATCTTAGATTGTTGCTAAAAACCTGACTTTTCAACTCAGACTTGTTGTTTTTCACATCAGACTTTTCAAAATACATTAAGGCCTATTTTACTGTAACTCATGAACAATACTGGAGTACAATTTAAGATCCTTGTTTTTTAGGGGGTATTTCAATTGTATTGTATTAAATTGAATAGTTAGTGACATAGAGCTAACTAGCTAGAGTTACTTGTTTCATTTCAGATTAATTATACATAAACAAAACACATACATCAGTAAGAATCCTGATCTGATAGGAACTAGTCTGCATGATGAGATTGTACATGATATACTTGTATGTTGTCACTACTTGTATTTTGTCAGGTTACAAAAAATGTTTGTTAATCTTAAAAAGCTAAAAACTAAATAGCTCAAACCCATAAGGATACAAATAAAACTGTTAATTACACTAGCTCAGACTAAGCTCTTTTTTCAGCATGATGCTTGGTAGCTGGGTTTCTCCCTGCAAAGTCACAACTCAGGGGCAACATGCCAACTTCAAATCACTGCAACCGCCCAAACCCAGGAGGTAAAAATGTGAAACTCTCCGTGAATGAAATGTTTGTGCTTTTAAGCTGTTATCAAGCCAACAAACGTCACTAAACCAAATCAGATCCCCCTAGTTAACCTCTTTCATGTTTTGTAAAAGGCACAGAGTACTCAGTTGCACTAGTGCAGTGTGGTTGAGAGGTGTAGGGTGTAAGGTGTCACTGGCTCAGGTCTGCTGCTGTGTGTCTCCCTTCAGAAACACTGAATCTGTGCTTTTCAGCAGCACTGCAGCACCAACGAGACAGAAGAAAGGGAGAAGAAATCAGACAGACAGAGCTCCGTTGATGTAATTAATATGTTATTATCTTCTGCAGGTCAATCTGAGTGTGAAGAACCTAAAAACATGCATCCAAAGATGCATAAACCTGCCAGTATTGAAGGACTTTGATTTGTTCTCCACCCCAACCTGTGTGTGTGTGTGTGTGTAATAGATTAATGTTCATCCTGGAAGTGTTTGCATAGTGTTCTCTAAACCTGATTGTGAAGCTGCTCACTTTGCACAAACTGTACTCCTCTTCCCAACCAAGCACAAACGGCACACTGCTACAAACTCAAGCATCATGCACTATAGCTGATAAGATGGGTATCAGTATGAGTGTCACAATTAAGTCAGTCTTATGACACAATGCGACATACAATTAGTTTCAACATTTGTTAAGAAAAAGTCAAGATAAAAGGAGGAAATAACTTATCAAATGTATAAATCAATTATCATGTAGGATTTTTTTAAGCACTACATCATGACAATTACAGAAAGTGAGTATGAAATCTATCTGGCATTGACGGAGTCATAGGAAAACCTCTCTCCCTTACTGATATGCAGTTCAACCTAGACACACATTCCAAAACCTTAGCATTGTAATCTTCTCTCTCCTGAGTTGAACTTCAAGTATACCCTTGCTGTTCATTGTTTAGTTTTTATTAGTGGGAAAAATTAACACACTCTGTGTCTCCTGACCTTCACATGCTGTTATACTTCAGCTTGTGCACAGTGAGTCTTAAGGCAGTCGCAACTACACAGACCTCAAATATCCACAGAGGGAAGCTATATACTCCCTGCTGCTGCATTGAAGGCAGAGGCATGCAAGGGAAAGATCGCTTAAAATTAGAAGAAGTTTGACTGAGAGAAATCGATTTTCTTCAATAAAGCTGCGTAGAAAAAGTAGCCAAAGTGTCAGTCAGATGCCTAAAATTAGAGTCCAGATAGGGGTACTATTGCACCAAGCAAATGTTGGTCACTAGGGAAGTTCTGAATGAAACATCCCAAAATATTTGTAAACTAAAAGCAATAATCAATCGATGCTTATTATCTGACATGCTTTTACAGGTTGGGTAAAAACTACTTCATATTCTGTAGAAGAGTAGGATAATAGGCTATAGCAAGAAATTATGTTTTTTTTAAATCTAATATTTAGAAGTTGACAGAATTAGTGGGGGAGGGAGAATTACTTTATTTACTTGAGACCCAATGCAAATGTAAACTTGCAAGCTAAACTAGTTACATAGGAGTTAAACATTCCTGTCCTGCGAGTATCCGAAATGAACCAAGCTTTATGCGTCCGTGATTGGTTTGTCATGCTGTCACTCAAGTCACAGTAAGGCTCATTTGCATGAGGAGGAGACTATAAGAACGTAATGGTTCAGGGAACGCCTATCCAGGCTCACTCCGCTGATGCAGTTGGGACAGGGACGACACTTTGTCATTGACTGAAAACAACAAGCAAGATGTCTTACAGACCAGCTCCACATTCTTCTTATAAGAAGATGTTTGGAGGGGATAGAGTCACCTCCAGGACCACCTACTCCAGCCGCCAGTTCCCCAGTCAGGTGCGCTCCTCCCGCTTGTCCTACAGTCTCTCCTCAGCTCCCAATGTCTACGCAACGAAGACTCAGAGGCTCCGGAGCAGCGCGGCCATGCCCCGGCTCGCCTCCGAGAACCTGGACTTCTCCCTGTCCGACGCCATCAACAGCGAGTTCATGACCAACCGCACCAACGAGAAGGCGCAGATGCAGTCGCTCAACGACCGCTTCGCCAGCTACATAGAGAAGGTCCGCTTCTTGGAGCAGCAGAACAAGATCCTGCTGGCGGAGCTGGAGCAGCTGCGGGGCAAGGGCACGTCCCGGGTCGGAGATCTGTACGAGGACGAGATGCGGGAGCTGCGGCGTCAGGTGGACCAGCTGACTAACGAGAGGGCCCGGGTGGAAGTTCACCGGGATAACCTGGCGGACGACATCGACCGACTGAGGGAGAAGTAGGAGGCGTGGCTGTCTGTTCTCTTTATAAACGCATGCACATTGTCTTTTAATCCTTAAGCCTAAAATATGATCTACATAATTAGTGTATGAATGCCCCCCCCGCATTATTAACGTGTCTAAATGACTTCAAATGGCCCTAAACCATATTCAGTTTTTGTCACATGTTTGCCAGGCACTGCGCAAAAGCTAAACGTAAAACTTGCTGCTGCAGCTTTTAGGCTATGTCTGACTCAAGTTTTTTATCAGAGGTATTTATGCATGAACAAGCATTGGAGGCAGGAAATGGGATTTTGGTTGTTTTTGAGGTGGAATTTTCCCATTAGGGTTTGAAAAGTAATTTCCTACCCTTTCTTTGTTCTTGCAGGTTGCAGGATGAGATATCCCAGCGGGAAGATGCAGAGAACAACATGCAGAGCTTTAGACAGGTACAGTATGACTAATGATGAAATAAAACAAGGGGTTTTTCTTGGTTTATGCAAAGGGTTGATCTCTGAATTTGTTATTTTTTTTGTGTAAAAGATGGTGATTTTGCAAAGAGATCAATAAAAAAGGGAATGACCTTAGGAAGGTCCCTGAGCTGCCCCGCCTTTACTGCTGCTATTTATATGGGTTTAACGCCTTAATTAAATAGCAGGTTACAAAAAGATTAGATCATTTAACTCACGAGTCTCACTTTTCACAGGTTAGTGGTGTGACTGTCCCTTTTCTTCTTCTTAATCTCAATCTAATTATCGCTCATGAACTCTGCAGAGACAGGAATGCTCTCTTCTGATGGCACAACAGCAGCTTCTAGACTTGAGCCCTAATAGCTGCAGAGCAGAACTGACCCTGGCCTCGTACAAAAGGCCAAGTTGTGGCTGTTGAGTTAAATGAGGCCTGTAGTGAGAGGAGATCTTTTTAAGTCTGACCAGTCACGCTGAATGAGACGGACAGAAACACAATAACGGTGCCGACCCAATGTGGTTATCAGAGCGAGAAGACAAGCCACCATGTGATCCAACTGTCTCGTTCTGGAGGGCATCAGCAAATTGCACTCTCAGAGAGGGACTAACGAGATCCTTCCCTATCACTGGGTTTTATTGTTTAATAATGAAGTGATGATGGGTGTCACGAGAGCAAAAAGCACATAAAAATTAAAATTAGTTGCATTTATGTGGCTGCAGAAAAAACTGTGGATGATTTTACAAGAGTACAGTTAATTCTCCAGAAATGTGTGCTTTTTGGGGAATGCACTAAGTTATCAATACATTTTGACCCCATACGTACGTACGAATGGCATGAAGGAAGTCCCTGTGGCATGCCATGGTGGCACTGAGACAACAATGCAGGGTGTAGAGCCAGCTCTCGCTCAGTCAGCCAGACAGTAACTCTTCCAGCCGTGGGCCGGTTTGAGTAACCCTGCTGAATAGCTCACTTTGTTTGTGGCATTAGAGCAGGGGCAAAGCTGCTTCATTCGCTGATACCTCAATAAACAGCCTGCCAACGCCCCAGACAAAGCTCAGTGGTGTGGTACCACATTCAAGTGATGGAATGGAGATAAACAGACTGGTTTTGAAACAGCAGAATGTATCAAAATGACACGCTTTTGTCAACAACAGAAAACTTATAGAATAAAATAGAATAGAATTACTTTATTGATCCCAAACTGGGAAATTGTGGCGTTATATTATTTAGTAAAGTTAGACAATGGTGAGATGGGAGAGATTACTTGGTCTTTGAGTATTTAGAAAAGCGCTATATTAGTCTGATTTATTGTTATTACTCAGTAACAGAGCTACTATTGGAATGACCAAGTTTCAACCAAAAGAAACAGTGGAGATTTTCAGGATAATCATGCAGTTAAGAAATAACAAATGGGATTAAGGACCTCCTGAATGACGCTTTGTGGTTCTGGGTGTTCTGGCATGGCCTCCCTTTATTAAGTAACATTCCTTTTTTTTTGTGTTGCCAACATTCTCACTGGATTTTGTAGAATTTTCTTACCAGAGGTCAGGACAGGGGAGACATTTAACAATATCATTTAGTTTACTGTTGTATTGTATTATAACAGGCCTTCACTTCCATTTGAAAAAACCTGATCATGCCATCTCAAGCAGTGGTCAAAGTACTCAGATCCCATACTTAAGTAAAAGGAGTTTTACCTTGTAAATCATAAAACCACTACACTACATGTTAATGTACGACATTCAAACTCCTGCAGCAAAATGTCCTTTAAAGTATCAACAAAGTACTTACAGCACTCCAGAGAACCAAATACCAATTATCCACTTATTGAAAATTAATAAATTATATTATTGGCTATTTGATGTATTTTTTAAATCTTTTTTAGTGCTTTAAATCATGATACGTCATGCATTACTGGGTAGATTTCTTATGAGCTTCTACTTTTTTCTTTTAAAATCTTCATAAATAACTGAAATGTAGCAGATAAAATAGCACAACATTGCCATTTTAATGGTGTGAGCTACAAGTTATACAATTAAAGTTACTAATAAATTGAAATCCCCTCAACTAAGTCTAATTTAATTGTTGTACATGTCTGCATTCCACCACTGCCAATGCAAGTGATGCAGTGTGGGATTGTGGTCTGAAATGTGCCGCAGTGACACAAATCTACATCTGCAGCAACACTAATCTCGTGGCTCCAGTTGATTTTTATTGGATGCTTTTGTATGTGTGACCTTGCCTTGCTACACAATGGGTCATTTTGTATATGTGAGTCTTGTGTGGCTGTGCCTGTACTGCATGTGAAAGACCTTTTCTTCCTATGTCAGCAAACACATGATTCATTATTCATGTCACCTTCACTCGTCACCCTTTTAAGAGTCAGTGTCACTACACAGGATGTGGACAATGCTGCTCTCGCCAGACTGGACCTGGAGCGGAAGGTGGAGTCACTGCAGGATGAAATCAACTTCCTCAAGAAGCTGCATGATGAGGTAAGCTTCCTTCTCATGTGGCTAAAGCTGACCCAGTCTACTGTGGAAACACTAAGCATGAGCTAAATACCCAGTCATTTGAGGTATTTGTTGATGGGCCCACAGTGCATAATGAGTTATATGAATTGGAGAAATAATGATGATTCCCCGAAAGTCTTCAAGAGAATACAGAAACACTGACTAAAACGTATCGTATTTGGTGGTCAGTGTAGGTTATTTGAGTAGACAAAGAGTGAGTGTTTGTACATGCCAGTTCTATTGATTGTATTGCAGGAAATGCTGGAACTGCAGAACCAGATGCAGATGCAGCAGCAGCATGTGCAGGTGGACATGGAGGTAGCTAAACCTGACCTGACAGCTGCTCTGAGGGATGTCCGTCTGCAGTATGAGAACCTGGCCTCCAAAAACATCCAGGAGTCTGAAGATTGGTACAAATCCAAGGTAAAGATTTTCATTGAAAGACTATTTAATTCAAGTCAGAGAACATTCAAGAAATTCAAAAGCAACACAATGCAGTGACTACAACTTTAATATCCATACTGGCTATAATCAATACTTTAATGTTGAAAAATTATTACATGACTACTTGTATGTAAAAAAAAATTCTTGCAGTAATGAACCTTCAACTTCCCCTTCTTATTCTCTCTATGATCTTAGTGTCTTTTAGCTGTTTCTTTTGGTGTTCTTCCTTGTGTTTTGGTTCAGTGTTGTTTTTCCTTGCAGTAAGCAGCTTTTCCAAACAAACAAAAAACATATACAGATATATATTTACATGACACCCACGCAACTCCAAATGTCTAAAAAAGTAAGCATCTAACTCCTGAACACTGAGAAGCATATAGCAGCTGAAAAGACACTTACTCTTACATTCCAGGAAAACAACTCTAAAGGAATAACAGTGTTGCCTCCAAGTAACTACATTTTTGAATATGGAACTGTTTGTTGCAAGTTTGCTGTATCAATCATCATTCTGTATAACCTCTTAATTACAACCTCATTTCGTTGTGAACAATGTTCCCTTCAGACTGTTCCAAACACCAAACTGCTGTGTAACTTCTGCAAGCCTCCTCTGTTACCACATCTTTCATTATTCCCTCTTATCTGCTGTATCTACTCTCCCTCGTCCTCTGAATCGTCATTTTTTTTTACAAGTTGATTTCTAACGTCTTCCTTCCCCTCTCTATGTTTGCCCCTGGTTGGATGCCAGTTTGCTGACCTCACTGATGCTGCAGCCAGGAACAATGATGCCTTGAGAGTTGCCAAGCAAGAGGCCAATGACTATAGACGCCAAGTTCAGGCACTCACTTGTGAGGTGGATGCCCTTAAAGGAACTGTGAGTATTCAGCTATAGGATCTTACTGTGGTATACAAGTTCACTATGTAAAATAACCTGATGTTTTCAATCGCTATACAGGAATCAAATTGAACAAAAGTGGCTGCAAGTTTGAATAATAACACAAAAAATAGATTAACATCCGGGAGAGTTTATTGTAACAAGCCCGCGTGTCATTTTGTCATCTCTTGGCTGTTGTCCCAGAACGAGTCTATGGAGCGCCAGATGAGAGAGATGGAGGAGAACTTCTCCCTGGAAACAGGCGGTTACCAGGACACCGTCGGGCGTCTGGAGGAAGACATTCACAACATGAAGGACGAGATGGCCCGTCACCTGCGAGAGTACCAAGACCTCCTAAATGTCAAGATGGCCCTGGACATTGAGATCGCCACCTACAGGAAGCTGCTGGAAGGAGAGGAGAGCAGGTAATGTATGCCTCAGAAAAAACAGAGCATTGAGTATATTCAACTAAGATGCACATTGTTATTTGTTGACTGTACCTTTCAGAATCTCCACTCCTCTGCCAAACTTCTCATCCCTGAACCTGAGAGGTACTGTCACATTCTGCATGTTGACTTCACAGCAAGTACTTTAGTATTGGTTGTTTGACAGAACTGAATCATACAAAACACTTTTTTTTCTTTTCTTAGAAACGATGATTGATTCCAAACCTCATGTTGAAACCTCAACAACTAAGAAGGTTCTCATCAAGACCATCGAGACCAGGGATGGTCAGGTAGGATTCACTTCAAATGATTTCCAATCAGTTACAATAAGTCATTTTCTGTCATTCCTCCTCTGCTCTTCAACTTTTCTCTGACCTCTTCATCCTCGTTCAGGTGATCAACGAGTCAACTCAGAACCACGATGACATGGAGTAATAATGGCTCTGTCTTTGCCAAACAACCAACTAAAGCAATACAATGACACACAATTCACTGGGGCTTCAAGCAAACAAACAAACCAACAACACAAAAAAACAAACAGCTTCTAAAAGTGCCTTTGTATGTGGTGATTCAATAAGCCTGTTAGCTGACACACAGACTGTTTTTCGCTTTCTCTACTCTGCTGAAAGTATTCTCTTTGTCACCTGTGTTTAGATGCAATAATGAAATCAGCACAACATAGAAATCCTTATTTAGGTTTTAAAATATCTTTCTTTGTAACCAAAGTAGTCTTTTTGATCAATACAGCATGCACACTCCAGGAAATGTGTATGCTAAAGATGTCACGATTGCCTGTATACAGCAATAAACCATTAAGACTGCAAATCAAACCTGTGTGCAAAGTGTAATACTTCCTTTTCAAACTGCAGCACTGAAGAAGCACTGGATAACAAAATCCTTCAATTTAGAAAAGGGGATGTGGTTATCATTTTAAGTACCAACTGTACTGTTAACATTTCCAAATTTAAGTTTTAAGAGGACTTTATTATTATTATTATTTTTTAACCTTATTTAACCAGGGCTTTGGGACAGTGCTAGAATCAGATCTTTCTGATTCAGTTGTCTCGGCAGAGACCTCAACTTGATGTATGATTATCTCCCAGCTTACTGCACCCTGCTGCCCTTAACGCTAAGGTGTTTACACACATGCAAGATAATGTATCAGAAACACTTACCAATAATGACTTAACCCTAATCATTACATTTCTAGAGTCAGGTCAACATCTCTTAGCCAATGCCATTAAATTAAAACTAAACAAAGCTTCACAAACAGTTTATTTTTGTTGTATTACTAAAGGTTATAAAGATGTCCACTTTTATACTGTAAGCTAAGTATGCATTCAGTGTCACACTCTTGGTGCTCAGAGTTGAATGATCATATGCTGGAATTGGTTGCATCCAAGGTTCGTTAACATCTTATTGACTGCATTCATAAATTATAGACAGAAGTTAAAGTTGGGCATTTGCAGCATGGGGACTGAGAACAAACATATATTATAGCTTCACTAGCTAAATTGACTGATGTAATCAAATCAACTTTGCAGCCAACAAGGAATTAAATGTTTTCGAAAAATAGCCTACATAAAAAATTCAAACAAATGTGCAAATAAAAAGGATCGTGTGACGTGAATGAAAGCTCCAGAATGTAAGTCTCAAGGTAAGACTTAAAAGATTGCTTGTCAACAATATATATGAATATATTTAGTCAAATGTTTAACTAAGGGACAGTTTTGGGACTTTTGGGTGTTTATTTACTTTATAGGCCTATTTCTATTTTACTTAAGATCATAACAAGATAATCTTCTTTCTACTCCACTTATCTTCAAGTTTGTAGTAGCTGCTAGATTGAGATTTTAGATATAAGCCATTTGACTGATTTATAAATAATGGGCTTCTTACATATTCACAATTGAGAGTGATAGACAAATATAAAACTTTTTTTTTAATGTTTTACTGCATAATGTAGTGTAGGCTGTTATTTTAGTCCAATATTATTGTGGTCTATAGTAACCTATCCATGGTTCTGAAATTGTCCACCCTGCAATATGAGTACTTTTTGTTGTTCTTTGATTATATCTTAATGCCACTTACAAAGGTGATTCACAAATCAAATGGTCTTCCTCTAAACTCCCTGAAAACCTTCTGTACTCGACTGCCATCTGTCGGTGTTAAATGTGAATTGCTCAATCGGCAGTGGCAGGTCATTCGGTCTGTCACTGCAGCACAGCAGGATGCGTTTGGGAAGGAGTCGTCAGAACCTCCATAAATCACATTTAATTTAGCAGTTTAGTTAGTCAAATCTCGCGATAAATGATCGTAGAAACGTAAAAACACGATTTTAACAGCGGGAATCTTTTGACTTTAAAATAATAATGATTATTAAACCTGTTAAATTGCGAGTATTATGATTTCTGCTCATTTGAATAACCCAAAGATACTTGTTGGTTAATTAATGTCGCTTGTTTCCGCACGGGCTGTCCCGAGAGATCAGCCTGTTTGTCGACGGAGCAACTTTCTCCATGTGACGTGATAGTCGCAGGAAACAAGTCGAGGGAGAAGCCGACATGTTCCGTTTAAACTCAGGTTTCGGTTATTTTAAATTTTTGAGACCTTAGTTTTAGTTAATTTTTAACTTGCAAGCTAACAGCTAGTAGTTTACAGGTCGGAGAGTTGTTTTCCCGGTGTTTTTAATTTCACGAGTGGAACAAAAAATGGAGTCAAGTTTCTACAGGGTTTGAGTAAAACATGAAACTCAGAGCAACTGTTTATGACTGAAGCTTGTATACATTTTTTTTTTGATGATGGGCTCGGTTACTTCCGCCCTAACAAGGACTAGAAATGCGTTAGTGAAAGTGGGTTCGGAGCCGGAGAACAATGACCCAGAGAGGAGCCAGTCCGCCCCGGAGTCGGACCGGGCCAAGAAAAAGAGCACTCTGTTCAACGTGTCGAACCTAACCGGGCGGCAGAGTTCCCGCCAGTCGCTGTCCGAGGTGCTGAGCAGGCAGGACTCAGACGGATCCAAACACAGTTCGAAGAAAAAGACACCTGAAGGTCTACAGGCAGGTGAGTTAAACTATTACTGAGCATAAAACGTGGAGGAAGCTACACACCTGTTGGAATAACGTTACAGCACAATGATGAAAAGTAATGGAGAGTAACAAACATACAAAGTAATTAAAGCCTATTCTATAACAGCGTTTTAAACTAGCCTACTTGGGATATTTATTTTCAGTTTTGTGTAGCTTTGAGATACAACATAGCTTATCAGCAGTTTGTAAAAGATGATGCATTTACTGTAAACTACCTTCCAGTCATTGACTTTGTTAAAATATCTTTCTCAACAACTTCAGGTTAAAAAAAAAAAAAAAGTACACGATAAGATACATCTTTTTAAAATCTTGGTAGACATTCATTGCTCCAAATTTACAGAGAAAAAAATAACAATAACAAAACAGAGCATTACATTTAAGTGAAATATATATTTAAATGTGTATAAGAGATTTAAAGGAATAGTGTAAGGAATTGTAAATTTCCCCATTGTGGGATAAATAAAGGATTATCTTATTTTAGTGCAAAGAAGAAAAAGTGCCACTTGCATATGAATACATTATTTATGCAAATTCAACAACACAAAACAGAAAAGCTGCTTTATAAGTAAATTTACTTTTATTGCCAATAGGCCTACTTTTTTATTTTGTGTTTAAATCCTGTACTGAAATGTTTTAATATGACTACATTGCTACTTTCCTAATGTTAATAATCTGAATGGCAGTAAAAAGGGACAGGTGGAGCCAATAACAATAACGATGGATAAGTTCCATTAAGTGTTCTAGTAAACCCCTCATGGTTCTAGTATGCAACAACTGTTGTATAGTATAAAATCATGTACTTATGCAAGATCAGTAAAAAAAAACATTAAATTACACTGACAAATGTATGGGCAATTTTCTTGCTTCAATATGTACATGCGGTTGATACCTATCCTTGTACTAGTATACCTTAGTGTAAGTCAAAACTTTGGTAAAGTACTTATTGACTTACTAACAACAGTGTACTAACATGGCTCATCTGCTGGGTATCTTGGTTGTGTTTGCTTAATGATGTAATGCACACTTTTTGACATACAGTAGTTGACATGTAGGTGTTATTGTCAGGAAGAGATCATCCTGATGACAGATGGCCACAAAGGTCAGTTTAGCAAAACATTTCTTCTTTGCTTGAATAAAACAGACTTTTTAGTGTTTTTGGGAGCATCTGGGCCTCAGAGACAGATGGTGTGATACCTTAAACCGCACCTCTTGTTGCTCTTCTCTGGTTCAGTTCCTGGATGTATCTGTAGATGAGAGAAAATGGTCACTTCAGAGGATCACTGTGAATGTACCACAGGAAAAAAAGGTATTCACCTAATGAATGCAGAGCTCTTTGAAGGCCAGCCTCAATGCAACATATCTCCACTCCCAAAGCATCTCTTTGATGTTTGAGTTGTCACCCAGACAAATTACAGCCCTATTAATTTTCACACATTCAGATGTGAATCTGCAGTATTGCCTGGATCTATCGTGTTTTATTAAATCAGTATGAGTAATAATGAGAGTATACAACAGAAATCTTTGCTAGTTTTGGTAATGGCATATATAAAAAGGGATAGATTGCACACGTAGCCTCAATGATCCAGTGTCTGAGTTAGATTCTCAGGCCAGTGAACTTATAAAACATAAATGTTACAAACTTGTGATTGTAGTATATTGAAGATACATGGTACAAAGCTGTCTTCAGCATCTTCATTCAATTAACATATTTAACGTCACATTTTCAGTTTTGTCCTTGTCAGTGTTTCCTTCAGTTAACCCTGTTTATCTTCAACCCTCAACACGACTGCCACCTCTAGTGGCCCCCTAACTCGTTGCATGTCCGTCCCGGAGGAATGTTCTTGTCCCTTGCTGATTCCTAAAATACCATCTGTACTGTGGCGTTTCCATGACCGTATGGCAGTGTAGACTCCCGTTGAGTTTCCCCCCTGGTCCCCAGTGATGTAGATATGTGTTGAGGAGTCTCCTCCCTGACTCTCAGCTGACTGTATGCTCATCTACTTCCTCCAGAGGAACAAAACACAGACACCTACCTCCTGATCTGTTTGCATCCCTTCAGTACTATACAGTCCCAGTGGTGTGGAGATTTCAACTAATTCTGAGTACTGTTATGCAGAAATTGCAGAAAATAGTTTGAAATCAGCTCTAACCACTTTAAACCTCCCTCGCCATGAATTTTGAAGGATGGATCGATTGAATCAATGTCAGGGCAGTTTAAGCTTCTCAGACAACCAGCCTAGCAGGGGCTTTATGGGAAATGTCTTACAGTCTTTGATACAATCAGTGATGTTGAAGGGCCTCAATTACCTCATTGTTGATTGCAATACTGGCACAAGAAATAGGTTATATTTAGAGGATTTCTTGTGCTTTACAAGGAGCTGGAGTTGTCTCCTTTGCTCATATTACTCAGACAAAATGTTAATAAAGTAGATTGCATGAACTGTCAGTTAAAATGTTTGAGATTCTAGTGTCACACATCTCACTATATAGGCAGCTGTGGCTCAGTGGAGTTGGTTGTCCCTCAACTGGAATGTCAGGGGTTTGATCATAGCCTTCTGCAGCCACACACTCCCGCTGCTTCTTCTGCGGCGTATGGATCAGTGTGTGAATGGGTAACCTTCAGTCTAAAAGTGCTTTGAGTAATGAGAAGACTAGAAAAGCGCTGTACTCAAGTCCATTTTCCATTTATAGCGAAAATATTTTGCAAAATATTCAGCCTTTTAAATTGATTATTTGTAAAGTTGTATTTACTCTGTAAACACTCTCTGCAGCGAATGTATCAGCAGTATAAAAACAGAGACTTTTATGTGGTTAGGGGCAGGACCAGTGGCGTAGGCAGAAATTGATAACTGGATAGGCCCCAGAAAATATAGGTAGGCACAATTTTCAAAGGCGCACTCACAGGCGGTCTAACAGCACCTGATAACGTTGCGTTCCTTTACAGTTAAAAGCTACGCAATAAACTATTTGCGTGACTATTTAGAATTTAACATATTTCCTCACTGAAGAGTTCAGCAACATGGACAGCTCCATTACCTCTAGGGCGTAATCGATCAGTTCACCACTATTTTGGAGCGTACAGCAATGTCTGGCAATAATGAGTAGCAACAGTAAACAGTTTAAACCTGTGTGTAAGAGGATTAATTAAAATTAATAAAGTGTCTGCTTCAAAAGCACACCAGCTACCACTTCTCTTGTTCTGTGATGAATGTACTGAAATAAACATCTCCGACAAACATAAAAACTGAGCGGATAGCAGCGAACACGACATTGGCTTACAAAGTTTTCAATGGAAATCGATATAAAAGGCAAATTGTTTTTCAAATTAACAGCACATGGAATAAAGCACAATTACGTTAGGCTGTATTCACTTGAAGGCAGATGCCACGGCAGGCATAACAGTGAAAACAGTTATTACTTTAAATTCACTTAAACACACATGCCAAGAAAGGGCATTACATAAAAACCCATAGTATGCCTACCATTAACATAGCAATCTGTTGGCCTGGCTACGAGTTGGAGACGGCGGGGCTTGGAGTTAATAATGTTATTATTTCATCACTGTCCAGGGAGTCTGCAAGTTCCCATCCCAGAGATAAAAGAGAGAGAATGTTGTGCCAAGATGTGGACATTAATGAGTGTAAGCATATCGAGTTGCTGCTGAAAAATGTTAATTTATTTATTTTACATTTTTGACAAGTCAGATGATTTCTTTGATGGTTGGGCCTGGGTCATTTTGGGTAAGCGGGCAGGACTTACAACATTTAATTTGTCAACAACAATTGCGGATAAGCTTATCTGACTCCTCTCTCTAAGGGTACAATTTCCCGGTCTAAAGATTTTGCGGCTCCTTTCTATTGCTTTTACATGTTTTCTATATGATAATTCTATATTAGCTAATATTAAAGGGATACTTCACCCGTTGAAACATGAATCTGTATTGACATTGGGTCATGTATGTAGTAGAAATGTGAAATAAATGTTGAAGTTGGTGCCTCCTTGGCCGAGAAAATGCAGAAAGTGTCTTTTTGGCTCATGTGGATGAAAGACACCAAATCCCAAAAATGCACAGCACCGCAGGCCACTCCCACTAAGGTCCTCTAGTTCAGAATCAGAATCAGAAATACTTTATTGATACCAGAGGGAAATTCGATCATTACAGTTTCTCCAAAATATACAGTATAGCAGTAGAAATATAGTAATAAAAACATTTACAGACATATTTACTAAAACACATACGGCCATTTCCTCAACTGATTCCAAGATTTCTTCCAGAATTGATCTTGGAAATTCCTGGCAGAAAACAGAGTCTATGTCTGTGTCCATAGACAAACAGTGAGAGCACCGACACTACCAGTTCGCTCCAGCTCGAGCCGGCCCGGGCTCCTCGTCCTCACTGCCGCCGACAGGCAGGCCTTAAGTCTCGGTTGCTGAGCTGGCAGCGGCCAGCGGCGGCCAGCAATACAGCAATATAGCTGTGAGACAGTTGCTCCCGACAGGCCGGTCTTGTGTCGCGTCGGCAGCAGCCATCTCGCTGCTATATTTATATTTTTTTGCCATTTTCAGATTTCTCCATAGAGTCTGTGAACATAGCTTCTGAGCAATATGGCGGACGTTAAGTTTTGATTCTGGGAGTGAGTTCCCACCCACTGATCTGTGATAGGTCTGTAGCTTCAGTGGTCGAAAATATGAGGAACTAGCGTTGTAGTTTCACCCCGCTAACCGCAACAGCTTCCAGTGACACACAAATCGTTAAAAGCTCCTTTTCAGACTGAGAAATACAAAGATTTCCCATCTCAGTGGAAAATGAGGGCGGGATGCACGACCATTCAAAAATACTACTAGGTTTCTAATGATACAAAGCTTAATGCAAATGGGTGAAGTATCTCTTTAAGCATATGGTGTAGTTGACACGTTCACTACACAGGGGAGGGGCCTTAAGCCAACCTTTTGTAACCTACAAACATTAAGCTCCATTGTGAATCACTCTGAAATTGAAGTCTTGGGCACTGCCAGCACATAAAATCCCTCCATCTTCACACAGAACCGTGGACGCCATCATGTATTTGCATTTTATTAACAAAGAAGGCAACAATGTGCAAGCAACCCAATACATGTTTTTGATGCCGATCTTCTGCTACTGTATTTACTATAATGATATTAAGATGTTACTTCTTCTTTCATACAGTGACAATTAACAGGTGCCAGCTGGTCTATGTAATTGGATACTGCAGCTTATATGATAGGACATTGATAAGATAATACAGTATAGAGGAAACATAACCCAATTAAAGATTAATCTGGTCAAGTAAAGCCTTATGGGAACTGATTACTGGCTGAGAACTTGTGTGTAAATGTAGTTACAAATCAACCATACTTTGGGGGACATTGCACTACTACATTTTATAATGCTTACTTTTTCCAAAATTATTCTCACATCTCTTTCTGTATTTAAGAAATTGATTAAAAATGCATTTTTTTCATCACAAAAAACAGAATACAAAAGCAGTGACATGCAATGTAGCTGTCAGCCATGTCATAAGTAATTTAAACCTATTCAAAATGACACTGGATTCAGCAAGTGTGCCTCATATGGCAAATATGTGTTCCATCTATTCCTTCATCTTCACTTCTCATCCTTTCATCTCTGACACACAGCAGGAGGATGATATAGAGCAAGGAAAAGATGGAGGTGAAGGAGAAGAGAAAGCATAAACAAGAAATCATAAAATTGCACTTGCATTTAATATCAACATTTTTGTGTCAGTTCAGTAAGTTGTATGATATGTATGTAGCACAGTGAAAAGTCAAAGAAATTCACAATGTGTTTTTTGGTTTTCAATGGCTGCAAGTCTCAGTTTTTGGCAATTACCTTCTCATTATTTACAATAATTATTCCTAGCATCTGATAACATCATGCAAAAATAATCCCTGTCTTATTTCTCTGAGTTATTTTTCTGCCATTTTCTTTCTGCAACAAGTCTCTGTAGGGACACTTTCCATAATCCTGTCGGACAAAAAAAAATCCTGATCCTTACAGTGCAACACCAGGCACTTTTAGTGAATGCTCTTTGATTGTTATTGTCTGACAGGTTTCTGTCTTTACTCAGAGATTTTTTTATTTTAGTTGACACAGGCAGATATTGTAGGAAAAGCTAATTGAAAATCACTATTGAACAAATACTTTGAGAAACTAAATGTGGGACTGAGCTGTTTAATATGCTGTCAGTGGACATATTGTATAGCTTTAAAGGTGCAATATGTAAAATTGTATTACAGTGTTTACATTCAAATATCTGAATTAATTAAAAATTAACTAAACTTATGTTATTTATTCTTTTGGTGATTATTAACATTACCTCAAATATTTCCAACAGCTATCAAAGCCAGACAAATCCTTATTTTAATAGTTGTAACTGGAAATGTCATGTCATGGCGGCTGTCATGACGGACACGACATGTTTATCGTTGCTGTGGAAACTGTTACGTAAAAGACGCTGCATAAGGAAGCGCGAACTGCTACTGAAAGCTGCCGTTCTTTTGCTGTATGTGCTGCTTTAATAAAAAAATAATGTAAATTAAACTTGGATACATCGTCGGTAAACATACTCTCTTCCTCAGGTCTGATTCGCCTGGTCGCCTTGACTATGTTAAATTCGGAGTTAGTTTAATTGGGGTGGGGGCTAGCAGAGAGAAGTCTCATGATTCCCCGCCAGCCTCAATGTCATCTTTTTGTTATTCCCCTGGCAGCGGCATTTACATAATATGTGTTCAAGATATAATGGAACATTTGTTTTGTTGCATGTGTTTTGTGGCTTTTTGTAAAGACATATTTTCTTGTATAAGATGATGCTACTTTTTAAAATCAGCACGCTTGGCAAGTGTTTCATTCTGCAGAGTGAGCAGTTTTATTATTGTCTGACTCCCTAAACCATTTGCACAGTCCGCTTTGTCTCCAATAAGACATTTGTGACATTATCATCAAAAATGCAGAACATGTGTCTATTTCTTACTTGGTCTGAATAACACTGTTTAGTTGCTTTGGTGTATTTTGAGGGAGATCTGTGCGTGTTAGTTTGAATGAGATGCCTTTTAAGAGGTCTACATGTGTCTGGCCTACTGACCTTACACTAACCAAACTGGTTTCGCTCCTTTCATGTGGAACCATGCTTGCGCAAAAGTCATTAGTTGAACTTGTGTGCTATAGAGCTCACGACTTTTCCTCCCTGATATCAAGACTCAAATGACAGTTCATGCTCTCTGTTTTGTCAGCTTATCTCCCTCAGGTTCCTTACACGGACATAACATTACCCTTAAAGGTGCCTCTAATGAGTATTTAGCAGGGGAGAAGGCAAGCTCCCTAGAACCCAGTGTGTCTTAATTACAAGACTGTGTCACTGTGGTGACAGCGGTATAGGGACTGACAGAGTGTGTGTCTTTCCACAGTCCAGGGAAGACCTCTAATGAGCTTGTTTTTCTCTCGGATTGCGTAGTTGTTGTCTAGAATAATTTGTGCTTCTGGGACAGATTACAAAATCAAAAGGCCCCCAAACTCTTCATGTTACGATGAATCTCACAATAAAATGACGGTTAAATTTGAGTTTTAGGCCTATAGAAACTAGGACTATGATGTATTATAGATTTGCAAAGATGGTGATATTTTCAAAAATATCTAGTCCAAATATGTGGATTTATCTTAACACGGATTAAAATGGGGCTTTTTAAGCAATGGAATTAATTTGGTGCAAGAGGCTTTTTCTCTTCCCCCAAGTTAGTCCTCACCTCCCCTTTATCCTCACGACTGATTAATGTCTGTTGATGATGGCCTGTCCCGGTGTTTGATGGCCAGATCAAAGGTTGGGCGACACTAAAATGGACATACAGCAACAGCAAGCAGGTGCGTTTTTGTACCAACAATCCACTGAAGCATTGTTTAAAAAAACCCTCAAGTAAAGTTTATTTTTTAAACAAAAATTCAGAATCAATAAATATAAAAATGCTAAAAGAAATTGACATAAAAGTTGTAAATTGTGCATATCAAACTAGAAACTGAATACATTCTGTGGAGTTGTCATTAATTTGACACGTGGTCTCTGACCAGATGTTGCTGATCCAAAATGACACTGAAAATAACACAGTTTACCTAAGTATACTTACCATAGAAGCCACACTAATGTAATGAGTACTATTTGTCATTATAACCCCTTGTTGTCCTCAGTGTAATGTATGCAATGTAAGTCTGATAGGTCTCCCTGTTGCCTAGTGACAGTGACATTGCCTTGGTATTGACCCTTGAAGGAAATGGAACTTGACAAGGATCCAACAGATGTATTGATATACGAGACACCTATCACAGCAGCTGTCGTACTACACGCTCCCTTTGAAATGTGCTCCAGCATTAAAACCAACACACATCACATTATAGCCTATATTTATTACTTATCATGCTCAACAGGACTGAACACAAAATGCTTAGCACACACTTGATATCTGTGTTGTCATACTGAATCAGCAGTCCTGAGTCACACCTTTCCTTTAAAATAGGCTTCATACAATTGGTTTATAAATGTGCTTAAGAGTTTTAATATAAAATCAACTGAAAATAAATAATAAATAAATTGCATAAAAATGAAATACACCTACCGTACATAAAATATGTACAATTTATGAAAATTAGAAATATTAAATGTACACTATCAGTCTGCACTGTCTTCAGAAGTAATGCTGCTGATTTTTAATATTTTCATTAATATTCCCTGTCTTTCACTCTGCCCATCAACAGAACCCTCTGTCTGCTGCTGGCCAAAGTAACATGGTGTGCTTGCAAGCATGTTAGTTTGACAAGCAGAGGTGAAGCCAGACTTTTTTGACTTGGGCTGCAGAACTCGGGCCCCGTCGTATGCAGTTGGCATGAAATTTGTGTGCATACACACAAAGGATCATCATTTATTTTCCTTTACTGTCCTTACTTATCATAAATGCTTCTAACATAGGGTCTCTAAAATATGTTATAATATACTTTTTAACTTAATAAGGAAATGTACTGTGAAAAACCACCAAAATCATAAACAAATAAAAAGAATTGTGAGAAATAATATAAAACTGTCTATGTTGAAAAAGTGAAATTTGTTCCCAACACCGATTTAATTCCAACCCTCCAACCCCATGATAGAAGTCCAATCACAGGTTAGACTCAATTTAAAATGTAGGTGGCAGTATGCCCCCTTTCAGCTAATTACTATTGGACATTTTACAGGTTGACCTTGCGAACAAGTTAGCTTTGTACATTATGTATAACCAACGCTTAACTTTTGATACAAATACTATCGGCTGTGTTGCTGGATTTGTGGGCGCTATATTTGAAAAACAGGGACTTTCACCCAGGTTAAAGTCAGTCAACTTCTCAAGGATTGGGTTAACAGTAGCCTAGCGATTAGTGTGCGCACCCCATGTACGGAGTCATAGTCCTCCAGGTGGGAGGCCCAGGTTTGAATCCGACCTGTGGCTCCTTTCCCCCAGCATCATTCCCCACTCTGTATCACCCTGATTTCTTACTACTGTCATTTCTCTAAAAACGAACAAAAAAAAATGTATCTCCATTTCTCCTTCTTCGGGCTCATCCGCAGCGGTATGCACCACCCCTTTTTTTTAAAAATTTATTTAGCATATTTGTTTGTAAATGGTATCCTTCACGTCCTTTATGGTGTTTCTCCTTAAACTTGGCTTATAGGCATCTTAAAAAACAGGCAAATGACAGTTTTACAACAATTTTCTGTTTATTTAATGTAGCCTAGATTAGGGGTTCCCAAGCTCACTGTGCTGCTCATTTACAAGACAGCAGTTTGGTAGAAATACGTTTTGCCGGGCAACTTGTTTTGCTTGTCAAATTTTTGAAGCATTGACTTAAATACTCGACGTAGAAAACGGCCCCATCTCCTCAACCAGATACTGTTTAACAGGGCCTGTAGGATGCTTATGCCTGTCAATTTCTATGTTGTATTTAGCAACAAGGGCAAAGGCTTTACCGACTCTGTGCTGGAGGGGGCAGCTTTGCCTTAATAGCTGGATGGTTCCAAGGGGGCAAAGTTATATTCGGTTTAGGTACCAGTGCAGTTGCCATTGTGTCCATCTGAACATGCAGTGGGATAAAGTCACTTCAGTAACTTCTCTTGTTCTTCTCTCAGAGGCACGAGAGAGGGCGTGTGTGTGTGTGCATGTGGAGCTCCCAATGTGCCATTGGGAGCTCCACATGCGCGCGCACACACACACACACACGCTGCTCTGACACTGCAACATTCATTTTGAAAGCTAAAAGTCACAATGAAGTCAATATTGTTATATTGTAGGTTTTTCATTTTGCTATTATAAGAGCAGTATGAGTCACTCGGATGTTTCAATTAAGATATCTAGGCCTTTGTCTCGATATCGTAAATGTTTCAGAGAAAGATCTCAAGAAAGTGACTGCAGTCAACAAGCTCATCCAAAAAGGAAACTGACTGGCCTAAAAACAATTTGTAGGGATAGGCTTTGTGTCACTCAGTGTGCTTGTGTCAAATACAAAAACTACAATTCTTACACAATTTTTCAAAGATTATTAGAAAACAAAGGTGTTTGAGCATTGTGTCCTCCTCAATATTGCAAAAGCTCTTACAGTTTAAATTTAGGGACAAACCGAACTACATCGTCATCTCCATGCATCTGCTTTTTGACTGAGCTTCTTAAAAGTAATTAGCCTTAAAAGTATTGTATAAATTTCACAGCGATGTTGACTACATTTTTTATTACTAATGTGAGAAACTCACATCACTGTGCATATTACAGTAAAAGTTGAAGTGATATGAATCACGTGGCTTGAGAGATCCCTCTGATTCTTTTATTCATGTTACAATAAAAACACTCCTATGACTAAGAGAAATACCACAACTATTTTGCACCTTACTTTGCTCAGTTAAAGCATCTCTTAACCAAGAAAAGGACGTTGACACATGTTTTCAATGCATTTGCAACATGCCCTTTGTACCATGCTATATAAACCCTTCTTGACGTTGTATGTGACAAAAGGAGTTTTAATTAACCAAAAGAAATGATCCTCTAGGAACCACAGGTAACTAAAATGTCTTGTTAAACTGGTCAATGTTGGTGGTATTTTGATGTTCACTAAAATATTTACCAGAATGACAAACTCGTTAAGTGCTTGCACCTCCACAGTCCTTACATTATGGAGGCTTTTCAACAGGATGTTCTGTGAAAAGCCTACAATGTCAAGGTTTACAAGTTAAAATAAAAAGTTACATAACATCATGTAGCCTTTCAAAGCAGTATGAAAATAAAAGCAGGAGCACACTTCCTCAGGTAAGTGTATTATGTAATCTCCTCTCATACGTCTATAGCCCCAAATGCATTTAACAGAAAGCTTTGAACATACTGCGGCAAACTTTGGTCATGACATTGACACTTGAACTGAGCCCTACTCTTTTGGAAATGAACTCTCCGAGAATATGTTGCCTTTTTGCACCTTTCTACTTCTTTAATTGATACCTTAGCTTAAGGAACACATTCATTTAGACTTATTATGCAATGATAGATTTAATACCGGTGACAGCACAAGGACTAGAAGTAGAGGGATAATAACTAATCTAGACACAACTCTGGCCTCAACAGAGAATTCATATTTAAATGAAATAAAAAGCACTTTGTAACTGCTTTTGGTCTTTAAACCAATGGTTACCCGGCAGTCTGCTGACAAAGGGAAAGGATAATACATTTGTAATATTCCCACAATGCACTCATTAACATAAAAGCTAGGCTGTGGGCACTTGATGTTGCACAGTGAGAGGGTGGCGAAATTAGGATCCTCACAAATTGCTGCATACAGCATGGATTGGAGGCTGGGGAGAGCAGGGTGTCAGGAGAAGGAGAGGATAAAGAGCCCTTACTGTAGCTCACACAACAAAATGAGATGGAGTGTAATTATCCAACAAGTGCATAATGTGTTCGCTGGAACTGCACTGAGTGACTCCAACGGGATCTTTCATAATTGGATAGAAATCCTGATTGTGATCGATACTGTTTTGCTATACAGAAAGCACTAATCAGTGTCTATAGAATGATTATGCATGTCCTAGTTTGATGTTAACAGAATAAGGCTAAATATGAACTGAAATGAGTCTGTAATCTCAGAGCGTGAGTGTCACCATGTTTAATCACTCACCAGTGGGTAATAGCCATTTACATGATTGAAGTGGGTGTTGTTTCTGAGACTTGTAGCCACATAGACCTCATATAACATTTATTAACTTGTTATTAAAAAAGGGAACATTAATGTTTATCTTCACTTTGTTGTCACAATGCTAAGTTTTTATGACGTGTTTCTAATGCAAGTAATGTGTTCTTTCAATCTAACAATCAGAAAAAGTTACTAAGTATTCCTCCTCGATACATTTTATCAATCAAAAATGTAAAAATAAACAGTTAAATAGGTAGGTGTTCATGGGTAAATATAACAAAAAAACGTATACCAAATATAAGACAAATAGAGCAAAAAATAGAGGGAAGAACATTTGCGATCAATTGAGGTTTAAATAATTTGCAATTTTGCACAAGTGTAAAAAGGGAAAAGGTTTGGTTTTCTGATTTGTTGTAGTAAATTGTGCTGTATACAGAGAACTAGCATAGATTGATACGTACTAGTTATTGCTTTTATTGCTTTATAAACTAAATAAATTGAGAATTAAAGACAGCATGTCTTTTGATGTGTGTGTGCTGTTAGGCACATCGATTGGATTTAAGAGAGGGTGTGAGAACAAGCCAGAAGCCTTCATAAAGAGCACTCTGAGAGACTAATCAGGGGGGGAAAGGAAACACGATAAATTCCATGGCTAAATGTCAAATGGTGCTAATAAGGGGAGCTCTTTATCCTTTGTTGATCTTGTGTGTGCAGTTGAGGGAAGGGGGTGGGGGGGTGAGGGGAAGGCAGTTTGAATAAGCACAAGAGGATGATTTCTGATGACATTCTCGAAATAAAGACTGCACCGTCCTTGTTCCTACATTAATGAGCGAGCATTTAAAAGGAAAAAATTAATGAATAACAGTAGAGCTCAATGTTTTCTTTTAAAGAGGTCATATTATGCCCTTTTTGGGGTTCATATATTTAATCTATGTACCTACTAAAGTATTTTCACAATAGCTAAAGTTCTAAAAAAGTGTCTGTTTTCGTGTACTGCCGCTCCATGCACCGGCTCGCTTCTGACTCTCTCTCTAAGGCTCTGAAGTGCCCACGTTCAGAGTCCCCACGTGTGCCAAGTCTGATCTGATTGGTCGGCCTGTCTGCTCTGCAGCTAATGCTGCAGTTAACAGGAGGAGTGGACTTTGAATTTTTGCACAAAGATGTGCCTAAACATGCACAGGACACTTGGAAAACACACTAAAGAGCATATAAAACCAGAAAAAGCATAATATGACCCCTTTAAAGAACAGTGTGTGTGCTGTTAATGGGCCTCATCTTTTTGTACCTCAGTAAATAACTCCTGCAAAGTGAAAGCAGTGGCATTGATTTAATGAACCAGTTTTACTCAATACACATTATCACTCTCGCTATCCCTGGTCACATTTTCTCTCAAGCATCAATGCATGTATGGCACGACATGATGTTAGAGCCAATGTTTGTTGGTTTGTGTGAGCATAGAATAGACTCTGAAAGGCCAAGTGTCATACCAACTCTTGGCTTTTTGAGCTTTTGCTATAAATCCTTGACAGTAGGAGGAGTCATGTTCATTTAAAGACAGCTAGAGATGTCCTCTCCTCCTATCCACCAACACCACCTCCACCTCCACCACCGCCAACCACCACACACCTACTGTACCTCTTGGGGAAGAGAGACGAAGAGAGAAAGCGTGGAGGGAGGGGTGGAGAGAGAGAGAGAGAGAGAGAGAGAGAGAGAGAGAGAGAGAGAGGAAAAACAAATCAAGCCGTAAGCTTCTGGAAATGAGCTTGTTGAGGTGTGAGAAGCAAAGAGAGGGGGATAAAAGATATGTACAACAAAGACAAGAGGGCGGAGAAGTACTTGAGTTAAATTCTCCAGCTCTGTGACTGTGAAGTGGTGAGTCTATAACAGTTCTCCTCCAGCGCTCAGCACCAACCGGAATCCGTGGACTGCCTTTTCTTTCTGTCTAATCGGGGAGTTAAACAAACAAAAACTTAAACAACTGACAAGAGGCTTTAAAACAGATTGAAAGACGCAAGGCTGGCCACTGGTTACCAAAGTGATGGAAGCTAACTCCAAGAAACATCGATTTAGGAAGGGTCGGAGTGCCACCTTCAGCATTGACGGCTTCAACATCACCATAGGTAAGAATTTGCAGGGTAAGCAGAGTAGGGTGAAGTGTGTTTGCATGCGAGCTACATGCATGAAAGTCTGTGTGTGTGACAGGAGAAGAATACATGTGTGCGAGAGAGTGTGAGGCAGAGCAATGAGGCGTTTTGCACACAGCGGCAGCATCGTTAAACACATCACATTTCAGCCTCTCTGCTCAAACTCACCACATTAGTCCATTCTACTGAAGTTGATGCTTACCTCTGTAATGCAACTACACCATGGAAACAAGGGCTTTCAGAGTAACGCCGTGTGCTGCTGACGTCACCAGGAATTCATCCTATTGTCTTGACAACCGGAGTGTTGATGAACTTATGTGCCACTTGCTTTGGTTTTTTTTTGGTTATTTTTGTAGCGCTCGTGAAAACTCTCAGGATTGAGTGTTAAAAACAGAGCGGTCTGAGCGCTGTGCTTGGGTCTGTACAGTTACTCTGCCCTTACATATGGCAGTTAATGATAGGTTGAGTGACAGTCTTGTTACACCTCTGTTGCTGTCACAACATTGATACAAACAACATGTGTTACTGTCACACTCAGTCTTTTTACACACAAACACATTTTCACACAAAACATTGTACATTTTCTATATTAAATAACTTTTTAATTGTGATACAGTCAGGATGCAGAAGGGCCAGCAATATAACAATATGAACTATTTATCTTTTTAAAATCATGATGGTGAATTTGCTGATGCTGCACCTTTCAATAGATGAATGTTTACAGTGTGAAAAGTGTGGATGTCCTTCATAGTGACAATGATCAACCGCCTTGCCTCAGCTTTACAGAGCATTTTAGTAGCTTTAAGCTCTACGTTTGGGTTTCACAGCCTGCAGCTTTACTGTTTTGGTTCACTCTCTGCTCTTATAAACCTTGTTTTCAGATGTAGCAGGCAGCTAACAAGGTCGTGATAAACCCACGCAGCCAGCCCAGCCACAAACAGAAGTGAGCATAACATGATGAAATGTTGAACATGGAGAGGAGGAGAATTGAGCAACTGAAGAGCCATTTATTTCCCTCAGGAGTTAGTCAAAAATTAAGCTTGTTCTTTTTCTACACTAACATTTGCTGGTGGTAAGTTCATTCACTGAATGTGTTATGTGATGCACAACACATCAGTACCTCATGAAAGACCTTTAGATACACCATCTACGGTTAAACATATGCTTCTGACAATTTGTGTTAAGTCAGGAACTCTTTAAGATACCAACATATAAACTTATGAATCAGTCTTAATTTAATACTGAAGCCCCTAAATAATTTAAATTAATAATCTGTAGCTTCAAATGCTATATCAAAGTAACCAAATATGTTGACTGTACACTTAACTGTTTTTTTTTCTTTCCCAGAGATATTTTTGGGCCATTTTTGCTGTCATTTGGATAGGACAGTGAAGAGAGACAGGAAATATTGGGAGGAGTGAGTGGGGGGTGATGTGAGGCAAATGTTGATGGTAGGCCTTGAACCCGAACCTGGGACAGCCACGAGGACTTTATCCTCTGCACATTGGACAGCAGCTAGGCTAACGCCAGGCTAAATCTGCAGCCCTAACATTGGTATTTTGAACATTGAAGTTTCTTGAACAAAGTTTACTAATGGGGCTTTCAAACTTTCAGAAATCTCCTGAAAAACTTAGGATGTTTCCCAGAGGAGCTGTATATGTGAACGTAAACAGCTGAATTTTTTGCTCGGACTTCACTCTGAGTTTCTCCTGCCAGACCCCTAGTATTTTTTCTGCAGCCAATCCGAGTGGGCTGATGTGAGAACGCCGCAGAATATTCTCTGGAGAATTCACCTCGAGCCAATGGGAGGGGGGGTGACGTTTATAAACTGATACTGCACGTAATTAAACGGCTGCATTATGTTTTCTGTTCCTCAGTATGTTATTCTCCGCTCATTTGTTGATATTGTCATTCCGTTGGATTACACGTAGCATTGATATAAACAATGTGGAAGTAGCGGACTCTGTTGCTTCGTCTGCTACTTCAGCGTTGTTTTTTGGCATCACATTTTACCTCAGGAGACCCCCGCCCCCCCTCCCGTCTGAAAGGGATAGTCTCCCGCTGTGAGGAGCATGTGTGAACAGCCAGGTTGGGGGAATCTCAGGAGTGGTCCTCCTGAAATTATCTAGATATTTTGTGGAGTGCATATATGAAAACGGCTTATGTTTCTTTGTCATTTTATAGTTATCTTATGCAGCCACAAAAAGATATGCAGTGGATCCTGCAAACAGCTATTTTAGAAAAGTATTACAAAAAAAATGCATCTATCTTTCATTCACTTACAAATCAAATGCACAAGTTAAAGCTTTTCAACACCAGACATACCACTTTTGTTTACATAGGCCACCATAATTTACACAAAATTTAAGTTATTCACAGCCGGGAGATAATCTTCTGTTTCCGAATAGATCCGCTAAATATTAGAATCTTGTCCTTTAAAATAGCAAAAATAGACCTCTCCATATTCTCTTACTTACCACTGAATGTCCTAAAGTTTCATCAGAGTGTAATGTTTAGGTTGAACTGTGGCCCAGCTACAAGTGCTCTTACTTTACATCTTTATCGTGAGGATTGCTTAGACTCAAAAACAGAAAGAGATGTGTGTTCAAGTAGTTTGCATCTTTTTGTAAAATGTTAAAAGCAGCCCTTCAAGATTTCATCATCCCATATACATTAATTTGCAAAGTTTCACCTTGACTGGACACGTTGTGCTACCTCTAAAAACCTGTCTCATTCACATGAGGCATACACCACAGCCATACTATCCACAAGCATGGCAGTTGTCATGGTAACCTACAAGTGTCACAATCAATGGTCCACTGAGACCAGGTTTCTGTCCGCACTGCGTTTTGCCAATCATCTCCTCTGAAGCGTGACTCCTTAGCGCTGGTACCTCATTGCCTGGCTGGACACCTCGTGTTCACTTCTATTAAACCCTGAGCCCCAACTGTAGCTGGCAGCCCCTGCCTCGAATCGAGCTGTGCTGCTTAGTCATGGGTTAGGCTTGTTAGCTCAGTTATGTTTCTGATGATGTTGCAAAAGCTCACCTGGAAAAAAACGGATATTAACTAATCAGCCCACTCTCAAGGCCATGGCACACTTCTTTTTTATTTGTGGATCTATTTGTGTGCTCTTAATTGCGTCTTTCGCTGTTATTTTGTATTTCAAATACAAGTACTAAGGGCTGTGTCTACTATTACGTTTATCAATCAATCAATCTTTATTTGAGCAGCACCAATTCATAACAAATGTTATCTCAAGACAATTTACAAAACAGCAGATAAAGGACCTTACTCTTTGTCATATCATTTACAAAGATCTAACATTAATCCACCATTAGCACAGCACTAAGCAACATTTAGCAAAGTTACAGTGGCAAGGAAAAACGTCCTTATAATGTGCAGAAACCTCAAACAGAACCAGACGCATGTTGAACAGCCATCTGCTGAAACTGTGTTGGGCTTGGAAAGTAGAAAAGCGGGAGATGCAAGAAAGATAAGGATAGAGACAAACAGAGCAATGAATAAGTTATAGCTACACTCAAATGTAGTTTGTTTGGGGCAGCTAATCTTATTGGAAACTAATGAACCACTAAGTCTCTTTTTGTCTTTTGTGTTTTGACAATGTAGTAAAGAATATCCCTGTTTAATGTGCAATTACAACCCTCATGGGATAACAGTTTGCCCAACATATCTCTCTGAATCAGTGCACTCTTAGAAATTCCCCCTGTTAAAAAACGGTAAACAACTGGCAGTAGGGTTGCCAGGAAGTTACTGTAAAATTAACGGTATATTGCTGTCGCTGAAATTTACCGTTTTTTACCGTTTTTGTAAATACAACAAAAAGGTGTGATTTTAAACCTTAACAGGAAAATACTGTTGAAAGAATTAACTGTTTAATACTGTTTATTTGCAGATTTTTACTGTGAATTGTAAATACTACACCTAGCTATAGATTAATTTCCTTCTACCAAAATGGACACAATATATTTATTTTCTAAACCTAGTGATTTGATAAACGATTCCTTGCATGTCAGGTTATAAAACACCATGTTTTAAAATAATAAATAAACAGTGCCTTTAAAATTGCAACTTAAAATGTTAAGACAAATAATAAAACTTCAAACTGTCTTCTCAAACCACATCTGTCTTTATTTAAACTGTGACATAAACAAAGAAAATACACTTTAAGAACATGAAGGTTAAATAGGCAAAAAATCTAGCACAAATATTTACATTAAGACATTTAGCAAAGGCCATTTCCAATGTATAAAAAGTGCATAAAAGAGTTTTGGTAGATACATTTTAAACAGAGACGTGAAAAGAAATTCTGTTATAATTTCAAAACTGAATAAACAACCTGTCCTCTGAGGGAAATTGGGTCCCTGGACAACATTAGAACAAAAGCAGCTCCAGCTAAACAGTGAACATTATCATATGGACAATCCTTTCTGAATATTCTCCATATACAAAGAAGTAAAGTAAAAGTATGAAGTAGAACTAGTATGAATAAAATTAAGTCCTGGTAGTACATGAATTCAGGATGTATGGCAGCAGCTTTATGTGTTAAAACAGTAAAAAACAAAAAACATGCTTCAGGTTCGTTCTGACAGTCTCACTAAAGTTTCCTTTTATACATTTTCAAATACTGTATATTTTACTATTTATACTAAGGCCATATTGCCTAGTAGGCCCTAATCATCATTTATAATTCAATATTTAATCAATAGTCAGTGTCAGTTGAAGCTGAAACAAATATAAAGTGACTGTTGATGTTAGCTAACCTTACCATTACCACCAGGCAAGTAAGTCAAGTTCATTGTAGCCCAGCCACTTAGTTAACCACATTACAAGAAAATGTTTTGTTTTTTGTCCCATTTAGCAACTGCTAAGATCTGTATTTCAAGCTAATGTTAGCTGGCAAATAATTCACTCACTGCCTGTGTGTCTGCCTTCAGTGTTTCTGTGTAATTTCCAAATCTAGCTAATCTTAATCTTACAAATGACTTCAAACTTAGTAAGTGATGGTTTTTGCCTATTCTAACTAGCAAAGCAGTAAGGCACTCACCTCTTAATAGTCAGGATGGAGATGGATGACAATCTGGCAAAACCAACTCCACTGTCCTTTCAACCATGTGGTCTCAACTTCTTTTTCCCAAAATGCATTGCAAAAACTACGGTAAATTACTGTTTTGTTTCCTTCAAGCAATAATACAGTAAAATATTGTTATAAACCTTTGTAATACAGTAATGTCCTGTATTTAAACATAACAGGATCATACTGTTGAAATTTCTTTGTAAATTTACATCAATTTAAACCATTTTTCCTCGGAGAGGAGAGAAAAGTGACACTCTACTGTCACAAATGTAGATATATTTTGAATGTTTTTATTAGAACCTGAAATCCAGATGTGGCCGCATAAGAAACCTGATGTGTCTGAGTGAGGAGAAATGTAAATTGTGCTCCATTTATCTAAGTGTGTTATCATTATTTTAGTTGATATGTGCAAATGTAAGTTTGACAACCTCAGAGCAAACATAGCCTCATGCCCCCCTTGAGATGTTTGGAGCAGTTCGTAGAGGGGGCCCACACCCCAGGTTTGGACCCAGTGCTCTACATAACAGTGATGCATTTACATTTAATAAGACATCACTTTAACGTTATGTAATGGATCGGGTGTTAATTAACTTGGTACCTTTTAAGCATCACATCTCAGACAACTAAGATAATCGAAAATCCCTAAACATGATTGAATCTTATGCTTCCATATGATAAGAGTTGATACATTCTCAACTTGTAATTTCGTTTTTTTTTGCTTGTCTCCCAAAAGGCAGCATTATGCAAGGGTGTGTTTTTTTTTTAATAAACTACAACTTTAGTACAATCGACTCAATACAACTTATTCAACCTCATCACAATAATGTAGTCACTGTCAATACTGCTGTTTTGGTTGTCATGAATGCATATGATAAAAACCTAAAGTACTTTTTTTTAACTGAATTCAATTAACTTTTAAACATCAGATTAATTAAAAACTATACTGTACAACGCATGTTTATCAAGTGTAATCGGACCCAATTTAAAAACAACATCCATCTTCAGTCCAGCATAATGGAAGTAAAATGTATCAAATAAAGGTTAATTATGAAATATTATAAGATGGAATTAGAGTGAACTTTTATTATCATATATTACATTGTTGAATAACTATGATTAAATTGTGACATTATTGTTTTTTCTCTTCTTGCTCTTTGCCAAAGGACTGAATTTTTTGAATTAATTAGTACTTCAGTCAAGAGAGACAAGTAAATGAAGTATAGATAATTATTTATTATAACAGATGATGCGATAATTAGTCTTGTCAAGAAGTTTTTGGCACCAAAACTCTTGAGAAAGACATTTTAATTGAGGGGTGTGCCCTGAGCAGCAGTTAGATGAATCTTCACATGCAGTCCAGACTCTGGTGATTTTTGTGGCAGATGACTTCAGCCGAGACTGATCAAATGATAAAGCTGCAAAGACTGGGCGATGATGGGGAGTTGTTGGGGTGGCATGAACAAATTAGAGGCAGAGATAGAGAAGACAAGGGAGGATAGAGGATGGAGTCAGGACAGTGACTTTAAATAAAACCTGAAAGAAATAAAGGTGCCCAATTGACAGGTGGGCATAATGTTTGTCAAGAGGCTTACAACCCGCCTGAGCTCCAGCTCTTAGCCTCACATATGGGTAATTGTCCATTAATATTAACAGTCTATAATTCTACCTGACCTAAAACGCCTCTTCATTTTTCTATAAAGCTCCATGAGCAGAGACGTGGTAAAAGTAGGATAAATATCGGAGATGTTATTGAGAAATGAAAAGCGTTAAGAACACAAAAAGGTTTCAAGACCAATGCAGAGCTGGCTAAACGCTGAAGCTTCACCTGTGTGTGCATCGATTCTAGAGAGGAGGGGGCGGGGGGATACAGCTCTCTCCAGTGTTTTGAATTTGGACTGCAGTACCCATTTTAAACACTATGACTGCTTGACAATTTGCCATGTGAAAAGAAAAGTAGACCTTACTATTTACTCTAGTGGAGCAACAAATATGTACAACCATAGATGGATTTGGAGAGTTTGTTTGGAAAAATTCCATTTCTTAAATTTCTGAAAAGTTTTGTCCACTTTGTCAACATTCACTTAATAACAGTTCCCTGGACGTGGTTGTAGTTGATTGGTTGGATGGGATTCCATGGTGCATGTAAGTAGATGATAATCTGTTTTCTGATAGTCTTGAATCACTCTTGCCTAAATACAAAAGGAAAACACTCCACTCCGGTTTAGTTATAAAGTGTATGCCTAGAAAGCAGGTGGGTGCTCATTGTTGTCCTCTCTTACAGAAGATAGAATACATCCCAGTCAAAACAGTTTAAAGGCATCACTGTTGGCACTGTCTTGACTTGAATGCTGCATACGTTTAACTGGTGCATGACAGGTTTAACATAAACTTGTGCTACACAAGGCCAAAAGGTTAATTAGATTCTAGTTTGAATTGGAGCGATTTTACACATCAATGTTCTAATCGGATACAGTTGTGGGCGCTTAAGTGCAAAAGGGGAAGCAACTGAGACTCTGGAATTAAATTTTTTTTTTATTTCTGTTTCGGTTTGTCAGTTAATTTTTCAATGTATGTGTAGTTCTTCATAACACAGCTTTATGTTATTACACAGAAATGCAAGTATTTTAATTAGGATATGTAAAGATAAAGTCAAAATAAAATAAGACTTAGACTTAATCAATTCAAATCAGTCAAATACATTCTCTTTTAATAGTTACTCAATGTTTTAATTACTGTACACCAAAGATCTCCATGTAATCGGATTATTTGTATTGCCCTAAATCAGACAATATTGCTTGTATTTATCACAAGAGGATGATGAATAGGCTGCATGCTCTGCCAGTGGGAGTGTTTTATTGAGATATACTAACAAACATCTTGCATAGCCAACGTTTAAACTTGCCCGTGTCCTTTTGACAGAGCATGGCTGTCTGTTATCTTGAAGAGCGTCAACCAATCTCCAATGCACCATTTAGCACATTGACAGATTCATTTCTAGACAGAAATGGTATAAAAAATAGAAGAAAAAAAACACGTGGTAAACTGAAGGTCATGGTGTCTGCTTCTTTCCTATCTGTAAAAGGTTTATTCACTGACACAAATGGCAAAATGTAATCCCTGAAGGAACACAGGCTCCAGATTACATGACAAGACTTAATGCAGCATGAGTTAAAGGTTGGCTGATTGTAAAAACAGTAAAAAAAATATTGAAGTATTTTGTCACTGAATGTATATGGATAAAGCATTCATAAATTTAATGTAATTAAACAAATTCTTCTTTATTTGTAGACAGCTGAATGTGCCAGAAAGAAAACATTCTTTTGGAGATAGTATTCAACAGCTCTTTCTTGTCAGAGACCTGCAGAGCGGGCTTTTATGATGATGCTCAGATTTTGCAATGACCCATTGGGGATAAGCCTAAACATCAACAGATTGTGGAACTAAGCTTTAAGTATGCAGATGTTCATCTTTTCAATAAATTTAGTCCATCTGTATGATGCCGAGGGTCAGAGCCTCTGCCAGGTTTGCAAGGGTTCTTGACGTCACCATTTATGAAAACATAAAAACTCCTTTGATAATATTAGGTCTACAATTACTAAATTTGTTGTGAATGATGCTCTCTTGAAAAAAGCCCTATCCTGGATATCTATTGCTCATTGGAGATTGACAATGAATCTGTGACTGACAGGTGCCACAGCAAGTTGAGCATCTTTCAAATGGGGTCTGACTGCCTGTTGATGGTGGGACACCTGTTTCGCCTCTTGTGCAAGGTGCAGTGCACGGTTGTGGAATGGTGGGCCAAATTATTTACATCCCTGATCTGCCATGGGAGGTAGTAACAGAGCTAACAGGCGTAATGGTTGGATGTGAGCATCCCTGAGTGTGTGAATGTGAAGTTCCCACTGTGTGCTCACACGCCATGCCTCTCACACTGCTGCAAGGCCGTAATGCAATGTGAATTCACAAACCTGGACACCAATATTATGCTGTTTTCTGATGCTATCTCTCTGGCTATAGCCTTTGCACGGTTTTAATATTTGTATATTTGTTTCACTTCTTTTTTTTATTAGGCATGTCCAGAATTGCTCCAAACTGGCAAATAACACTCATAAGTATGTTTCATTGGTGTGTAACCATCTGCTTGTAAAAATTGTTCTATTTTTTTATTATGAAGCCCTTCCTCTTATATAGAGACTGCCATGTTGCTATCTGCAACTTCACTGCTAGCTGCCACTAAATCCTACTAACTGCTAATTAAAGAAAAATGTGGATATAAAAAAAGGCAAATTACAAGGATTTACTATGTAGAGTACAAAAGGAATTAAACAGTAGAATGGAATTACAAAGCATGGACAGTGCAATGCACCATATAAATAAAAGCACTACGTTTAACCTAAACCTTATTGTGGTTAGTTGGGGCCACGTGCAGGTTTTAAACATGCTGATTCTGAGACTGTATTGTTTTGGCTGCTCTTTTTCAGGGTGCAACATCTTCCGTCTGCAACAGCTGAACCAATGGCGGTTGCAGACTGAACCAAAATCCCATCAGTATTTTAAATTTGGATCTGCTTTTGTGGACACCATCTGCCTGGATAAGATGTTTCCATTCCTTGAAAGATTGAAACTATAAATAAAGTTGATCCCTGTTTCTGCACCATGTGTTGTGTCCTAAGAGTGATGACCTGGTGAACCCTCCGCTGTCTGTTGGCTGTGTTCCACTAAAAAAAAGACTTGGCTTCCAGTTAATCACAACAATGAGACACTTGAGGGAAATCCTGTTTTAGCCCCTCTGCAAACATAATTGGCCAACACTTGTAGAATTATGCTAATCATTCTACTTTCTATGTTTCTACTGTCTTACCACTTATGTTTCTCATCTTATTGCCACCTTTCTCCTCATTCAGTTTTGCTAGAAGTTCGGAGATGTTTTCCAGTTTTAATGTTGGGGTTGATCATAGTCCGTTTTTATGTCTTCCTTTGGCTGTTTGCCAGATGTCCTGGGCCAAAGTTGGTTGAGGTGAATCCGTTTATTTAGCCCTGAGTGGTAGTACAGTCCTGCTCTTATCTTCCAGTTAAGCACCCAGATTATCCATGTAGGTATTAGGCCCATTCAGAGCACATGACTTCACTGCTTTTACAGCAGGTGTCTTACCAGATTGTAATAAGAGCTCACAGGACTTTTAAAAAAAAGTTTCAATTCACAGGTGTCATGTATGAAAAATGGTCTTTAATAATCATCCATTCAGATGCGGAGAGGCGCAGTACAGTCCAGTCAAGATCATGTCAGTTTTTACCGACTGCCTAGAATCAATATTGTAGCTAGAGTGTTTAAAGTCGAAAATTGCTACCCAAAGATGACATATGATTCCTCAAAAGGTTTAGTTTTGAAAGGAAAACCTGAGCCTAAAATGTTTTGAATTGAGACTGAAGTGTGAGATAGTAAAGACAAATTGGGGAACGATAAAAAGTCTCTCAGATATAGGTCCAGTAAAACCCAAAGAATTTACTCTCTTTGTCTTCATTGTTGTGAAGGAAAACATATAGTCATGTCAGTTAGAACAAAGTTTTTTCTTCACCTTCCTTTATGAAATGTACACATGGTGTCAAGTGTTTCGTGGGCTGGGATTTCAGCAGGGCATCAGTCTCTAAAGTGACAGCTACGATTATAGTACTTTTGCAATCACTTAAATCACACATCAAGGCAAATCTTGAGTTTTTTTTTTTTTTTTTAAGATTTATTTTTAGGCTTTTTTGTGCCTTTATTTGAGAGATAGGACAGTGGTTAGAGTCGGAAATCAGGGAGAAGGGAGTGGGGAATGACATGCAGGAAAGGAGCCACAGGTTGGATTTGAACCTGGGCCGCCCGCTTGGAAGACTACAGCTTCCATACATGGAGCGCGCACACTAACCACTGCGTCACCAGCGCCCCGGCAAATCTTGAGTTTAACGGAATGGTTAATGACCTTTCTGATAGAGTATAGGCACAGCATGTGAAGAAATAAACAACAGCCAGAGGCAGGATGAAGACATTCTCTCTAAATCAGGATATATGTTTGTGTGTTTTCCTTGTATCAGTCTGAACACAAGCATGTTTTTAAACCAAACTTCCTGGCAACACTTTAATCTCTGCCATTTTTATTTCCTTTGTCCAGTGGCGAATGAAGATGCGGAGAGCTCCAACAGACCACAAGCCAGTTTTGCACGTGAGTCTTAACGTTCATTCGTTATCAGTCATGCTTCATTATTTATCAATTCATCTATTTCAAACCATTTCACCTTTCAGAGGACCCTATTAAGGGGTCATTTTATCCTGAGTTAATGAGATATCAGCTGCTGAGACTAATGATCACTTCAGTCAGATCGAGAGGAATGCAGTTTCTAGAAATATTTTATATACTATGCATAAACCTATAAAGCTTACTGACAAAGATTTCAGCACAACTTCTTTCTGAACACCAAGAGGGAGAAAGTGAAAGAAAGTATTGCTAAATGATCCATGAGTAATGTTTTTTTTTTCAATATTAAGTGCTGCTCTCTCTATGACCTTAAACACACATTTACTTAAAACAAAGGTTGAGTTTATAAAAATGTGAGGATCTAGAAATGGTTGATGAGTCGATTAGCTACATTCCGTAAACAACTTATTCTTGCTTACTTGTGTTAAGTGTACTTCTTTTAAGGGTTATGCAGGCATTGACAAAATATAGCCACATGGTGGCGGCATTGTACAGGCACTCATTCTTCTCACCATGTACTTCTTGTGGAGATTTACAGCTTTGTTTTTTTGATTGGATAATGTTTACAGTCTAACACCAGGTACACAAAAAAAGCTTGGTTAATTGTATTAAACAAAATGATCCAAAAATGGTTCTTGTGTTTTGTTGTTTTCTCTCTGTAGGCTCAAAGTCCCAGAGTGCTTTGTGGAACGCCATCACGGCGGGGATGGGGATCAAAGGTAAAGAGCAGAAGGCCCCCCTGAATGACCCTCGAAGTCCTGAAGAGATTCTAGCCGATGACCTTCCTGCAGCAGACGAACCAGATGCCACAGAGAAAACAGCCATCAGGTTTGCTGCTTACCGTTTCAGTTTCTTATTAGCTAATTATAATGAAGTAAGGAGTATGTGCGCTGCAGCTGGACATTGACAGCCGTGTCCAGCTAATTATTGTTGCACAGGACTAATTTGCATTCCATCGATACACCTTAAAGGAAGGAAACAAGTCGACACATACAATCAGGCATCCTTCTGTTTGTGTGTTCATTTTCTATTTTGAACTGGGATAAATGTTAAATGATGATTAAGTTAAAAATACTTAAAGTACACCCTCCTCTATGGAAAGGATAATCTACAGTGTGACATTTAATGTTCTTGTAACACAAGCTCGACACACACACACACACACACACACACACACACACACACACAGTGCTAATTGCTATGTATGGCTGCTGACCTCAAGGGACAGAGGCATGATTGATTCCACCTTGATAACAAGGACTTCAATCCACCATTAACATAATTTGTTGTCACTTTTAGAATATTGAACGTCTTTTAACGCCTGATTCCAATTAACCTTGGTGGCTCTGGAGACCGGTTCAAATGCCGCAGGTGTGATGAGTGAGCTTTCGTCACAGGATACTTAAAATGCACCGAGTACACGATAACAAGGTTTTAATTGTATGCAGAATAGCCAGGGAGCTACATGTGAAGTAAGCACCAACACATATCCACATTTATCTGGCATTTGCTTGAAACCCCATTTTTCTTCTTTCTCTACTTTCCAAAAGTCCCTCTGACAATACATTCTTTTTCTCTGGTGCTTCTCCATGCTCTGTCAGATTACTGTGCTGCTGTTTCTTGGCTATGGCTCCCCCCCTAGAACACAGGTCCTTTTTTCCAGAGTATGGGTGGTGACAGGAAGAAAGCGATTTTCCGCTTGACTGGACATAACCTGCTCCTTCATTTAACAGCCACAGTCTAGATTTGAAAGAAAAAACATAGTCCGTGCGGGAGAGCTTTGAGCACTCATATCTTCCATAAAGGAAAGAGTCTGTTTGTCTGTGGTGACAGTGACTTATTTCAGCGTCATATATCAGGACATAACGTTAGCTTTAATCAGGTTGGTGGACAAATGCCAAGAAAAAGCCAGATGCTGCTAAATCTTTGGCTGAGGCAGAACCATTTGCATAACTGTGTACTGGCCAGCAAAAGGCACTTACAGTTCACGTGAACCCCTCCCCCTCTCACTGTTATCCCTGCCTTATTGCCACAATGTGGGGTAAGACATACTCAGCCCTCCCACCAACTCAAGGAAGCTTGTGTCAAGAGTACAATTAAATGAGAACCACTAGTTTTGGGGAATTTGTTTGGTCTAAAATACTAAAATTAGAACCGAATCAGCTGTAGACTGCATATCTGAATGGACATCAGTCATCTGGAAAGCTGCGTATCATAGTACATGATGAGTACGTCTTTCTTGCTTTGTTGCATCCATTCCATGATTCACATTTTTCAGTTGACATCTATATTCTTTTTTTGTTGTCGTTGTCTGGGAAGTCCCACCAAGGTCAGGGGAAGTCTTCGGCCCCTGCAACTGTGTTTAATAGAGGGCAAATCCACAGGGAGTTGTGGGGATCTATGGCTGAATGACAAATGGTTAGATTATGGTACAAGGTGATTAAACGGCTGCAGAACTAGCAGTAATCCATAAAATGATGTAACCACTGTGTCACCTCCGAGGCCAGAGCTGGCTGTTATTCTCCGGGCAATGATAATTAGATTTTATTGGAGAATGGAGAGGGGTCATGTGATCTGTTGCAGGCAGGATGGGAGTGAGTGAGTTAAAGGACTGCAGCTATTGGCTGTCATAAAGTGGGGTTGAATGAAGGTAAAAGTCTGCTGAACATAGTGAAATTTCAAAGGTTTTGTTTAAACCCCACACTCCATTTCACTTTAAGTACCGATAACAGATAAGATTACAATGCTCCTTTATTATCTTTGTAGCTATTTGTATGTATTTTATTTATTTACAGATAAACTCAATAGCTGCTCAACACTTGAGATACAGAGCAGATGCTGAAAAACAGCTTCAGCTAGAGCACAATCATGTGCATACTCAGAGGGATAGAAAACAATATGCAGCCATTAGTGTATCAACACACGCTGACTCATCTGTGAGGCTGGTGTCATGCTGGTGTTTCTGCTCATTAGAGGTGCCTTCTGCATTTTAAAGCACTTGCTGGCTATTGAATGGACTGTATGGGGTTTTCAAACAAAGGTCAAACTGGCTATTTTTTTTTTTGAATGAGACATGTATGGCAGAGTCTTTTGTCTTGATTTGTCTAAAGGTACACATTCTACCAGATACTTTTTGCTTCTGTAATTTCCCTTTTTTGTTTTTTTGCAGTGTGCCATTTCCAGTCGGTTGTGACATGTGCTATCGTAAATGTACCACTTACTTTGTTGCACAAAGAAATTGTGACTTTTATTTCATATCTCATCATTTATCGCCCCATAGCATCAATCCACAAATTGCAAACTGTATTTCTTAGGATTACTAACAGTTACCAGCATCATCCTTTATTATTCAGTAGCTTTAGTAGTACCAGCGCAGCTTCTCTGATTCCACTAATTTTATTGATTGATTGATTTTCTTTTTTCCATCTCAAATGCAAAACTGCAGAGAAAGCTAAACTTTTAAAAAGATGAAGCACAAAAAACAATGAGGATTTTTACATGATGGTACTGAGCCAAACAGAGAGCTGTGAGCCTTTGTTTAGTCTGTTTGTTCAGAAAGTGGTTATCAGCATGACACATCTTTTCCTGCTCAATGAGCCTCTGTTAAGCTCACCTTGCTGCTTGGTGTTTAAGTAAATCTGCTATGATTACCTGATGGGCTGCAGGTGAGTCCCAGTGCCATGTGCCCAGGGGCTACAGCACCATACTGGAAGATGGCATACTGTTGGCTGCTGCGTTCGGCTCAGTGTTAGCTGCTGGGCCAGGGTCAGGTTTGCCATCCGAAGCTCCTGAGGCACAGGCACACCGGGTTTGTTTGCCGCACGCTACATGTTTGCACAAAAGGTGGGAGTACGCCTCATTTCCTTAGCGTCATGAATATTTGTACACCTTTTCAACTGTACAGTTGCAGATGCGTGTTAACATCTCCATGTCACATAAATAGATAATACTTAACAGTTTACTTGCAATCTTTGTTAATTTATGTCATCTCCTTCCCGCATATCGTTCTACACTCTCTCTCCCTGGTTTCCGACTCTATCCACTGTCCTGTCTCTCCATTAAAGGCACAGAAGCCCAAAAATAAATCTTTAAAAAAAATGTTTTTTATGTCATCTGTTAGTTTACATGTGTTTTTGTTTTCCCCCTTCTGAAGTCAAACATTATCTAGGTTGAAGCTCAAACTATGAAGACATGTGTTTTTATTTATCCCACTTCATGAACACATTTTAGTAAATCGAGTGGCAAGTTTATTTTTGCACATCTGGTGAGTTTCAGAACTAATATAGTTTGGCACTGTGAAATTACAGAGTTTGCAGGACATCTTCACGGCTGGTCTAGAGTTTGCATCAGGGTCCGGACATTCTCACTCCACGCTGTTTTTATTTTAGTGTGAGTGGACTGTTTATACAGTACATGAGACCCTTTAACTGGTAAGAACACTCTCTATCACCTCCCCCCAGCCTGAGTTTGGGGATTTGCCTCCTGTTCTGGATTGGGCTGTTTCCCCTGGTTTCACAACGTACACTAGTAGCAATGCTTTCCCCATCCATTGTTTTTTGCAACTTCAGAGTTGTACATGTACTATGAAATAGAATAGAAGCAAACCAAAAATCTGTGTAACAAACCAACAATCATCACAGTCACATCGAACAGGTTTGCTCACATACAGCTGAAACATAGACACTCTTCTATGGTCAGCTCTGTGATTTATCTGCCGCTTAATTGGAAGCTGTGTGCTGCTCTGAACTTTGCAGCTGATTAAGGCGACTGTCTCCTCCGTGGTAGCCCACAGTTTTAGAGGCTGACCCCTCCTTTGGCTGGAGCAGCAGGTTGACAGACCCCCATCGACATCCTCTGTGCAGCAATGAGCTCCATCACCAGGCTTACCAGCCGGTTAATGAGCCTCTGCTGGCCTGAGTGTCTGTAAGCACATGGGCAAAGGGAAAGCTATTCATCAAAGTGAGTGAGGCGAAACCTCACAGTTGTCATGTTAAAGAGCTGTATAACTGCTGTCACATGGCGCCACATATTTCTGAAATAGTCTTTACAATTTACTGTACAAGAACTAACAGGGCAGCTGTTGTACAGTGGTAGAGTCGGGTCGTCTGTCAACCGGAAGGACTGCGGTTTGATTCCAGCTCCTGTTGTCAAAGTGTCCTTGAGCAAGACACTGAACCCTGAGCTGCTCCAGAGTGGCATAGCCAGTGGCATTGTGCATGTATTTGCATGAATGGGTATTAGTTAAAACTGATGAGCACTTTACATAGCATCCTCTGCCACCAATGGAGTGCTATTGAGTGGTAAGAAGACTAGAAAAACACTATGTAAGTACACCCTATTAACCATTTACATGAAACAGAAGCTGGAACTTTGGCAACTTTCTCATGTGTTTTTCAGAGTTTGAACTCTCTGCAAAAAGCCAAAGTGGCTAGTATCTGTAGCTTACTGTATATACTTAACTTTTTTGCTCGTAAGAAAGCTGTAACCTTCAGTATGATCAGTACGATTAAATTGTCTACATGCATCTTACAATCTTTCACATAAAATAATACGATTTTTGGTTATTATTTAAAAGAAAGAAATCAGTTTAATTGGGTTATTTTTTATTATTATCTTTTTAATGCTTTGTCACTCGACATCCTCTGTAATAAGATCACTCCCTTTTCTTTGATCTCATTCACAAAAAGGCTGAAAATACATAAAGGGTACATCTTTGAATCTGACCGCATCCTTACCTCGTAACCTCTAACCTTGCTTGTGACAGTGTATTCACTTTACCCTGTGAATTGGTAACCAGTCACCCATGATGTAAACCCTTATTGAGGGCCTTGCACACATCTTATTGTCAGATAATGTAAATGTAGTTATAGTATCGGAGCATTTACCAGCTGGAGGCAGCAGAGTAAGAGTGTGAGTTACAGGATGTGTGAGTGTGGTGAGTTCAGAGCCTTGACCCCGAAGTGAACTGTCTCACAGAAAATCAACCATCTGTAGTGGAATATTTTATGGTGGCCATAACTCGCTGGTGACAGAGACATAAGTTAGAATGACATTGGAACATGTTCCCACAAACACTGGCTTTTTTATTTGTTTTGATGAAAAAACTTGCAAATTAAAATCTAGATTTAAAATGTTTGACCACATTGGGAGATATATGAAAAATACTTAACGAGTAAAGGCACATTTATTTGAGTTACATTTTTAATTTTCAATTCAATAAACTTTGTTTTTATCGATTGAAGGTTTATAATATGCAGCAGTTAGCACATACGACCAACACAACAGATGATGAGAAAGAAACATACTGTTATTAACAACCCTAAAAATTAAAGAGTTTTTATGGTATCTATAAATCCATTGATAAACATCTCAAAAGATAGACAATGACTAAAATAACAAATTTTCCTAAAAGGGATCTTGTGTTCCCATCCCAATAAAATGCAACACCCAGATCCAGAGCTATTTACACCTTTAAGCGGCTTTTAGCTCTTTGTTCTGTTTATCCTGTCTGCATTTAGACTACACGGCTGCCTCCATATGGCTCAGAGCACCTACTAAAATCTACCCTTGTAGATTGGTGGATGGTCAAAGCTAACAATGGTATGCAGTTAGCCAAAGTGACAGAGTTTGTGAATTAAACCAGTGCTTAAAGTAGAGTACAAATTGCAGTTCAGTAATCTGGTGGCAAGAAACACAACTCGAATGACATTGTTCAGTATATTGCTTTGTGCTTGTACTATACAGGGAGTAATATGTAGTGGACTATATAGTGCACTCATTTGACTCAGTAAAAAAACATTTCGGGCCCTACTTTGCTCACTCACCGGCTGCCAAACAGTGACGTCTTTTCTGTCACAGAACTAAGGTTAACGCAGGCTGAGGATCAGAAATAACAGTAAATAACAGCATGAATGTCAGTAATAACTTCACAAAACATTTGAAAATAATAAATAAACATAAAATATTAATTTCATAATGAATGCTGTACCATATCTTGCACCCAAACCCCTTTGTCCATGCTTAAAGACGATAGTCTTGTGTCTGTCATCATCATTAGGACAAACTTACTGTACTCTGTTCTGTTGTAAATCCTTTACTCTTTATTAAAACAGTTTCTTTGTTTCAGTAAAAACGCCCCAAATATGAAATGTTTGAGTTTCTGTGTTCGTGCTGGTTGCTCCTCTCATCTGTCTGAGAGCAGTCGAGTATAAGTGCCACTTTCTGCTAGCAAAAATCCTTGAACCGCAATGCATGATGATATTGCTCGGCTAGTGACCCTCTGTTGTACACGACTTTTCATAATGCATTGTGGGATACAATGAGTGGACTTTATAGGTCACTCAGAACTCGGTTGTCACTACAAAATGGCATATTCATTATATAGTTCACTAGTCCCTGTGCTTAGGCTCACTATACTGTTTAGTGAATAGTGAGTGATTTGGGACACAGCCAGAGAATAAGTACACTGGGGGGAAATCAGCAGGTGTGAGAAACAAGACACAGGTGAAACTGAATTGTAGAATTTAGGATTGTAGAAGGCCTTTTCTCAGGACGACTGCTTCCAGGCTGTTTGAATAATGGTGCCCGATTGCTTCCCTCCTCACATGATCCTCACTTCGGCTTTGGTATGCACCATCTTTGACCTACAGGACAGTCTCTTGGGGATGAAGTAATGGGACGTTTCTTCTCTGGTGTATTTTTCCACCTCCATCACTGTGAAAATAAATAAAGCTATATAGCCGAGTGCCCTCAATTTCTCCCACCCATCACTCCATCTCGACCCAATCTGTTACAAAAAGTGAACTGAAGTATAGATGGGAAATCATATTTTGTGATAGATGATCTTACTCAAAATGTGGTCATTACCGCTCAGGCGACTGCTATTTTGATGCATAGATATCCTTATCGACTTGCCTGGAAAAATTTAAATGAGATTTGAATTTTTCATGTACCTCCAAATGGCCGGGGCTGTTAATGTCTTGATTTGGATGTGTGAGCTTTGAGGGAGCCTGCGCACAGTGACAAGAATACCTTAGCAGGGCGTAATTTCCAGCAAGTCCCTCCGTCATACTCATACAAATTATTAATTCCCTGAAGAATTGATTCATTAGATCCTTTTTGTAAGCAGTTGTTGAAAAAATAATTAATCAGGGACATATTCTAAATTATTTTGCCTCTTGTATTGGTGCATCTGTCTTGAAATAGGATTAAATGTTGGCTTTGTGTGTTAACTCTAGTTGGGCTTGTATAGCTTTTATTCACATTCTGCTATATTTTCCTCTCTCTTTCCCTTTTAACCTAGCTTCATCAAATGATACATTTTGCACTCTTTTACAGGATGTTTATGACTCAAAATGTGTAATTTCAGACTGATAATTACTCCTTATTTTGCAGTCAGAGTCTTTTATGACAACATGTAATTAAGAAAAAGCAAAAGACTTCAGTGTATCTAACACTTCATCACATACTCAACATTCTTGTTTGTTTCCCTCTCACCAATCAGTAGTTCAAATAGGCCAGAATATCACAGTTGGGCTTTTTTTCCTCAAGGCGTTTCATTCATCAGCCGGCAATGTAATGCAGGTTTTCTTTAAGAATCCTTGGGTGCAAATGCTCTGGTTCCACATCTCTCTCAAGGCCTCTTCCTCTTACCCTGCTATTTTATGCATCAGAAAATAGATTTTGAGTCAAAAAGCAGTATCGTCATTTGTTCAACTCTTTACTTAGTATAAAGCCTATTGTTCTATGAAAAATAAAATAAAAACATGTTAAGAGGTTAGGTAATGAAAAGTCACTGAGTGATTCAAATCATTACAGATGCATATCTTACTTTTTTGTGAGTGTTTTATATACCTAACCCTAAAGATGGCTTATTATTGGAAATTGCTATCCTAAGTTGTACAAAGTGCGACTAGCCTAAAAAGCAAATGTCTGTAAAGCTGCATAAAGCAGCTGCATACATGTAAGAATAAAAGCCGCTGATCATAATTAGGAGATTTGCGAGAATTGTTCGGACTTGGGGTGTCAGAAAAAAAAAGGAAGTTAGAAAAGTTGGCTGATGATTTTGCAAAGTTTCTAAAAATGTGTCATGAGCAGCATTGTACACATTGTACGCTCTAATTCAGTCAAATGTCATCTGTTAACTTCTAAGTACTTCTTCATTCAACTGAGTTGACCTTCCTAGTCCTTGCAGTTTTTGACACAACCTTTCTCACCAGCCTCAACCTTGTTCAGTATCACACTTACACACACAAATGACCTGGTACATCGCGTCCCCGGGGTGTAAACCTGCGAACAGCAAGCAGTGCAATGTGAAGTTACTGTTGTGGTTTCCCCTCAACTTGACCTGTCAACTCTGCCCATGGCATGAGGTCTCCTGGGGCCTGGCATACCTCCACAAAGAGGGAGAAAAAACACTGCTATGAAGAGTGGATTTAGGATGGCAGTCAGAAAGTGAAAGAAAGTGAAAGCCAAAGGGACAGAGGGAGACAGCATGCGCCTTTGAAGAGAACATCGGCAGGCGTCATGGCACTTAAGCAGACCCCTTCTCCTCTCTCTGTGCGGAGGACCCATCTCCACAGATGAAAGCAGGAGCTTCTTTGAGGTGGCGCCCTAGCATTATCCCTGCATCCTGCATCAAGTAATTGAAAGACCTAAGAGTGTGGTAGGGGGCTCGAATAAGGGAGTGTAGGCTGAGTCATCCGAACATCCTTTCTGTTGGACTTGCAGAAATAAAAGGAAAGAGAAAAGTGCCAGGGAATTGAAAATTGTATAATCACTATCATCTGTCATGCCTGTAAAAATGTTGCAATATGAAATGGTTCCTTAAGTTAATAAGTCAATCAAATTATTTCTGTACGACACTATTTGCAATATTTATTCCTCATGACAAGACAACACAAAAACAAAATTCCAACAACAACATTTAAACAATAATGATGCAAAGGTCGATTTAAACTTGTCCTTGCAGCAGAGGCGCATTTTATTGGCTGGTCTCAGTGCAGCAAAGAAAATGTTAGCAATGAGATGGCAACCGCCACATTCCTTGACCTGACGACATTGGGCCAACTCTCTTCTTGAAATTGTTCAGATAGAATGGTCTGTGGCCCAAATACATGGAGCCATCCTTAAGACCCTTAAAGCATGATGCAGCCTACAATATAGTTAAGGACAGTGTGCGGCGTGCTTGACCTGAAATGTGTTTTTATTTTCTATGTTTTCCTTGAGAGATCTGGGGTAGGGATGTATGTGGGGTCGCCACGCGGTGGATGGGGGTGGGGGGAAGGTTTGGAAATTTGATTGATCCTGATGTTTGCACATATGCACTTTTATACATGTATGTGCTCTAGATGGGTGGGGGGAGGTAAAGGGGAAAACAGTTGTAATTGATATAATTTCTTTGTACATTTCTAAATAAAAAATTGATCACAAAAAAAAATAATGATGCAAAGGTCCAGCCTAAATAGAAAAGCAGAAACCAAGAGCTCAGCACCTCTTGTTTTCAGTACGCAATAACTGATGCAGGCTTCATAATGGATGGAATGTGACATGTAATATATGCAGGGGCCCGTGCATCACGATGGCTTATATAGCTGTGGGTATGATAAAACCATCTTTAATTACAAATCGGCCTGGTAACATCGGGACCAAACATCAGAGAGAGGACATTTCAAAGAGAACATCGTTGTTTTTTTGGATGTTGACGGTGTTGTGTGAATGTAAGAAGGAACAAGAGAGATTAGTGTTTCACATCTTGCATTAAAGGGGGTTGAATGTGGGACGGTCCAGAATGTGCTCAATGGATCAGAGTAATCTTGGTCAAATCAGTGTCAATGCGCTGTCTGCGCTCTCTTTAATCCTCTCTGTCATGACATTTAATATGTTGCACAACAAAAATAGGATCTACATTTTCTGATGAATATGCTACACTAAGACTATGTCTAAGTCTGTATTTGCTTGATGACATTTACCTTTATATCCATGATGAAATAGGCACATGCATGTCTGTGAATTAGAAGGCACAAATTAAAAGCAAAAGTTATCATTTTTGCAGCATGTCACAGGGAAAGGTCCTTTTTAAAATCTGTTTTTATTAAGATATTTTCTTTAAGTACTTCAGGGAATTCACACCGTCGTCATCTCTTCTACTAAAGGTCTCTCCCTCCTGCTCCTCTCGAATTCTTCTTGTTCACCTCCTCTGGATTCCCACTGGACGAACAGAACATGGTTTCTCATTATCAGCCAGACTCCTCCCTCTCTTTGACTGGTGGTGTTTCTCCTCCCTCCCTCTTGTGTTGAAGAGCTCGGCAGTAAGCGTTAATCCCGGATTGGGCTGCCCTGCCGTCTGCATCCCGTTGTTGCTGGGAGAGCATGGCACGGCTCCAGGACCCCTGTGCTCACACAGGAGAGAACTGAGCGCATGAGAGAGAGGGAGAGAGAGAGCGAGAGAAAGGAGAGAGAGAGAGACAAGAGAGGGTAAACAGGGAAGAGGTACAGTTGGGATGTTTCACGACTGCCACAGCTGCTTGAGCGCTGCACTGCACTAAGTGTTATTGAGTTTCATTCACACACACACTCGCTCATATAAACAAGGCAGAAAGGAGAGGAAATGAAGGGAAGCATAACGGACGGCTGGTGCGTCGAGCTGTGGGTGCAAAAGTGAATGAGGAAAGAGGAAACCTCGGTCACGTCCTGGGATCCACCACATCGCGACATCCATCTGCGCGGTGTTGTGTCTTCCTCACTCCTCTTACTTAAAAAGGATTAAACTTTTCTCTTTGATCTCTGCTTGGCACATTTGGAACTGTTGACATGGAGTCTCCCACCAAAGAGATCGAGGAGTTTGAAAGCACGTCCCTCAAGTACCTTCAGCCGGAACAGATAGAAAAGATCTGGCTCAGGCTCCGTGGACTGTGAGTATATATCCACTTTTACTGTTTTCAACAAGTGTGTCAAGCAATACTCTGTGTGTGTGTGTGTGTGTGTGTGTGTGTGTGTGTGTGTCTGTTTACCTCTGTGTGAGCTAGAACTCTGTTCAAATGAAGCTTTAAGATTTAGAAATATCATCTAACTGAAAGATTAATTCTAATTTAAAAAAAGACATAACAGCAGGACTCAGGAAAGACTGGCATGGTCCAGCTCACACTGTGTGTGTGTGTGTGTGTGTGTGTGTGTGTGTGTGTGTGTGTGTGTGTGTGTGTGTGTGTGTGTGTGTGTGTGTGTGTGTGTGTGTGTGTGTGTGTGTGTGTGTGTGTGTGTGTGTGTGTGTGTGTGTGTGTGTGTGTGTGTTACAGATTGTAAGAGAAAGAAAAACTAAGACAGACTGAATCCTGACTGAAAATTTAAAGTAGAAGAAAAGACAAACAAATATTGAGATGGCTGAAACACAACAACTCTTAGCAACTTTGAACTCTTTGAATGGTTTATAAAAGAGGAAGAAAAAGAAAGAACAAAATAGATGAGGTGTTAATGCAGGGAGAGTTTCTAACATTTTCAGTCTTATGGCAGGTTTTTTTTTCGGGTCAGTTTAAGTTACCTTGTTTTCACTCCTGTGTACCAGATCGATTAAAGAGACAAGAGCATTCTGATGATTTTATTGAATGTGTGCACTGACATTCATCAGCACTTGTTGCATGCAGAATAAAGACTCAACAGGGGCAAATTAATGTGCACATTTCATCAGGTTCTTAAAATACAAATTGAAAAAGCGCAAGGACATATCATAGTCCAGTGCCTATACTGCCTTATTTTCCACTATTTCAAAGTTTTACAGACAAAGATAAAGGTATTCCCCTCACATATTTGGCCTTTGCCTCTTGTACACCCATAATCTCTCTTCAAATAATACAAAAGCCTTCTTGAGCTTCCCCCTTCTGACTTCTCCCACTTCCTTAAGGTAGAGCCTTTTTTTAAACACCGGAGTACTATAAAATTACATTTTCTCATCCTTCAACCGATCAACACCTCTGTGACCTTTTGCCCTGATGAGAGAGGCCCCCATACTGTGTATGATCTTTTGTCTATTTTTTCCAATTATGATTTATGGAGTGGGGGTGGAGGCACACAGAGGTGTTGCTTGGAGGGGTGTGTTAAGCAGAAAAAATACTCTAATGTTACTGCTGCAAGTCTGAATGAAATGCAGTTGCCTCCTGCGCCACAGACTTCAACTTGGTGAATGAATCATGCAAGAGGGAGCTGTTCTTCTATCAGCCTCTCATCAACAATCACTCCCATTACATTTAAGTTATTTTCACATCATGGTTATATTTTTGTCCATGATTAGTCATTGCTTCTCTCTATACTCTGTCAGTAGCCCAATATGCTGATCTCCCCCTGCCATCATCATCCTCTGCCACATTTAGTTTCCTCGGATGGCTTCATTGTCTCTCCCATTTGGCCACCATCCCCATTCCCCATCATAACCAAGTGTCTGTTTGGATATTTGATGGATGGTGAATCAAAAGAATTTAGACGGTTGGGGGGCTGTTTTTTTTTTTTTTTTTTCATCATGGCAGGTCTGCAGTCTGCTGGGTGCTCTGAGGGCTCCTGTTGCGTGTCAGAGATCACATTAGCCTTTAATCTCACAAAAAGCCTCCGTCTGAAGAGAGAGGGAGCTCAGACTGACGGGCAGCCCCTACAGATGTTGATGTTGTATGTTATATAGTAAGCAGCATATGTGTGTGTGTGTGTGTGTGTGTGTGTGTGTGTGTGTGTACTATTGGGAAAGGTTAACTGTGCATGTGCTGGTGCAGATGATATAGATTGGATGTGCGTTTAAGAGGGTACATGGCAGATTGGTGACATTTACTGTATGTGCTGGCAGCTTATCCTAGGAGATTTGTTTGGCAGCTGTATGATTTGTGTGTTTGTGTGTGCGCTGAATGGCTCTCTGTGGCACTGCGTTGTCCACAGAGAGCACCAACCATCCATGGATAGGCAGAGAGAGCACATTTGCTTTGGACTGCTCCACCTTTGGTGACGCAGTCTAAAGCCAGCTGACATCCACTGATGAAGGTATGAACAGTGGGTTGTCTTTTTATTTCTTCACACTGACAAATGGCCCATTTTCTACCTTTGCATCGGTGAATGAACTCTGATAGATTTCCATTGATGAATTAGATCACTGCGACACACCTGACCTCTCCGTCATCCATTGATTAATGGAAATCAATGAATTATTTAATCACTTGATCAACAGTTCATAATGTCGGGTAGCATAAACATGGCCCAAAGAGGATCAAGATGGCAGGATGATTTGCATTATGACAAATTCAGACTTCTAAGACCCTAACTTAGATAAAACAAAACAAAACAAAAAACAGCCCAATATATGAATTAGAAATACAACTCCCATTTTGCTTAATAAGCTCTCTGTGACCTTTATAATTATAATACCTCCTGGAATTTCCATGACCTCTTTTAACCCACACCCTCATTATACCGAGGACATTGCATTAAAGCCTTCTAATTAGAAGAAGATTTGTGATGTTGACACACATCTAGATGTAAAGCAAGCTTATTAAGAGGAGAAGGGAACGGGGGGGATATAAAGGACAGGAGAGGAGGTGAGGAAAGACCTTCTAATTCACATTTTATTTACCCTTTGTTATTGCGTATCTGCTTATCCATGTTCTTCTAATAAAACTCCTCCCTCCTCTCTTTTTTCGAGTCGTTTACTCCTTTTATTTTTTACCATTTATCATGAAGGAGCTTTCAACATTTCTTTACAGAGACTCACTTCCTTAGCTTGCAGTTTTACGCTGAACTCCAAGAAAGATTGGTACAGAAAACGATTGAGAAACAAATCAAGTTAAGTGCTGTGAATTCTGCCTGACTGGAATTTTAATCAACGTCTGTTGTCGAGCAGCAGTGGGTCCATCCCTCCCTCCACTTTTCTATTATGAGTCCCTCAAGTGACTGTGAGCATGAACTGAGCTTTTAGAGTCACGCTGCTATCTCTTCATGGAGCTGTGGGTGGGTGTAGGCCAAATGTTAGGGTAAGTGATAGTAGGTGTGTTTTACTCTAATGTAGATTCCTGATGTGTGGTTGTAGGTTGGATGTAATGAGATAGAGAGAGAGTGTGTGTGTGTGTGTGCGCGTGTGTGTGTTTGCATGCCACTATGAATCTTGTCATTATGACTCTGACTTTATTACAAGAAAAGGAAAAACAACAACCTCTGCAGTTAAATAAAAATTCAGTTTAGTTTTTTGTTTAGGATTTGTATATTGGGTGAGGGACATTGGCTCTTATGCCAGAAGACTTTTGCTTTCTCAACTTGAACATCTTTAACTCTTTTCTGTAAGGTTAGTTGTTACATCATATTCACCAAACATATTCTGGGTAATCGATAAAGGCCACCAATACATCTGTTGGTGTGTGTTGATCAGATCTACTCATTTCCATAACTAATGTCTAATAATTTCCAAATCGCACTACCAGTTCCACTCCATTTGTTGGCAGGTTCTACTTGGAGAATTGTTACCAAAGAATAAAAGAAGAACTTAAAATCACCAAGTTTCAAGGCTTATTGCGAAAAAACAAACAAAACTAAAAATAATAACACAAACTCAAAGGTAATATTAGAGGACCCAAAACAATTATAGAATGCCAACAGTTTGGCATCTTATATAGGGATGTATTTTGACAGAAAGGAAACTCTGATTTACTTGAAGTTCCATTCTTAAACTGTCTATAAAAGGTAAAACAGTTCGTAATTAAACCAGTTAAAGTGACAGGTCAGAGATGGACACATGAAGTACACTATGTATTGTGCTGCAGGTGATGCTACATTGTCGGGTTCAACTGAGCAAGAATCTGTACCTGCATAAAGACCCCGAGGAAACTTTTTAATGCAGAGACTTTTTTTAAAGCACGCATTGCGTAAGTTTAGGAAATCATAAATGTAAATGTTTAACCTTGTTAAACTTTAACTTTATATGCTTTTGATGATGTGGATTTCATATGGAAAAGTATGTACATTTAAAAGTAAATTGTTATAAATATATTTTTTATTTGAAATTATTACAGTATCACATTAAAACTTGAAATTCTTCCAGAATGAGGGTTAATAATTCATAATGTAAACACTTTCCCCCTTTTAGATGGGGATAAACTTCATGTATATGACTCCAAAGGTCTAGAATGAAAAGGGAATTTTGTTCATACTTACAATAAAATATAAAGGATGCAAAAAATCTCTTGCACGTGCTACATGGAAATCACTATGGATGTGTGGGTCTTGTATGAGATACAATGTCTTTTGTAGTCAAGTAAGTTTTTACACGAGTCGTTTTAACAATTGATCCCCCAATGTCCTCACTTTTGTTTTTCTTGTCAGGCGCAAGTACAAGAAGACATCCCAGAGGTAAGAGCTGCTGCTGGGACTTTGGACCTTTATACCTCCTCATCCCTCCCACCTGTCCTTCCCTTCTCCTCCTCCTCCTCCACCTCCTCCTTGTCTTTTATTCTTGGATTTCCTCCCTCTGCCTCTCCCCTTCACCTCCGGAAATTGTTGCTGGACCTGCACCTACCTGTTTTTCTGTTCTCATGTTCAGTGTGACTTTTCTTTGAAGCACTTTGTATCTTTTTCATGCAGTTTGAATTAAAAGGTCTCACTTGTATGCATTCACATATATTTACCTCTTGCTCATGATTTCATAATGAAGTGTCAACCCATCATTGTTGAAGTTATATTACTAAGGTGTTCGGGAAATTAAGACAACTCATAGACCTTTAAATCTTGACAAATAGTTTAACTGCTGCATGCTCGCTATCCTCCTCATAATAAAACTTTTATTTGTTTAGTTCAGTCGAAGATGCTCAGGGGAAATCAGGCCCTCTGTTCACCGGGACATAAATGCATTTTAATACAAGCATGAAAGCAGGGATTAATTAATGCCACTGGATGAGTGGGTAATGTTGATTTAAGTATTATTTGTTTACAGTCTTTCTGTACTGATCTGAAAAACCTTCAAATCATTGTCCCTCATTTTTAATTTAATCTTTCTCTTTGAAAGTTTCTTTGTTTTTTTAATGCAGAGAACATAATGCTTGGAGTCCAGACCCAGGAGTCCTTAAACAACTCTAAAATGTTTAAACTCCATCTCTGAAAATGATAGGGAAAACATCTGAATACCAATATTGTATCTAATTTAACAGTTGAACTATGCAAGTGTTTTTATGCTGAGGTGTCAATCTTGCAGATCAGAGATAGTATCATCACTGGCTCGTAAGGCCACAACAAGGTGGGAGACTAACTGTTATTACTGTGACCTATACAGACGGAAATGAATTCAGTATGCAGCAAAAGAACAACATAACATGGAGAACAGATGTCATTTGAATCAGTAGTGTTTGGGGCACATGAGAGTGGAGAGAGTGTGTGAGTAAACTAAGTAAAGAGAAGACCTGAAGAGGCTCTAGAAATGCAGCATAACAAAGTGGGTAGCTTCAGGGGAGATGAGAGCGAGTGTGCATGCAATCACAAGGGATGTTTTCATCTGTTGGCACTGACAATTGCCTGCCCCACCCACCATTTCTCAGAACAGGTAAACCAAAGAGAGTTTGTCAGAAAGGGGCAGAAGTCATCACAATAGTCATAACTCCTGGATGTTCAAGTCACTGCCTAAAACGTCACTTTTTATTTCTTTTCTACACACCTCCTCACTCAAGTTGAAGTCTTTAACAAATTGATATTTTGTTTTACTATAGTTCCCTTTCTTCCAAGAACACTTTCTGACTTTCATCTTCTATGTTACAACCAGGATCAAGCCTATGTGTCCTGTTGAACATTAACATTTAATTGAAGTCATAAATGTGTCTATAATTTATTTTTGTACCATTTTTTTTTTTTTTTTTTTAGCAAATAAGAGTAAATATTGCATTTGTGGGTGATAGTTAAGGATTTGCATTTGAAAAAAACATTTGGTGCTCTAGGGAGTACTTCATGGAGCAGGATGTTCGAAGCAGGACTGACTAAAAAAAAACTACACTGTGGATGTTCATCATAATGAAGGGACATGTCACAGCAGTGTGCCTCATGGCTGTTTTTGGACAACAATTGAGCTGTAAGGCACAGACCTATGATCATTACCTATTTTTAATACTTATTAGCAGTGTAAACACATTGTTTTCAAAAATATATTTTTTAGTTTGGGCATGGATGTAAAATGGCTCAAAAAACCTTTGTGTCACAGAAACCTGGAATGTTTTCTCTCATGCTGAAGTAAAGTCAACAATTTGGAGAAAGTATTGGCACTAGTTGTCCAAGCTCTGAGAATAGAAAAAATAGTTTGCCTTGGCTCCACTCTAATGCGGATTCATGGCGTTTACCTTTGAACTCTAGGACTGCTGCACAGTTAGAGTAATTAAACAAAACTCGCGTCATCCAACTTATTGGCCCAGCATGTGGTCGTTTGGAACGGTATAGAACTTGGAGAGTCTCACCCTCTCTACGCTCCTTTCTCTCTCTCTCTCTCTCTCTCTTTCTGCTGGGTGGGTGAGTTGCTGTGTGGAGGAGCTGGGTGATTGACAGCTCCATATGTGTCTGTGTAATTACAGTCAGGCTAATTGGCAGCGAGGAACACTGGGACATTGTCATTACTGACACACGAGTACAACCCCTCACACACGCAGATGGAGGGAAAGATAGCCCCCTTCACAGAGGGAGGGAGTTGGAAGTGTGTGTGTGTGTGTGTGTTTGCTTGTTTGGGATGCATGTAAGGAGTTAAAGAGTAAAAGCCTATATAACCATAGTCTGTGTAAGCCTTTGTGTGAATTATGTGGGTTTGGTCATGACAGGCAGGGAAACTGTTTCCACGTTACTGTGTCGGTCTTTGATCACATGGTCACTATTGTGATCTTTTTTTTGTTTTAAATATCAATTGACATTTTTCCAAGCCCCGTCCCCCCTTAGTTACCGTTTCTATGCCTGTCAAGCATTCTATTCTTGCACAGCACATATGCATACGGTGACACTGGTGGAAGATGTACCACATGAATTCCTTACCGTTCTTTGCAAACATGGGTAGGCCTACTCTAAGACGGATCTGCAATCTCTTGGCGCAGAACCCTTTTCCAGTACCCTTCTGGTTTCTGTATGTAGTACGAGGAGTATTCTCCACTGGTGTTTTAGCATTGGCTGAATGTGTAGGAACATTCAGCCAACGCCCTTGCCATATGAAGAGCGAAGGAGGTACAACACATCTCAATGCAATTGTGGAACCCATCAGCGGTTGTCTAACATCATTTTAAGTTCAATTTATTTCTGCTAAAAGACATCTGCTTGCAACTGCAGCTATCAGCCAGTCCAGCTCTAAGAAGTATCGCTACTCAAGTTGCTAGTTGGACTGTAAACAATGGCAACACAGCGAAAAGAGCGGAGAAAAGTAATTCCTGGAAGTCCTTTATCGCTAATACCTGGTTACACCGGAAGCTCTAAAAGTTGCTGGTTGCTCCAAAAGTCTATATCATTATCAGAAGATAGCCAATGGGTTACAGATGTTGACAGAAGCATACTTATTGATTCTCTTTTTAATTCTACTATTGATTTTGCTTGCTGAAGTGACCACTTTTGCTTGCAGATCTTTGTTAGTATTAGCTAGCTAGCTAAATGTTATGCTAGCTCAATGAATTGTTTAAAAACACTGTCATTGGCAGTGTAACTTGTTTGAGAATGAAAACTTTGCAAAAAGTCTAAATAAACATCTTATGGTAAAGGTACATGAAAAAATGGACCCTTAAAAAAATTCTACTTATGGTATCTACAGTATACTCTTATAGAATATGGGCAGAAATATGTCAGCAGAAACTGAATTGAAATTTGGTATATTTGTATTTGAATTGCTCACCTTGAATAATTGAATTACATATTCCAGTTTAAATCACACAATTTGAATGTGTATTGCTAAACTGAATCTAAAATAGCATAATTTGAAATTAATTTTTACTAGTTTGAAACTGAATTTTGAAAACACTTGAAACTGTAAGATGGCGGAAACTGCAAGATGGCGGAAAGTGTGTGCTCAGGCTCGGCTCCAATCAGCCGGCCACGTTTAAAACCAGTGATTTACGAGACTGCTGATGGAAAAACCATCGTTGAGGACGAGTTTCTTAATTTCTAATTTTGTCTGCACAGTGAGGTCTGCGCATTAAGGCATGCGATTAAACTCCAGGCTGACATTGGTGAGAACCTGCACACGGCTACTACTTCCATTGACAGCAGAGTTACTGTTATTGAACGACATCTGGAACTTAGTTGGAGCGGCGGAGTCGGCCTGGATAGTGGGGTTGGAGACTCTGCTATAGACGGCGACGCGTCTGCGGCTGTGCGCTTCACGGCCCCTCCGGACGGCGGTGATTCTACCGGCGGTGATCTAAAGCCTGCTTCCCGCACGGAGTTGACCCCGAGTCGTGCCGGGGTTGGCGCGAGGGCTTTGGCTTTGAACGCAAGTGTGAGTGCTGGGGGGATCACAGCAGTGCCAATCTCGCCGAAATGGACTAAGGCGGTGAAAAATGGCAGACGGGCGATTACCGATGAGCAGGCTGCAGCAGCAAAACGGCGCGGTCAGAAAACTGTGCAGAGGAGAGCTAAGCCTATTATTGGTACTGGTGCTCAAGGAAACATAAAAGTGGTGAGCACGAAGATGGTGAGTGTTTCCTCTACTAAATTTTCACCAGATCTTGACGCGGAGACGTTGTCTAACTATCTTAAAGAAAAGCTTGGTAGAGATGTGAACTGTCAACGTATTGTCGCTACCAGCAGCAGATACAGCTCATTCAAGGCTTGTGCTGAATGTACTGACATTGCTGAGATGTATAACCCAGAACTGTGGCCTGAGGGCTCACTTATGCGCCGCTACTATGAGCCTAGGAAGGCGGAAGCCATTGGATCCCGCACAGCTATGGACATGCTGGGTGCAAGTGTGCCCATTGCTGCTGCGGCTATGCCGTCCACTTAATCTCTAATGCAAGTTATATCATATAACTGTCGGGGGCTGCACATTGGCAATAGCGCTGGAGACAGGGCTCGACGTACAGTTGTTGAAGACTTGCTGCAAAATTGTGAAATCTTGTGTCTACAAGAAACGTTTCTATCCAAACAGGATTTGGGGAAACTAAACTCTTTTAATGACAATTTCCATGGGGCTGGTGAATCCACTACAGATCTTACTTTGGGAATAGTGAGAGGAAGGGTAGCAGGTGGTGTGGCAATCCTATGGCATAAAAAGCTGGACCCTGTAATAAATGTAATATGGTCTGGAGTTGACTGGTGTATTGCTGTGCAGTTGAAGATTGATAACAAAGTGTTCACTATTTTGAATGTATACACACCTTATGAGTGTCAGGCAAATGAGGATGTATACTTGAACAGTCTTGCATTTATTAACTCATTTATTCATGACAATCAGTCTAGTAGTGTTTTTGTGGTTGGTGATATGAATGCTGATATTTCAGATAGAAGGTCAATATTTGCTAAACATATGTCACAGTTTTGTGATGATAACAGACTTTTATTATCCAGCCAAATGCTTTTACCGGCAGGCAGTTACTCTTAAATAAGTGAGGCCTGGCACACAACATCATGGCTTGATCATTGTATTAGCACTGCTGATGCCCATGAGATTCTGCATTACATGGAAATCTAATATGAGAAATCAATGTCTGATCATATACCATTTATAATGTCTCTTGATGTTGAAAATCTACCTGAGATGATTAATGAGGTCAGTAATACTACAAACACTAAAGCTAAACTGGATTGGGCTAAACTCACCAATGAAGACATCTTATCATACTATGGGAAAACTGATATCCTTCTTAGTGGTGTATATTTACCGAGAGGTGCAATTATGTGTTCTGATGTAAACTGTAATGAAATTTCAAACTGTAAAGATCTCTGTGCTATGTACAATGATATTGTTGGAGCTGTGTATGAGGCCAGCAGGTCATCTCATAATTATTCTAAAAGGGCAAATTCTAACACCAAGCCAGGTTGGAGAAAGCATGTAGCTGCTCATCATGCAGAAGCTAAGGAGGCATTTAAAGCTTGGGTTCAGGAAGGCCGACCCAGACAGGGGCCTGTCCTGGATTATAAAAAGCTTACTCTCTCAAGGTATAAATATGCAGTTCGTTATATATCCAAAAATGAACAAATGATGAGAGCATGGCTGCTAAATAAGAATGTGATTGAATTTTGGAAGGAGGTGAGAACGCTAAACAGGAGCAATACATTGCTACCTAGTACAATAGAGGGAGTCTCTGGAGCTGATAAAATCGCTGAATTGTGGAAACAGAATTACTCGGCTTTATTTAATTTTGTTAAAAGTGACCCATATAAAGTGGGTAATATTGCCAACAGGGATGCAGTAGGAATCACAACCATTGAGGTATCTGAAGCTATTGCACAATTATCTGTAAATAAAGCAAGTGGCTCAGATCAGATCACTGCAGAGCACCTTAAGTTTGCGAGCCCCAAAGTGGCTGCTCTACTTGCCATATGTTTCACTGGCTTTATGACACATGGGCTGTTGCCCGACTCTATGTTGGCTGTAACTCTTGTGCCTGTCATTAAGAACAAAGCAGGCAAGATTGGGAGCATGGACAATTATAGGCCAATCGCACTGGCAAGTGTGATTTCCAAAGTTCTGGAGAGTATTCTTTTAGATCGATTGGGTGATTATATTAATACCAGAGACAATCAATTTGGTTTCAAACCGAAGCATGGCACTGAGTTGTGTATTTATAGTTTAAAAGAAATAGTGGAAATGTATAGAGGGCGAAATTCCTCTGTTCTAATTGGCGTTATTGATGCCTCTAAGGCATTTGATCGAGTCAATCACCAGAAGCTATTCAAAAAATTAAATCAAAAGGGTGTACCTGCTAGCATTATAAGAATACTTGCATACTGGTATGCTAACCAGAGTATGCAAGTCAGATGGGGCAGTAGTGTCTCTGGTCCCTTCAGTGTTGGTAATGGAGTTCGACAAGGCGGGCTACTGTCACCAGCCCTCTTCAACCTGTATATGAACGATTTATCTGAACAACTGAATGGCTGTAGAACGGGCTGTATGATTGGCAACACTGTGATAAACCATTTAATGTATGCAGATGATTTGGCCATTTTCTCTCCCAGTAGTGCTGGGTTTCAGCAGTAGTTAAATGTGTGTACAGAATATGGTGCCAAACATGATGTGCAATATAACTCAAATAAGAGCAGTGTGATGATATGTAGGGCAAAGGGAGATAAGGACCTCCACTTTCCTCAGTTTTATCTTTCTGGGGAAGAACTTTGTGTTTGTTATAAAGCCAAATACCTCGGACACTTAATAACAGATCAAATGTCTGACGATGACAACATTTTTAGACAGTGTCGTACATTATATGCCCAGCCAATATGTTGTTCTGATCATGTAAAGATATGTCTCTTTAGAGCATATTGCACTCCCCTGTATACTGCCCCCTTATGGGGTAAGTTCAAAAAATCAAGTATGCATAGACTTCAGGTTGCTTACAATGATTGTTTTAGGATCTTACTAAAAAAAAACAAGGTGGAGTAGTGCAAGTGAGCTATTTGTGTATGCAGGAGTTAACACCTTACAAGCTTTATTGAGGAACCTGATGTACAGATTTATCGGTCGCTTGAATGATTCTAAGAATGTAATTATAATGCTGCTGTCAAACCCAAGTTATAGTGCAGTACGCTACCAGTCATACCTTTGGAGACATTGGAATAAGTGCCTTTTATAAGAGGTGGGAATGTTTTTATTGTATATGTGTGTTGTCTATTTTTTACTATTTCTTTTTCTTATTTTTTGTATTGTATGTCTTTTAAAATGGACCTTGAGTCTAATAATAAAAGTTGATGATGATGATGTATTTAGCATGCTGAAACTGAATACACTTTCTTGTAACTGTACACTTTTTCCACACTAGTCTTCAAATTCAGTTCTCTCTACAAATTTGACGTCCATGCTAATAATTCAGATTTACTATCTTTGAGTGAAAATATTTTAGAATCAGACGTTTATTTTTTACAAAGTCACGAAACACACAGTCAGAGGTAATGATATGCTAACACTTGGAGGTAATGCTCGGGGGGGGTCAAGGTAACTTAAGTAGATAGAAAGCTACTAGTTAGCCAGAAACGCTACTGTTTGCAACCAATGTTAAAGCAGTTTAATCCATTGCTCACATTTTTGCTTTCAATTTTTGGTTTGGAGAGGCAGAAAAAAAGTTGCTTCAATGTGCAAGTATGACTTAAACTGCACAATGCTTCTGCTTGCAGAGAAATTTATATTTTGACAGCCCAACAGTGCCTAATAGCAGTTGCTAAGCTCTGATTGGTCACTTGTTGAAAAGGGGATGAGTTTACCGACCATTCCATTTCAAAATGTGCCTTTGACAATGCTCTGTGTAATCTTGTGCCTCTGAATGTGAAAGAGAGCAATTTGATTCTATCCATTTGTTGAGAAGGAAAAAAGCACTTTTCCCTCAACAAGGCATTGATCACCAAAGCACCACCATTCACAGTGATTACTCACCAACAAAGCAACAAGAACATTGTTGGTGCATCTCTCTGACAGGAGTCTGAATACTGCACTGAATGAAAGAGGCTTTTACTTTGGCCAGTAAATATTCTACAGTGGTCACTTCTTGTTTTTCTGGCTTTTAAAAGCTTTAAGTGTGTTGCCATCTGATCCTGTCATGCCTCCAGCTTTAAATGCCCGCATGCAGCCTGCTCAATTTGCCAACTCCGTCCACAGTGCCTGTGTGTTTATGTGAGAGTTTAGTGTATCCTGTCTCCCTCTCAGGAATGCTGTGTTCGTTCAGATTGCAGCATTGGACTTGCTGCAGGGCTTGTTTCAGGGAAAGTAATGACTCAGGCTGCTCAGACATCTACTGCCTACGTCTTCTCCACTTTGCTCCATGTCTTTGCTCAATGTGTGTTTGTTAATATGTATATGTACAAGACAGAAGTATTACGTCTCAGGGGCACTGTCTCTGTTTGTTTCTTTGTTTGTCCCCATTACATTTTTCCCATGTGTGTTTCTCTCTATGTTCTTTCTACACTTTGTTGAAGAGCTGTTGTTGAGTCTTTTTGGGGAAGGTTTAAGTCTTTATTTAGTTAGGATTAGTTGGAGGCAAACCAAGTCTTGAGTCCTTAATGCAAAGACCAATAAAAGTAGTACGTTATTATATCATGTTTGATTTTTGGTTTGCCTAAACGGGGACTAAGTTTCTTACTTGAAATACATATGGTTTGCTTCCAAAGTATTAAGATAAATATAAAAAAGTTGAGTCTTGATCCAAGTCTTATCTCCAGTTCTGGAAAAATCGCAAGACACTGAGGCAATTTTTCCACAAGGACATGAATGCTGGGACTTCATCCTCTCCTGCTGCTGTTAACTTCTGTCGGGACTACTGGAGAGTGGTTAAAGAACAGATAGAGAGAGAGAGAGAGAGAGAGAGAGAGAGAGAGAGCCCTCAGTGACACTGAATGGAACTGAGCTGAGGGAAAGGGATGGGCTTACTTCACATGCGCTTGTAATCAGGGTTTTGTTTTTAAAATTTTTGACCAGAATTTTTTTTTGATGTGGCTGTGCCACCCTTCTACATCGGCCCCTGAGTCTGTGCCTTTTTTGGGGGGAATTGTAGCAACCTGGGTAGAATTAACCATCTCATATTTAAAAACTTCAACACAAAAACATTTCTATGCTAAGTCATGCATTGTTAAGCTTGATATATATGCAGCAAATTAACATATTTATGAATCTACTTCTTAAACTTAAAATAAGGAACCATCTTACTACACCATTTTGGCACGTGGAGGAACAAACCTGCTGACATGCCTAGTTACGGTTGCTAAGCTGTGATAGGATGATCTCCGATCAGGGGAAAGGTTTAGCAAATGGTTGTTTCGAAATGTGTCTTTGACTGATCTCTACTTAATCAGCCAAGGCATTGATCACCTAAGCAGCACCACTCACAGTGATTGTTCACCAACAAAGCAACAAGTAGATGGTTAGTGCATCTCTTTGACAGCCGTCTGAATACTGCACTGACACAGTGGCCACAGTGATCACAACTTGAAAGCGGCTTTAAGTGTTCTTCCTTCCGATCCAGCCTGGCCTCAAGCCTTAAATGGCCTCATGCAGTCTGCCACGTTGTCATCTCTGTCTCCTGTCTCTCCCTCAGGACTGCTGTGTTGGTTCAGATTGTAGCCTTGGATGCTCTGCAGGGCTTCAGTACATGTTTCAGCAAAAATAATGACTCAGACTGCTCAGGCATCTACTGCCTACGTCTTCTCCACTTTGCTCCAACCTTTCACACTCGATCTGCGTTTGTAAATATGTGCTTGTACAGGACAGAACATTTAAGATTTACATGCAGTGGCTGTGTTCCTGTTTGTATATAAATACTGTAAACAGTTTATAACTTCTAGTTTATGACACCGATTTCATTTGCGAAAATGACACCTGCATAAAATACCATGAGAGGGATCATTGGATAAAAAAAATCTACATATTTACTCAGAGAAAAAAAAGAGAAAGAGCAGCAGGGAGGAGGACAGATATCATCAGGATGAGAGCCTGAAGGGGAAATGGAACTCTTTGGTTAATGTCAGTAATCAAGGAGCAAATCTTCCAGGCATTGGCTGCCTTTCAAGAACAGCTCATTAGATGCCATTACTAAAGCCTCGCTGTCTCTCTTTTCTGTGGTTTGGGACCATTTTTCAGTCATCACAACTTAAGGGCTATTTATTGGAGATGATTCATTCGGGGCAACAATGCATGTCCTTATTGGTTTTGGATTAGCTGGCCAAACAAATAAGTGTCTTTTGAGCAATGAGGTCAGAAATGACAGAGGCAATAAAGATGATGATGTGCTCAGATAATGAGAATAAAGAAGATGCACACACCAGTTACCAATTAAAAACAACAATTTGATGCACATATCACTTCATGTTCACTCAATACTCATTTAAATCATTGTTTATCTATAAAAAAACAAGACAGATTGTAGAAAAAAATAACTATCATATGTAATTGCTTTAACTTATTGTGTTAATAATAACAATGTACTCAGAAAAGGACAAAACTATTAATATACTAATTCATTTCATGGCCTTCCTTATATAAAAAAATTGGTTGATATAGTTTTTAGTCCCTCTTCAAATTTTGTCTCTTCTTTTTCAGTTATTTTCAAATTAGATATTTCTTTGTGCAAAACTCAAGACACGTTCACTAAATGTAAAAGAAAAAAAGAAAACTAAGCCTTAATTTAATCCACATAAAGCTATTTTTTCTAATATATCCCAGGCATTTTGTTACTTACATTGAAGTTAGCATTCTTTCAAATCTTTTGTGTTATATAGCCAAATGCAGATGTAACTCCATCATTTTTGCCCATGGCTAATTCAGAGGGAAGATGTGTTTTTGAATCAAATTTCTTCGTGTTTCTTCAAGCAAAAACACAAGCTTGATCACGCCTCTCTTGCTGTTTTTCCTTCTCCTTCTTTCTTCCTCCCTCCCTTCCTTCACCCCATCTCCTTCTCTCTTCTTCTACCTTGATAATTAGAGGGGTAATTGCCCAGCTCAAACGAATCTTAAAAGCTTGAGCTAATTACATTCTTCTCAACCAATCTTTATTCTCCTTTTTCTAATTTCTCTCCCAACTGCTCCACATGAGGTGCTCCTTTCTTATTGGAAGCAACCGCCTCAGTTAACATGAATCACTGCTCGTCACAGCTTTTTCAACCTCCCAGGTGCTCAGCCGCACCTTCCTGTGTGTGCATGAGAAGACAAGCTGAAGAAAACAAAAAACTAGAAGTACACATTCTGTAATACATGCAGCTATTTCACACACGTATGCATCATGTGCTCACGGGGATAGACAATTGCCTGTATTTACTCTTAAATGTGATGGATTTCCATTTCAGGAGACACAATATCTCTCAATAGCCTCACACAAAGAGGCTTTCAAATTGATTTTTCTCCTCGCTTATCTTAAAGTGACATGGTAAGAGGCCAAGTGTATGCACAAGTGCTGCATTTTCGTTCTGCAGCAAAGGGTTTCATCGCTGATTATTTCCTCCCTGGTTTGCCTACCTCAAGAAGACATTATTGAGTTAAGTGTATTACTATTCTGAAGATTGATTACAAAGCCTAAATGTTAGGCTTTTACCCTAAGTAAAGGCTAAAATGAGAGCATGAAATTCAGATAACCATCTCACAAGCTGTCCCCCTCCTACCATTTGCTAATGACAATATTGCAGATTTATGGAGCAGATTGTGTAATATGGTTGGTTATATCTGCCCTTCCTCCTAAAACCCTCTTGCCATCTATTCCACTTTTGCCTTGGTCCCTTCTGGCTGTTTGTCCAGAGGGTGGAGGCAGGTGGATGGGTATGTTTCAACATTTCAGTGTTTGTGTGTGTGTGTTTAAAAAACATGTAGGAGAAAATATTTGGTCACACTTTGTGAGAGTGAGGCATTCTAAGGTGTTCTATATGCTGATGTGTGTACTCGTGTGTGATACCCAGCAGCCACCAGAGTGTGTCTGCTGGTGTGGGTGTGTGTTGTTTTTCTTTCCATTCAGCTATCCATCACCTCAGCTCATTCATTTTCAGCTAACCCGGTCATTTGAGTCCTAGCGGGAGTCGCAAATCTCACTTAAGTGTATTCAGATACCCTCTGTGGCCCACAGCCTCTGTCATATCCAATTTGAAAGACCAGGTCGGCAAAAAAAACTCTTTTATCCTGTATCAATATCTTGATACGGAATGGAAAAAAAGCATGAGATAGGTATAGACAATGTTTTTGTATACTGACTAACATACACTGCTAAACATACACTGGGAAAGAGCACTGAGGGATCAGGCTTGACGAGAATATAAAATGACTACACTATCACTACAAGCAGGAATTGTACTGCATGATTGGATATTTTGTAATATACAGATTCAGCATCAACTTTCTTGCAACTTGCCAGATATGTAAATTAGTAACATTTCCTCATTATGTTAATGGAGAGTGCAATCAGGGGGGGGGGGAGGCATTAAGCTTACCTCAAAATGTATTTGCTGTTTAAATTAGTTGAATATAAATGTAATTTCTTGGAGACAGTGTTGAAGTTATGCATTCATCTTGATGTGTATAGGCATTGTTGGATGTGATCCAGGTGCATAGGAGTGGTGTTAGAAAACGTTGATTCATTTTATTATTGCAGTATTTAGTTTTTTGATGAGTGCATCCTCATACACCTCTCTATAAATTTAGATGGTTAAAATGCAAAGATTTTTTTGGTTATCGGTATCTGTAATGTTGATTCCCTTGCTCTCTCTCCTCCCAACGAAGAATAGTAAATCTCATGCAAAATTCCTTCCTGTTTACCTTATCCCCTAGATGGTGGCAAATATTTGCAAACCCTGCACTGGTCTAGAGATAAAGAAAAGGTCAAATAAATACTGAGCAAGCAGACAAAGCAGGTATGGTTAGCGTATATACCTGCTACATGCACTCTTTTTTTCACCAAAATGATATCAATTCAATATGACTAGGATTTCAGTCATCTAAACATTTGAGCCCTGACTCCTTAAATGGCCATTTAGATTAAAAAATCACATCATTCAAAGTAACCACCCGACAGACCAAAACCATGTTGAGTACCAGGCTGGGAACATCTTTACATCTGCTGTAAAAATTGACATTTTTTATGGGGCCTTACAGGGATTTTTGCCTTTGGCGCCAGCCTCAAGTGGATGTTTAAGGAACTGCATTTGTTCTTTCAAGGCTGGACGGAGGTTGCCACTTGCAATTAACTTGTTTAAAACAGACCTCAGGCAGACTCCTTGTCCATGTGAAAGCAGAGAGTGAACTTTAACAAGCATTCAGCCACTGTTGGATGGAAGCCAAGGAGAAAATGGCTTGATTAGTGATGTGGTGCTAATCAGCTTGTTGCTGCTTAGCTGTTATGTAAACAGTGGACAGTGAAGGATTTGGCATTGTGAAGTGAAACATGTTGTTTGTCACTTGGGAGAAAGAATAGGGAAAGATGAATAAACACTTAAGATGTTTGCGCCTGTTTGTGCGTATGTGTGTGTGTGTATATGTGTGAGTTTGTGTGTAAGAGTGAGGGAGAGGGAGGCACAGAGAGTGTGGCATGTTTGGAAATGTTCATCATATCTTCTTTTATATGTTTGCAGTAACGTGTGTTGTTCAGTGTAAAAAGACACACTGAGAATCAAAGCAGTGACGCACTCAGGTCTCTGCTTTCCTTCACAGTTTGTCTAACACACTCCTGACACGCTACACTAAACATCCTTTCCAGAAAATAAACAGTCAGTGCACTCAGCTGCTCCATGTTATACAGTCTGATTCATGGTGACAAATACTGTGTGTCACACACATTGTTCACCTCCTTGATCACATTCAAGACCTGACACATAAGAGACGATGGACATGCATGTAAACCGTCACTTTCAACCCTGCTGAAAAGTTTACGAGTTTTTAATTCTTCTCTCGAATAATGAAAATAAAGCCGGAGAATTTTAACGTGCTTCATCACAGCTTGATATTGAGATGATTTGATCAGGCCATGCTGGAGGCTATTTTATGAAGGAAAGTAATGAAACCCAATATATAAATGATGCATGATTTTAACAAACAAAATAATTGCTTTCCAAGTTTTGGCTCTTTTTGCTGCTCAAAAAAAGCTGAATATCTTAAATTATGACCTACCATGCCCAGAGAGTAAGATATGAAGTATTATAAAGCTCAGTTTCCCGTAAGGAAACAGGAACAGCATGAATCATATTATTGCATAGAGAGTTTTTGATTAGCAATGATACCTTGTAATTGGTTCAATTTAACAATGTGACCTCTTGTGGTTTTAACACGATGTAATTTCAAAAACTAGTATTACTGCTGTTTTCATCAATCTTTAATGGTTTAAAAACTCAGGATGACAAGCTAAGTTCGTGGGCTCATTGATGATCGAGTTGATTTAACAATAAAGTATTTACTTTATTTGTTGACTTAGTGACTAGTCTGTGAATTGGTAGCCTCATCTTGTACCTTTCAAACCAAATAATTTGTAAATAAGCTCTTATAAGGGGTTTGTAGACAGAACCATCAGAAATATTTTTGGAATATTAAACTCCAATAATATAATATCTTCTGACAGTTTTCTTTAAAAAAAAAAAATCAGGACCGTGACAAAAGCACATTATGCTTGGGGGGTACAAACGTGGCAGGACTCTTTAAAATACAAATTATGTAGTGGTGATGCTGATTCCTAAACGATCACTGACAGAGTGACGCATTTCTGTCCTAGAATTGTTACATTCATATATGCAATAAGCTTTGTAACTCATTTATTAAACTGTGTAATAGTGAGATTTCATTTGATTATATAGGGTTTATGTGAAGCACACACTCTTAATGGTAGTAGTTAAAATGCATTATCCCTATCACAATAAGAACAGTAGCTGGATGATACTGGTTCCACAGGGGGTTTGGGCACTCATACTGGGCCAGGAAAAAGCAATGTTCTGTGACAAAATACAACTTTGGTGCAGAATGACTCATTATGTATTTTCTCCATTATCTCCTGTAGTGAAGGGGCCCACTCACCATGGGACCAATGTATAGTATAATGTACTGTGATGTCTGTTTTTGGTCCCCTGAAAATGTAACCACATCTGAGTTATAGAAAGATTGCTACATTTAAAAGTTTGAGTGTTTGCTGAAGGCATTTGGGTTTTCGAGATGGATTTAAGGGATAGTTTAAGGGTTGTAGTGGAACTTTTTTTTCCTTTTTCTATTTTTCTTCTGGCATGTAAACACAATAGTATAATGACAGATCTTGCATTAAAATCATATAGCCTTCTGTACCATCTTATATGTCCAGTAGGCTGTTTTGTATAGCACCACACCAGAAAAAATGACATTAAGTATCAAATGTTAAAATATTTTTCTAGGTAAAAGGATACAGGTAAGTAAGAAACGTTCTCCGCTTTTATTTTGCAGTTTGTCTTTTCCCAGTCAGCTGTGTCCAACTTAATGTCAATGTCTGGCATTATTGATTCAATGTGAACCAATGCAGTGTCACAGAATGCCTCTTAAAATGATTCAGCTGCTCAGTAGTCACTGATAGAGGACCACACCTCTATATTTTAACATAACCAAAACAATCCAATTTAATTACATGTTTATTCTGAAAATTAACTTGATGGCCATGTGAAAAAAATAAACCAAAACAAAACAAGTGGAAACATCTGGTTAGCTAATTTTTTAGATGTGTGGTGCAAAATGGATTGTGTTTTTGTAACCCTAACCCAGAGGAGACCGATTCTGGAGTGAGCAGAAAAAGAAGGGAGGATTGGATTTTCATGGAGAGTCTGTCATTTGCAAAATGATTTTATGAGGTCGTGTACAGTCTGGCGTATTAACAAATACTTTTTTGTCAAATCATACCCAATCATCAATGAGTCTGTAGCTCTACTTGTCATTGTGAGTTTTTAATACATTTGATTGATACATTTGCTCCAGTGTTTTAACAATCTTCAAAAAGCAGCATGTCACTGCACTTGAAGTATTTTGTGACCTAAAGTACCGGTAAATGTCAGAAATTACTTTGTGTTGTCCTCTGACTTCATTTACCTGCTGCCACTTTTATCAATGTTTATTTACCTCAGTTTGTTGTTCCCTACATCACCCAGAATTACTTTGTACACCCCTAGTGAATGGTCCTGAAATTATAGTGCTGTTTACCCTCACATTTATAACTTACAGCTGTGTAGAGGAAAACTTTTGTAGAAAAAGTCCTTGAAGTGAGAGTTTTCTTGGGGAAAATAGAGTGATGTATATCTCCCTGTATGATTACTGAATGACAGTAAATCTTAAGAGTACACAGTGTATACTCTGATGCACACCTGATTGACAGCTGTGTGTATGAGAATGAAGTAATCTTGAACTTACTGCCCAAAAATGTTGCTTTATTTTAAAAAGTCACACTTTGCTGCTTTATATACAAATAAAGGGTCCAAAAAAAAACCTGCCACTTCCACTGCCAGTCTTGTGGCCAGTTCAAAGTATTTCAGCGGTAAATGGTAAAGGACATTTTTTAGTTTAGTGTATTTACACCCTCAAATACATTCTTTTTTGCTACGCCTGCAGTGATTCCCACACATAGTCTATACCTATCTGGCCTGCCTAGGTTAATTAACAGCCACTAATTTGCTTCTTTTTTTTCTGAATAAGATTGAAAAACTAGTGGATAATTTCTTCTGACTTTCTGTAGGAAACACTGATCTAACTCATTTAAATAAATGAGTGAGCACTAAATCATTTCTTCTGGGGTGTTTTCAGATGTAACGGTCTCATTAAGTGAAGAGAAATATGTTGTTTGAGGGAAAATGGGAAATCAATGAATGATTAAATTTGAGTTGCGACAAAGAGAAAAGGAAAAGCATTGGAATGATTAATCGTATAGGAAAATAAATGAATGCCTTGTGCAAACAAATTAAATGTTTAAACTCATTTTTTAAATCAAATTGTACTCCCCTTCTAGTTTAAGAGCTTGAAAAGACAAGATTCAAGCTATCTACATCAGATCCATATCCTGCTCTCTATGGATCTGTGTGCTCAGAAATGGTGGATGTTTATTTGCAACAATAATACTCAAGGACATACTGATAACAAATTCTTTACCCAAGAGGCATCTTTTTTTTCCAGTGAACGCTGGCAGAAAGCTTGGTTGTGTGTTGCTTTAATTCATATTGTACTAGGGACAAATATGGTTGTTGAAATGCGGAATTGTCCAAATGTGAGGCCCTCTTAATAATAGCTCAATAGTTCATTGAGAAAAAAGTGCTGCGGCTGCAAGGTCTTTTCACTGAGTCCGTAGTGTTGTGCTGCCCAGTGCCGTATAAAGTGTGCTCTTGTGTCCTTGTTTGTCCAGGGGTTGAAGGACAGACAAGTGATAACCTCACTCACCACAGTGCACCACTTTTCAGCTTGTATTGATCCAGTAGTGTGGTTGTGTGTCCGTGTATGTCCGTGTGTGTGTGTGTGTGTGTGTGTCCGTGTGTGTCCGTGTGTGTGTGTGTGTGTGTGTGTGTGTGTGTGTGTGTGTGTGTGTGTGTGTGTGTGTGTGTGTGTGTGTGTGTGTGTGTGTGTGTGTGTGTGTGTGTGTGTGTGTGTGTGTGTGTGTGTGTGTGTGACAAGGACAAGGACAGAGACAGCTTTGTTATCATGCACTCCCTTTCTGTTCATGCCCCATGGTCTCTTCCGCTTTGTGTTTATGAATTAATTAGGATTATCTCTACATGTGGCTTCAGTAAACATATCTGTTCCTCTAAAAGAAAAACAATAAGTTCAGCTTAGATTGCATCACAGTATTTGGAATTCAGCCTTTTGTTCCTGTGTCGCTACATCTGCTCCAATTGACAAAGTAACACTGAGGCAGCAATAATTGGCTATCACTATGTCGGGATTACTAATGTAATCATCTTTGATAGACTCAGAGCATTATGCACTATCTGTTATTACGTTGCTTCTCTGGCTTAGAGTCAAACAGATAATCTAATTGAAAGTGCTATTTTCTCTACCCCCTCTATTCATTGAGTTAGCTCACTGACCTATGTGTATGTGTGTGTTCACATGTGTGTGTGTGTATGTGTGTTTTACCATCCATATTTCGCTTCAGGGATGTGTCTACCTTTATAATAAATTCACTCTTTATCTAAGAATAACCTTCACATCTGCACTTCTCAGAGCTTCTAAGTCCCCTTCATGAGATAACACTAACACTTAAGTCACCCATGAAAGGACAGTCAAAGTCAAATGTGACTATAGATGCAACATTAGTGATTTTGAAGGCATGATTATTGTCTGAGAAATAATCAAAGTTTCACAATTATCATGATTATTATGCATTAATTAATTTCATAACATTTCTAATGTATAAAATCCAAATGGACAATATTTAGAATCTTGAATGTGTGATTTATGGCTGCCTTGTGAAAAAAATACAAGAAACAGCGATCAAATAATACACTGCAGAATAAGCAAGATTACTAATAAGTAAAGACTGATACAATAATCAAATTAACTTTTGATTGGTTCATTTATCTGCTACTAAATGAAACTTGCAATCGTTACGATCAGTCACTCAGAGGATGTGACAGACATTTACAACTCAGCTCCGCTAGTGACCATTCTGCAGACCACTCAGAGACAGCCTCTGTCTTTACTTTTGTCTCCTGTTTGGTGTGTCAGGTGTTTAGCTACTCCTCTACCTCCCTCAGTGACATTTGTAAACATGAGGCTTAGTGATATGAAAATAGATATCCACACAATAGAAACTAAAGGATAAGCTGCCGTTGCTGGTGCCCATTAGCCGGCACAGAACAGCCTGAGAAACTGAAGCTGCCTGCTGGTTGGCAGACTGTTTCAAAGGAAGCATAGCACAAAGTAGAGGAACCCCCCTATCTGAAAACTAGCTCTTCACCTATCAGTTGCTCTTCATACCTTGAAACATGTCAGGCCGGCATTGCGACCAACTCACAACTAACGGTGGCTTTGCTGTCCATCTTTTAATACAGTCTATAACCACAACGTCTTTATTCATTGGGTTTCAACAAGCACATGAGGAGAAGTTTGCAGATTTACTTCCTAAATATGAAAGTAATGCTGCACTTCACTCCTTAAGATATGAAGATTATCATGTGTCTGAAAGGGATGATCTTATGGAGAGGACACTTTGCAGCGAGAGAAATATGAAAGCAAACTAATTGAAAGTCTGAGTTTGAGAGGATCAAGACTGGTTCCCTCACCTTTCCAGATAATCTAAGCCAAACATTTGTACAGACAAAAGTCTCAGACCAGATTTTCCTTCTGATTGTTATAGACGAGATGAACCGAGGTAAACCCTTAACAATTTTGTCGTCTGAGCCAGGCTTTAGGAAAAAGGGTCACCACCCCTGTATTCAGACCCCTTGGATTCACTTTATTTCTTCGATACTTTTCTCCACTGTGCTCTTTGAAAGACTCGCAGATTGGCGAAATGACTCACTATAATTGGAGTGTGGCTTTCAATGAAAACACAAGTTAAAAGGACAAATTTACCCACAGTTATTTTTCAGGCTGCAGCCTCTAAATCTGTTCACATTCAGACATAAAAAAACATTTAAGAGTTTCATTCTGCCGTGATAAAGTGTCTGGGGCTGCAGCTTAGATTTTAAACTATCCTCACTCGAACATTATACTCTGAGCAATCCAAAAACTCAATTAAAATGTGATTGTGTTAAACTGTATAAGTTATTTATCACCTTTCCAGGTATATTCTATTACTTTTTTGATTCAGTTAGAGGCAGCAGTATGTATGACTGTGTTTTTCTCAGTCACTGGTGTTTCTGGAGTTAGACTAAATGCACCAATAAGTATTCAAGATGGATTAAAAGATGGGTTGAAAGAATAATTCCAGCCAGATGTTTCGAGGGTGTGCATGGGTCTGTCTCTGTGAGAAGCATACACAAGCTTTACTCCTCCCACATCATTGCTGTGACTAAACGTAAGACAAGAATATTTTGATCAAGCCAGGGGAGATGCTTGTGCAAATATTAAGAGACAAATTAGTATCCTATATTCTTCATGTTCGTTGGTGTGTCTGCCCTGCTCTGTAGTTGGAGAAGTAAGATGTGATGATGATAGAGTAGAACCTGTAAATGAGGCTGCTATCAAGGTGGTGAGAAGGATGAGGAGAGGAGAGAGAAAATGATATCTTGATGAAAAAGATGAACTCCACTTCTTTTTCTGATGTTTTTCAACTCTCCTAAAGTACAGATATCCTTCATGTGTGTGGATGCCATTAAAGAAAGAGAAAAAACTTAACAGGTAACAGTAGGGTCTTTTTTTTCAACAAAAGATGAGACAATGGGTTTTCTGGCAGAGAATGATGAGTCACTGAGAGAGAGCAAACATTTCACCCCTCCAAGACCTCAGTAATAAACTATGAAATAATATCAAGACAATGAGACCCACAACGATAAAAAGTGACCCTTTTTCAACACTCGGGTCCTGGTGGAGAATTATTATAAAGACAAGAAAAACTCAAAAAAAGAACTGTGACCACCAACATGATTTTTTCCCTTTCAGAGCACCCTGTGAAACCCCAATACAGTTTAACAAGCACAAAGACAACCTGAATACCTGGAAGATGCAGTGATTTGACCGAGGGTGAAAGAGAGGTAGAAACAACAGTGTAGCAACCAAAGAAAATGAATGAAGAAGATCAGAAGGTGATGGGAAAGCTCATGACAGAGGTTCAACTGGACGTTCAGCTCAAAAGAATTCTTGAAGGAGAATAGCAGCAAAATGTGGAGTTCTTGTCAATGTCTCTGGGACAACGCTGTCAATATGATCAAAGGCTGTGATCATCCGCTCCAGGAAGAGATGAGTAAGGAGGTTTCATCACAAAACAGGATGAATAAATGAATGTCCTCGGTGCGGAATTCAAAGACCTCAAAGTTCAGCAGCAAAACAGAGCCAGCCCTAACTATGAGCTTTATCAAAAAGGAACATTTTAAGCCTGCTCTTAAAAGTACAGAGGGTGTCTGCCTACCTGAACCTGACTGGTAGATACCTCCAAAGAAGAGGGGTGTCTGATAACTGAAGGCTCTACCTCCCATAGCACATTTAGAGACTGAAGGTACCACAAACAGGTCTGCATTCTGAGCGTTAAGGTCTTTTAGCTCTTTAAGATAAGATTGTTTTGACTGTTAAGAGCTTTGTAAGTGACATCACTGAGACTACATCCAGATGTTATATACAGTCTATGTTCTGTTGGATTTTTCCCCCCATTGCCTATAGGTCTACAAATGATTGATTTCAGTTTCATCAAACTAGCCTATGGAGAGCATTTCCAACCACAATAATTATGATGTTTATAGAGACCAGCATACATGTAGGATGACAAAATCTTCATTAATCTAAGAATTATGTAGTTTAGATTAAATGTATCATTACATACTCCAATACCAATTTGTAACCCTTAATTTATGATTAATGATTGATGATTAGTGCTTCAGAAACAGCCCTTTGGTAATGTCCTGTCTGATCAGTTTAATCTAATCTATGATCAACTGAGGAAATGGCTTCATATCTGACCAAAACAGCACAATTACTAATCAATGAATCTCTCTCATCACTGTGACCTACCTTCTTCCATCTGCCTGTGGGATTTGTCCATATTGTTTTCTGTGTTTATACATCACATTTACTCTCAAGTCAGAGACTGTAATTGTGTTTTTAAATTGCTCTGCAAGCTGTTTCACTTTCCAAGACAAGAGCAGTTTTCTCACACATTTTAATAGTCATAGATTGGTTGTTATTGCTCAGAGTTTTGAGTTCGCTGTGCCCACATTGTCCTGTCTGGGCTGGAGAAAATCCATGGTAAAATTATGAGCGTAGAATTTGCATTTGGCACTGTGAACCTTTGCTGCTGGCATCGAGAGTGGTGCCAGCTTATCAGTGCTAGGTAGATTACTTAAAATAACATCCGAGTGTGAAACCACAGTGTTCCTGTGTTAATCACTATTCTTAAACCATTAAGAAGTTGTGTGGTGCTCACTAATGAGATCTAATTGTAGAATGTGAGTATGTTGTATTTGTGACTGTGGAGCAGCTTTTGATTCAATTCGTTTAGAGGTTCATCATAAATATTCTACTTTTACTCAACATTCATTCGGTTACTCACATTTAGCTTCAATGATAGCTCAGCAGTTTTGTTTCAATTTTGGCCAATGATGAATTAGGGGTTGATTGATTTTCTTAGGGCCATGCTGCTGGTTGTTGTGAGGGGAGGTGCCGGGTTTTGGAAAGCCCAATTTTGGAATTTAAAGCAGTTTAAACCTTTACTTAACTCTGTCACTGCCTGCATCTTCATGACTCTATGTGAGTGTCTGCTTATAGTTTCTGCTGTCTGTTTGTGTGTCTCTGTGGCAGACAGAAACAGAAAGCCTTCTTTAATCTATTGACTGTATGACTCATCTGACATGGGAATTGAGTGACCTTTGAAAATCTTGTTTCACTGTATTAGATTGTTGTAAGTGAATTACTGGCATTTAATGACCTTGTTATGAACTGACACATAGTGGACAACACTGATTGAACGGACAAAACACAATTGACAAAAAGAGCATAGGAAACCAATTTTAAACAGATAATATTAAGAAGCTTTACTTTCAATAATTAAAGGTACTTGTTGGAGTGTTATTTATCTGTGTGTACCCTCAAATCTTTGATTCCTGCGGTATATTGTATTTTGGGCGGTTGTAAAATATGTGTCAAGGTTTTTTTTGTTTGTTTTCAATCTGAAAATGTTGTTACTAAATCCTGCCTACATCTTGTTGTGTATGAGCTCATTTTACTCTGGTAATGCAGTCAAGAATGTCTTCTACAATAACTGCACTCAATGCAGTTGACTATCGCATAGTGTGATTTTAGGATTCAGAGTTGTATGTGGATGAAAGTTATTGCCAATAACCTTGCTAACCTTAAAGAGAGTGCTACTGTTTGTGATTCAAAAGCCTTAAATACTTCCCTCTCCACACCAGTCGGGTTTGATTGAACATTTCATTACAGCAAAATTGCCTGGAACCTCTCAGTTATAAAGAGGCATTTCATTGGACACAGACCATGCATCTGGGTGGTACAGCTGTCAAAACATGCAGTTTATGGTAAGTTGACAGTCTGCAGATACCTAGTTCAACACAGTACACTTATTTATTTTAAAACATTTAACATGTATGTAATGTAAACTCTAGTCCACTTTGTTTAATACTGATGCAGTGGAGGATCCAGGATGTTTAACATCAGCAGTAGCCATCTTGGTTGTATTAATAAATGCCTCATCAGCGCACCTCAGATATCGACACCATATTTGATAATTGTTGTGAGGGAGCATGAACCAGGTGGGATTTCAATCTGCCTGAACAAGAGTGGCTGAAGAAAATGTCTAGAGAAAACAAACCATGTGCTTATATGTCTATTTCCCAGCCTAGCTTTGTCAGCTTTCCAATCATCTGTGCATTTTATTATTTTTGCTTATCCAAGACGAGGTTGCTCTTTTAGCAGGCAAAGCAGGTTACTGGACGATCCCTATAGGTGTTCCTATAGGCCAGATGAGATATTGAATCCATTCAGTGTGGTCTGGGTTTATCCTGATTTCTCCAACTAGTTGTGCATGCTGTAAAAACCTCCACAATAGTGAACTACTCAAAGGAGTAACGGCCCATAATCCTAGCTCTTTGAACATTTGTTATCAGATTCATTAGGAGGTATAAAAAGAACAATAAATAGAGTCTTCCTGCTCTAATATAACATGTAATGTAACATTAGCTCTAGCATTCATGGCTTACTTTTACCTTTTTTATTAAACCACTACAGTCCACTACTGTATTACTTCGGAGGCCAATTGTCATTAATTGCCTTCTATATGAATGACAAATCCACCATGTATCAGCATATTAATTAATATTTGATCGCTAAAGAAGGGTCTATTATACTGCACTCATATTTATTAGGTGACCTAAAAATACGTCACACCACTTTTAGCCTATATAGTGGAGCGCCATTTGTCAAAAAGAGATAATTCTTGGAGTCAAATACATTACCATGGGTCAATTCAAGGCAGCAAGTTCTTCTTCACTTAAATCATGTCCATGTACTATACTTCTCTTGACTTCTTTCAGTTATATGGACTTTCTCTGGCCATGGCTTGCATCATTTAATCTCTCTGATTACGTAACCTGTGCATCACTGTGGGCTAGAGATTATAATCCAGTACTGACACATGTCATGAGCGAGGCATGTTTGACTGGGCCGCTTACGCTGTCGCTACGCTCACTGGAGAGAAATCAAGGAGAGGATTTGTATGTGAGATTAGTGCTATGCTGGTGTTTATTTTGTTTCATTGTGTTTGGTTTTGTTTCTTGGATTTCAAAGCTCTCAGAATCACACTGTACACTCACGTTGCAGGAATTTGTTGTTGTTTTTTTTTTTTTAAATGGAGTGACATATTGTGCATTGCTTAAGTGCATACTGTACTGACATATGGCACAAGGACAAAGTGTACTGCTATAGTAGAAAATATAGAGAGATATCCATAAGTGTGTGTGTTTATCATTTCCCTGAGTGGATTGTTGGAGTGCCAGGAGCCGCAGCTTGGTGAGGTCAATTAGTGCACTTGGGTTGTTCAGTGTCAGACCACTGAACTCTGATTACACACCAAGGTTTCTGTAATTTCAAATATCTAGCTGTCTGTTGCATTTTATTAACACACCAGAGTTGCTGTGCGATAGCGTGTTGAATATTTGATAGATACTTCACTCTGCTGGCTTTGCTAATCAAGAATGTTTGAGAGAAACACGGGCACATTATCCCAGCTGTTTATGCAAATAGGAGCTACATGTTGCTTCTCTGTTGTGATTTCAGATGATTTTCTTCCTGCTCTGCCTGCAAACTAAAGTTTCAGGATTTGATGAAAATGGGATTAAAAACATTTTCACACAATGATGTTGCAAGTTTTGTATTTCACATTAGTTTTGAAGCCTTCAACAGTTTTTAGGTGATTAACAAACTTTCAGCAGTAGCTTTTACTGGTAGAGACTTCACACTCCACACAAGAGGTCTGAAGAATTCATAATGTAATCATATATAAACGTATCTATTTTTAGGTCACTTGCAGTCTAGGGTTGTTTTAACAACTGTGTTTACTTGAATGCGGGCTACTGACCTGAAAAAAATGTGAATATAAGGACCTTATTCACTGTATTCTCATCACACTTTGGTATTTGTTTGGGCAGCTGTGGATCAGAAGTGGGAGGGGTCATTCTCTAATCAGAAGGTTGGCGGTTCAGTCCCCAGCTCAAGTGTCCTTGAGCCACTGACCCGTAGATTGCCCCTGAAGGCATAGCCCTCAGTGTGTGAATGTGTTAAATTAGATCCTGATGGACAGATTGGCACTCTGGTTAGTAGCCTCTGCCATCAATGTGTGTGAGTGTGTGTGAAAGGGCAAAATTTAACATGTAGTGTAAAGTGCTCTGAGTGGTCTGAAGACTAGAAACTATGCTAAATCCAGAGATTCCAAGCTTCGCTCACATCAAAATGAAAAAGGTTTTTCAGCTTTATAATAAAAAGAAGCGTGTGGTTCTCAAACTTGGCTTGAAGTGATGTGTAGCTTGTGGGCTAAAGAATGCTATCATGAGAGCCGTAATCGTTTTTTGTGCCACATTATTGAAAGCCTAGAAGGGGCTCCTTATGCATTATGCACAAAAATGTTTTTCTTCTTTAAATTAAACATTAAAATTCCCTAAAAGTATTTTGAAATGTAAAATCATTAGTTTCTAAAGGGTATGATTTATTGCTGTTAAAAGGTCAGTAAGCTTAATAAAAATTTGAGTAATCCTTATCCTTGTGAAAATAATTTTTAAAAACAATTCACTGTTTTAGAAATCATGTCAAACACTAAGGTCTCACAGGCTCTTTGGGACTGACTCCTGTGATGGGAATAAAGATCTCAAAAATGCTTTCCCTTTTCCGTAATGTGTTCCTCCACCCGTGTCCTCACTGTCAATTGAGTCCTAAAGCGAAAGGCGGACAAATGTACAGTCATTAGTAAGTCCATTAAACCCTTAATTATGCGTTTCTTCACGAGGTGTACATTCCAGACAGCTCGCGTTTTTACCTCACATTCATTTCTTTGTTTTTGACCTCCTCTCCCTCGCTTTCCAGTTTCCTTTTTTCTGCTAATTAATGTAGTGAGTCGCTGTTAGAAATTATTAATTGGCCATGTCTGCTTTTTCGGGTGTCAAGCATTTGGTAAGTTGTATAATTTTCAGTGATTATTATTGTGCACTTAGCGGATAGCTTTGGAAAAAAGAGGAGGTTAATGCTTGTTTATGTAAAGGCTATTTACAACGTGATCTCATGCCAAAATAAGTTTTGAGAAACTTTATGTCAGCAAAAGTGTTTTCATTAAAAATCTGCTCTTGCAAAAATACCTCCACAAATGCCTAACTATTGCTTTTTATACTTGTGTTTTGAAACTCAGAAAAACCTGGTGAAGGAAAAGTGTAAGTCCAGAGAGACTTGAATCATAAGACTTTGAACACACACGTTGAACTAATAGCAGTTTAACCAAGATCATAACCTGCTACTAGTGCTGGACGATAAATAGAAAATGTGGGAAAAATCAGGATTTTCAAAAATGGAAATTGAGATTTTCTCTTTAACTTACTCTGCCGGGGGGGGCGCTGGTGGTGCAGTGGTTAGTGCGCGCGCCCCATGTATGGAAGCTATAGTCCTCAAAAGCGGGCGGCCCAGGTTCAAATAAAGCCTGTGGCTCTTTTCCCGCATGTCATTTAGTGATGTGAAAAGCAGTTCTTTTCAGTGTACTGAATCAGTAGAATCAGTTCAGTAAAGTGATTCGTTCAAAAGATTCGTTCACCGAATCGTTCAGTACTTCTCTGCAGCTCTGTCTGTGAATCAGAATTTAATAAACTGAAACACGGCCGAACGTTTAGTTCTGCTCGCGATCGTACTGAGAACAGCCGGTGGTGAATAATAAACCAATGAGCTGAGAATTTAGTTGGATAAAGCTACAGTTTGCAAAGTGAAAGCTGCTACTGAACTATTGAGCTATTATTAAGAGGGCCTCACATTTGGACAATTCCGCATTTCAACAACCATATTTGTCCCTAGTACAATATGAATTAAAGCAACACACAACCAAGCTTTCTGCCAGCGTTCACTGGAAAAAAAAGATGCCTCTTGGGTAAAGAATTTGTTATCAGTATGTCCTTGAGTATTATTGTTGCAAATAAACATCCACCATTTCTGAGCACACAGATCCATAGAGAGCAGGATATGGATCTGATGTAGATAGCTTGAATCTTGTCTTTTCAAGCTCTTAAACTAGAAGGGGAGTACAATTTGATTTAAAAAATGAGTTTAAACATTTAATTTGTTTGCACAAGGCATTCATTTATTTTCCTATACGATTAATCATTCCAATGCTTTTCCTTTTCTCTTTGTCGCAACTCAAATTTAATCATTCATTGATTTCCCATTTTCCCTCAAACAACATATTTCTCTTCACTTAATGAGACCGTTACATCTGAAAACACCCCAGAAGAAATGATTTAGTGCTCACTCATTTATTTAAATGAGTTAGATCAGTGTTTCCTACAGAAAGTCAGAAGAAATTATCCACTAGTTTTTCAGTCTTATTCAGAAAAAAAAGAAGCAGTGTTACTTTATGCTTAGTCAGCTGGTTTTCTCTGGCCATGCTCTTATCTGTACCACTGGCTGTTTCCCTCTACAGTTTCTTCACTCTGTTCCATGAGCCAAAACCATGATGTCAAAATACAGACCAAAACACTCACACAAATATAACACACATGCAGTACTCAGTCCAAGTATTCACATGAAGTTTGTTTTTGTGATGTATTTCAGACTGTTGTCAAGCTGTAGTGCTGCTTGTGTGCAGAGCGACTGTGCTCTCTTAAGCTGTTGGCTTTGTTTTATTTCCCTGTAGGACAAATTACTTCCTAGAACTCACAAATTGCTTACAGGGATTAAAGGAAATATAGTTTGGATTTAGAGAGGCTTTTGATTCACGATGACACAAAACAAATACAAACACACTTGCTCATTAACACACTTACAATAGCAGAACAACTCAGAATATCTGATGTCTGGTAATACTGGCCTAATAAATACAAAACAAGGTTAGTAAACATGAGCGTTGGGAAAATTTGTCAGTTTTCAAAAGAAATATCTGAAAGATAACCGTGTTGAAGGCAAAGAAAGGCAACTGTCAAACCAATGACTTTTTCATTATAAACCCCTATCATAGCTCACAGACTTCCTGGTCAGCATGGACTAACTATCGATCCCTCAGAGTTCTTCTTTACATCAGCCACAGGATACCTCACTGGTTTGGATGTGCTGTACTTCTTGTTTTACTTCCATATAAGATGAATTGATCCGTCTGCTTACGGATTGTGCTCCATGAAATGTCTCTGAAGCAACCTTTCTGTGTTCCCAGATCTTTACAATTGCTCTGAGAAAACATTGTCATAGTAACTGCTACTACTACAATGATAAGACCAAACACAAGGAACAGATTTTTCTCTTGCAGTGTTTAATTTTTCAAGGAAGGACAGTCTTAATTTTCCCATCTTCTGTGAAGTAAAGCATATCGCAGTATGAATTTGTGGTGCTTTATGTCACATGGAGCTTTGATGTTCATACAGCATTAAGGGGGACAATAAAGCCCATACGGCGGATGAATGCCACCCTTTTAAAATGATGACTTGGCTGCTGGTAAATCAAACACCCACCATCAACTGCTGCCAAATGGTCCATCGCCTCTCATTGAGTCATTGTGTGCCGGCTGGAATTTGCTGAATATGGTTTTCTTCAGGCTTTATATCATTATGTCCACATTGGTGTGACCACGGGCACATAGAGAAGATGAGCATGTGTGCCTCTACTCTGTTTCCAATGCTTTTCATTAATGTTATCCCTTATATTTGATCAAAAAGTCTCATACTGCTGATGGAAAATACTGAAACTGACAAACAAAATGTTCACTTTATACACCAAAAGCTGCACCATACATTATTTATAATTGCACAGCTCCTTTTCATAAGCTCCCTTCTCAGAAAAACGAAAGCTCATTAAATTGCCCAAAGCTTTTTTTCACATTATCCACTCAAATGTTTGAATGCATTTGAACTCCAGAACCACATACAGTATATTTATATTGTAACCTCCACACAGTCTATTTACTAACCTGTCTGTCAAAGTCAGAAGACTTCTATCCATTGGCCAAACCAAACACTTGAGTTTCATTTGGCCAAGAGGTAGAATCTAAACCATCTGAAGTAACGTGGTTGAGACAACCTTCTTTGCCCTTCACAATCCACTTTAGATTAGACCGATACATTTCTTACACAAAAGTCCTGCCTGAGGCAGCTCTGAGCCAAAGCTCAAATGCTGCATTAAAACCTGACAAAATCCTTTATGGCCTTACATGGAGCTAAATACTGAAGAAGGCAGAATGACTGACTGATGTTGAGGGTTAACTGGTGAAATACTGAAATACTCTCCAAACAATATAACACATTGTACATTGATTTTCACTTTTAAGACTATGGGTCGACATGGAACCAATGTAGTTCTGAATGAACTCGATGCACTACCTAACAGTACTAAAGTAGAGAAGACAAATGGTTGTTTTTAACCACAGTTGATTGTTTTAAAACATACACATCACTGCTTGAAGTATGATTTAGAGTATTGTCAGTATTGTCAAATGAAACGCTTGTGACTATGTAAAGGGAAAACTTGATCTTGTTAAAAAAAGCTGTCTCAAAATAAACATATTTTATGATGGGTAAATAATCTGTCGACGTCGAGGCTGGCGTGGAATCATGAGAGTTCTCTTTGGCCCCGATGTAAACGTAGTCAAGACTAACGGGTGAAACAGATCTGAGGAAGATAATATGTTACAATGTATCTAAGTATAATTTACATGACGTTTTTAATCAAAGCAGCACCTACAGCAACAGAACGGCAGCTTTCAGTAGCAATTCCTGCTTCCTGATGCAGCGACTTTGACGTAACAACCGGTGTTTCCTTGGCAACGAAATACATTTTGTGTCTGTCATGGCGGATCTATTAGGTTTAGTCAATATTTAATCAATTTAGATATTTTAATGAAACATTCTAACACATTTCTACATATTATACATTTAAGTTGAACCAGTTTTAAGTTTTGCATTTTTTGAGATGACTCAAACTTGTTGAAAGTTTGAACATTTTATTTCCATTTGAACCTTTGTTTGCATATTTCATAATTTAAGCAATACAGCTTCCATAGTTGTGTTCATATTCAGTGATAAAAGAAGAAAAATACTTTCTACCTAACTTAATAAATGTGCAGTTTATATTTTATAGGGTCCATGTTGGAATGACTGTAATCCATTTTTGCACCCACAATTTTTTTTTGCATACTCATATTGTTTCTTTTTTGTCTTTCATAAAAACACTAAATTGATTATTTATTTACCATAGGATTGACCCTCTGTTTTATTTGGTTCTCATAGAAATATTTATTTGTTTCATTTTTTTACTTCTTCTCATGGGTTGGATTGTCAGATTTTGACATGAGTGGGCTGCATTCAGCAAAACACTGATCTTTTTTAAGGTTTTTTCTGTCCCCAGCCATTCTTGTCACATCTGTCATTCGCAGACTCCCACAGAAAACGCTTTGTTTTGAAGAGATATTGGAACATTTTGAAGGAGCTACTAATATTCTTCATAGAGAGCTATTTTCTGGCCTTGCAACAGCATTTTGTAATTTTAACATTCAGCTTGAACCGAATTCTGCTGAATGGCCACTAATGCTCAAGAGTGGGTGTGACATTAACATTTGTATTTACATATGATTTGGGCATTTTGCTCACGTTCCACAGCAACACAGAATGAGAGGAGGAGGCATTTTAAACAGGACAAAGTGGCTTGTATAGCAGAGAGGTTTCTGAATCAAAAACAATATGTACTATGCAATATTTTCCTGAGTGATTTGTCATCAAAAGAACATATTTTTTAGAGTCTATGTGGCTTGGTTATATATTGAAATAGACACATGCTTTCAGTTTTTAACCCACAAAAATCATTTATCTGCCATATTGCAGCTGAACATTTGTATACTTTTGTATTCCAATATCAAAACACTAACATGATATGTTACAATAAAAACAAAGGGGTTTACATTTAGGATAAACATATTAACTGTTGAACAGAAGGTTGAACTAGTGCTGCAGACTTGATGTGAAAGTGAATTAAAATGACAGTATGTCAGATTATAAATTCCTTATTTGGTGCTATTTTTAAGACATGTACATCACCAGAATTCAAATTTTCTACAGTGCTACAAAAAAAATCACTTTGAAACATTTAAATACATTATAGAACTTAAATCAAACATTTCTTAAGGAAACCCAATGAGTTTAAAAGGGTACTATTGACTATTGACTGAGTTCACAACAACGAATAAAAGCAGGTTCAACATTGAGCTGTTTTGTGTTGATCACAGGCCAATACCAGATTAAACTTTGCCTCAGAATCCAGCTTCTCCTATCTGTCTTGTCTAAATGTATACATCCCTGGACTCTAGCTCTTTAGTGACCAGGCTTTTCCCACAAATCTTCAGTCACAAATCACTGAAATCGTTTTACCACAGCTTTACTGAGTCATCACGTTTTTGCAGGCCTTGTACCGCTTATCAGCCCAAAAACCTGTGTTCGTTCCTGAAAGCCCACTAATCTCCTCGAGTGATTACATTGACCCAGGCCATTGATTACACACCATGTAGGCTAGAATGTCAATGGAACACAGGCGTAGACCAAATTTTGCATCCTGGCAATGCTCTCATTCCCCTCTGCTCAAATAGCTCCATTTATCCCCTTCCCTGCATTCTGCTGAGCAGATAATAGGCTCTGACTGTTTCTTTGGCTTCTCAAAGCAGAGCTGGACATGTTTTTATTTCATGTTAGGTCCAAATGGGCTACATTCAGTTTTTAAATTTTCTCACAGTGTGAATGTGGGGAGGGAGGGCCAGTTTTCCTTTTTCCTGCATTCTTTTTTTGCTTGAGTGACAAAGCAATTCTTCAGGCCGGATCTTATTTTTTGCTGCATTACTGTGCTGATAATTTCCCTCGTTTTATGTTCTTTTATGGCTGTCACAACAGCTGTCGAGAGGTTGAGCATCACAGAGCCCGGCTGTACTCGACAGGGCGGCTCTAGTTTGACACCATATCCCTCAAGCCCTTTCATTTCTTTCCCTCCGTTCTTCTCTTTGAGTAGGTCAGTGGAGGTCAAAGAGCTGTTGGCAGAAAGAATATTGCAGGAAAATGTTCTCATAGCGAATTCCAACTCTAATCTCTATGCTCTCCATTCAACCTTTTGAGGGAAAGCAGATAAACCTCTCATCTCCAGCAGACAGCTGGAGGCTCCTGGCCCTTTAACCTGAAGGCTACTGGAAGTTGTCAATTTAGTGGAAGGAAAGACATTTCTCAGACAGAATAATAGGGATCGTATGAGTTAATTAATGTTCTTTAATGGAAGGGGATACACTAACGGAGCTGTTTATTATTATTACTATTACTATTATTACTATTCCCTATCCTATTCCAAAATTAATTTAAAACTCACCAGCAATACTGTGTAAAAGTAAAGAATTAAAATCATCTTGAACTCTGATGACTACCAATCATTTGCTAAATGTAATTCTTTTGTTTTCTTGCTTTTGTAAAAACATCTTTCCGACTGTAAAAGCCCTGCTAGTTTCGCTTCTGGAGTTACAACACCTTTAAGACATGCACCTAATCCAATCCCTAGACAGCACAGACCAGTTTACAGTTTGCCAAAAGGTCAATGATGAGATATCCAAGTCCTCACATCATGACAGCTCAAGTTCACATGTCAGTGCACACATAATTCAACATCATGATATGTGAGCTCCAACAGGTCAAGCTTCAGCAGCTGACCCTGCAGCTGGCTGCAGCTGTTGGTAAAATATTAAACTGTCAAAAAGGGAACATCTAAAGTCTGAAAAGCTCAGCGCAAAGACCCTGAACCCGGCTGTGAGCTGTCTCCTCTGCAATAAGCTCTTTGTCAAGTTACATCAATTTGCAGATGACACACTGATGTTCACAATCAAAACAAAACAGGTTGCTGCCTGTTCTCTGGTTCAGTCACAATTTATTTATATTTGTCTTAGGGGGCTTTCTAATCTGGATACAACATATGATGTACTATCTGATTACATCGGTAGAAGTCCCCACCAGCTCCCTGCTTAACCTTTTGATTATGCTCCACCCTGAATCTTCAATCAGCAAAAAATATCTATTTTAATCTTTCGCAGAAAACTGCAGCTTAATCTTTCTCAAAACAACAGCATCTGTGATCTGCTTAAGTTTGTGTTAGTTGAATTGTTTTAAACATTGAAATGTGCAGGTGAATATTAAACATTTATATGTTAAGCCTGGTTCTTTATATCTTTGCTCTATGTTGAAAATTACATTCAGCAGAAATTTAGCCCAGTGCCTTCACCACACTGTAGCTCTCACTGTTGCCATCTGTATATCATGTTTATCTGTTAGCATTATGATCAGGGTTTGTAGCTAAGCATATTTAGACTGTATGACTATCTTTTGCTTTTAATGAAGAAAAAATGCCAATAGAATTGCTTAGGAGTGCTGCTTCACTAAATGAGGTTTCAAAGACCTGTGACAATTACCCAGTGCTGATCTGCTTATGTGGGAGCTGGCACTTGATTTTATCAGGCCCTGATGAAGAATTGGAGACAAAACCTGCAGTCGTCTAGCTCATATATTAAAGGCATTTCAATTAAAAAAACAGTGCGCTTTTAAATGTTTTGGTTATGATTTATTGAAGTCTATCCTCCCCTGTTTTTGGCTGGATGATCTTTCTTTTGCTGTTAATGTTACCTCAGCAGTCCTAGTGTTGGTTTTAACATTTATTTCCTACCTATACCTTGCAGCTCAACAGTACCACTGCTACAGCATGTTTTCTGCTTTATTAGTACATCACCTAATGGATTCTTAAGAGTTACAGCATCTAGATACATTTATCTCTTGTTAGACAGAGCAAGACATTTGTGATGAACATTTTCACTATAAAGGATTTTTCATTGGCCAAATTATCAACTGTTTAAATTAATCAACGGATTAATCACTAACAAACATCAATATCATAGGCAGCCCTTAAACTTTTCATTTCTGATTCCCCTTATCCCATCGGTGTGTTTTTTTAGCACTCTTCTTTTTTTTTCATTGACATGAACTATTTTGATTTGTGTGATTGAATTTCTTTGTTGTATGGAAATCTTAACTGATAGACAGTGGACTTCCTTTAGGGCCACTATTTAGCAATTTCTTTAAGATGAAGCTGTTTCACCCTGAATCGAGTGTGAGAAGTTGATAATGAAAGAAGTTGAGGAAATCATTTCACGGCCTCACCACTACCTCTGCAGACATTGCACATTTCATTGCTGCTGCTCCTCAACCCTAACAGCTTTTCTCTGGCTTAAACTAATTTTTCCCTTGGCTGTGTGCCCAGGAGTTTCTTGGGTCCTGACGCGTGCCATTACCCCAGCATGTTGTCTCGACTGGTAGCGACAGCAGGTGAAAGTAGTTGATTTTGTTTTGGTTGGCAGAGACGTTGAGCACATCCTGGCACTTGGCTCAACATCACAAAGTCCTTCTCTTTAAGTTGTTTTTTTTACAATGGTTGATGTTCACTTTGGTCCTGCAACATAAAATACAAAAAGGCATGAAAGGGAAAAAACTATTTCCTTTTTTATTGTTTCTTCTTTAAGCACAACACTTTGAAAAGCATTTATTTCCACTATAAAGGCCTCCTGATGCTCCACAATCTGATACGTTATACTTTTTACTAAACTACTAAAATTGAGCATCTTTTTAGTCTATTGACATACAAATAAAAGAAATAAGCCTTTGTCTAAGCTATAGACATTCACGCACATTTATTACATGTGATAATGTCAGTCAAAACTCACTTTCCAAATTATCACATCAAGCCACTATGAGCTCATACATTCAAGATGTGCAATCCAAGTAAATATTCCAACATTGCAGATGTAATTTCAGTCTGATCTACAGCTCTGTAAAAAGGAGGTTCAGTATTTTCTATTCCTGTGTATTAGCAGGGAAGCTCACTGGCACACAGCTGTTCTTAATAACCATCATTAGTGCAAACCAAATCACATGTGCAGTGATTCTAAAGTTGCAGCTCACCCTTCACCCATTCACTTCCCAATGGTTCTTAAAATAGCCCTCACTAGCTAAATACAGAAGTACATGAAAAAGGCATGGTCGTGGTTAAAGGGTAATTGTGGAGTTTAAGAGCTGGATTTTTTATGCAATATACAGTTCTAACAATGATGTCACAGGTGTCCAGTGATTAAAGGTGACCATGAGGTCACATTACACGATATTTCTGCAACAACCAGCAAAGGCTCTGCAAGGTAGTAAAAATTGATTTTAACATTTTTTTTTACAAAAGTCATCCTTTCATGATTAAAAAAAAGGTATCCATGCTGCTTTTTTATCTAAAGATAGACACATAATTTCTGACAGAAATACTGATGGTAATCTTGATTTTTGTTTGTCAAAAGAACAACACAGGGAAGCTAAAGAACAGGTTTATCCTGTACAAGGAAGAATATCAAATGCACTGGCTCTAGGGTGCCTATCCATCAGGGTTTGACATTGTTCCACCACTTGGATCCCAACTGGGGTTCTCACATTTTGAGATTTTCTTAGAAAATATCATTGTTGGACTGTGTACAGTATTACACAGTGATTGTTGTTGCTTTCTTTTCCAATTATCTGTGGAAGAATGAAAACAGAATCCATTTTGTTGATTTTGTAATGTATATTATCCTCCTTATATGGAATGGTCCAATATTTTTTTTTCTGCTTTGGCTATTTTTAGCATCTTACCAAACATTTTTGGCATGAATATGGAAGTCATGACTGTGTGGCTGTTTTGAAAGATGTCATTTTTACAACCAGATATTATTGCGGTAATTGTAGATGTACCGGTAGTTTGCATTGAAACCTTCTTCAAACATTCAAATTTACATTTGTAAGACTATAAAATAATATGATTTGCAAGCATATTCAAAGATGTAGTTTAAGTTCTGTACACATACAGGCCCAACTCCAACTTTGGCCATTCAAAAGAACAAAGGGGTCCAAAATACATTCATGAATATTAAATTGCAATATCTTTCCTAAGCCCTCCTTAATTCACAGAAACGCTTTTGAAGGCTTTACTTTGTTTAGTAATGCTACCACTTTCAGTGACTGCAATCAATGAGAGCATCTGAAACCCTCACTCTCCCACCTCTCTACTTAATAATTCAACAACAAGCGTATCCTCTGTGGGCATTCACTGTGGATGGGAGCGTGTGACCTCCAGCACAGCAGCAGGTGGTATTCTGCAAGAGGTTGCACTGTGCAGAAATTAAGGTGCTCTTCCCTTTAATGCTATTTTTAGTGGGCATGTGCCACGGGTTGAGGATACTTCAAATGACATTGCACACATTGATCTCTATGCACAACAAATATTATTTACAAAGAACCAACAATAATCCATCATGAGCACAGTACGAAGCATCATTTAGCAAAATACAGTTGCAAGAAAAAACAACCTTTTAACAGGTGGAAACCTGGAACAGAACCAGTCTCCTGTTGAACAGCCATCTGCTGAAACTGTGTTGGGCTTGGAAAGTGGAATAGAGGGAGATGCAGGAAGAAAGATAGGAATAGAGACAAACAGAGCAACAACAACAACAACACTGAAAAGAATAGATAATCTTGTGTATAGTTGAACTTAAGCTACATGGTTAAGTTACATGTTGGAAGTAACATGCTTCAAAACGTGTACTTACATTATTAAACCCATTATAGAATAGACTTCTTTCAGCAAATGTTTAAATTGTGGCGCACAAAGCAACAATGGCAAACAGATTCTGCCTCCAAGAAACATATATTACTTTTTTAGATAAATTTATCTTAATGAATTTTTACTGGAGTTTTGAACCAGTCAAGGGTAAAAGTCACCAGAGGAGCAAATAAAGCTGCTATATTAAAGTGTTTTTCTTTTTAAAAGAAAGAGCGGAGAGAGAATGAGCACTGCCTCCACACATCAAGGGTCTGCAGGATGTAGAATGAAAAGACCTTTGAAATCGGAGACATTTTGACCTGTCAAAGCAGGGAAAGCAAAGGTGGAGCTAATAGCATCAATGGTGGCTTCTTTATTGTTATTACACCTTTGTTTTAAAAGTCAGAACGTCTGCTGTGGAAAGGGCAGACGGGATAGTGCCGATTCTAACAAAGTTATTTGAAAAGGAACAGTTAAATTTAAATCAGACTCACATCAGAGCACAGACAATAAGGAGTATGAAAATACATTGTTAATTCATTAATTCTTTAATTCTCTAATTTTATATTGAACTGAAAGGACATTTTTATCTGGTTTTCTGTTGGCTCCTATTAAAACCTTTATTCAATTCTATTTATTGGTCAGGTTGTATTTGTTTGCTGCTCTCCCACTCTCCGACTAAGACCAAGCACACAGGTTTTTTTTTTTTTACAGGAAAAAAATAATAAAGTTGCCTAGTGCAGCAGGAAACCCAGACCTTGGTAATCCAATACCAGTCGCAATTAATTTATCATGTGGACGTAGCAGGGGAGTAATCCCATTTGTTAAATGACTGTCGATTCTCTGTTTTAGATTAAGATGTCTGGTGAAACAACTGGAGAGAGGAGAGGCTTCGCTCACTGACCTCAAGAAAAACCTGGAGTATGCAGCATCGGTGCTGGAATCGGTTTACATCGAGGAGACGAGGTAAGAAAACAGAAGCTTCATGCAGTGGAACCAGGTACTGACACGGTTCATTTGTTGTGAACAACAGAGCAGCACGGACACCAGTCTAGACTTTGGAAAATGGATGACCATCATTAGTATAGCAGTTGACCTGTGCTCGTGCTCTTAGTTTCAAGTGAACCATTTAGTGCTCTGTTAGTCTCACAACATTATGATGGATGATGTACTACATGTATAACTAATTTAACAGAGCTACCACTTCCCTAACTCTTAACACTTAGATACAGCTACTGAAGTTGTTCAGCAACATACTTCCATCTACATTTAAAACCCAAATATTGTTATTTTCCTTTATAACATTTGTTTATGGCTTCATTTATTTGTTACATCAGATTCATATTCCACTAACAACTCATTGGATGAATATAAGTACACCGTAATTATATAAAGGGAACCAAAAGTACCGGTATATAGGCAGTTACATTTTACTCCACCTTGATAAACTACAAAATTTAGGTACTCCTCAAGCGTTAATGTTTCATTAATGATGAATAACTATGATGTTATGACTGATTTTTAACCAAAGGAAAATGGGAATTGAGGACTTCTAAATATAACGGAGTGTTTTTTACAGTGTACTACAGCTACTTTTATTGAAACACTCAATGAGGACTTTTTAGTTGGTTATATAACAGACTAAAATGTGTGCAATTGCCTCTATATGGCCTGCAAAATCATTTGAAAACAACATGTATAAGGTTGATAATTTCATCATTTTAATTTCCTTTTTAAACCAACTCTTTCAAACTGCTGTACAACATTACCAACTTGTCGCAAATGCTTTCAACAACCACAGTTTGCTAAGTTTCGGCACTAGATGTACTGATTTTAGGAAAATAACCTTGTTTGGGCTGAAATAAAAGTTCAGGCTATTGGTTCTACACACGGGGAAAAAGCCCTGGGGGTTCAAAAAAAGAAAAAGGCAAAAGGGAGTGTAGCATTTGGGGAACCATCTTGACAACTAAATTTTGGACGCTGAATTGAAAATGAATATGGTCATAAATGAAAATAAAAAAAGGGTCAAAGATTGAGATGTTAACATTTCCATACAATATATTCCACTATGGTTTATAGGCAGCTATTTTTAATGCCTATTTCTGCTGCAAGAGGTTCAGTGTTTGATAAAGCACTTTACAGCATGCTGTAGAAACAGCCTTTGTTTACATTTTTCCACTGTAAGGTTTGACAGTGACTGGTAGGTCCGCAGCTTTAATGGAAATAGGATAAGGTTTTTTGAGAACAGGATTAGTAAAGGGATGGGATGTATCACATTGCCCACAGGGGCAGCAAAAATCTAGACAAAGTGAGGGTTCCTGACAGTAGCTTTAAAAAAAAAAAAAAAAATCTAAGTGCTTCTTACACCAGTGGGAATTGTGGGTAGTTTTCTTTGATCTGCTGCTCTTATTGTTACATTCATACAATGATCACTTCTTGGCTAAGATCACAGATAGATTGATGTATTTGCAAACATTGCAAAGGTTTGGTTAAGGTCAGGGAACATACTAGGTCAATGCATGTTAACGGTGGAATACAGGTCCAGAATCTGAGATATGAGCAGGCTTATGGAATTATATAAACCTCTCGTCATCTAGATCCAAGCAGATTAGGCCCGGCGATGGCATGACCACTCGTGGATGGAGGATGATGAACTGTCCAGTGCAGAATCCACGTAGCAGCGAGATTATCAGTGGGATGTGAATGCTTTCTCTCTGCCATAAGAGCTTGTTTTCAGTTCAGAGGGTGGAGACCAACAAGCTTTGCTTTTGATCCCCTGAACATGTCAACACAGCAGGGTAGCTGCAGAGAATTATACCACACAATTGGATTCAAAACACTCCCGTCATGGTGTTCCAAGAGGCCGGGATGTTTTTATCTTACATAAGAGGTGGTATTATTTGATGGGCAGTGCCGGGATTTGGGTTTGGTCCCTTGTAAAAGTAGAGCTTGGATAACTAGTCTGCATCGCTCTGTGTTCCCTTCATTTGTTTCTTTTCTACCTGTCTGTCTTTGAACTTTCATCTCTTCTTTCTTTCAGGCGTTTGGTGGACACAGAAGATGAGCTCAGTGACATCCAGTCAGAGTCGGTGCCCTCAGAAGTGCGGGACTGGCTGGCCTCCACCTTCACGCGCCAGATGGGCCTGATGCTGCGACGCAATGAGGAGAAACCTCGCTTCCGCAGCATCGTCCACGCCGTCCAGGCTGGCATATTTGTTGAGAGGTAAACTTCTGTCTGTGATGCACAAGCACACAACCACAGCCACATCCAGGCAACCTGCCAATGATGTTAAATAATTCAGAGGGACTGTCACTTTTATCTTGCCTCCACTACGGTTCTATCTTTCATTGGTCAACCTAAACAAGTGAAGCCTGGAGCAATTTAAGGCAATGCTTTCAACGTCTAAAGTTTAGCCTCCCATTCCAAAAAGGAAAGCCAAATAATTCCTGCATGTTTCAATGCAGTTTCTACACATACTTACATACTTTACAGAATGGACATTTAGCAAAATACAAGCTACATAAAGATTTTGGAAATTGATATGCTTAGCCTTGAAGCATAAAATTGTGTTCATTTCATTAAATATGAAAATGAATAAATTAAGACATTTTGGTAATCCAGCACAGTCAACACATTGGCAGTCAAAAATCACGTCTTATTCCCTTTATAGGTTGTAGCTGCAACAATTAGTTGATTTATCAAAAAAGATTTGAAGATAGTCAATCAGCTCTGATCTTGTAATGTGGTCAATTTGAATTGAAGACTTAAATAACTCATCTGTTATGTTTTGAGGTAATTAAATGAAAGGTTTTGCCAATAACTTGGGACTTATTCCTACATTTTGGACTCTTTATTGGAAAAAAAGATGTTAAATGACATTACCTGGTTGTATTGTGAAGGACATCTCTATTTTCTGAGTAAAACAAAACAAATCTATAAATAAAACAACTGGCAGATGAATTGATTATGAGCAGTTGTTAGTTGCAGCACTGATGTCAAATAATATTATTTAACCAGCATCATGTCATAAAGTGTGGACATGTTTGCTCTTTATAATGATCATGATGGAACAAGTAAAGTAGAATAAATGTCAATGTTAATCATTTTATAGAAGTGGAAACTACAGTAGTATAAAAACACAGTCAATGATGATCAGATACAGAGTGATAGTAGTGAATATAGAAGTGAATAAACAAATGTCGGAGTGAGTTGATATTGTTTTGTATTGTGTTGATGCTTTGGCAATATTTTTCATTTAACATTCATGCCAATAAAGCTTTATACATTGGACATGTAAATTGATTTGGGATACTGCAAATGTGCTTTCATTTTAAGACTAGGTAAATTGAATATTGTTCATTAATAATTCATTGCATATCTCTCAAATCTGTCTGAACCGGGCTGTTTACAAAGTGAACTAAAGTGAGGTGAGAAGATGTTTTAAAACACTGAAGCACCACTGCTGGGTCCTTTTTAAATGTTCAATCTGTAGGAAATATGTATTCGTCTTTTCTGACTCACTCACCTGAGTTGATCATTCGTCTCTTCTCTACAGCCTTGGCAAGCCTAGCTAAGCATAATCATTCAGGGAGTTGAAAACAGCTCCCTCTCCAAGGCTGTGCTTTATCACACACCAACATGCAACATGCATTTGTTCAAACCAATATGCCTCCATCATGTGAGCTGTAATCTCTCTTAATCTGCTGTTGCAGAGGGTAGTCTGTTTTTCAGATATTCACAATGATAGAAAATAGGGAAGGGGAGGATGAAAATGAAAATGTGACTTCACTACCTTTCAGCTGACACTTATGACATTGAGAATTATCCAGCTGGTTTTGCATTTTGGTGCTAAATTACTCTTAATGCTATTCCTTATATTCAGGAAAGCCTTAAACCAATTAACAATTGTGAAAAAAACAAACCTGAAGGAGCTAGTCTTGCCTCAACTTAACCTTTTCCACACAATTTCATACTGAGAGTGTTGTTTTGAAGGTTTAAAAAGACTCTTGGTGGGGGATCTTCCAGGCTGTGGTTTGGGGCCAGTATAGGAACCTTTGGTGTTTGCACTCAGCGGTGTTCTGCATTTGATGTTTTTATCTCTTCCAAACAGGATGTACCGACGCACCTCCAATATGGTGGGACTCAGCTACCCCCCCACTGTCATATCTGTGCTTAAGGTATTAACGTGCACATGTCCACTAACTTGCACAGATATGAAATAACAACTTTGTACACACATGCACACATCATTGTCCAGGAAGCACCACCAACCTTTTAGATGTGTTGCATTTATTGCAGAAGATGAGGGGATTGTTTGGGAGAACATTGATTTATTTGATATTTTTCTTCCTCACACAGAATGTGGACAGGTGGTCCTTTGACGTCTTCGCTTTAAATGAAGCCAGCGGGGATCACGCACTTAAATTCATATTCTACGAGTTGCTTACAAGATATGACCTCATTAGCCGCTTCAAGGTAAAGCCACAAGAATATATCATGCTGCTGGTCACTGCTTTGCCTTTTTGTTTGTGTCATTCACACAAGGAGAAACTAAATATATTCAGTACCTTCATGACCTTCACAATGCCCCCTTGTTTGCATGGAAGTAAGCACACACCCACTTCTCTGCCTCTTAAGAGTGAGATAGTGTTGTTGGATTTCCTCTATGGATGAATTATGAGGGAGGTTGGACAACTCATCTGATGCTTGTGGCGCTCATTTTCCACAACGTCTTACAGCTGAGGACACTCCACCTGATGTGACGGCATCTAAGAGTAAATGACATGGGCAATGAAGCCGACATGAATATGTAATCTAAGTCTGCAGGGGAGTATAGTGTTCACAATCCATGATTTTATTACATCAATTTCAAACGGGAATGTGCATGGATTGAAATGATGTGCCCCCATCACTTAAATGAGACCTGATAGCTTTTCTTACTGTTTGGGGTGTTTTTTGGCTTACAGTCATGTACTGTTGTTTTTTTTGCCATCAGATCCCAATCTCTGCGGTGGTGTCATTCGTGGAGGCCCTAGAAGTGGGATACAGCAAACATAAAAACCCATACCACAACCTGATGCACGCGGCTGATGTCACACAGACTGTACACTACCTGCTACTCAAGACTGGCATGGTGGTGAGTAGGATTTATTGTATGGTGTCCTTACAAAAACATACAAAGACCAGTTAAACAGAGAAATGTTGGGTTGGTTCCATCTGAAACTTATACATCTCTCAAATCCAGCCACGTTTGTCCACATTGTATTCAAAACAACCCACCTAATTGCAGATTTGACTGACATGCAGCTTCTAAATTTAGCTTTTTTTCATGGAGAATCCGCAAGCCATTTTCCCCTTAAAAAACACAGACCAGAAGAACATTGGTCGTCATTTATAGTCTTTCTCAAGGCATTTTTGAGAAAATAAACAAACATTTCAGAGAATATACAGTGTGTGTGTGTGTGTGTGTATATATATATATATATACATGTCAAAATGTGATACCTGTTAATGGTTTCAGATTTTCAAATCAAATGTTTTTTGCCTTGTTGCCATAACGTAACTTAATTTGCTTCGTGCTGCTTTTGTTCTTCTTCCATATTGGTGACCTGTATTTCTCTACTTCCCACTGTAGTGACTTCAGGGCATTTCTGTTGCTAAATCCATTTCACAAAACAAGGAAAAACTGTAGTTTTGCTACAGCCGAGTTCAAAGTCCCTTACCAGCCAGCTGCCTCCGCTTCCAGTGTTTTTATTTAATCACCTTAATAAGGTGGCTGCGACAGCTGTCGACATGGTGCGTTTCTGTGGGCAGTGCCTTGCGGAGTAAACCACATTACTGCTAGAACCTCGGGCTCCTGGGAGAGCAGGAGAACAGCATCTATCATTTCACAGGCCCTCCAGACTCCATTAAATCAACAATCATCAGGTCATTCATAAAGCCAGCCCCATGAGGCAAAAATACTGAAGGATGGATCAGCCATCCTGCCCCTCCACCCACCCACGCTTAATGACTCCCCCATCCCCCACTGTTGATTAGTCACCAATATCGACTTGGCTTCCTGGGCTAAATCCCCACTCTATGTACGTGAGTGCACTGAGATGCAGGCACATCTCAGAGGAAGTGCCCACTCACAGGTGTGTGGATGCTGTATACACTCACAGATCTTACATCAACACCCACAAATAGAAGCAAATACACACACATAGACATTCAGTCCATCTTATTTACATTTTTCAGATTTACTGACAACTGTATCTTTAGATTCATGTGGCTATGTGGCAGCTAATATGATGAAATACAAGTTTCACAATACTTTTTTTTTTTATTCGGCAGACAAAATAATAGTTTGACATTTCAGAAAATAAGCGTATTCACTTTAATGCAGATAGTTCGATATTAAAGTTGATACCCATCTCGTACTGGCAACATTAGCATATATGTCCAGGTTTAAAACATTGCAAAAATGATATTACTGTTAATTACTGTTATTAAGCCGTACACAGAGAAACGCAGGATTAACAACACAACAGGCTGCAAACTTTGCAGAGCCACATCAAAGAGCCCATGGGGCTACTCCTTCGCCCTGGTGATGACTCTCAGTGAAATTAGCAAAACTATCTCTGATCTAGATGGCTCTAAATCACAATGTAACAATGGTAGTGGGCTCAGTGGTTAATGACTTTAGAGGTGAATTAACACAAGTCTGAACTGTAAATTTCAACCAGCTGCCAGTTAGCTCAGCTTAGCACAATTATTTGGAACAAGGGGGTAAAAGCTTGTCTAGATCTGTCTGAAGGTAAAATATTTGCTGCATGCGATTTTTTTAACTCACATTTTACACATAGGATCATCAGTTTAATTTGTGCAAATCTACATGTAAAAAAATATATTGTGATTTTATGAACACTTGTATTGACATGCAGCTAGCCAGGCTAGCTGTCTCTCTGTGTTTTCAGTCTTTGTGCCAAGCTAACTTTACTTTTTCTGCCATCTATAGCTTTAATAATTACTGGACAATAGTAGTACGTCTTCTTATTTAACTTTCAGCAGAAAGTGAAACATAGTTTTTCCAAACTTACAGGCTAATCTTTAAGCCTGCTGCTTTAAGCCTGCTGCTTCTTCTTCTAATTTATTCTCTTTATTGCTGTAGTCAGGAGTCGTGCCTGGAAAAGGTTTAAACTTGATTTGAAGAACTTAAATTTGGAAGCATGATGTGCATTCTCACCTTGCAACAGCAGTACCTTCAATACATTTACAGAGAGCATTACTATTTTCATTTTTACACAGTGACTAACCAGACTCTGAGGCTGTCTGGGAGGGAACGAGTAAAGGAGGAGTTTCAAACTGACAGTTTAAAATATGAATCCCAATAGAGCTTGTCTTATCTGAAGTTTCCGTTTTGATATGCTGACCTTTTCTCTATCTTCCCCTCTCAATTTGTGCTCTTTCATCCCTGACTATAATCTCTCCTCATGCCAAATACTTCTCTTGGTGTCCTTTATTTCACTTTTGCTCTCTACATCTTTTTGAAGTGACAAACCATTTGCTGCTTTGCTCCCTTTTTTCCACTCTCTGGTCTCTATTTTTTCTTCTATCTCTTTTCTGTCTATTCCCTCCTCTTTTATTGAGTTAACTACATTCTCCGGTCCTTTTTTCCGTCTTGTTGCATTCCCTCCTCAACACCATCCCATCCTCTATATACTTCTCTTAATATCCTCTATCCTTCCTTTGTTCCTCACATCTAACCTCTCCTTTCTTTTTCTCCACTTTTTCCTACAGCACTGGCTGACCGAGCTTGAGATCTTTGCCATGATCTTTGCGGCAGCTGTGCACGACTACGAGCACACAGGGACCACAAACAACTTCCACATCCAGACAAGGTAATGGATGATAAATAAAAAATGCATGTCACAAACTCACTGGATCAATGCTTTCATTTGCTGCATGGGGCCTTTACATTGACACTGAGATGGCCTGCAGTGCAGTAATAACACTTGGGCAGAACTTCAATAAAACTGCATTCTCTTGAAACCTTAAGTTGAAGAGAAATACTGTTACAACACCTTTTACTGAAAGTATAACTCAAACAGTAACATTTTAAGGACAAATACTGTCTTTGTATACTTAATTATCTTTAAATGTATCCTCCTTTTTACCATTAGGGCTTTGTATATTTGTCATAGCTTTATAGAAATAGAACCAATTCCCTTTGATTCAGAAAGTTGAACTTTTAAAACACTGTATAAATAATGTTTTCAAATTATTTACTTCCCTTCTAAGATACATTTTAAAAAAAAAGTGTATTGTAGTTATCTCTAAGTCCTGTATATCTTTGAATGTGTATATTGTTCCATTAATCTGTAAGTACAGTTGAGGTTGTACTTTTTTGTTTTCTATACTTTAGTAATCCCTGAGGGAAATTCTAGTTTACACTCAGTTATTGAGAGACATGCTTCTCACACACATAGGACCAAAATACACACATGCACAAATAGAGCCTGTGGACATGCATTAATGGAGAGATGTCAGAGTGTGGCTTCTACACCCTGCTACGCAGTGAGCGCACCAGAGCTATTGGGGGTCCGGTGCCTTTCTCAAGGGCACCCCGGCAGTACTCAGGAAGTGCCCTGGCACCTCTCCAGCTACCAGACCAACTTCCATATTATGGTTCGAACCAGTGACCGTCTGGTTCCCAACCCAAGTCCCTACAGACTGAGCTGCTGTCTCGCCGAATCCCTTTTGGGCTTTTTTGTTTGTTTGTTTTTGTTACCTTAGAGTCAGTCTTCCCTTTGACAGAGCTCCTACTTAAAATTTAATAACATACATTTTTAGCTGGTCAGAACTCGGCATGATTGAAGTCTTTGCAAGCAGGCCAAGAACCAGTGTATAAGCTACATTAACTGAATGATGTTTGGTTGCCATGGTAGTTACTGGACTCCGACTAGAACTCTCTATATACATATTTCAGCATAAAAGCCTTTACAGTAGAGATAGCGCAGGCAGAGAGCTGAAATAAAGGAAGGCGCTCCTGGTCTGGACTCCTCTTCAAGTTAATTACGTCGTGACACATTTGATTTATTCAGTGAAGATGCAGCAACATCTCTCATCTTCAATTAATTCTTTGTTTGCTTGTCTTTCCATAATAGACCAATTAGAGATGACGACTTTGCTTCTCTCTTCGACAGGTCAGACACAGCCATCCTGTACAATGACCGCTCCGTGCTGGAGAGTCACCATGTCAGCGCGGCGTACCGCCTTCTGCAGGATGACGATGAGATGAACATCCTGTACAACCTCTCCAAGGATGACTGGAGGTCAGAGAGACAGGAACTGAGGCAGACAATGAAAGAGCTGAGTGACAGCAAAGGGAAATAAAACACAGAGATGAAGTGGAGAACTGATAGAGACAAATAGGGAGACAGACAAGACAAGTAGAAACCAAGCAGGTCAAGCAGTTCCACAGTTTACAAATCAAATTTCTAAGCCTAAAGTTGCTTTTTCTATTTCCTAAATTCAAAATGAGGCCCCTAAAATGTGTTGGCTGCTTTCTTTTACTTTATATGACTTTCAAAATAAGTAGATTTTATTACTGTTGGCTTTAACGGTTCATCATGCATCACATGGCACATGTTTTCCTCTTTTTTGTCTTCATCCAGAGAGCTGCGGGCTCTGGTGGTGGAGATGGTGCTGGCCACAGATATGTCGTGCCACTTCCAGCAGGTGAAGGCCATGAAGAACTTCCTACAACAACCAGAGGGGTCAGTCACCTTTCTGCTTAACTGCTGTTCGAACTGTTGTCTTTACTCCAGCAATTTACATCCTCATTAACCCTGCCGTCATGTCATCGTTTACTCAACACCCGCTGTTTACAACTCAATTAACCCTGCCCTGAAGGGTGCATCCAAAGTTGAATGCAACATTCATGTTTATATCAAACAGACTTTTCCAAACAAACAAAGGATGATATCTGTTACTCTGGTGTTGAAAACTCCCTGTATACAAAATACAGTATTGTGTTGCAAATTTATAGGTCATGAATGATACAGCACAGGTATACAGTAATGTAGTACTGAAGGCCCTCTGAGGCATAAACAGGATACTTTGTGTTTCTGTTCTGCAGCAGAGTTATGGGGCAGTCACACCAGATTTAGCCGCAGACAACGCAGTGAAAAACAGCCTGTGGTAGAAATGTTGTTGGCAGATTTTTTTGGAACGTTGTAGGCTGCTTCAGCAAGGAAATATTAGCCCTCAAAAACTTAGTTAGTTGTTTTAATCAGCCCTCTTCTTCTATTGCAGCAAAGGTACCTCTAAATGACTTTCCAAAAACACAAAATTGAAAGTGCCAAATTTGCTTAAATGCCACTGTAACCTGTAGAAATTAGAAGACGGGTCACTGACTACCTTGCACTGCCGAACCCTGATAAACATACCCAGAGTATTATTATTACTCATACCTATTCATATATTTAAAAATAAAAGGCTAGAAGCAGAATACAAGTAATATCCACAACCTTACAGACACAGGTGTGTTCGTCTTTAGAGCAGCAGACACCTACATTGTTGCTGTCATGTACAAACTTATATTAGTAGTTTTAGTATTTTTACACATTCATTTAATTTTCATTTCACTTTATATTATTTGAATTTGAATTACTTTTTTTATCAATTTGTTCAATAATGGGTAAAATATACAATTTTAAATGAATTTACCTTTTTATTTTTTTATTTTTTGGGTGGCATCATGTGACCCCCTTATAGATACAATATGTAGACCCAACATGTCTTTGGCTTCATCTATTTTTGTGTCTCCTAAAGCAGGTGAATATAGGTGATTTGTTTGTGTAAATAGCTTCAGCACTTGTTTATTTGTCGTTTTGGGCACTCTGTAGCTGAGCTTTGGTCCCACTGAACAAACCTTAGCATGAATTTTACACAAGGCCGATCTAGTCAACAGTGCCCAACTAAAGTCACTGACCTCACAACAACTACTTGAAAAGTTTTATTCAAAAAGATTTTATTTTAAGTGCCAGATTTGCATCTGATAGTAACGCGTGTGGCTGGAACACCTGGACTCCAATAAGAAAGTGATGTCTACTATCTTTTGGTCGTGCTGTGTAACTGGGTAGGCTCTACGTGCAGAGACAGAGCTGCAGCTCACTAACAGAAACAAAAGCAAACTATCATATGAAGGGATGAGTCACCACAGTTCATGTGGCTGACAATACTGAAACGTCTTTTGACCTTCAGCTTATTCCTTTCACTGTGATAATGCAGGGTGAAATTCACGACCAGAGAAATACTAGAAAGGCATTGATACGGTGATAAGTTACATCCTGGTAATAGATGTATGAATCAACAATGGTATGCTATATATGTGTAAATACACCTCAAAGAGTGCTGACTAGAAGGTAATCATCAAGATACGATACAGCGACGTGTACACACAGGCACACAAACGAGCAGTCTGCAGGAAGCTGTAATGCTGAATAGACTCTAATGTGCAGTAATTCAAACCAGTGTGCCCGGGGCCTGCTTAGAGCGCACTTTAAGACCCAATCTGCCACAAATGGATGAGGGGAAATTTGAGCCAGTGGTTCTGACCTCTGTTTAACCTTGTGCAGTGTGTGTGTAGCTCTGTGTGACACTGTGCTTGTGTGTGTTGTCTTTTTGTGTACCTATTTTCCATATCACTCTATGCCTGACAATTCATGCTTCGGTCCATTAAAGAGGATATTTTGATACGGTTATCAGGTGATATCTCAGACACCGGCGATGTCTGATGAGGTGAAATGAAGCATCTTCACACTGAGCTCCAGTAGAGAAAACCGATTAGCGTAATGGAGGCATTTTGATGGAAGAGATTTTATTTTTCGCTCTTTTTGTACAGACCTGTTTATCTTCTTCGTCTTTTACAGCTCCGAATTTTGTGTTTTTATGCACTCGCTAATAAATGTCTTGGTATATTTCAACATCTGCTTAATGAGCATTTGAGGAGGGATTTTTTTGTATTTTATTTCACCAGTTTGACAAATGGAAGGTGCTGCTGTTGGATTAGTGCGATCATAGCACATCAAAGATGTATTATTGTAGACAAAGAAAACAAATGCTCACAATAATACAATAATAAGTATTTTCCTCTGTGATATAGAGCTTCATATTGACCCAATGCACATTAAGGTACCACACTGTAGCACAGGATGACATGTTTCCTTGTCACAATAAACACAAATTCTGTGGTTTCTTGGTGTCGGAAATACTCTGGACCAAAAGTGTGATAATACAACATTTAAAATAGACCCTGACAAATGGACTATACCACTGTTTAAGTCTTAGTTAAGGAATTCTACCAAGCTTTTGAAGAGAGCATGTTACTGCTTAATATAATCATTGACATAAAAATGAAATGTATTATGGGTATCCTAACCAAGGCCTTTGTGCCACTCTACTTTACTTCCTATGTGACCATATGTGATGCTAGACTTTGACTTTCCATTAAGAGAGATCTTATTAAGGCCTAAGTAATTTATTTTAGTGAACAGTTGAAACTAGATGGTTTGAGGGCTGAGGTTTAGGAAGTCAGAAAACTAACAAATAGTTGGTTTCAATCTTGTTATGGTGTTTGTTGTTCAGCCTTTTCCTTTACGAATAAATGATGCAGACCTGCAGACACTTTGTTGTGCATTCAGACATTGCAATACAGATCTAACTACCAAGCATTTTTTGCAATTAGGCAGTCTGCAGCAGTGGTGATAGTGTAATCAGCCCGCTGTTTTGCACCACTGAGCATCTTATTTGTGATCTCATGCCCCTCCTCTCCTCTTTGATATCTTGATCTGGTTCCAATGATTACATACTTTGCACTGAAAGGGGTTTTCTATCTTAAAGCAATAGCCATGCTCATAGAAGTCCCAAAAACTAAGTAAAGCCAGGACAAAAACCCAGGATGGGCAGTACTGGTAGTATACAGAGCATATACAGGACATTTTTCTAAAAGTGATGGTAGGTTTTCTTTGGTTTTGATTTTTTTTTTTTTTTATGTTCTTGATCAGAAAGCCAATTTCTTATGGACAGATTGCTAAGGACAAATCTGCAGCTGTGCCACATTTCTCTACGATTGACCCTGCTTTCTTCAGGGGCACTCAGGGCCTCGGAGAATTTCTTGAATTCCTTTTACGAATGGTATTTTCCAATGTCCTTTTTGCTGATATGTCTGAAAAGTCTGTTTGGCTCACCGTGTAGTCCATGCCAGGAACTGAATAAGCAGGATGTGGTCCTAATGTTTACAGGTTGTTTTAACCCAAAAATCAGTGGTCAAACCTAAAACATTTAGTCATTTGAATCTTATTTTTTAGAGGTCTGTTGAGACTTTTTACAAGTAACACTCAAAACTGAAAAGGCTTGTGTGAATGACTGATAAAGGATGCTCCTTTCATACATATACTTATTAATTTCTTATTTTCTCTCTTTTGCAGCATCGACAAGCCCAAAGCTCTGTCCCTGCTGCTGCACACGGCAGACATCAGCCACCCGGCCAAGAGTTGGGACCTGCACCATCGCTGGACCACCTCCCTACTGGAGGAGTTCTTCAGGCAGGTGAGTGGGTGTACCTGACAGGTGGTGGAATAAACCACGAGAGGCTACTTCAAGGAATATGTGAGGTTCAGAGGCACAGGGAGAGGACATGGCATGCTTTTGATCTAGTCTTATAAAAAGAACTACATTATGCCGATTTTGTCAAATACACCAGCAACATATTAGTTGACGCTTTATCATTGAAGCAATGAAATTCAACATTAACAGTATTTGCAGCAACACATGAGAAAGCAATGAAGAATAAAGATGAAATGAAGATGGCCCCACTTATTTTGAGCATCCCAGCAAACAATGCTTTTAATCATGCATGCTGAGTGTGAGGGGGCTCGAACTGGAAAACTAGAAGAAATGCAGGGAAGCTCTTTAGGAGCTGTTCTTCAGCTTTATACCCTAACCCCCTTTCTGTAGATCCAGTTTTCTCATTTTTTGGAGATCTTCAGATTTTTTTTTTTCACCTTTTGAATAAGTTGACTCAAAAGTTATGATCCAAAGTTCATTCCTGACCTTTAAATTACAACTGTGCCTTCCCTGCTATGTGAAAATAATACGCTCTGTTGGACCAGCTGTGAAGTCTTGGAGGAATTGATTTCCTCGGCTTTCTTGGGATTGCCAAAAGATGAAACACTTGATGTGAAGTAGAGTTGATTCATCTTTTTTTCCAAAAAGAACACTTACATTGCTCTTATCCGACCCTTTGGTGCGGATGTTTTTGGATTGAACTCCCATATTTTAGGTTTCTTTCACACAGTTCCACGTAAGACCAAGAATAAGCTCATGATCATCAATGAATGATTGTTTAAAGATGGTGCTTAGCCAAAACTCTACCCCTCAAAGTACTTTACACAAATAAGATATGCAGTCCTAATCATAAGTTTAATTGCAGGCACTGTGCTCTCTGTCAAGTTTTAAAATGATGACATGACAAAGCATAATTGCAGATTAAAATGTAGAACATTATCTCTTTGATAAATCAATGCATTTGTTAAAGATAATAATTTGTGTATTTGTAAATGACAACATGAAAGACAGACGTTTAACTGGTGCTGCATTGCTTTCATCTCTTCCATTATTAATCCACATTGTTCTCATTATGGGTGCTATTGTTATTGTTGCTGCTTTCACCAGGCCTTTGTCTCTCAGCATATGAATTGCCGATAAATAGCTTCTCCAGAGAACATTGCCTCCCGACTCCACATCTCATCTGTTTGTGACAAATCAGAGGAGAAAATGAAACACATTTCTGGCCCAAAAGCACTCGGGGCGAAGGGGGCAGACAAATCCAAAGCCCGCTGATAGAAGTTGGTTGTTGGTGTGCAAGCGGGTACTGTGGGTGTGTTTATGAGATTCTGTCAGTTGTGTTTATGAGTGTTTGCCCAGAGGGGGGGGGGGGGGGGCTAGTATCCAAAATCTGAAAATGGTTCTGACTGAGGTCACTGCTGTATTCTCAGGGGGACAAAGAATCCGAGCTCGGCCTGCCGTTCTCCCCACTCTGCGACAGAAAGTCCACAATGGTTGCACAGTCCCAGATCGGTGAGTGCCTACTTCATCATTTATACACACCCCCTGCAAAGTGCTGCATTCCTGGCTGGATATACGAATCAAGTTAAGCTCCAGCATGAGTTTATTTGATAATTGTTTCTATAACATTTTTAGATAGAGCACTTCAGAGTGTTCTGTTTTTGGGGCACTGGTAGCTTAGTGATTAGTTTGGTTCCAATGTACAGAGGCTGTAGTTCTCGAAGCGGCAGCCAAGAGTTTGAAACCGGCCTGTTGCTCCTTTGCTGCATGTCATTCTCCACTCTCTCTCTCTCTCTCTCTCTCTCTCTCTCTCTCTCTCTCTCCCTGATTTCTGACTCACTGTCCTGTCTCTCCAATAAAGGCATAAAAAAATAAAAATGCTATTTATATATATTTGTATACATTTGTGTCATCTTATTGTTCTTCCAATGATAATGGTGTATTCCAGAGAAAATAAGGAATGCTATGTACCAAGTAACAGTTGACCTGTTTAAATCATGGTCAGAAATGACAGGATGATGAGAACAGCCAGCCGCTGTTTGGTTGTGAATGTTGTTTTACGAAAGATAAAAAAATGGGGAAGTTACTTTGAATAGCTGTCAATGCACACTGCTAATTCAAAACAACGAGTATTAAGCATATAACTGTGTTTTTATCCGCTCAGGAAAAGCTCTGTGATGATAAAAACATGAATGTTCTTACCCTGCTCAGTGCACATCAGGGTTTTTATCCGCTTAGAGATCGTTCCATCTGTACTAGCAGCTGCACCTCTAATGAATCTGTTAAAAGAAATGTTACACGCACAGGAAATAGGATTTTGAAAAGTTACACCTCTGAGATCAACAGTAAAATAAAACGGTAACCTTGTTTGACATTGCTAACATCTGTGGGTAGCAGAAATGATTTAAATGTAAAATTGTAGAAATATATTTGGCCTAATTTTCTTTCCTCTATAAATCACATCTTTACATTGATTGTTTTTGGCGTCTATTTTGTACAAATATGCATTCTTAAAGATGTAAATATGTATTCACTGACGTTGTCTTCTGAACTTTCTGAATTCTTCGTCACCAGGCTTCATAGACTTCATTGTGGTGCCCACCTTCACTGTGCTGTCGGACATGATGGAACGTATCGTCACGCCGCTCATCGAAGAGGCCTCTCATGCGGGCCTTGCCGGCTTCAGACGCTCAAGGTGAGTTGTGGCACTGACACCTTATTTGACCTTATTTGTAAATGAAAGTTTGATTCTGCTCAGTAGTAGGACTGAGCAGATGGAAGTGGGTGACTGGATGTAAATCTGAGTGGATTTTAATCAACTGGCCTGGTAAATCAAGAATGGAAAATTCACTGTTTCTGAGTAACTGCTCGCTCAATGACGTGATTAAACCCAACAGCTCCTGCGCAATAGCAGCATATCTAATGCAAGTATTGAAAACAGCAGATGAGTCCTCCATGGGTAATCCATTTCTGTGCGTGGAAATGTCTCCACCTTTCATCAGGCAGAGCCACACACCTTGAAATTGATATTTTAGAGATGCTAACCCTGGCATCCCTGATTCAGAATGAGCCTCAGTGCGGGATCAGCATACACATTAGCCTCTGGAGACATAAAATGAAATGATTTTGTCTCCACCGGCTTAATTAATTGGTTTTGTACTTTTCCTCCAGCCACTTACTGAATCAGATATGTGCAAGGCTTTGAAACCAAACAAATAAGAAAGTACGTTCCACTTGCTCTTGTGTAACTAATAATTAAACTTCCCAGAGGAAAACTTTGAGTTGCTCTTTTTTATTCGCCTGAGCTTATACCAAAAGAAAGCTGTACTTTAGGAGTCTGGCTCTGCACCTGCACATCAATACCACCCTCCCCGCCCTCTGCAGCAACAGTCATTAGCATCACTCAGTGGGCCTCCGGTCGAAGCTAACCAAGTGGAAATCTCAGATAGTGTTGCTACTCATGCAGCCTTCTTGTCTTCACACACACCTGGGTGCTTTTGTGTTTCCTTTGACTGCTTTTTCCACGGCATTTATAACCGCTTTCAATCTTCTGTAACTATATCTGCTCTCTGTGTCTGCCTCTGGTTCACAGCCCTTCTGTCTTTCTTTCTTTCTTCTTCAGTGTGTGAAAGAATATGAACTCTTGTGGAGCAGCAGCATTATATACAGATAGCAGTGTCAGTCTGTGGATTTGTGGGATCACTCTGGTCCAGGCTGATATATCTATACAACCTGTAAATAGATGGATGGAGTTTTGCACAGACAGATGCAGACGTTTAGAGTGAATGAAGATGGTGCCATATTTTAGGATTAGCTGCAAATATATCGACAGTCATGGGATTTATTGCCTCCATCAATTTTGCATTTACTTAGTATTTAGTATTTGGCTTACATACCCCTCATCATATTTTTGCAAACTCGTAAAGCTCCAGAACAACAAAGTCCATGAAGTTGTTCTCTTTATGATAAAGAAACAGTTTGTATGTTTAACCTGGATGCCTAACTCTCCATCGAACTCCATTATTAGTTTAAAAAGTAATTTATTTGGTTTATCCACAAATAGCCATAGAGTGATCAGATTGCAATCATCCTCCGCTTGTCTTTGTATTTCGTGGCAATATGTATATATAATAGGCAGGCATGCTAACTTAAATAGTGAACACAGTTAACATTATAGCTGCTAAAAATGAACACATTTGCAATGTTATTGTGAACATATTAGCATGCTAACATCAGAATACATTTACAAAAAGATGATTTTTCAGTACAGCTGCACAGAGCTACTAGTATGGCTGTAGACTCTTTAAGTCGTGTTTAACTTCTGCATGTCTTACCCATCTTATCTTCCCATTCAGTCTAAACAGTATTAGCTCAGATGAGACCAAGAGGCACAGCGTGAAGAGCATAGGCTCCGACAGCAGCTCATCGGGACAAGGCTCTCTGCTGACAGTTGACCTGAAGAACTTCAAGGCATTGTGGAACGAAGAGGTTTATCAGAACAGAGAGAGATGGAAATCACAAGCTGCTAAAGGTACAGTACGGCCATACAAACAACATACAATTGAGTAAAATGATGATGATTCGGGGACTCAGTGAAGATCAATGTTCTCCAAGGTTGTTGTTTCAGATGTTGCCCTCTCTGATCGCTCCTGTGTTTTATTTAAGAGTACTATCTCGGTGTACATAAGTATTCAATCAAAGGTAATCACAAAACCGTGCATCACTGAAAACACCAGTGAAATCTTTAACCAGGTTTTCTCTTCCACAGCTGCCCTTGTCCTGTGGCTCAGTCAGTGAGTTGGTAGATAACTTCAATTCTAAAATCACAAATGTTATTGATTCCATTGCTCCCACTAAGGTGAAGGTTGTCTCTGGTAAGAAAATATCTCCATGGAGAAATTCGACACTGGTAAGAAACGTGAAAGAGATTGTCGAAAAGCTGAACGCAGGTGGCGTAAAACTAATCTCCAGATTCATTATGACATCTACAAAGAGAGACTTCACACTTATAATTCACAACTGAGGAATACAAGGCAATCTTTCTTCTCTGACCAGAAACCAGAAACAGTAATAATGCTTGTGCCCTGTTTGACAGGCTAACAAACCCTCCTGTGTCAATAGCATCTGAATTTCATTCTACCAGGGCCTGTAATACATTTTTCACCTTCTTTACTGAAAGAATCCAGAAACTTAGACAAACTGTCAGTAACTCATCATCAAGATCAGGATATGTGCTGTGTCCATTGAAAACCAATTTAAGCACCATGACACAATTTAATCAAATCAACATTAAAAACCTGGAGGACATTATACAACAATTAAATTCCTCCTCCTGCTGTCTTGATATTCTGCAAACAGGTTTTTTCAAAAAAGTTTCCCAAGTCATGGCTTCAGATCTGTTAAAATTTTTAAACCTGTCTCTTCTCTCAGGTGTCTTCCCACAGGCCCTGAAAACAGCAGTCATCAAGCCACTATTAAAAAGAACAATCTAGACAAGTCAATAATGAACAATTACAGGCCGATATCAAATCTTCCTTTTTTAATTAAAATAATCTAAAAAGCTGTTTTTTCAATAGTTAAATAATTTCTTGACATTGAGCGACTGTTTCGATGTCTTCCAGTCAGGTTTTCGACAAAACCACAGCACTGAGACAGCTCTGGTTAAAGTGTTTAATGACATCCATTTAAACACAGACAGTGGCAGAACCTCAGTCTTAGTTTTACTTGATCTCAGTGCTGCTTTTGACACAGTTGACCACAATATATTACTCGACCGACTAGAAAACTTGGTGGGAGTTTCTGGCTCAGCACTAAACTGGTTTGAATCCTACTTAAAGGACAAGGACTTCTTCGTGTCTATCGGTAACTTCAAATCTGAGTAAACAAAAATTACTTGTGGAGTTCCCCAAGGTTCCATCCTGGGGCCTCTTCTGTTTAACCTCTACATGCTCCCACTAGCTCAGATTATAAAAAACAATAAAATAAGTTATCATAACTACGCAGACGACACACAAATATATATTACAATGTCGCCAGGCAACCATGGTCCCATAAAAGCACTGGGTAAATGCATAGAGCAAATCAATAAATGGATGAGAAAATTTTCTCCAGCTAAACAAAGACAAAACTGAGGTTGTTGTTTTTGGAGCAAAGGAGGAGCGACTAAGAGTCAGCACGCAGCTTCAGTCAGTCAAGACTTCAAGACAATTCCAAAATTAGCCTACTATCACCTGAAGAATATATCAAGAATTAGAGGACTTAGGTCCCAGCAGGACCTGGAAAAACTTGTCCATGCTTTTATCTTCAGTCGTCTTGATTACTGTAACAGTGTCTTTACAGGTCTGCCTAAAAAAATCAGTCAGACAACTGCAGCTGTTCCAGAACGCTGCTGCTAGAGTCCTCACCAAAACCAAGAAAATGGATCACATCAGTCCAGTTCTGAGGTCTTTACACTGGCTCCCAGTCTGTCAGAGAATAGATTTTAAAATCCTGCTGCTGATTTATAAAGCGCTTAATGGTTTAGGGCCAAAATACATTAGTGACCTCCTGATTAATTACGAACCATCCAGACCCCTCAGGTTGTCTGGGACAGGTCTGCTCTCTGTCCCCAGAGTCAGAACCAAACATGGAGAAGCAGCATTCAGTTTCTATGCTCCTTATATCTGGAACAAACTCCCGGAAAACTGCAGGTCTGCTGAAACTCTCAGCTCTTTTAAATCGAGGTTGAAGACACGCCTGTTTACAGCTGCCTTTCATTAAACAATTTTAATATGATTTTAAACTCTAACTCTGCACTGTAACTTTTAACTGTTTTTAAATTTTTACTTCAATTAATTTAATTTGAACTATTTTTATTTAAACATATTTTCAGATTTAATAATTTCAGTGGTTTTTAAATTTTCTATTTTAATGTTTCTTTTCTTTCCTCTGTCATGATGCTTTTTGATGTCTTGTGTGAAGCACTTTGAAATGCCTTGTTGTTGAAAATATGCTATATAAATAAACTGGCCGTTGCCTTGCCTTGCCTAATGTCCTGGTAAAAGGGATCTGTCCAAACAGATCCTGAAATCCACCAGAATGTGTAAAATTGGCTTACAGAGTTGCAATGCTCTTAATGCCTGCAATGCTCTTAGCTCCCTCGGAGGGGGATTCTGACTGACCTGTATTAGAGTGGGATTTTGTGGGATACACATGTATTTGTGTGTCTAAGCATCCGTATTAATTGTAATGTTTATTTTTTTAAGTGGCATTTTGTAACAGGAGGGTTAAGAGGATTACAAGTTATTACAGTGATAAGCATATGTTCAGATTTGCAGTTTGTAGAAAATTCATGTGTTTGGTATTTATTATCATTTCACATCAAACTTTCTTTTGAGTTCTTTTGTTCAAGAATCAATTAATTAACAGATTATTTTCATTTTACAAACTGGCAGTCTATTGGTTAACATTATTTACTGATAATTTATTGACATCGCAGACCTGAAGATAAATAAGAGATGAATAAAATAAAATGTATATGAAAACTATTTTCCACAAATTGACGAACACAGTTTTAGACATCTGCATCATACATTACTATTTCATACACATGGACACACAGGCTGTTTTCAAAACTGCCTACTATACTAGTAGTGCGTACTGACTTGGCTAAAATGCAGTTTGAAGTATGCAGTATGCGAACAATTGGGAAATCTTCAGCATGCAAAAGATACCTGGATGTGAACTGATTCAGTAAAAAATTCCCAGTAAGTTACCAGTCTCTCTCACTTACTGTTTCCCACAATGCAAAGCGCCGGGTCAGAGATAAAAATTATGGACAGCAATGGCTATCATAACAAGGGAAACAATTACAATCAGACCAAACCACACAAAGATACCACACTTTATATTTGCTTGATCTCAAAATGATGCAAAACCAAATGAATTATGTTCAATATTATTATCCAGTTTTGAAAACAGCTTTAAACACAGTATCTCACATGTTAACCTGCCTCAATGCTCCATTTGACCTCAGAAGCGGAGGAGAGAGCTAAAAAGGAAGCGGAGGAGCAAGCCCAGCAGGAAGAGGCTATGGAGCCCCAGGAAGTCCACACAGAATCTGAACAGCCTGAACCAAAGGAGGACAAACTGGAAGGGGAGGAACCCAATCCAGCAGAGGCCAGCAGACCACCAGATGGCAACACAGGGGAAACAGAGCAGGGAGTACAGTCAGGGAGCGCCACGTTCACTCCACTGCAGAACGGTACATCCTTTTAATGGGGTAGCCCCAGAACTTAATATGTTGTGAGATACATGTTTACAGTGACGTGTTTAGTCACTCAGCAAACCTAAGTGAGTGATAGAGCAACAGTAAATCTCAGAACAGTTTTCATTTTCTTAGATATTTCCTCAGTGAGTTAGGTAAGGCTGAAACACTGTCAAGTCAAGGTTGAAGATGTCTGTACAAACTGCATAAAGGGGAGAGGGATTTTCCTTGTTCGGATAGAATTTATGTTTGCAGCAAAGTATGTACCTCAGTCCGTATGATAAATAACTGACTAATCGTTCTTTTCAGGAGAGCTGTCTGAAGGAGCGCTATCTCCAGAGGGTGAAGAAGATAAGAACAAAGGAGATGATGGTGAGTTTGTTGCTCATCACTTGATCAGAATACCAACTAGATGTTAAAAATCCATCAACAGAGGAGTTTTCCTCCTGGTCAGTTTGTTTGCTCTATAATCGGAAATAAATGATTTACATTTCTTTTTGTATTTTTCCAAAGCAGAGGTAGCCATGGAATAAGCTCGCTGTGGAGAATCAGAGCAACACTGTTGCATCTCTGCAGTCAACCTGAACCTGCATTTGTGCAGGAGAACATAGAGTCTCACCAAGTGAGGGCCATTTGTTGGACTGTGACGCCCTCTACAGGACACAGAGAAAGTGACACCTACACTTGCTGTTTGTCTTCTATTGCTAACCTGTTTTGTCTTTCACTGTGTTTATACTCCCATGCTCTTGTATGCAGAGTGTGTGGCTCTACCCATGTGCATTAGCCCCCCTCCTGCTCACTGATGAAGATGATACACAGGAAGTTTTAACGTCCTTAATGTGTTGGGGGAGAAGAGGAGCCTTTGGAGGATTGACACTAAAACATTGCTTTTCTTTGTATTAGTTTGCCAAGCTTTTCTTTAATGTAAGTCGTATGTGTAACTCAGCCACTACAGACATGTAGCCATTGTACAAGTCCCACTTTTCCTGCTGCTTTGCCTCTCTCTGTCAACACGTTTCAAACAGATTTAGCGTCACTTAGACAGTATAGTACAAAGCTTACTATGAGGTTACGATTCACAGCAGCTTATTTTCCTCCCCACTGAATACTACATAGATACAGAATATAGCAACACAGCTATACACACTGCACTGGGGTTAATTCACAGGTTTATAGCATAACCATTTTACTTGCAAGTACTCCTTATACAAATACACTCTATGTAGTCAAGTGTCTCTGTTTGGTTGTTTGGAGCTCCTGTCCCTTAAGAACCAGTTGTGGCTCATTTTTTTTTTCACCTTATAATGTTTACTTTTTTTTAATGCTTTCCTCAGATATCGTGCAGTCTAATATGTTGGTGTTCCTCACATCCACATGTATATTGTTAGTTGTGTGTTTTTGTCCTCCTAAATGTATATAATGGACGTTTGTATATGTAGGGATCTGCAGAGGAGTAGAAGTCCTCTGATTCCACAGTCCACCAATGGATATTTTTATGGATATGCTGTAAGATAATGTAGTGGAAACCTTTCCAAAGCGTAGAATGCAACTTCTGCATTTCAAACATATCACACACATAGATGAATTCAAGTTTTTGTAATATATACGAATCTTATTGTTTACTTTTTTTTTTGGTTACATTCTTGTCCTGTAAGAACCCTGCACTAGATGTGTCTGCTATCAACACGCTGTTTGTCCTTTCTTTGTCAGAAAAACTTCTTCTTGATGCCTTCTTAAATACATTTAAGCTGTAGCAGAGAGTCAGAGAAAAGTCTTCTAAACGTACGTTCTTTTATTTTGAAGTACGGTTATGTTACAGCAGCTTCACCTGTGAGGTCGCTGGTGTGATGTTAAATCAACGTGTTTACAGTATGCTCGTACGTTAGCCTGTTGAATCCATCATGCTTTTGTTGTGATGCATCTGGTCTATGAGTCCAAACTCAATCTGCTTCTTGGTTGTTTGCCTGTTTTTAAAGGCTTGTAATGTTGTGTATAGGAGCTATAAATACTGCTTATAAGCATATGTAACATATTGAACCTCTGCAGTGTTGGTTCAGCTTTGAATATGTACTTACTATGTGTAATTAGAAGAATTTGGCAGTATTTCCATAGTTATGGATATATTTTCTCTAAATTTGTGCACTTTTTGTTCATTAGGTTTTCATTTTTTAGGGGAAAGAGCCCAAAATATATTGTGCCATGATCAAGTACTTGGCATATTTTATTTTATTTAAAAGTATACTGCTCATATGTTCACATTTCTCTAATATTGAATGATTACAATTTATCACCTAAAAGGTTTTTTTTTTTTAAACTGCCGGAGTTTATTTTTCAACCTTTTTAGTTTCGACACACTCTGCCCATTTTTATATCTCAACAGGACGTTTGGTATCATGCTTCGATATAAAGCAGTTTATGACAAAAAGCTACTTTCTACCTAAAAAATACAGTCAGTGGTAAGAAAGCCGGCTGGCTGAATGTGTGCCTATATATGTACCATGCATTTTACACCTTTCACCTGTAAGAAAACTAAAGTTGTGATGTCATTTCAATCTGTACTGATTCACTGGAAACCAGTTAATATCTTCGTATGATTCATTTCATTTTAGTACCTGTAAGAAAACCTGTGGGCAAAGTCAGCTGTTTGGTGTTGAAGAAGTATTTATAATGTTTCTTTTTTTATTTCTTTAGAAAAATCTGTTCTAGCTGCTCTCTTGTTTGTTTTCTTGTACCAACTGCTTCTTTTTTTTTACTCCGTGGATGATTTTGTCCAAATCATGTCTTCAACATGTAATGACTTTTTTTTTTTTCTTATTGTCTCTCCGCTTTGGTTTTCTTTTTCCTTGTGTGTTTGTTTTATCCACCAGCTTTGAAGTCAGAAAAATGAAAACTGTAAAAAGTTAGCAACAGTCAAAGCAAATTAGATTTTTAAATACAACAACAACAAAAAACAAACTCATTGCATCTTGAAACAAGCTGCCTGACACTGAAAGCAGAGTTGATGTTCTGCACCAAGAGGCCGACACATGTACAGTCTTGTAGTTTGCTCTATCTTTCACCTGCTGCTGTGATAGGCTGCTCTATGAATATTTAACAAGAATTTATACCAACCATAATCAAAAACATAGCTGTATTTATGACATGTAAAGACTTCTAATCACGGTGTTTTGTAATGGTTACTATGGAACACATTCTCTGTTGTTTGTTTAATGCTTTGTTTCCTTGTTTAGTCTGAATAGCGCCGTAATGACTGAACTCAAACTCCTCTAGTGGCTGAGGTTTGATGGATGTAAAGAGCGCGTGCGTGTGTGTGTGTGTGTTTGTGTGTGTGGGGGTGTGTGTATGCCTTGTGTGGGTGAAACAGCCGAAAAACACTGAACGTGCATTTCTGATCTCCTCACTGTGATCTGCTATATTGATGAGAGTGATGACATGAGTTTGTGTGGATGTGGATGTGTGTGTGTGTGTGTGTGTGTGTGTGTGTGTGATTGATAAACTAAAAGATGAAGTGGAAGGGAATATATTCTCTACCCTGTAAACAAAATCAATAAACACTTTTAAGATGAGCATTTTTCCCACTTTCTCACGCGTAAAATATAACCTATCAGGCTGATAACATACAGTACCTTTACATATACTAAACAGAATTGGAAATATAAAGTTCAAATTGTTATTGATATTTTGTCCTGAAGTTAAAACCATTGAAAACATGAAAGCATGATGATCAAACTGGCTACATGCCTCAGGTCAAGCCTCCACTACATCCTTTAAGACAGAATGACTGGGAGAGAGTGTGTGTGGGTGTGTGTGTGAGTGGGTATGCATGTTTGTGCATGCTTGTGTGTGTCACTGTACCATGCCGGCCAGGCGGCCGCGTGTGCCACCATGCTCTGTGACTGCACAGCTGTATCAATAAATCTGGACTCAAAGGGCTCAGATCATGTCTGCCTGTCTTCATTTCTACAACATCACATTCGTGATAAAACTATATCAATAATCAACCACTTTACATTCAGTTAAATTGAAGTGTTAGAGGTTTTTTCAAATAATGTCTTCCCGTAAATGTAACTATAGGACAGCCAGAAGCCTCCCAGATGAGGGGAGCAAATTTTTAGTGGGAGCCTGAACATTCACGACTTTAAAAAACTAGCAGTCAAATCTTAAAATCAATTCTTAACCTTGCACATAAGTAGTGAGGGGTATTGGTTTGTCTGAATGTGTTCACCTCTCGTTCAAGTCTGGCAGCAGCTTTTTGTGTAAGTAAAGTCTTTGAATGTTTCACCGGCTGATGCTGGAATAAACTTGGTTTCAGTGGTTGAGATTGGTGGACATGAAAGGGTGGATGACCTTCTGTAGATCTATAGATGAAAGGAATGGCCTGATCTTGGTTAAATGTCTCACTTGGACAAAGCAGGACTGCACCATTTTAGCATCAAACGAGTCAAATATCACGTCTGTTTAGGCCTCTTTATTAATGCTTTTAGAAAAGTCACCCAGGCTGGACGATAGATCGGTAAAGACAAACGTTTATTGTTATAAAAACCCAGAACATAAAATCGTTTAAAATAAGTATTCTAATAAGAACAACTGTGCTGTTAAAACAACTCAGCGATTAAAAACATTTTTAATTGCATATTTGGAATTCCTTTTTTTCGCATAAAAAAAAATGTTAGGCTTTTATTTTGAAGTATTTTACTGTCTTAAGCAGAGAATACTGCGCTTGTTGTTTGAATTCAACCCTGCTTTTATTTTGGAATAAAGTAAGGACCTTCTGGTAGATAAAAGGTTACAACATTAACTTGAACTTTTTTTTGTTTGATGTTATCAGGTGGATATTACTTGTCTCAAAAACAAATTAAAGTGAATTGAGACATTTAAAATTACAGTGTGGTTCTTTTCCATCACTGGGACTACAGGGAGACGCTGCAGAGGCTTGTCCATGGTGTGCCTAGAGGGACAAAATTCAGACCTTAATTTATTGTGATAAACTAGTTAATGCTGACTACCCTATAAAATATTGTAAGTGCAAGTACCTACATTGTTAATCCCATATTTGTCAACTTAGCAATTTGATACCTTATTGTTCCTACATGTTAAAGTCATATTTTCTATACTGGTGCAATGTCAGCCAAAAAAAATACACGGTACTTTTTAAAGAATTATACTGCAGTTTCAGGTCATTGTTATCACAGATCAGTTAAACCTCATCATATTGGAAACACTTCAAATTACACATATTTTTGGGGGGAGAATTGTTTTCCTTGCAAGAAAGAAAATATAAGCTCTCTCTCTGACCAACATAAAGTTTATTGCCTAAAAAAACCAAGTGATAGGTTGACAGGAGGAGTTTAGACCTTATTATAATACCTTTGAAAGACAAATATTTCCTTTCAGGTTCAAATATCAACATTAAGGTCACGATTAAGAAACTTGACATTACTCTTTGCTGTTACAGTCAGTCCTGTATAATGTATCATGTCTCACTGTGTATGATCCACTAGGTGTCTCTGTTAGCCTTCAGATCACACTGAATCTCCACCAACACCTCATCTCTCCTCAGCCTGCAGCTCTAAAGAAGATCAGTGGACTCCATGAACACCGTGTCTCTCCCCGGATAGTCTGCGTATAGCTCTTTATCCTCCATACATGCAGCTCCACAAACATTACACACAGAGTGCATATTTATCACAGGCAGCAGCATGCATATTCATGTGCAGGTTGATGGAGCTGGTGGAGGGATGTGTACGACTCCTCAGCACTGAGCTGAGTGCCGGAGCAGAAGGCGAATGTTAATTCAATTATACGGCAGCTGTTCCTTGGTGCCCATGGCCACTGTGTTTGCACTAGAACAGAAATCTTGTATTAGGTCCCTCGCCATAAAAGACCATTGCCAGGCAAGAGAACAGGGACTGCCTGTAACCAAAAGCCATTCACAGTATTTTAAAGAGATTTTAATGCTTATTTTTGGCAACAAAGTAAGATTTGTGTCCCTTTTTTCTGTTCTTGCTCAGTGTTGATTTACAGAGCTGTTGTTTTTGTTCATTATTCTCTTAAAAAGTCAATCTGCTCAGAAGTAAAACATGTAAATTAGCTTCTTTTACTGGCTCGAACTCCAGTCAAGGCTGGTTGGTCTGACTCAAGTTGATCTTGCATCACTTTGGTGCACCAAGGTTCATTTACAGACACATTCCTTTTTTTTCCCATGTTTGCATATGTGTTGCTTTGGGCTCTTGGCTTTGTGTACTAAAACACATTTTTGTGCATGGAGAAGACAACATACTCATTTGAGTACATACACGCAAATACAGATTGAGCAGGCATTTCTGCAAGTGTTGGTATTTGTGCTCCACCAGACTCAAGTCCCATTTCTCGGGCTGAGCTCCAGTGCTACTTGGTGGAGGAAGAATTTGGGTGGGGGGGTGGGGGGGAGTAGAAGGAGGGTGTAAAAGCATTCGCCAGCTCCCTGAGACTCCCTCTGTGTGTGATTTAATCACACGGCCACCGGCGGGGCCTGCTGCTTCGATGTTACTGGACCTGCTAATAAGTTTGCTTTGCCTTCATCTAAAGAAAAACAGACACACCTGTGTAAGAGATCCGCTCAAGTGCACATTTCACATGCATAATAGATGCACATATGCTAATGTGGAGGCAGGCAAACGTAACAAAAAAATAACCTCTCACTCGTCCTTCTATCACAAACACACAGTTCAGCAGAGATATCGTATAAAGATTTGTTAATCTGCTGACAGATTCCTTACTTGAATAAACTGTCAAATGGTTAAATGACAGAAAAATCCAAAATATTCTTTGTGAAATGTAAGACTTTGATGCTTTTCTTAGTTTACTTCTTTTTCACATGATTGTAAACTGGATACCTTGGGATGAGATTGTGGGTTACTTTTAATCAGCTCTGAAAAAAGATGTTACACAAAATATTTCAAAAGAAGTCTTTAAAGTCTGCAGTTTGCATGTTTTGTTCACCCAACATTCCTAACTCAAAGATAACTCTGATAACCATCCTGGCTGGAAATGGGTAATGAAAGAATATTTAGCATTTTCTGTCAATCAACAGGTCAATTAATGGACCTTCTATTAAACAAAGACTTTAAATAAGGTATTTTTTGTGAGTAAGAAATTTAAAACAATGCAAGTGGTAGACAATACAAACCCATACATACATGGTGTTGGGAGGAAAAGAAAAAGAGGAAGATAATTAAACGTAATTCAACAAGATAAAACAATAAAAGAAGGGATAAAAACAGAGAAAAAACAAGATAAAGAAAGATGTGTTCTAAAGTTGAAATTAGAGGATCGTGTGCCTACATGTGCATCTGAGTGTGTGCATGGATTTGTATGTCCATATTAGTTTGGAAGAGAGATCCTTCAAACCTCACACTAATAAGCTTATCGCTCTGAGGTGTCAGTTTTGGCCTTGTTGGAATGCATCCTCTGACCTGACCAGATACCAGCATGTTCCCACCACTTAACTACACGCGGCATGTATAGTCGACACTGCAGATCAAGCTGTTTAATAAAAATGAAACCCTGTGTATCCACTGAAAGCAGCACAGAGCCGTGTTTCGAGTGACTGATGGAGAGCCCACAATCAAAGGGCCCTGTGGCTCGAGCACACAGTGAGTCTGGGAATTGGCCCAACTCTTAAAGAGCCAAGCTTCCCCCATCTTGACTCAGAGCCGACCCCAAATAGGAAGAAGCTATTTCTGCTGGCAGCCGAGTGCTTCCTCTCTGGAAGCCCGTCAGGTGAGGAATCCTGACTGCCAACTGTAAGCCCCCTTAGGTGGGCTCCTGGGGGCAGGGCAGACCCCCCCCCCCCCCCCCCCCCCCCTCCATTGTGACACACAGCAGATGATGAGCTGCGGACAAAGATGTGCTGTGAAAGTGGCTCCAGTCGACTCCACAGAAGTGATGGATTAATGAAAATACCCCAAAATATTCAGATATAAATGCCAGGAGTTCATTTAGAGAAATGGATGGTTTGAATTATTAAGAACGGTATTTAAATCGCTTTATAAAATAAATCATCTTCCTGTAGCAGGATTTTTCGACCTATCAACTGGATATTCTTGAATTTCAAGAAAAAACAACAAGTTAATATAATTCCAGATCAGTTTTATTCTTCTTTTAAGAATCCTATAACAAATTTAGACTGAGCAAAGTGGAAATTTGGTCATGAATCCTGCTACTTTTCTCATTTTCAACACATTTTGATGTTAAAGTTTTCTAAATTTTTAATAAAGGAAGATTTAAAATGTAGAGCTTTTGTTTTGGAGTTATGTACACAGTTGCACTGCTTTACTTACAATTAACTGTATATATTCAACACTTGTTCACTTCATTGTACTGACAGTATCTACAGAAAAAAGTCATAAAAGCTGTAAAAGAACCAGTGAGCACATTCAAATGAACGGCTAAAGAACTCACAACATATTTAGTCATTGTGGTGTTGACTCTTTCCCCGTAACTCAACTTCAAACCAGAGCACTGCGACAAGATGTAACCTGATCTTGTTCAAACTGGTTTAAAAGTTTCACAACTGGCTAGGTGTCATGTTGAGATCTTTTCAGCACTGTAACAATAGATTTAATTTATTTGTTTTGAAGTCACTTCTTCATCTTTATCTGAAGTCAAATTATCTGCTTTTGTCCAAAACTCAAGAGTCAAAGAATGTTTTTTTTCAAAACTGACAAATGTTCGAAGTCTCCAGACTCCAACATGAAAACAATGGATAGAGGGGACGACACAAAGATGTAAAGGTTTTAAATATTATACAGCCCAAAATAATAATCCTCTAGCAAAAACTTTTGGAAGCATCCATTGATTGTTATAATGTTGTTTTATGGATAGATTCCCAATGAACTAGGGGTGCATTCAAATTGTCTTTCATGCTTAGGAATGAGTATATATACGAGTCGCTTTAAATATTGCGGCCGCAAGGAATTGTGGGACGGCATTATCTTATCTCCTTTCGTAAAGGATGGTCCAGTGTATCCTATGCTAAAGGAGGTTATAAAGGAAGCACCGACACACCTTTCCTTAACTTTCAGAGAATTCAAACGACTCTTATCATCGCCGCCACTTAAATGCTTCCGGGTCATTTCACTCAGTAAGAACCTTCCTATGCAAAAAAAGACAATTTGAATGCACACATAGTCCTTTATGAATTCTCCTAACATCTATCTGTAACCTCATGACGTTTTCCTCCGGGTTAAGGTAAAGAGGAGAGTGAAAGGGGATAGAAGGGACAATCCGAATCGACCCTCTGTCACCGGTTCCCCTGCTCATCAGGAGTGATTGACTGCACCTGTAATGTTCTCACTCAGCTGTTGGCTGATGACAATCAGCTGGGCTGGAAGGCTATATAGGGAGGTTGAAGTTTCCCTGCTTTGTTGGTTGTGTCTCCAGAAAGTTAACACCATCAGTTGGCTTTCTTGTTTTTTGGTTTGAATGAAAATCTCAGTGTTGTGTAGTTTCGGAAACTTTTCAGCCATTTGTGACTCCTCCTTTACCCCCCTGTTCCCTGACTCCCACTTCTCTTTTTTTTTTGGCTGCAATTTTTGTTTGGCTATCATTTTGATAGACTCAGTGGGTGGTTTTGGTGGGCTATGTCCCTATACCGCCTTTAAGAAACCAAAGGCCTACTTATTTGGTACCCTTTAGTAACAAGTGCAGTGTTTTTTTAGTTCTCCAACTCGCGACCCCTGTCATTCAGATTTTGCGTTCTGGGGGGGACGTAACAGCTACACTGTAAATGGCATTGGCCAAAATATTAAGTCTAAAGTCTAAGTCTAAGTTGTCGAGTTAATCTGTGTTTGTTGTTCTGTGTAGCAAATCTTTAATTGTGGCTTAATAGCTCTTGGACTCAAGGATAACTTGATTCTAATTCTGGGGTCAAAGGTCACTGTAACCTCACAAAACACATTGAAAAATGGAGGGTTTGTTGCAAACTTGCCTCCATTCCTTAAACGTTTCTGGTCATGGAGCTGGTCAGAAAAATGCTGAGGCTTTTTAGTTCGGCTAGAATCTGCTTTAGCGTCAGAGTTAAATCAGAGTAGGTTAAACTGTTAGCTACAACGTGTTGTTGCTCTGATTGATTCTAGCATATAAAGGCATCTTGGTCTGTACTTTCTGTAAATTGGAAGTGAAATGAAAACAAAGCTCTGGAGACACGTACATCACCGTCATTTAAGGTAGGCGTTGTTTTTTTCAGATGCAAGATTGAAGGAGTTTGGTATTTAGCGAGATTAACAACAGACACACATACCTTTTAATGTAATATTGGTTTTGCAATTTAAACATCAAAACAACAGTTTGAACATTTGGAAAATGAAAGATTTAACGCTTTTTAGCAAGCTTTAAATACGCCGGTACAATATTTAATTGCCTTGTATTGATCCAGGCTAGCTTTTTTCTCTGTTATGCACTCTTTTCTAAGCTAGGTAAACTGTCTAAAGAAATGGTGCAATTCTTCTCTTATCAGCAAGAGAGTCACTAATCCAAGTTGTGATCTATTTCAGATATGCCTGTAGAGAAATAAAGCATTTGACAGACAATGGCAGCATCATTATGGTAAAAAAAAAAAAAAAAAAACGAATATTTTAGCAAGTATAAAAAAGTGTAAACTTCATTTGGACTGAGAATTAAAAAATCTTCTTATAGCACACTTTGGCTAAGTTAAGAACACGAGATGGTTTGAGACTCAGCATGACGACGGGGAGCCGAGGACAGCTGATGAGGGAAGAGGAAGAAAGATATCATATCAACACCAAGAGTGTCGATTAGGTGAGAAAACCACATTGCAGCCCTGTCAATCACCTCGGCTCCATGCTTAGAGGGGGGGGGGGGGGAGCGCAAAGCAAAATTTGGCAGGTCAGTAGAACCACAGGCATGACAAAAAAATACATTTTTAAACTACATTTCTTTTTCTCTTCTCTCTTTGTAGATTGATATAAAAGAAAGCACCCCTGCTTTTTTACAATGCGGTAGACAGAATGTATTATCCATTTTCTTACTGTAAACAGGAAGCTAAAGATGTGACTCTTGTTTAAACATAATATCTGACACATTTTTTATTTATCTTATCACTTTCTGGGTTTGAAAGTGTCGCATTCTTCCACAACAGATTGCCGCAGCCACTTTGAAAGCGTGCGAACAGATTGTGCTTTGAAAAAGAAAACGGGTGCCTCCAGCAACATTTCACGTCTGCGTCCCATCTCTGTCTGAAAACGGGACTAACATCTTTACATTATACATCTTCAAAAACATATCCATTATTCATATCCCCATATTTTAATACTATTAGCACTTCCATGCCACCCACCTAAATACCTGTGTGTTTCTTATCAAAGGAGCCTTGACAGTCAGAGTTACTTTGTTTGGGTTTAAAGAAACGAGTTGGGACTATAAAGTACTGCAGCATTGGACCATCGCGTATTCAATTTGTGAGGGTGTTATATATCGCTGTACACTGGAACATCTTGGCTCTAAAAACAAATGGGGAGAAAAGGGTTTGTATTGTTGTTTTTTTACAGACAACAGCAACAAAAGCAAAACACACACAGAAACACACACCGGGCTCCCACCTGTGTGGGTGGGAGGTGTGGCCACTCAGCAGCTGAGTGGGGCAGCATATGGAGATTCTAATTGGGTAGAACAGCACAGCTGGAGGACACCAGTCCAGGACCTGGCCTCTGGTAATCAGTCCCTCAATCCTCGGCCCTCCTCTGCACATCCAGCATGTGTTGGATGTGAGGCTGTGGGGAAGAGGAGGGGGAGATGTGTTTCACTGTTGTAACTGAAGGAAACTTGCCCCATAACAGTGTTCAACAACATGTCTTCCCTTTAGATTCCAGCTCATATTTAGGAATACGACAATTTGGAAAGCACTAATTTAAAGTCATAGGGACAAATTACCTGCAGAATGTTATGTGACATATATGACTTGGACTCATTTTTTTCCAAATTTTTGAATCACTGTCACCATAGAGACCCCAAAGTATGTTTTTCTCATTGATAACATACTCCAAAACTGTATTGAAACCAGAATGTAACTGCTGGTTCCATGAAGTTTGATAGATTATGCCTTGTTTCCTCAGTCTGTTTCGATATTGAGCTCTGTTGTGATGTTTTTTTTTTTAAAGATTTATTTTGGGCTTTTCGTGCCTTTAATGCAGAGAGATGACAGTGGATAGAGTCAGAAACCAGGGAGAGAGAGCGGGGAATGACACGCGGAAAGGGGCCACGGGTGGAAGTGAACCTGGGCCTACCGCTCAAAATGAGAGTCTCAATACATGGGACATGCGCCCTAACCATTGTGCCACCAGCACGCCCCGCTCTGTTGTGATGTTTAACTGATGTTTTTTAATGTGGAAACAATAAATGACTTGTAATTGTCAAAGTTCATTATTCTTAGTTAATTCGATGCTTGTCAAAAAAGCCATCTTGATCAACAATGATGTTTTTTAATATGAATTTTTCTTCCAAAATTCAAATCCCTGTGTTTATGATTTATGTTTATGTTTACTTTTACTGCCACCTTGTATCCTAGTATATGTCATAGATATTAATTATATAAATAAGGTTTATTGTCATGGTATATATACAGTATGTAGCACCAGATTGGCTGCATTTACTGTAGGAAACATAAGCCCTCAACCTTTATAGATGTATTATCGTTATGGGTTTGTATTATTTAACATGATTGATATCCTTGTGCGTTAATTAAAGGACCACTGGCAACATTTATTGGTTTTCACCTGAAATCTGTGAAAAAAAAATCTAAAGGGACTACTGGCAGAACTAAAACCAAAGCCCTCAGTTTTGTTCTGAGAAAAGTTGAATGCAGAAAATATCAAGCTTTCACAAATTCATTCATTATTGGGATCCGAACCTTAACTAAATGATTTTGTTGTCTAAATGTAACATCAAATGTCAACTCAAGATGTGAACTTAAGACGTGAACAGAGTAAAACACCTGCAGTGAACATGTCTTGCCCTCTTATAGCCCTTCTGGAGTAACATTTAGACTCCTACCTACTTAAATCAAGAAAAAGAAAGGACAAGAAAAAGATGACACAAGTTGTTGCAAAAGACAGAAATGTCAGAGATTTGGGAGTAGCTCATGATAAAAGGAGACAAATCTCAACAAATCATTCATGGTGTAAGAACAAAAATCTGCTGAAGGAAGGTTTTTGTTTAATTGGGAGAGCCTAAACCTAAAAGTGTCAGTGTTTTGCCTTAAGTTTATTTGACATTATTCCTCTGTGTAAAGTAATAGTGAGAGATAGTTTAGAAGCTGAAAATTAACTGTTAAAGCCTCATTACAGATTCAGTGTCAGAACTTAAAAAAAACACATGTTTGGGAGTTAATTCTGGAGCATTGTTACAGCCTTTAAGCTAAAGAAATAACTTGTCACTGACTCTATAAGCCTGCACTGAGGGGACTTAAGGGCAAAACCAAGTTGTAGTGCCACAATACGACTCTCTCAAACCACTTCACCCTGCTCTCGTCCTCAAGACAGGAACTCCCCTTAACTGCTGACATCAATTGAGAAACGCTTGCGGCTCAGCGTGCGATCAGCGGCGCCTTCTTTTGCAGCTCCACACCACGCGCTGTGCCTATAAAAGCTGATAATGTGATAATTAAAAGAGCTGACAGGCAAGAAGTGTCAGCGAGACACCCTGATTTACCAACCTCTGCTGTTTGCTATACCTCTCAAATTACAATGCTTCCACCCTCCAAGTATGACACATAAAATATCAATTGGAATAATTAAGCGGGTTAGAGCCGCTGTGAAGAAAAAAAGGGAGTCTCAGTGGAGGAGAGTTTTGATGAAAATCATCCTCAAAAAACACTCATCTGATTCTGACCTGAAAGGAGGATTTCTAGCAGACAAAAGATCACTGCCATGTCTCTGTCTCACTCTCTTTCTTTCTCTCTCAACCACACCATGATTTATTACCTGAAAAGACAAGAGAACTAATTAGTGGAGTAATTAATTAATATAAATTTGCATATTTGCATTTGCAATTAGTGCAGTCAACTGATTAGTCTGAGATGGGGAGTTTGACTCATCAGATGCTGGTGTGAGTGTGAGTGTGAGTGTGTGTGTGAGTGTGAGTGTGAGTGTGAGTGTGTGTGTGTGTGTGTGTGTGTGTGTGTGTGTGTGTGTGTGTGTGTGTGTGTGTGTGTGTGTGTGTGTGTGTGTGTGTGTGTGTGTGTGTGTGTGTGTGTGTGTCTGTGTGTCTGCTGGACTAGAACGATCAGCAGACCAGCTGAGGCATTTTTTGGGGGGGAAGGCAGAGATGAAGGGACTAGTTTATTTAGTTTTTATTATTGTTGCTTTTAGTGTGCTTTCCAAGTGTCCATGCCTACCTACACTTACCTGTGAACCCATGTTGGATGCCGTGTTGCACACACACATCACTTAACACACTCATATTTGTACCTTCGTGTGGTCTTTAGTGTCATCACTCTGCAGCCAAACTCTCACTGCTGATCGATGTTGTCTAACGGCCGATACACAGAGATTGATAAATCGCTTTAATTGATTCTCCTTGCAACAAGGTCATTCACAGGCATGCATTTCTCTGTGTGTGTGTGTGTGTGTGTTCCACATAACTGAGGAGTGCATATACCCATATCGAGTGCCAGCTGTGCCCCAGTGTGGAGTTGGCAGCGTGCCACCGGCCTTTTCCACAGGGTGTACTTAATGTGTACGCTCCTGAGGTACCAACACTGTGCAGCCTCTGCCCCCCCCCCCCCCCCCCGCTCCCACCCCCTGTTACGCTTACACCATCCTGTGTGTGAGGAGCCTGCAAGAAATCTCTTTACCTGTTTTACAAAACTGCACTCACCAATCAATGAGTGGATTACATGATCAATGGCAAATTAATCTGAGCCTGAATCATTGAATGTGACAGTTTTATGGCCAAAAACATTTGCAGGTTGTAAACTGGTTTGACTGTCTCTAATGTGAGGATTCACTGATTTTCATAGTTTGTAGTTGAAAATCATAAACAGGTTTTGGACAGTTGGTTGAACATTGCAAAATATTGGATGATGTCAGAAGAACAGCAGGCATCTGTCCCTATTTCCTGACATTTTGTTATCCAAATGTTTAACCAATTGATCATCAGTAGTGATCGAAAGATTCAAATCAGAGGGCCTACTTTTATTTCATACTCTTTTTCTTTCAGGGATGTGGAAAAGAAATAAAATGGTAATCGTTTGATGGCTGTATCAAATTAAAGATGCAGAGTACCTATCATTGTGTGCAAAAGAAAGAAGTTTGTGAAAAGTAATATTTAAATGTTCACTAGGCCTATAGGTTTCTACAGTGTTAGAGGTCAGACTAACTGTTTGATCTTTGATAAAAAAATTAAAAAAAACCTTTAAGTATTTGATTCTGCTTTATGAATTGTTATCATAGTTTCTTGAAAGTCTTTTTTGTTTGGATAAGGTAAAAAAAACGTGTTTATGTGCTTTGGGATAAAAAAAAATCTGGAAATTCAAATCCCCTCGATCCCTATATTCTCTTCGATTTTTTTGTTTGCAGCATCCTGACAGATATGCATGTAACAAGTTATTAACTTAATTTAATAATCGTGCTGTGATTTCAAGGGATGGTTATTCAAGTATTTACAGAATATTTCATATTTTTTGATTTTTATTTACACATATTTGGATACAAGTACAACTTAGAGTACACTTATTCCAACATGAAGTGTGTCTGTCTGTCCCACCTGTTGAGGATGCTGCAGACTCACACATCCATCTTTCCGTTTTTTCCCTGACATAAAGACATGAATTTATCTTTCTTACATGAGGAAACAGGCAGATATTAGTTGTTATCCCTCTCCGGTCTGTGTATCTGACGGTAAACGCGGGCCTCCCGGTGCCCATTACCGGAGCTGCCAGATGATCGGTAAGGAATGGAGGTCCCATGGGACGCAGAACACGTGGTCTCGACTGCCACAAGACGTCAGCGGCAGATGGCATGGGTACCCGCTGTTGGCATGAGTGTCATTCCTCAAAGAGAAAGGGACGGGGAAGAGAGAGAGAGAGAGAGAGAGAGGGGGGAGAGAAGAGGGAGAGCAGAACACAGCAGAGAAAAGAGGAAGCGCAGCTTTCAGCTTTTCCCTTTAATTTGTGGTTTGCAGGAGAAGAAGCAGCAGCGCAGAATTCGGGGAGACATTTGGGAACATGCAAGGTGCACGCTGACCAGAGGTAGGCACATGGTTTTGAATGCATTTGTTGACCTTAAATAAATATGATTTATTGCTTAAAAGATGACTTTGTGCTGCGCTTTGGGGTAAAAATGCGCAAAGAAATTAATAAAAACTGTGACATTGGCCTTGCTTTCCAATTTGTCCCTCTCTCTCTTGGGATGATCTACCCACGAGGTAATTAAGTGACAACCTTCAGAAGGAGTCAGTGTTGTGCTCTGTCCTCATACCTTTTGTATGTGCTTTGATTTGCAGAAAATATGTTGACACTGCCATTCGAGGAATCTCATATGATGTGTGAGCCGCGATTCGGTGCCAATTTTCCCCGTGAAAGCTTACCTGAGAGCGTGGAGCAGGAGCGACAACACAACCCGGAGAGGTCCAACTCAGTCATGAGGGAGGCTGAGGACGAGCTCTCCGACCGAGAGGACGACGAGAGGGAGGACGACCAGGATGAGAACGGGCACCCTAAAAAGAGAGGCCCCAGGAAAAAGAAGCAGGGCAAGGAGCAGGTGGACCGGTCCAAAGTCCGGCGCCATGAAGCCAACGCCCGGGAGCGCAGCCGCATGCACGGTCTGAACGACGCGCTGGAGAGCTTACGTAAAGTTGTGCCCTGCTACTCAAAAACTCAGAAACTGTCCAAGATTGAGACACTCAGACTGGCTAAAAACTACATCTGGGCCCTGTCAGAGACTCTGAGTGCCGGGAAGAGACCGGACCTCCTTGCTTTCGTGCAGACTTTGTGCAAAGGATTATCTCAGCCAACGACCAACCTGGTGGCCGGGTGTTTGCAGCTCAACGCCAGAAATTTCCTCACAGACCACAACGGGGAGGTCATGTTCTCTGGCAGGTCGCCCTACGATGCCGTGTATCCGTACCCGGGCTCAGACGTGAACACGCCCCCCGGACACAGCGCGGGCAGCCTGGACGGCGGCGCCAAACCCTTTAGACACTACAGCTACAGCGGCGCGTACGAGCCCTACTACGAGAACCCGTCCCCGGAGAGCGCGAGCCCGCATTTCGACGGCCAGCTGAGCCCCCCTATGAACTTTAACGGGATTTTCTCCCTTAAACACGACGATCCACCAGACTACGGCAAAAGCAGTCACTATGGTATGCGCTACTGCGGTGCGCCAGGACGCACGGCTCTGGCGCACAACTCTATGTACCGCGTCTCCCCAGAGGGCCGTTTCCCCTACGACCTGCACGTCCGCAGCCAGTCCTTTCAAGCACAAGGGGAAGTTAATGGCTCTTTCCACAATTAATCAGTCAGCTGGACTAAGTTCAAGTTTTAGAAGCGATGCAATTTCCCCCTGCAGATGTTGAGACAAATGGACTCCAGACACGCTGATGCACTGCAAAAAAAAAACGTCCATTTGAACAAGTCACTTTGTGTTAAATGTTCATACTTGTGTTTCTTAAAAAATGACCAGTCTGCAGATTGAATATGATGTTTTCACTTGTTCCTATTTCCTTTTCACCTTAATTGTGTTGGTAAAGGCAGAGAAAACGAAAGAAAATATTTTAAAACAAGTGAATTCACTTAATTCTGAAGGCAGTCCCCCTGATTCGTTTCAGAAAATGGACATGTACTGTAATGATTCACTGACGATTTTTCGTCTCCTGAAAACCGACAAAATAGAAAACATTTCGTTTCAGAATCAGATTCTTATTAAGTAAAGTGCACAATCTGTTTGTTAATGGCTGTGCAGCATTTATCAGTCATGATGTGGGAGAGAAGGGCAATTCATTTTTTTTTTGTGAGGATTTATTTGATTGGGTTTACAGCAGTTAGTGAGACGATTATTTGTGGCGAAATAATCACGTAAAAGAAACAACCGGCGAAGAAAAATCTCAAGTATTTTGACATCTTCAGGGAAGTTTTTCTGGATGATTGGAGTACACAGTTTCAGTCTTTTAGCAATAAAAGGTCAATTGAGCTATGCAAGGCAGCCAAATGCAATCTTTGATTTTAACATAATGATAAATATATATTTACTCATACAGGGCGTTTCTCATTAACTCTTTTAAACGTTGACAATTACAAAAAAAATTACTAATATAAAAATAAAAAAAACATAGGGACGTGCACGTGTTAAGGAGACCTGACGATGATGTCATCAGAATGAAACAAGTCCTTTTGAAACAAGAAGTTTTTTTGGGGGGGGGGAAAGTGAAATGCGTTTGTATTTGGAGTAAATAATGTGATATGAGGTGAATGTAAATTATTATTGTATTTATTTATTTAAGCTTATTTATTATAAGTCCGTCCATTTGAATGTGGAAATTATATTATAAGAATTATTGTGAAATCAGCAGTGTTACCTTTTCTGTAAATTAGCATACATTTGAAACTTTGTTGTGAAGATTTCACTGCAGCTGAAAGGAGGAGGACTGGAGGTAAAAAAAATCAGTTTGTGTGACGTGAACAAAATGTTTCACAATGCCTTAAAAAAAGAGGAGATGATGACCATCAATATGCAACGAAAGGACAGTTTGTTTTGGATAGTTTGATGTAAACTTTTTACACTTCCTGGTTCTAGCTGTGACGCACTTCACGTGTTTCTGCACAATGTTAGTGACTGTACTCATAAATTATGTTGCTTTTGTATCTTTAACACGAATGACGAATGATGATTATTGGATGGTATTTATAATTTTTATTTCTTACACACACACACACACACACACACACACACTATCTCTCTTGTGTACTCTTGACACACACGCACACATCCCTCAGAAGAACTCGTTATGGATCGAAATCCTCGTGAAGTAATGTGTTAATGTTTTGTGATGTGTTTGTCGCAATAAAATGGAGAGGCTTTATGTTGGAGAGCAGCTTCTCAGCTTTCTGTGCGAATGATCGACAGCAGGCACGCGGCAATTACGTTAAAAAAAATTAAAAAAAAATTGTCAGGAAAATAAATCACGATTGAAACGCCCCGGGCCTTATTTTGTTTATTTACTTTAGAGGAATTGACTGCTTTATTCTTACAATCTCTAAGGACTTCTTTGTGACACAAAACGTAAAAGGCCTTTTCAATATTTAGATAAACATCTTAAGGGTGAAATGTTGAATCGTAAATGAACCTTGTAATCGAACCTTTTTTTTCTCACATAAAGTTGGGCTTGTAATAATAATAAAAAAAAACACGTTAAATGGCCAGGGTGTGAAATATAACGCAGTGTTGTCATTCTTGATCTCAAAGAGGCCTGTCCATAATTTGATTTAATTTAAGTCATCACATTGCTGATTAGTGTCACGAGGTGTTGGATGTCAGCCAGAGAGCTCAGACATCTGATCCCAGTGCTCCCAGTGAGGAGAGAACAATTCTGTGACTGCAGCACCACTTAGAGATGATCTAAAGTGGCACGGTCTCTCTAGATATGAAACAAAAATAAAGTTTTCAGTTTGTCGGAAAAAAAAAAAAAAAAAGGCAATTTGACTTTTACCTTTAATATCAGGATTTCAACGAACATTGCGCTTATATGTGATTTTATTAGACTGTTTACTGTGTTATGCTAACTGCGTAGCCTGTGTGGTAGAAGAAGTCACGTCAGTCTCACTGAATATGATCGATTGTGACTGAATATGAATATGATCAGAGGGCGAACGATAGCTGATGTTACTGAACTTACGGGGATAACGAACTTACTTTGTATTCGTATATAAAAAGAAGACATTTTATTAGGCTATATAAAAAATATTGAAAAGGTCAAAATCATAATGTTCGTTTAAGACTTTAATTGTAAAAGTATAAAAACAAAAACAAATCGTGCTTAATAAAGTGCGCGACCTCACTGCGGGAACACGCAATATAATCCCATGCATGTTTGTCTTATAGCACTCTTAAACTAAGCATTGTGGGACAGTCAGAAAACAGAGAAGAAACATTTGGCTGAGGTTTTACAACTTTAGAACCAAGTCCCAAATTATATCTGTGTAACACAATTTAGAAAGAACACAACACGTTTATCTGAAGTGAAACATGGAGGTAAAAAAATACATGTTCTGGTGGTTGGTGCAGCTTGTGTAAAAAAAAAAAAAACCTGAGGTTACAAGCAAAACGTTTTTTTCCTGTAAGTAAAGAACTCTGACTGTCCTTTGATACCTGTGGTTTTCTATCCGATAACAAATAGTGAAGGCTGAGTTTGAAAAAGGGCCTTTAGATCTTCAGGGTATAAAAAAGGGTATGTCTTCAAAACAATAACAAACACATAGAGAACAATCACTTTTTGACACAAAACCTGTCAAACTGCTTAAGAGTGTCTTTCCGGTGGTAGCAGAAGAAACTTGTGAATATAAAAAGCGAAGACGTATTTTTGTTTCTCTTCTGATCTACAGAGGTTGACTTCTTTACAGAGAACATGCCTCAGATAGAAGCTCTTAACTCTTAGTAAAGTTCAATTTTGGGAAGAAACAAAATTAAAGTAAACATATCCTCTCAATTTAAAAAAAAAACTTGTTAATATGTACCAATGAACATGAAATCTCAAGCTAATTTGTGATAATTTGTGTAGGGTTTAAAGAGCAACACAAACAGCAACATGAAAGAAAAATCAGGGAAAAACAAAGTAACCCAAATGGAAGCCTCTAATCGGAAGAATGATTCAGTTTTAACTACACGTCTAACCAGAATAGGATGTAAACTACACAAAATCAATATCAGATTTTCCCTCAGAACTTCCTGCATCGTTTTGGTTAAATTGATGAAATAAATTGTCAAGACAGAAATATCTGGGACAGTAGATGTGGGCAGTGGCGCTGCCTGCGATTATGGGCCCCATGAAAAATGAACTGATATCGCAAAAATTGTCACAAATATTCCGAAAGGGCCCCTGTCAGTCATGGGCCCTAAGAATCAACCTTACTTTTCTCCCAAATACGGCACCACTGATGAGGGGAAATTTGCAGAATAAGGGAAATGTTTGGAATTTTTCTATGTGAAAATGACTGTTTTTCCTGTCTTCATTCCCTCACTCAACCTCCTCTTCCTCTGTATTGTCATAAAACTAGAGTAGCGGGTTACTAAAGGTCCCTTTGGGGCCCTAAAATCACCTCTTTAGCCCCCCATCCTTCACCAGCAGGCCTTATTTATCTCATTCACTAAAATTCCCACCTTGTCAGTCTTAATGCTTTTTCTGCATGTTGTGCGTGTGTGTGCGTGTGTGTGTGTCTGTGTGTACATGTATGTGTGAATATATATATGCATGTGTGTGGATGAGAAGCGGATTTAAATCCCTCTTGGAGCCCCACAGGGAGACTGAGGAGGGTGAGGAGGAGCTGAGGAAGGGAGGCTGGAGGGGGTGTTTCACACCCACGGGGTCTACGCAGTTTATCGCAGGGTCAAACGTGTACACGTACCCCTACATTCATGCAGCTCATTAAACTGTGTGGAGACAGAGCGAGGGAAAAAGCGGGAGAGAGGGAGAGGGAGCATATGGCCCAGCTCTGTGTGGGAGGTGAAGGACTGGAATGGGGGGGGGGGGGGGGGGGGGGGTTGTATATCATATAGGGGTGAATTTGCAACCGGAGACGTGGTGTCATAATTAATTCAAAACAATTATTATTTGTTTCTATAGGGAGAACTCACACAATGACAACAACCAGCTCAGAAGTTGAGAAAAGTTTTTCTGCAGTCACCTTTAGCACAAATTCATCTTTGTATGTATCTTCTTTTGTGTTATGTTAATTTATTGAAATCAGGCACATTTTTTCCTGCAATGTCTAAACTCTGAGCACCAGTCAAGAAAAATGAAAATAATGTTCCCTGCCACTTCGGCAAGCATCCTCAAATTTTGTGCCATTCCCAAGCCCCAGATGGTGTGGGATGGGAAACGTTCCCCCATTAAATTCCTAATAATCATTTCTCCTGCGGAATAGGGGGTGGTGGCAGTGGGGACGGAGGAGGGGTGGGGGGTGCGAGTACGGGTGTGTGTGTGTGTGTGTGTGTGTGTGTGTGTGAGGATTGGGTTGGTGGGTGAGGGGAGTAGAGGGATTTGGTGTTTTAATTAGACAGATTTAAGGAGCTGAACCCCCCCCCCCCCCCCTTTTTAAAAGTGTGTGTGTGGAGATGGATTCATTTGTGCTTATATTTCTGTGAGTGTGGGTGCATGTGTGAAAAAAATTACACATATGACTAAAGACAACTCTTGTGTGTGTGTTTGTGTGTGTGTTGCAGGTCACGGCAGGGCTGATGCTGCTGCAGAGGAGGCCTGACACTCCACTACTACGGGCCAGGATCTCATTAACGTGTCAGATTGGTGGATCAGTCTCTCTGGCAGCCGGCCCGGCCTCTCATAGGAAGTACTTTCTCTCTATCTGTGAACTTGGCACCGAAAGGTTAGACGGGGTGGGGGGGGTGGGGGAGTGAGATGAGGGGAATAGATTGGCCTGGAGGAGGGAGCAGAAGAGAGACACAGGCATTAATTATAATATTTGGTCAGATTGGATAAATATTGGGTGAGGGATTGTGGTTAAAGAGCTGCTTTTATCCACTGAGGAGAGAAAATGAATGAGCTTTGAGTAGTAGCACTAACAGAGGGAGACAGGCTGACTTCTGCTGTTGCACTATTTTGGAGGTGGAGATATGCTAAGTATGTGACGGGAGCATCTGCCACTACATCACCTTTATGCTTTATGCTGTTCTTTGTCTGATTGTATATTCATGTGTGTGTGAGATTTTAAAAAAAAAGTGTGTGGCTAAAATATGAGGGAGTATAGGGTGGGTTCAGGAGCAGGTGGGAGGCATACAGGGGTGTGATCCTCTGACACCCCAGCAACACCCTATTTCAGGGCAGCCTGAGAGGCACGTGTGGAACTGGGTGAAGGGGTTTATATTCCCTCGACTGTGAACACGAGCATGTGCTAAGCATGACTGCACTGGGGTGTGATACTGAAAAGAGATTAAAATAAAAGGTAGATCAAAAATCTATTCGGAGTTTTTCACCAAGTATGTGTGCACTGTCTTCAAGTGTACACTTGCTTATATGTACAGGGCTGAAGAGCAATTTTCTGGGAGGTATATAGATGGACATTTGTTTAAAATCAAGGTGACAGACACAATGGTGTAAACAAGATCACTCATGTAAATAAATGTAAAAGAATAATGTTAATGATGCTGAATTACTTGTAAGTGTTTCTGAAAATTGTCCACAAATATAAAAGAAAAAAATCCTTGTAAATATGATAATCTAACCATCAGACAAACATTAAATTATAGATTATTTAATACCATCCATTTAGATTGCTTTTCTGCTTGGTGGAAAAAAAAGGTAACTAAAGGGTTAATTTTAAGTTTAGACTGACAATAAGTGTTTCATTTCGGCATAACAGATATTCTAACAACATTGATGTCTACAATAGCTAACGAGCTAGGACGCTAATTCTGACTCTAACCTCCTCTTATGTTGGGAAATTTGAGTAGGTGGGCCCTTGGAGGGAAGTTCATAATTTTTAATTTTGACTAAGTTCACATTCCCAAAAGTACATTAATTCATTATTTTAACTTCACCAAGCTTCTCTTTATCAGTCGGGCCTCCTTCCATCCCTTCCTGTAGTCATCGTTCACTTGCAAGTTTTATCCAAATTTGCGAAATGCGAAATACTATGAAATATATCCGAGTGGTCAGGTCACGCCCAATCAGAATGGCCCTAAGATGCGAGACAACTCTGCTTTTAAACATAGAAACATACAAAGTTTGTTTAAGAGTTCTTACACATTGGATCTACAGTATATCTTGGGTCTAACTGACGTGGCAGAATCACCCTCCTCTTTCATGCAGTATGCAATATTCCAAGTTTCTGGATAAGGAATAAGGGTAGTTTAATCAATTCTATACTTACATATTGAGATTAAATGAAATTAGAAGAAAATATGAATATTTAATGTGGGTCTAAGAAATTATAATTGTTATAATACAGATCTCTAGATAGATAGATAGATCTATAGATAGATAGAAAGATATCAGTTTCTCTCTGTGGTTCCACTGACATTAATGTTGTACCACCATCTCCGACATTCCCATTTGGAAATGAGAAATCACCAACATTAAACATGTAAGAACAAGTAGGAACTTTCTCGGCTCATCTAGACTAATTATATAGCGCTTTGTGAGGAGTCATTAGGTACATAATTAACTATCTATTAAGATGGAGAAAAGAATCCATTCATAATATCTATACTAAAATGACTTACTGCTCTTTCTTACTCATAACGTATTGTTTCATAATCACTCCTCCTTATGATTAATAAGAACCTTGATCAACCATCCTGTAACTCATTTCAGATATGGCAGTTCCACCTTTTTGACTGTACATGAAGCTTGGTCCGATAAAGAAGACAGCATTTGAAGTAATTTCTTACACATTCCCCATAACCCCGTTATTTTCATTCACAGAAGAGAATATGTGGTTTACATTGCAGGACATGCAGATGCACAATGGGACAAATGTGACAAATGTCCCAACCTGGCAGGAGAGTCATCTTATCGATGTATGATCTTTAAATGAGGAAAATTGTTGTGTCTTTTTAGTATTCTAGTCCATTCTGCGCCATCACCAATCTGTCCCATAATGCCTTTCAAGCATTTCCTGTGGGACTCATGCTGTGTTCGCGAGGCCTCTCTCTCCCTCTTACACACACACACACACACACACACACACACACACACACACACACACACACACACACACACACACACACACACACACACACACACACGCGCGCACCCACATACAAAAGCACATACTGTGGTGACTGCAGAGGAAAGTGAGCTGTCTGTGGAGGGTTGGATTCTTGGTGTCGGTCCAAAAATGTGTCACTCGGGACACGCATGGCCTGCTGGAGGCAGGAATTCTGTCGCTAATGGGCCCCGCAGCCGTCGGCACCACCTGGGGATATGGGAGACGGGATGGATGGATGGGGGAGGATTGAGGAGGGAGGGGAGAGGGAGGGAGTGTGTGCAGCTCAATGCCTTGGTAATAAACAGGAGGATGTGGTGTTTGCATGTGTGATATGGAAATCTATCTATCTATCTATCTATCTATCATTGTGCCCATGAAATGTACTTCTACACTTTATAGTCCACTGAGTAGTAAAAACAGCTTGGATGTTGTTTTTCCCTAAATCCTGCAGACATAAAAGGAGAGTTACCAAATTCTATTAGACATAAACCGAGTTGTTTGTCTTCAATATGTTCTTTGAACTTGTGGAATTAATGTATTTAGAAGGAAAAGTCAACATTTTTCCCCGCCATGAAAGACAGCTTATAAAAAATGTGAAGGCATAAACAGGCAGGGCAGGTGTTGACGATGCAAATGAAACGGATGACAGATGGTGAGCCTCGCGATTGCTCACTGTGCAGATAATGGATGGAGGTAATCAAATTCCTCTGAGGCTCTGGGACTTTCTTCAGAACTTTCTCATCAATTGCACCATCAAACGGTACTGTCGTCTAATACGTCCCCCCCCCTCCCCATAAACCCCCTCCACTATAAAAGAAGGGATACAAAGAAGTTACAAGATTATTATTTTTTTTGATAGACTTGAGCCAAGTTCTGCAGCAAATGCTTATAAAAACACTCTTGTTTTTATTTTTGGTCTGACGATTTACCTTGAAGGCATGGTGCTTATCCCTTCTTAGAAAGTCCAGGTGGTGTTTCATTTTCGTGCATGTCGCTAAAAACAGGACGGTGTTTGTGTGCGGGTGTGTGCGACTTAGCAGCAGATCAGACGACAAGTTTGAAAAATAATGCACTGCGGCTATAATGGAAAAGCTGCAATAACATCAGCAGGCCAACAAAGCAAGTCTGCAGGGGCGAGTCGGCTGTTTGCATTCATACAAACCTCCTTTAATGTTCTATGATGTTCATTGATTTCTTCACTGGAGATATAAGAGTTGATGTTACATCAAATAGAAGGATCATGAAAACAAGCATGTGAAGTGGATTTCTCACTGGAGGAAAACAGGCTGTGGTTGTGAATATTTCCCCATCAGTATGGTGACAGGCATTTGATTTTCATAGGGCCCAGTTTGAAGGTCAGTTTAATGGTCCATTTGTGTTTCATATTCGTCTTGCTTCAGTGGAAGCTTCAAAACAAAGAGGGTCAGACAACGCGATAAATGAGTTGTTGTTTTTTTTTTTATGAGCAAAACATGTCATTAAAAATGCCATAAGTCTTATACAATATGTGTGGGATCTTTTTTTCTTATTCTCCAAAAAACAATCTATCAAAGCAATTCTGGGGGAAAAAAAGATTTGCAAACTTGGCCACGCTGTTATCCGTGTGGAAGACAAACACTGGTTTGTCAGACACGACTTGAAAATGCCAATTCTGTATCTGAAAAGCATTTTCCTGTCACAACACTCATGAGCGGCATATTAACTGCAACAATTCTCCTTCACACTTCCAGCTATGATAACAGCTTCAAGTGTCAAACATATGTCTGCAGAAAGAAGCGTAGGAGAAAGTATCACAGAGGCAAAGGGAAGAGTATGCTGAATATCACAAGTTTTTTTTATGTCAGGTGATGCTGTTTTTTATGCGTTTCATTTTTTTTTTCCTTGAATAAATGTGATAATTGGTCCTGGAAAAATCTCAGGACAGTGCACCATATTGGTTATGTTAAAGGTGCAAAGAACTTTGGCTTTGCATTCCTTTTTATGTTACAGTGATAATGCTACTGGAGCAGCAGTTTTTCTGACAGGCTGAGAAGTTACCCGCTGAGAACTGTGTTCAGTGACACCTAAACTGGAGGGGGGGAAAAAATCCTTGATAAGAATGAGAAACATATTGTTGGAGAAATATTGTGCAGAAAAATAAGTTTTCCTGTTTCCAAATCAAGGGCACACGCAGCCAAGTGAGTGTAATTAACTTTTCCGATTTCGTTTGGATAATCTCTCCCTCAGTTACCTTAGCTTGTGTGAAATTCCCAATTAACTCTATCCCAGCAAAATCACAAAACGACACCATTTGAAATTTCTTAATGAATTCCTTTGTCTCTGACTGGCACAGATGAGGCACGATGTACTGCGAGCGTATTAGTTAGGCGAGCCCATGTGATGGTGCCCGTTCACGGCTGACGGAGCGTTGGTATCCTCGGGCATGGCTGCCAAGCTGCCAGTCTGTGCCGTCACACCTTGCTGCCTTTAAAGATTGCCCTGCAGAGACGGGGAGGGGGTTCGGAGGGCCTCACGTTTTTAACAACACGGCAGTCTGGCAACCCAGGAGGGTTTACGACTCAGGATCGGTGCCAAGAACTGCCCACCAGAGAGAAGGGGGGTGAAGGGGGAGGAGGATGCAAGGAGATATGGGTGTGGGGCACACACACACACACACACACACACACACACACACACACACACACACAAAGTCAGGCCTCCATCAGTCACATACATGCAAGTTATGTGTGTATGAATATGTGTATATTTCAATGGACCTCTTCAGCAGTGTGTGTGTCTGTGTATAAAAGCAGGAGCAGCTGGGTCCAATATCAGGGTGTATATCCAACAAAACATTATGTCAAATCAATTCATCAGCCTTTCACTATGACATGTTAAGGAATAAAGAAAAGTGTGTGCACATAAAATGTACCCCCAGCATCATGCGCACACACACACACCCACACACACTGTGCCTTTTCTCAGTAATCCACACAAATGGCAGTGGATGGCAGAATGTAAATGAGCTGGTTATTACACAGCAACGTTCATCAAGCTGAGCTGGAAAGACTTCAATGGCCCTGATGAATATGCATGCAAATTTGTTAATTAAGTTAATTATTCTGCTAAAAATTCATTTGTCTTCCCAAGGACATTTCTGCGATGATTTTAACATGTTTCCACCATTAGTCATGCACGGTGCTATCGAAAATCACTTCTGTTCACCTTTTGGAAAGTTGCGGCCAAAGAGAGGCTAGAACACCTACAAATGAGAAAGGGGAGGAGGAGGGACCAAGCAGGTAGAGGACAACATATGAGGGGCGTGGAGTGTGGTCGGAGGTAGACAGCAGCTGGTGCAGCCCGAGGATAAGGAAGGGTAAGCCAAAAAGCGTGGTCTGTAGGATATTAGCTCAGTGGGTAGAGCACTGAAGAGTCGGCGCCAGGGCTTGTGGTCCAGTTCTTATCGGGGACATCCAAAAAATGTTTAAATTCACACTTCAGAGCCCTATGGACTAAAACTTCTGTAAAGTGTTATGTGAATTAATGGGGGAGAAGGGAAAGTATAACATCTGACGAGGTTATGCATTTCAGATGTGAGAGTTTGAAAGAATCATGTCTAGGGAATTCATTATTTTGCTTTAATATGACGTAATCCATCATTTTTTCAACACATTAATTCAAAATAGAATCTCATATACCATATTTACTTTGTTTAGTAGAGGTGGGAAAAAATAAATTATCTTCTGAGATTTTAAATAGATTCATAAATCCCAAAAATCTATTTTTTAGAGCAACAAGAAATTCAGACAATCTCACAGATGACTGGAGTAGATCCTGATATATCCAGTGTTTCCCCTACCATTAAGTAGTATATCATAGTATCATAGTATCCAAAGGTGAATAAAGATTGTGTCATTTTGTGTTGTGTGTTAACCTTAAAGGTCACTTTTGTGTTGAATAAAAACACATCGTTATGTTTTACATAAACCTGCGTTTCTTGTGAAATGCTAATTTATTCCAAATATTTTCAAATTTGTAGATTTGATGTCAATATGTCTTTATTGTTGTTGCTGCACTGAGTTTACGGGCGGCTGTTTCTCAGTTGGTAGAGTTGTTGTCCCTCAACCGGAAGGTCGGGGGTTTGATCCCCAGCTCCCACGGCAACATGTTCGATGGGCAAGACACTTAACCCCAAATTGCTCCTGCTGCTTCGTCAGAGGTGTATGAATGTGTATGAATGGGATTAGTGACTTCTGATGGTCTCACTACATAGCAACCTCTGCCATCAGTGTGTGAATGGGTGTAGGTGTGACATGCGATGTAAAAGCACTTTGAGTGGTGAGAAGACTAGAAAAGCACCATACAAGCTGAAGTCCATTTACCATGGTATTTCCTAGAAATATAACATCTGATGAGAAGGTAAAACACAGTGAAATGTGGGAACACGTTTACTTTTCAGTTTTCTAAACCTTCTGTAGAAAATCTGACCTCATTAGTTTCAGTCATACTGCCATGTTGTTTCTAGTGTTGTTTTTATATGTAGCATGTCATGTCTCAAGGGCCTTGTACACAATCCTGGCTTCCTCCATTATTATCAGCTTTGCATTATTTAATCTAAAAGGATGCACAAAATACGTGAAAGTTGCAAAACGAGAGACGCCGTTAGAAAAGACGAGATACACAACAAGCCAGATGGTAAAAAGTTTGTAAAAAACATCAGGACGCAGTGTTTGATACATCAAATGGCCAGTCTTACAGGAGGCAGCTATGCCTTTACAGTAGGCTCAGTGTGAATATCCAGATGTTTGATTTGTTAATTAAGTCTCCATGGTAGTTAATCACTGTGTTCGTCTATCTGATAACAGCAGGTAAGTAGGGGAGGATGACCCTAAAGTAAAGGGATAGGAGGGTGTAAGATATGCAGAGACAGGCAGTATTTGTTCTTTGTGGTAAACTTCTGTCTTGTTTTTAGAAAAAACTGTGTGGAAACCCCCCCAAAAAAACCCAAGGAGAAAATAAAGTAGTTTTCAAATTATGGCTTTAAATCTAAGAAGAGACTAATAATCTTTGTCACTTTTTAAGAAAGTTGATCCCTGTTCTGACTTTTTGTGATATAGAATATGAATCAAATAGTATTCATTAATAAATCGTAGTAATGAAACAAACAGCAGCATGCCAATGCCCAAGTCCCCTCTAGTGGTCAAATGTAGCACTGCAGCTGCAAAATTTGGCCTGAGATGCAGCTTTCGAGGTTGGTTGTTGTTGAGCTATCATCTACCAAATTGACTTTTTTTTTTAATGAATGAACTTGTCACACTTCTGTATTCATGTTTGTATGACTCAAATATGATTGTGTTTGTATTAATGCGTGAGGTAACGGTGAAACATGGCATCTAATCCTTTTCTTAAACATTTTATCCCCATGACAAATTCAATCAGGATGAGGTGCATTAGGGAAATGTCATACATGCCAGTGTATGTCGTACAAGGATTAAGTCATCTATAGTTGTTCACTAAAACAGTTGTTTGCGATGATAAGGCTGACACACTTAATCGATTTGTTCGCATTTCCCTGACAGTCCAGATTAACAGACAATAAGACTTTATTAGCAATATGCACACAGAACACACACACACACACACACACACACACACACACACACACACACACACACACACACACACACACACACACACACACATTTTACACATTTGCAAGGCATCAATTAAATGCACATATGGTTGGACTAATTATCATTATAGATAACCGAAATGAAAGGGGAGATATCAATGTGAGAAAGGAGGGTGAGGTGCCCGGGAGAAAAGATGAGCAGGGAGTGAATGTTAAGGCCATGGAGGGCTAGTAGCAGAGACGATAAGAAAACAGCAACAGCTGTGTAGCTTGTGGCTAAAAACAGGAGAGAACAACAACAACATCATTTTCGAGGAAAATGATCTGGAGAAAGAGATTACACTGACTTAAAGATAAGAAATGAGATGACTTGAATTGTGTGTTGTGTTTGAGCTTAAGGGTTCTTTTTTGTATTTGTCTGGTTTGGTCTTTTCTCTGTGATCTTGTGATCATACCTTATAATATACATCCTATATTGTTTTATTTGCATATCAAAAACAAACATCTGGATGTGGGTCCTATTACCACTGTCCAAAACTCCAAAACAGAGCAAAATGCCACTTAACAGAATATTTCAATTCAATTTTTTTAAATCTAGATTTATCTAAATATGCTCTGAGAACACTCAAAAATTGTTGTAACTTCAGTAACAAATACAGCACAGTGATATGGCTTGTCCCTAAACTGCACTACTGCACTACAGGGAATACTCATACATTTGTGTAAATTGAGGAACTATGTACAGTACATCAAAATAACAATTGTTTGTTCCCTACACTGCTGCAATGGAGGTCACCAGTGTTGTTGTGACTTATACCAAGCTGAATACAGACTGTTCTTGTACTTGTTGACTTGTACACATAACAGTAGATACAGCATCTCATTTTTTGCCCCTATTACACACACACTAAATTTCGGCACACGACTCTCTCCCAGTGCCTGCCAGAAAATGTGTGAGCACACCCGTGACTGCTCTGCCCTTGACTTGTATCCATTCATCCAAGCGTGCTGGATGGTTTAGTTAATTAAGCTTAATCTACCCCCAGAGAGGGCTGGAGTGCTGTTACAGTGGCCCACTGCGCTGTCCCTGTACACTCTTCTCTGGACCCCCTGTGGAGCCATCAGGGCCGCGCTGCTCAACTACATTCAAGTACACTGACGGGGCTCTGGAGAGACAAATTACATATAATAGAGTTAAAAATTTGGACCACAGAAGAAGAGCAAAGGTTGATGGAATGTCTTAATTACTGATTATAATCATGCAGAATTGCCTCACTGTTGGAATCTTTGTGGCACACACGCTATTTTAAAGAAAAGCAACAGAAAGCACTTGGACAGTTTGGTGCACTTGACTGCCAATGAATTTACTCACAAACATGCAGTCTGATGTGTTATATTTCATTGATCCTGATGCTGACAGCTACTCTGTTTATTCTATGTAAAATAGACAAGGTCAAGGAAATACAGCTCTAAAATATTGGTCTGGCTGTATGTAAAAAAAAACAGTAGAGGGAATGAACTTACCATGGAGGGGAATTTGCTTGGAAAATAGTTTCTTGCACAGACAAGGACAAATGCAAGAAACATATTTTCATAATAATCATTACACCTTTTGTTAAATAACCTAAAGAAATAAACACCAAGTTTATTTACCATTCATTTCTGTTGCCATCTTGTGGGTGGACATGTTCAGTGCAGTAAATTCAGAAAACAATGTGGTGTGTATTAAATAAAGACCAAATATTGTGTATGTAGAAGTAATAATACTAAATATGGAGTTATGCAGCTGTTCTTTTCACTCACCACAAAGTCGTCTGTGAACATAATCTGGGTGATAACTACTGTATATCTCCACGCAGTAATTAGATAAGTTAAGTAATATGAAAACAGTGTGATTCCTACTTATTGTTGACATTTGGGTGGGCCGCCCAGGTGTATTTACCAACCTTTTTCTCTCTCCTTTTTTTTAATCAAAATCCCTATATAATCATCATCTGTGAGAGAGAGAGAGAGAGAGAGAGAGAGAGAGAGAGAGAGAGAGAGAGGGGGAGAGAGAGAGGGAGGGGTCTGCTAGTACGTAAATGCCCCCATTGAGGTGCAACGTGTTGTGTTTAAACCGGAGCTTATGCCATTGTTTTAATATTTCTCTGCAGCTGCTTGCTTCAGATGATATCCTGCTCTTTTAGTGAAGGATGATGATTGCAATACACTGCATCATAAATAATATCTCCATACATGTATGACCTGTTGTTATAAGAGAATATAAAGTTAAACCTTTTAAACCGGAGTAATCTGAGTGTTTTTATTAAACTTACTGCTGATGAATAATGTCATAAACTCACAAAATAAACCTACAGAACAACATGGGGCAGGACCAGTCGCTGTGTGTAGTAAGAGACTAAAGGTGCAAGTGTGTGTGTGTGTGTGTGTGTGTGTGTGTGTGTGTGTGTGTGTGTGTGTGTGTGTGTGTGTGTGTGTGTGTGTGTGTGTGTGTGTGTGTGTGTGTGTGTATAAGAGAATGGTGTGGAAGTAAAATGGGCATACCAGAGGGCGCACTCACACTAGGCAATCTGTACCATGCTCAAGCATGTTTGACCCCCTAAGTCCCCCAGTGCATCTGACTTGTGTGAGTGCGCCTTGGCCCTGACACGGTTTGAAGAGCTGGGTATAGTAGTAGATCATGCACAAGCACAGGAATGCATCGTACACATGACGTAGGCTAGACTCGATCCCCCTTTTGCATAATCAAGAAATCCAGAAGTGTAAGAGGGCTGTTTCTGACCAAAATGACTCAGAAAAAGCAACAAAATCAATGAAGTTTCAGACATGTTTCCTGTGTTGTTCTACATTGTAAAACTTTTCTGTCTGTTCTTGTGTCATATTGACTGCCTCATTTCTCCCCTATAAGTCATGGTCCTATCAACAGTAAGTTTGCAAAGCAGGTCCCTCTATCTGTAGCCTAGATTTCTTCAAAGGCTCATGTCTGGATTTAACACCTGGTTTGTCTACTCTAACTTAAGCTGCAGTTGTTAGCATGTAAGGCTGAAGCTTATATAAGTAGGCTAACCAAACTTTAAATTGAAGTCAAGATTTCAGACAAGCATCCGTTTTGAAGAAGTTTGAGTCAAATAGCTATGCTACAGTGGTAGCATACATGTAGGCTACTACAGGCTTCAAACCCCAAAGCCTAGGAAAATCTAATGACAACTAAAATGATCCAATACATTACACTCAAATGATTAAATGTGTTAAAAGTCTCAAAGATAACCGAGTTCATACCTTCTTAATCCTCCAGCTTGGTTTAAGAGTTTGACAGAGGAGCATAAAGTAGCCTAACCTACCACAGTCTCGAATAAATGCAGACACAAACAGTTTTCCCATATCCGGTTTTACGGCCAGGTAACATAGACTGTAAATATTACCAGGTAAGTGGGATAACTTGCTTTCAAAATAAAAGCCCAAAACGATTGCACAAATAACATGGAAAATAGAATAAGCCTCATATCATGTAAGTTTCTGGATTAATGGACCCAATTAGATATTGACATTTAATTATATAATTTTAAATGCTATTTACAAGCTCAGAGACTTAGTAAAAATGAAAAACAACCCCTGTTGTTGTTGTTTTTTTGTTTAAACTCAAGCTGTGTATTCTATGTATTAAGAGCATTTTTCATGGATATATTTTGAAAATATGTGCATGAAACATATGCAAATGGTAAATGGACTTGTGTGGCTTGTATAACTCTTTTCTAGTCTTCTGACTTCTCAAAGCACTTTTTTACAATGCAAATCACACTTAACCATTCACACCCATTCACTCACACTGATGACAGAGACTTCTATGTAAAGTGTCCATCAGTGTCAAATGATGAAATAATAATAATAATAATAATAATAATAAAAATAATAAAATTTACTAAATCATTAACTCTGTCTTGGACTCTTCCCAGAAAAAGTACTTCAACAACATTTTATATCCACCATATTCCTGCATGTCACCAAATATTGTTGTAAAAAAGAAGTGAAAGCTAATGAAATTAGATTCCACTTTATTCAAATATCAAAGTAACAACAAAGCAAAGTTCAGTTGAAAGGGCAAAGTATGATAAACAGCTTTGCCACATACAATTATACACACAAAATGCTTTTCATTTTGACTATACATATTTGTCATTAACTTACCACATTAAAAACTTTAAATTGAAACAGAGCCATAGATTCTTAATGGAAATGTGCAAAATCATTTTTTAAATCAAACTAACGTTACATAAACACAAACTTTCTGAACCACGTGAATACGTTATACAAAGCTGAATGTCTAATTGGACGGCACTTCAGACATAACTGTAGAGCTTTGTGTTCTAAAGGCTAAGTTTTGAAAGATAGAAGTGCTCCGGCCATTGCCTCGCTCGGTGATATACCTTGTGGGTTTGTTGCAGCGTAAAAGTTGCATGAGATGTCTTCTGAACTTCTGTGAGAGCATATACAGCAGAGGGTTCATACAGCAGTGAGAAAAAGCAAGGATACGAAAAATTTCAAAGGCCACGGAGAAATTTTCTCTTGCATTACAGTCTTTCAACTCGTGAAAAGATGCAATCAAAAACATAATATTGTAAGGTCCCCAGCAGATGAAAAATGCTATGACAATACATAACACCATGACTACAGTCCTGTACCTTTTTCTGTTTGAGGCCTGCAAGACTGTCCAGAGGATGGCAGAATAGCAGAAAGCTATGATGGCAAATGGGAAGAAGAAGAGCAGTAACACTTGAAGATGATTTGCCAGGTTGACATCAGCTTCATTAGATTCCTCCTCACACCCAATGCCATTATTCCCCCAATCTACCACCTTTACTTTGATTGCATCGCTCACAGATGCAGCAATGCTGATGATCCAGGCAGCTGCACAGAAAACCTTTGCACACCTCTGCCTCCTTACAGGGTTGCATGGCCAGTTGTGCAGCACCACTGCTATGAAACGATCCACAGTCATGGCAGTCAGCAGAATGACACTACTGTACACACCAACATAGTACGCAGCAATGCTGAATTTGCAGGCGAAATCACCAAAGACCCAGTGGTGCATGTGATAGACAGCCCAGAATGGAAGTGTGATGGTGAAGAGCAAATCTGCGCATGCCAGGTTTAGGATGAAGACATTTGTGACATTTTTCACCTTCTCATAGATGACAACAACACATACAAGGAGAACATTGGCTATAAGACTTAAGATGAAGACCAAAATGAAGAAAACACCACTGAGGGTATTGAAGTCAAACATCTCAGGACACTCAAGATGATCAGTGTTGTTTAAATCTCTGATGCCCATCGTGGAGAAGTTCATCATTGTAGGTTTCTAGGTGAGGGCATGGCAAATGTTATAAACATAGCAGATTACAGAGATCAACCTATTAGTAGTTTGCAATAAAATAAACATTGAGAGATATTAAAAAAATGGAGAAAAACTAAATAAAAATTGTTTACCTTTTAATAAGAAGAGTAAGAACCTTTCCCTGAACATCAGTTGCCACGTCTTATGCTGAATTGAAGTGTGGAGAACAAGCCAACCAAATAAAGAGATAGCTCATTGTTCCTCTTTTTGTTTCACATTAAGTCAGAATTGCAGCAACAGTTTTACAGTTTGAGCATGAACATTACTGCAAAGTCATTTCCGTCATAGCTTTAGCGCTTAGTTATTTTCTGCATGGTGGTTACTTGTACTTTGCTTTTCAGCTAAAAATTAAGAAGCCATGAGAACAGAAGCTGGGGGGCAGTAGCTTCGACCGCAGTTATTTATGCATAGACAGTGAAAGGGTGATACAGTGCCCTTTTGGGCAAGGCACAAAAAAGAACATTTTACACAAACCATCTATTAAATGAGATCAGTTTAGAACTTAGCTACAAAGACGCTTGATCCTGGAGTGACCTGGCTGATACACTTCGATACAATTTCTAATCAACATTAAAAGACGACCAGCAGCCTGAGCAGATTGCAATAAAAATACTTCTTTTTAAAAGCCTTTATACTTGCATCCAGCAGTGAAATCCATCAAAAACACACAGATTATGATGACAACATCATCCGGGATCTGACCCAGTCAGTGACTTCCTAAAATGTATACCTGAGCTGAAGACGTAGAGACACCCACAGTCAATACAAAGAACTACTGCTAAATAGTCATATATGAGAAACAATAGTTTTCACTCTTAAATCATCATAAGATAAGAATTTGTAATTGATCACAAAACATTTGTTTAAAGGCTTTGATCTCTAGTGGTTTTTGTTTAAAATACCAATGAAATAGGAATTAGGTTTCCTTATAGGCCTATGGAACCTGGAGATCATCATCTGTGAGAGAGAGAAAGAGAGAGAGAGGGGGAGAGAGAGAGGGAGGGGTCTGCTAGTACGTAAATGCCCCCATTGAGGTGCAACGTGTTGTGTTTAAACCGGAGCTTATGCCATTGTTTTAATATTTCTCTGCAGCTGCTTGCTTCAGATGATATCCTGCTCTTTTAGTGAAGGATGATGATTGCAATACACTGCATCATAAATAATACATCCACACATGTATGACCTGTTGTTATAAGAGAATATAAAGTTAAACCTTTTAAACCGGAGTAATCTGAGTGTTTTTATTAAACTTACTGCTGATGAATAATGTCATAAACTCACAAAATAAACCTACAGAACAACATGGGGCAGGACCAGTCGCTGTGTGTAGTAAGAGACTAAAGGTGCAAGTGTGTGTGTGTGTGTGTGTGTGTGTGTGTGTGTGTGTGTGTGTGTGTGTGTGTGTGTGTGTGTGTGTGTATAAGAGAATGGTGTGGAAGTAAAATGGGCATACCAGAGGGCGCACTCACACTAGGCAATCTGTACCATGCTCAAGCATGTTTGACCCCCTAAGTCCCCCAGTGCATCTGACTTGTGTGAGTGCGCCTTGGCCCTGACACGGTTTGAAGAGCTGGGTATAGTAGTAGATCATGCACAAGCACAGGAATGCATCGTACACATGACGTAGGCTAGACTCGATCCCCCTTTTGCATAATCAAGAAATCCAGAAGTGTAAGAGGGCTGTTTCTGACCAAAATGACTCAGAAAAAGCAACAAAATCAATGAAGTTTCAGACATGTTTCCTGTGTTGTTCTACATTGTAAAACTTTTCTGTCTGTTCTTGTGTCATATTGACTGCCTCATTTCTCCCCTATAAGTCATGGTCCTATCAACAGTAAGTTTGCAAAGCAGGTCCCTCTATCTGTAGCCTAGATTTCTTCAAAGGCTCATGTCTGGATTTAACACCTGGTTTGTCTACTCTAACTTAAGCTGCAGTTGTTAGCATGTAAGGCTGAAGCTTATATAAGTAGGCTAACCAAACTTTAAATTGAAGTCAAGATTTCAGACAAGCATCCGTTTTGAAGAAGTTTGAGTCAAATAGCTATGCTACAGTGGTAGCATACATGTAGGCTACTACAGGCTTCAAACCCCAAAGCCTAGGAAAATCTAATGACAACTAAAATGATCCAATACATTACACTCAAATGATTAAATGTGTTAAAAGTCTCAAAGATAACCGAGTTCATACCTTCTTAATCCTCCAGCTTGGTTTAAGAGTTTGACAGAGGAGCATAAAGTAGCCTAACCTACCACAGTCTCGAATAAATGCAGACACAAACAGTTTTCCCATATCCGGTTTTACGGCCAGGTAACATAGACTGTAAATATTACCAGGTAAGTGGGATAACTTGCTTTCAAAATAAAAGCCCAAAACGATTGCACAAATAACATGGAAAATAGAATAAGCCTCATATCATGTAAGTTTCTGGATTAATGGACCCAATTAGATATTGACATTTAATTATATAATTTTAAATGCTATTTACAAGCTCAAAGACTTAGTAAAAATGAAAAACAACCCCTGTTGTTCTCGTTTTTTGTTTAAACTCCAAGCTGTGTATTCTATGTATTAAGAGCATTTTTCATGGATATATTTTGAAAATATGTGCATGAAACATATGCAAATGGTAAATGGACTTGTGTGGCTTGTATAACTCTTTTCTAGTCTTCTGACTTCTCAAAGCACTTTTTTACAATGCAAATCACACTTAACCATTCACACCCATTCACTCACACTGATGACAGAGACTTCTATGTAAAGTGTCCATCAGTGTCAAATGATGAAATAATAATAATAATAATAATAATAATAGAAATAATAAAATTTACTAAATCATTAACTCTGTCTTGGACTCTTCCCAGAAAAAGTACTTCAACAACATTTTATATCCACCATATTCCTGCATGTCACCAAATATTGTTGTAAAAAAGAAGTGAAAGCTAATGAAATTAGATTCCACTTTATTCAAATATCAAAGTAACAACAAAGCAAAGTTCAGTTGAAAGGGCAAAATATGTTAAAGGGTGACAGCTTTGCCACATACAATTATACACACAAAATGCTTTTCATTTTGACTATACATATTTGTCATTAACTTACCACATTAAAAACTTTAAATTGAAACAGAGCCATAGATTCTTAATGGAAATGTGCAAAATCATTTTTTAAATCAAACTAACGTTACATAAACACAAACTTTCTGAACCACGTGAATACGTTATACAAAGCTGAATGTCTAATTGGACGGCACTTCAGACATAACTGCAGAGCTTTGTGTTCTAAAGGCTAAGTTTTGAAAGATAGAAGTGCTCCGGCCATTGCCTCGCTCGGTGATATACCTTGTGGGTTTGTTGCAGCGTAAAAGTTGCATGAGATGTCTTCTGAACTTCTGTGAGAGCATATACAGCAGAGGGTTCATACAGCAGTGAGAAAAAGCAAGGATACGAAAAATTTCAAAGGCCACGGAGAAATTTTCTCTTGCATTACAGTCTTTCAACTCGTGAAAAGATGCAAACAATAACATAATATTGTAAGGTCCCCAGCAGATGAAAAATGCTATGACAATACATAACACCATGACTACAGTCCTGTACCTTTTTCTGTTTGAGGCCTGCAAGACTGTCCAGAGGATGGCAGAATAGCAGAAAGCTATGATGGCAAATGGGAAGAAGAAGAGCAGTAACACTTGAAGATGATTTGCCAGGTTGACATCAGCTTCATTAGATTCCTCCTCACACCCAATGCCATTATTCCCCCAATCTACCACCTTTACTTTGATTGCATCGCTCACAGATGCAGCAATGCTGATGATCCAGGCAGCTGCACAGAAAACCTTTGCACACCTCTGCCTCCTTACAGGGTTGCATGGCCAGTTGTGTAGCACCACTGCTATGAAACGATCCACAGTCATGGCAGTCAGCAGAATGACACTACTGTACACACCAACATAGTACGCAGCAGTGTTGAATTTGCAGGCGAAATCACCAAAGACCCAGTGGTGCATGTGATCGACAGCCCAGAATGGAAGTGTGATGGTGAAGAGCAAATCTGCGCATGCCAGGTTTAGGATGAAGACATTTGTGACATTTTTCACCTTCTCATAGATGACAACAACACATACAAGGAGAACATTGGCTATAAGACTTAAGATGAAGACCAAAATGAAGAAAACACCACTGAGGGTATTGAAGTCAAACATCTCAGGACACTCAAGATGATCAGTGTTGTTTAAATCTCTGATGCCCATCGTGGAGAAGTTCATCATTGTAGGTTTCTAGGTGAGGGCATGGCAAATGTTATAAACATAGCAGATTACAGAGATCAACCTATTAGTAGTTTGCAATAAAATAAACTTTGAGAGATATTAAAAAAATGGAGAAAAACTAAATAAAAGGTTGTTTACCTTTTAATAAGAAGAGTAAGAACCTTTCCCTGAACATCAGTTGCCACGTCTTATGCTGAATTGAAGTGTGGAGAACAAGCCAACCAAATAAAGAGATAGCTCATTGTTCCTCTTTTTGTTTCACATTAAGTCAGAATTGCAGCAACAGTTTTACAGTTTGAGCATGAACATTACTGCAAAGTCATTTCCGTCTAATCAACACTAAAGGATGACCAGCAGATTGAGCAGATTGCAATGAAAATACTTCTTTTTAAAAGCCTTTATACTTGCATCCAGCAGTGAAATCCATCAAAAACACACAGATTGTGATGACAACACGTTAAACGGTCAAAAAACCTTTTGCCCATCCGGGATCACACCCACATACAAAATGTATACCTGAGCTGTAGACGTAGAGACACCCACAGTCAATACAAAGAACTACTGCTAAATAGTCATATATGAGAAACAATAGTTTTCGCTCTTAAATCATCATAAGCTAAGAATTTGTAATTGATCACAAAACATTTGTTTAAAGGCTTTGATCTCTAGTGGTTTTTGTTTAAAATACCAATGAAATAGGAATTAGGTTTCCTTATAGGCCTATGGAACCTGGAGTTCAGGCTTTACAGCTGCTTTCTCTTCCAACTACATAGAGAACTCATCACCACTTGTGAGGGATGTGATTGTGAGTCGGCTTTGCCTGTTGCGGATGCTGCTGTTGCCATTGCCCAAGCACTTCAGCATCTTCTTCAAGTGGTTTTTAAATTTAACCCCCACAAACACATAAAACACTGGGTTGAGGCAGCAGTGTGAAAAGGCAAAAAGTCGGCTAACAAAGAATGTGTAATCCAGTCGTTCGGAAGATTTACAGATTGCAGGGAGTGCATTTGAGTCAGCGGGTGGTTTTGGCCAGAAGTACAAAGACTTTAGGAAAATTACTATATTGTAAGGAGTCCAGCCTACAAAGAAAACAACCATTAAGGTAAAAATTAGCTTTAAAGTTTTGTTCTTTCTTCTTTGGGCAGGGGGACGCAGCAAACGACACATGATCTGAGAATAGCAAAACAGGAACACTATTGAACTAATTATAAAGAGGATATTTTGTTGGTAGATTCCCCACAAGCTCCAGAAAGAGTTCATGTACACACAGTGATTCTGGTTCTGGACTTCGGTGAAGAGGAAGGCTGGACTGGCGAGCAATACACTCGAGGCCCAAATAGTGACACATGCAAGGACACTGTAGCAGCAAGTTGGTGACACTAGGGCCGAGAGAGGATTCATGACGGCTTTGTAACGGTGAGCCGTCATCAGGATGAGGATGATACCGCTGCTGTAAAAGCCAACACAGAAGACAAAGTTGACTATTTTGCATGCAGCATCCCCAAACGTCCATCCATACATGTGGTAGTAAGCAAAGAAAGGTAAGCCCGTGGTGAAGAAGAGATCCGACACTGCCAGGTTCAGGATGAAGGTGTTGGTTAGGGATTTGAGATTCTCATACTTTGCCAGAATCCAAATGACCAGGATGTTTCCAAACAGACTCAGGAGCACCACAAATGAGAAGAAGATTGGCGTGATGTTGGCCCCAAAGTGTATAACGCTTGTTTTGTTGCACACTTCATCTTGATAGTCATCGTCATAGTAATTCTCGTAGTCATTGGTGCCTGTAGCGGTGGCAGTAAAGACTTCAGTTGTAGCCATTTTCTTCCAGCTGGAAGAGAAATTTAAAAAAAGAGAAGTTATTTTTTGAGTTTGTAGTTGGATTATATCAAATAGCTTCAAGGGTATAAGCACATTTGACTTACTTGATACGGCTTAAGCCATATTGGTAGTTTCGGTTTAATTTCCCTAAAATTTGCAATCCATTGTTAAGATATTAATCTCTAACAAATCTCAATGAACACAAAGGAAAGTATTTTTGAATAACATTTAATATAGAGGTCTGAATAAACAAAAATATTACATTTGTTTAGATTGGTGTCTGGAGGTACTGTCACTGCTGGCAACACAACTAAACCACACACTTTATAATATTCTAACATTTTCACATTCTTACCACATACACATCCAATTTCTCACATTAACAATATGTAGCTAACATACTGTATTTTGTCAACATGTACTCTATGTGTTTACATTTAGTTTGCTGGACATACTTTTCCTTATTTTTCTTATATCTTCTAATATATATGTTTATGGAGTAGAATGCATTTTGTTGTTGTTGCCTATATATGTGTTTCCTTGTGGTTGTCCCTCCAGTAGTGCATTGCTCCCTTATAATACAATTTCAATCAAGTTGTCTTTTGACAAATAAATATAACTGGTGAACAAAAATCCATTGAAAGACATTTTGATTAGTTTGTAAAATGCTTATAATGAATGTATGTGTATATATTTCAAACTTTGTACAATTCCTAAACAAATTTGTATGACTGGCAAATGTATCAGCGAAAGAATAAAAACAATTGATCGCATAAAAAATAGTTTACTTTACCTTTAGTATTTCTCAGTCCTTTTGCACGCACAGGAGCTCTTGTGCTGATGACGCTCCTTATATATCTACCACAAAGGTGAACAGAAATCAGAGCTCATTCTCAGATCCACATATAACTTCTGTAGAACGACATTGTTTAACTTGTGCATGTGATCACTTTAGCGTTGCATCTGCGCATACAGCGATTAGCCTAGCTATCAGACAATCTGATTAAGTCATCTTTATTCTGACCAGCACAAATAGTCTCTGTGACTGTCGTACTATATGTGGAAAGTTGTTTTAAAATGACACGTTTTAAATAATAAAATATATTTTTTAACTGTGATGGCCAAGCAGAAACAAGTATTTACAATTCAAGTAAAAACACTTCACATATGCACAAGTAAAACAATGTTGTTGTACAGAAGTTATATGTGGATCTGAGAATGAGCTCTGATTTCTGTTCACCTTTGTGGTAGTGTCACAACCTGGCTCAACAGAGCAGTGACAAAAGAGGGAGACCACACATAGTCGGCAACATTATTCAACGTTGTTTACTTACATTATTCAACTACATAGTGTTATGCTTGTGAGGAGGTCAGTGTGTATGCAATGATGACTGTGTGTGTGTGTGTGTGTGTGTGTGTGTGTGTGTGTGTGTGTGTGTGTGTGTGTGTGTGTGTGAGTGTGTGTGTGTGTGTGTGTGTGAATGAGTATCAAACTCCAACACAAAGCACAAACAAATGTTAACAGCAGTATGCAGGAGAGAAGAGAATGCGGAGATTGAGCAAGTGTGCTTTGTAGACTCCCAAAACCAGCCTGCTCAGCTGTGCTGCATTAGAGTCCTCCCTGACTCCACCCACATCTACCTGCAACAAGGAGAACACAGCCAGCAAAGGGAAACAAACAGGAGAAGGCCAACCTCGAGGCCGTCACAGTAGACAGTAGAAGGAGCGTCTCCAGCACAAGAGCTTGAATCTAAGCTACTGTGATTGGCTGAATAGGAAGGAGACATCTGATTGGCTACAAACATTTCCCTGCTGAAAAAAAATACATTTGTGAATCTAACCCTCTAACCACGGCAGGGGAGTCTCAAAAATCCCACACACAAATGCAGTGAGGTCCACAAATGACAAACAGTTTGTAAATGCAGACTGAACAGTTTATATATTTGTGGATTTCTATTACATATATACAAAACTATAAATATTTGTGTGTGAATCAGAAATACATTTGTGAATCTTATTTTTTTTTATTTGTGGATTTGTTTTACATTTATATAGAATTAAATATGTGTGTGTGTGCATTGAAATACATTGGTGAATCCTTCTGTGTGCATTTGTGAATATTGAGACTGATCTAACTCCATATAGAACAACATTCTTAATGGTTATTCATGTGTTAGAGACCTGTTTCATTAAACATTGGGTTAAAAAAAAAAAAAAAAAAGCACGAGAACGGGTCTCATCGTTCTGTTTATTTACCATTTGAACTCTCAACCGAACTAGGATGAAATGCCGCAGCAGTAACGAGCGACCATTTGTCCATTGGACCCGTCAATCATTCGCAGTGCCCGCCCACGGCGATAGCAAGTTTCTGCGGTATCACCTACAAACTGGGCACTCGGGACAATTTAAACAATCAAGTACGTGTGTAATTGAACTATTTATTTTATGTTGAAGAGTTTGCCTTTATGTTCAATCTTCCTGAAATGCTCTTTCATAGAATTTTACAGCGGAACCAGGAAATGAGGAGCTGAGAACAGGTGCATTTCTGGTAGCTCACGCCAGCTTCCGACAAATCGGTGTGTTTGTCGGTGGGTTTGTTGCGATTGTTACGCCGCTAAAGAAGTGAATGAAGTCAACTTTGCTGGCTTGTTGTGGTATCTTTCAGATAAAAGTGACTACATGTCAGCTGAATGGTAACACATAATGAGGTTGTGATTCGCTTTCACCTGCCGTCATGTTGTTGTAAAGTGTCCCCTTCAATACATAACCTCAACAAATTCATGTACCCTTATTTATATAATCTGTCTCATTTGAGAAGACCTATTCGGTATGCAGAACTCAGAGCTCACACTTTTTTTTTTTCTGCAGAGGTGAAACTCATTGGTCGCAGATTGTTTCACGTTTGATTGTGCACTACTTGTATTTGTAGTTTTTTTTTTTTGGGGGGGGGGGGTTGGCACAGATATAGAAGAGTGTTTACATCATGAGGGGTCTATATAAAATATGTCCCTGCACTAATCATTCCCTCTGTGTTTTTTACACTTCAAGCAGATCACTGCCCTCACTCCACTATGGCCTCCTCCTCATCAGTTGGAGATAATCAACTGCAGAGGATAATCAGAGATCTCCATGGTAATAAAAATATTCACACTTAAAGTAAACACGATTTTTTTTTTATATATATACAGTGAATTGCTCTGTGTGCCTTGCTGCAGGTTTTTGATGTTTACTTTATGAATTCATTATGTGTGTAAAAAAGGAAATGGACCAAACAGGAGAGGTTTAAGTATAAAGACGAATCTGTACACAAAATCTATAACTCCCAGAGCTATCAGAAGATGTTTGCATTATTTGTGTACACACTAATATGATTTTATATCTGTGCATGACTTAATTTGTTAATAATGCTTTTGCTGTCTTGTTTAGACGCTGTGTTAGAGTTGAGTAAAGAGCACAAGGAGTGTGGTGAACCTGTGACCGATGACAGCGCCAACCTGCACAAGTTCTTCTACAAATTAGAATACCTGCTACAGGTACGGTATCACATGGCTCATTTAAAGTTGATGTCTAGGTTTTTTTTCCTGTGTTATCCAGTTTGAAAGTATGTTCATATCACTCTCCACAACAGTGATTACCAATTTGGGGTCAGTCCTTAAAGGGGGTCACAATGTGGATCTTTAGGGGTTGTTGTTTTTTTGTATTTGTTTTAATCCTCTCTTAGATACTCTATGTGGGTCATGACTTGTCATAAAACTCTAAGATGCAACAAACTGTTGGGTAACTTTGTTTTGGGTTGACCTGTCCTGACCTCACACATACAGTATGTGTCTTGTTATAATATGTGTGACTAAGCCTTATTTGGCTACAGTCATGGAACCAGTCATGTAGAGGGCTCTTGATACCAGATTGTGGAACACAGCTGAACCACAAACGCTGAATCAAGAATTTACAACATACTCAACAGTGTCAGACTAACCACCATGTCACTTTGAACACTGTCATTTGATGCAACAATAAGGTGCTTGTTTGTGGTTTTCAGTTTGACCAGAAAGAGAAGACAACCTTTCTTGGTCAAAGAAAAGACTACTGGGATTACTTCTGTGACTGCCTGATTAAGATCAAGGGAGCTAACGACGGCATCCGTTTTGTAAAGTCCATCCCTGAGGTAATCCTCCTCTGCAACACACAAACACGCACACGCACACACACACACACACACACACACACACACACACACACACACACACACACACACACACACACACACACAGTCACCCTCAATGCCTCGGCTCTGCCATAGCGTGTCACACTTGCAGACACACAAATACACAGTGACTGTATAACCAGGTAACTAATCCTGTGCTCAGTGAGGTACAGTAAGACGCATGCTTCTAATTTACTTGCTGCCTTACGCCCGTACCTGCTGCACTGTACTGTGTGTACCTCACGCTCTATCCTGGGAATTCACAGTGGTGAGCTTCACAGTGGAATACCTGTAGTAGTCTGAATTTGTACTATACATAATTGGTAGCCTGTTTAGTCTCCAATGTGTCTTCTATCGAGGGTTGGTTTGTGTTTGTAAAGCTTAAAGAGTTTTTGTTTTCAGGTGTTTTTCCCCTTGAGGGCTATAGGCATATACAAGCCATATTGATATTTCTAATATGTCTGCATTTAAAAATAATTATGATTACATCACTGTGCTTGATATTAACTCAGTAAGTCTATACATTCCAAGAAAATTCATTTTAAAAGGTTAAACTGCAGTGACTTCCAGCCAATAGTCCTTTTGCCATTCCTTTTTTTTTTTTTTTTTATTGTAATATTGACAGAGAATTCAAATCCAGCATCATTTTTGGATTAATGATGCACAGTGACACTTTTGTGGTGTAGTGAAGGGCTGTGATAAAGTATTATTGTTATCACCAGCTCATCTGCCCTTTCTGTTTTCTGTTACTATGCTTGTTGTTACCATGAGTCAGACCTGAGGTTGTCTTTTTTCATCTTCAGATGTCTTGTTTTTGTCCGACCAACAGACTAAAGATTTTTCTTTGATGTTCATTCTGTAAATGAGGAACAAAAAGCCTGCAATCATCATATTTTAAAGACTGATACCAGGGTCAGCATATACCCTCATACTGGTTATTTCTTGATTTAAAAGTGTGGTACTCTTACGTAAAATATTACTTTTACTCTTCTTGTTCCTGTCAATCAGTCACTGCCATAAATGAGTCTCCAGCTGGTGTCCTTATGGGAGATCTGTGGGCCTGTTCTCTTGCTTAAATCCATCCATCTGCTTATGTAGTGGGAGAGTGTGGGCTGACAGACTCTGTAGATTACGTGTCTATACAGTGATTACCTTTGAACTTTGACTTTCTTAAATGTTCTTTTCAGGACGACTTTTTGAATAAAGGCTATTTAACACAGGGGTCTATGAACAACTAAATCTGAAATAATAAGAAAACTTTTTTATTTAGTTTGAAGCCCTTCTTCCATGCAGCTCCACAGATGTCAGATTTCTTGTTTTTCCATGCTTTATATCACTGTAAACTGAACATCTACACATTTTGGGCTGTTAGTCCGAGAAAACAACACAACATTTGAAGAGGAATCCAAAAATCTTACAAAAGCATTACCGCAACGGGTTTCACAAACCAAAAAAAAGTAACATCGTTGATATAATCAAATCAGTCAAAAAACAACAACAGAGAAATCATGCTGAAGGGACTTTTTTTCGGAGTCAGAAGGAACAGGTTTTCTTGCATGTGGAGAAAAGTTTGGGCATCTCTGCAGCACCACACGACTTCATTATAACGCTTTTTTGTCACTTTTTTTTAACTGTATACACACTTCAGAGTTAAGGGTTGTACTCATGGTAATATTTTAATAAATTATGCATGCTCTAATAGTTGCTGGAGGTGAAACTTGACGTCACTTTTAAACACAAATGATTATAAAAAGCATGGCCACTTTACAGTTTGCCCTCTATGACCAGGCTATAAAAGATCAATTACTGGCCACCGAAGTCAATCCACATCACAGTGAGGTAATGTCTGATTGTAGAAGTACACTAAGTGTGTTTTTTTGTGTGTTCTCAGCTGAAGACATCACTGGGGAAAGGAAGGGCCTTCATCCGCTACTCACTTGTTCACCAGCGACTTGCCGACACGCTGCAGCAGTGTCTAATTAACCATAAGGTCACAAGGTCAGACAACATATATGTAAACACTCAAACATTACACTGCAAACATATTCCAAACATGTTGTCCTGAGTGTTGCCTAGGTAGTGTTTGCCCACGTAGTGTTTGTATTTTGAAAGTCTCCTTTTATTGGGAAGTGTGTCTCTCCCTTCCTTGTTTCTGTGTCATTTCTGTTTTTGCTGAAAACACAACAGACACTAAACCAAACCAAACCCTCCCACGGTCTCATCTCACTTCCTCAGCCTTTCATAAAACCCTAAAGTCAGTCTTTTCGTATTATTTGACAAGGAAAGTCATTTTTTTTTTTATGTGCATTGAGTGCATCAAGCTTTGGTTGGCAACTTTTTTTCCTTTCTTTGTTCATGTTCGTATCATTTTGAATTCAATTCAACTTGTATTAGTCAAGTAAAGTTTAATTTATTTATGAAGCACATTTAAAAAACTACTCATGTGGGCCAAAGTGCTGTACAAGCCAGACAGACTGTAAAATTAAAATAATGCCACAACTAAAGACTAAGAGCACACACATTCACAATAATACACAAATACTAAAGCGAATGAAATTTAAGAATAAAATGGATTAGAGCAGAGATTAAAGCCATAAACAGAACATTGATTTTATTAGAAGCATGTGCTTCTTTGTTTTATGACAACAATCAGGAAATGAAACACTCTGACAAAAGAAGGGCACTTCAAGGTGGTGTGATACACTTAGTGATGGAAACTATAACCTGTAGAGTCCAATGCTGTGTCATTGTCCACCAGAAGTAATCCTGAAGTGTTTGTTTATGTGTTTGAAGTGGATTAGAATTGGAAGGAGCTCAGAAGGGGAACGCTGGGAGTTTTTAGGTTGGATGCTTTAAACATTAGACTTATTCATGCTGTGTTTCCAAAGTGTCCTACCTCAGCTTCATGTTATATAATAACAACAAAAAAATATCAATGCTTTTATTCAGAGTGACCATAAGGATTTATCTCCAGAACTGTAAGCATAATCCTCGAGTAAAGTACTTTAACTTAATCAAATGTTTAGATCGCTACAACAAACCAAAACAACTTCCTTTAAAATCCTTCAGATAACTTCAGACGTTTGTAGCTGTTTGTGCTCTTTTGGTTGATCGTTCTTTTTCACTCTGTCCAAAGATCTTTATAAATAATGCTCATTAACAACTTTGGCATTTGTGAATCATTTCAGGATCTTAGAGGATTATTATCATGCAGGAATCCGAATCCACTGTAAAACAAGATAGTGTAGCTTTTTGCCAAAACATGTGTGTGTCTATTTTCTTTGTATTATGTCACATGGTGTTTGTTTATGTTTTTCCACACACAGTGACTGGTATTATGCCAGAAGTCCGTTTCTCAAGTCTCACCTCACTGCTGACATAATCAACCATCTTTATGAGCTCAACCAGATCCAATTTGATGTGGCAGCCAGAGGTTACGACCTCGACGCAGACTGGCCAAGCTTTGCAAGGTAACACATGAACAGCTGCAATGTTTCTTTAACACTTTAATCATCAGTTCTGCTTTGTTCTTGTTTTTGACATCATTTGGATGTAGGGGTTTTAAAGATGTAATGTTGGGCTCTTCATGACTTTTATTGGAGAGAGAGAGAGAGAGAGAGAGAGAGAGAGAGAGAGAGAGAGAGAGAGAGAGAGAGAGAGAGAGAGAGAGAGGAGAGAGAGAGAGAGAGAGAGAGAGAGAGAGAGAGAGAGAGAGAGAGAGAGAGAGAGAGAGAGAGAGAGAGAGAGAGAGAGAGAGAGAGAGAGAGAGAGAGAGAGGAATGTCATGCAGCAAACCATAGCTATAGGTCGGGTTTGAACCCGGCTGCCCGCTTTGAGGTATGTAGCCTCTGTACATGGGACACCCCAGAACTAGGTGTTTTAAATGAATTAATATTTATTTTCATGTCATTTACATGACCCATCCCACATGGAATTATTCTGACAAACTATTTCACATAAAGAGATTTTTGGCTTTCAGGCAAGTTATACTTAACATACTTTTCACATTTAAAATCTTCCTTAAATAAACTAAGTTCTCAGCTTTGGCTTTTGCCAGAAATCTTCTGCCCTTGACTTTGTACATTTGAGAGCCGCACTTGAGATCTTAACTCCTCAATATCCACCCTCACTATGTTTAAATAATAACAAGGAAGAGTGAGTACTAAATCTGCGTCGGGGTTAGAAATCATTTGTCAATTATTCATTCATAGACGTGATGAGACGTCTAATCTGAAATCCTGCACCAGTTTAGTGCAGCACATGTACAATTGTGCTGCAAAAGGATAACGTATTTCACAACTTGAAGTAACACTTAATTAGCCGATCAATCTTCACATTCACAGCTCTTTTTTTTTTTTTTTTTACTCAAGTGTGTGTGTGTGTTCACTATGTGGGTGCCCACATTGTGAGCGTTGAACGCTGTTACTCACGTCAGCACGTTTGCCACAACTATTCACTTCCTTGTTGTCACAGTCACTCCACAAGCAGCGGACGTTAGTTTTTAATAGCGTTATGTAACAGTATGTTGTTGCTCTGGTTGCACCACATTACTGTGAATCTTAATCACGTGTAATGCTTTACAGAAACTCGTAGTCCGGCACAGACTATTACTGGGAAGTCATCTAGAGGGGGGGGGGTTGAGCTCACACATGTCAAACACATTATAAACAAATATACGGGCGATAACATTAACAGACACTGTTTCATGAGAGTGGTTGTTACAGATTACTAAACGATAATGGTATCATAATTACACATCTGGATTGATGAATTTATCCCGCATTAACAATCATAAATCATTGATGAAGATGAAAACATCCTTTGCCTTTTAGATGCTCCTTCATTTTCAACTTCTCATGACACACGTGTGTCAGCTTTCTGTTCAAACGCCTCCTCCTTAGATCAATACTTTAAATATATAATTATTAAGAAGTAATGAATTAGGGGCGCAGGATAGCATAGTGGTTATATCACGCGCCTCATGCACAGAGGCTGTAGTCCACGTTGCAGCGGCCGTGAGTTCGAATCCAACCTCAGGCCCTTTCCTGCAGGGTCGTCGCCCCCCCCCCCCCCACCTCCCACTCTCTCCTCCCAACATGTCCTGTCTCTTTTCAGCTGTCCTTTCCAATACTATAAACTATTAAACTACTAACTACTAACAAATACTATAAATTACTGTAAATTAAAACCTACTTAGTACTTGGTCAGAACCTGCACAGTATATGCTGGAAATTGGTACGGAATAACAAATAAATAGGTACTGTAGTTCAGCCGCTTAATACTCCATTTTAAATTGAAGTTTCTTTTCATTGTCTACTAAGTATTTTTTCCATGTTTGTCTTACTTGCACTATTTAATCAGGTGTTTTGAAACATAATGTTTGATTTCTGATTTTCTTCAAGGCGAACATTAGGCACTGCCTCGTCAGCGTTCCCGTGGAGGCCTCCCAGCCGCTGCTCCAGTGTCAACAGTCTTATTAGCAGCTACTCACACACACAGGTCCAAACATACTTAATATAAATCATCTGCACAGACAGTCCTGTTCAAATACTTGTGTGAGTTTGACTGAACTTTTCAAAGCACCTGACCACATCTCTTATTTTTTCTCTAATTAGGCGCCTGAGTTTCTCCCAATCCCAGACCTGAATCATAGTCTCCTTGGTGAACTAGGTGAATTGGGGGAACCTTCTCCATGTAGCATCGCAGAGAACCTCCGCATTGAGCTCGACCAGTCCGAGCTCAGACAGCAAGAGCTTCTTGTACGTGTTCAGGAGTTAGGCAAAGAGGCTGATGAGTTAAAAGGAGTTGTTAAAGACCTTCAAGGCAAACTATTAGAAGCTCATGAGTCCTCTGAGCAAGCCGTGTCTACAGCGGCCCAATTCAAACCCGAATCAAATCATCTGGAGAAAGCAAATGATGTTCAAACCTGCAGGGAAGATATAAAAAAGGAACTTCAAGACAGACTCACGGCAGCTGAGAACAAAAATATGGAGCTTCTGTCCAAGTTGGATGAGGCTCTGAATGAAAAGGGACAACAAACAGCTAGCTACTGCGACTCAGCCTGGAAAATCCAGGAACTCCTGGATAAACTCAAGACAGCAGAGGAGGAGAGGTTTGAGGCAAAGAGAGAGGCGGAGGACAGGGCCAGGCACTCTGAGCGTCTGTCCCAGGAGCTTAAGCTCAGACAGGAAGAGTTGAAGGGAAGTGAGGAGAAGCTGGCTGAAGTAAAAGCCGGAGCTCATGACGAACGAGAGAAGGCGCTCAAGCGCCTGGAGGATCTTCAAAGTGCAGTCGGTAGAATTCAGGGGGCGCTGACTTTGAAGGAGAAGGAGTCGGGGAACTTGAGAGCTCAGCTTCAGGATCTACAAGCATCACTGGAGTGCAGAGAACGGCAGGCAGAGGAGCTGAGGAAAAGACTGCACGAGGAGAGGGAGGAGGTGGAGCAGAGATGTAGCAGGAGCAGTTTCCAGAAAGAGGAACTCGAGAGCCAGATACTAGACGTAAGAATAACTCTGAAAAGCAGAGACAAAGAGCTAGCCGCTAGCTCAGAAAGAATCAAACATCTAGAGGAGCAGTTGGAGAAGCTAAACGTTGAGAAGGAAAGCTTGAGCTCTAGACTTTCTGATAATGAAGAGTCCTCCTGTGATCAAACTGAAAACCTTGAGGACTTCAATACAGGACTTCAATACCCAATGTAGCAACCTCAAGGAAATGAATGCTACACTGCTCCAAACAGTTAAGCAGAGCGAGGGAAGCATTACAGAATTGACTGAGAGCAGAGCGGTCTTGTTAGACCAGCTAGCATCTTTGAGGGCCTCTGAGAAACACTTAAAAGGCAGAGTTGATGCTGCAAAGATGTGTGTGGAAGATCGAGAGAAGAAGCTTCTGGATGAAAACCTTCATCTTGAGGAGATTGTCCAGAAACAACTCTGCCAAAAGGACATATGTGATGCTCAATTCAAGAAGCTCGAGCAGGAGAATAAGGAGCTTCTTCAGTTACATTCAGCATTGAAGATACAGTTAGCCACAACTCAACAGGAATTAAACTCACTCACTGCCAAAGCTGCACAGTTGGACAAGAACCTTGTAGTGTCCCAAAGAAGCCAAGGGGAGTTGCTCGAAAAACTTCAGGAAACTGAGTGTAAACTGAGAGAGCAGACTGTTAAATGTGGACTTCTGCAAGCTAGAGCCGAGGAGCTGGAGAACAGGTCTGTGGAGCTACACGATGAAAAAGGAGCTGCCGAGAGCAACGAAAAAACACAGAAGCACCATGATGAGCATCAGACCTCTTCGCTGGAAAACAAAGAGGCCCCGTTCCGGCTGGTTATAGCTGAGGCTCAACTGGAGCTCAATCTAAGGGAGGTGCATCGGCTTCAGGAGGAGGTAGTGGAGCTCAGGGCTCAGCTTTTAGCAAGAAGTGAGGAGAGGCTGAAGGTTCAGGCGCTGCAGGAGGTGACAGAGTCCTCCAGAGAAGACCTCCGGGTGTTATCAGAACAACTCAAAGTCCAGGTGGAGGAGCTAAACCGCAAGCACGTGGATGAGATTCTTCGTTCCAGAGAGCGAGAGGAGGCTCTCATACGGGAGCGTGACGTTGAGGCTCAGGCTCGAGTGGGACTGGCTGCAGAGGTGACAGCCTCCAGAGATGAGCTCAATAAATGGAAGATGCGTTATGAAGCCCTGTGTCTGGAGAACAGTGAATCTAGAGAGGCGCTGCATAGAGCAAATACAGAAACGGCTGAACTCGGCGTGCACGTGTGTATGCTCACTGCCGAGAATGAAGAGGCTCGTCTACGCTGGGAGGGTTTGTCAACAAGGCTGCAGGAGCTGGAGGAGGAAGCCGCCAAGGAGCCAGAGAGGTTGAATTCTGGCATGGAGCAGCTACGCCAGGAGAACCAGCAACTCCTTGATCAGCTCCACAGCGAGAAGGGTTTGTTAGCAGTGAAGCAGGAGCTGCAGCAAGAGCTGAGCCTGGCCCAGCAGGAAGCTGGAGCTGTGCAGAGGACGAGCCAGGAGGAGATTCAGGCACTCCGCTTCCAGCTCAGCAGCCAAGCCATGAACCACAGCAGCCAGCTGCAGGTCAGCTACATACAGTTCACCCAAAAAAAAAAAAGCTTAAATGCCTTTATATACATTTAAGAAACACAATAATGGTAGGTTTGGTTTTGAAAGATTATTTCTTAACATCTTGTAAACTAATATTTTTTTTAAATCAATAATTAGTTATTACAGAAGAACGGCAATTTCTCTGCCTAATATGGACAACCAAGTTCCTAATTAACCTTTTTTTTTTATAAGAAAGTGCAAGGCAACAACTAAAAAAAAGGAAGTAATGGAGCATTGCTTACTGTTGGAGATAAACTCTAGTTTTTTTAAATAATACCACCAAGTCAGAATGAAATTGGAAGTAACTTCACTTGGCCTCTTGAAGTCTGATTAAGCAGTTTTAATTGCTGAATTCAGGCTTTTTTATTTTGCTTGAGCAACTAACCTGTAGCCAGAAATGCTGGGTAACAACCTGCATGCAGTAGAGTGCATAAAATGTACATTTCAGTTATGTAAGCATTGTCAGTAAATGTTTTTTCCTGATGACTTCTGTGGTACGTGTTTCTATCTAGACTGTGGATAAAGAGTTACTGGAAGTGAAGTCACAGCTCACGACTGAACAGGAGGAAGTGGTTGACCTGAAGAACAAACTCAAAATGTTAGAGGTGAGAGGATGTCCTCCTGAATGTCCTGAATCCTGCAAAAATGTTTGAGCATAATCAGCAGAGTATTCTGGCCCCTGTCTGATCGCCAGAGGAGGGATGTTTTGATTCATGCTTCTGCAGTCATACTACATAAATGTGGATTTTAGGATGAAAAGGACATTGTTAATCTGTTAAACATAACTGCAAAGTGATGTTTCTGACAAATTCATATATGTACAACTCTTATGAGTATTTTTTGTGTCTTGGATTGATGAGTAAAAGCACGTGCTTCAGTTGCATTGTGTATCGCAGCAGTTGAAGTAATCATAACATTGTTGTCTCCGGCATAATTCACAAAGAAGCAGAAATAATGTGTTGCTTTGCTGTACTGATTGCAGGCTGAGAATCAGAGATATTGCCAACAGATTGAGCAGAAAAACATCCAGATGGCCGAGTCTGAAAATCTCATCCAGCAGAAAGACGACGAGATAATCCATCTGAAAGGGAATTTATCAAGGTGAGATACTTTATTCATAATCACACATTCTGGACCAAATTACAGTTCTGTGGGGAAAAAAAGCCTTTTTATCTTTTTGATCTTGTTTGTTTGGATCAAAATGTTGATTTGTTTTTGTGTAGTGGGCGTTTCCTGGGATAATTGTTGTTAATTGTTATTTTAATTCAAACCTAAAGCTGCGTTCACTTGATCAAAGTCACACACACACAAAAAAAGCTTTTAAATAAGTTTCTGTGTGTTGATGTATACAGGTCTGATGAAGGTCTTGCAGCAGCTCAGAAAACCTGTCAGGAGATGTGTGAAAATCTTCGGAGAGCCACGCAGGACAAACAGAGCTTTGATCTGAAGACAGCTGCTGAACTTGATGATCTTTACCGCACCAAAATCAATCTGGAGGAAAGGCTTGTAGAACTCATTAGGTATAAACACCTCGGATCCACTCTTATTCACCTTTGCCAACCATTGTTTTCTCCTTTTTTTCTTTGTATTAGTGAATTTAATTAGTTTTAAATATGTAACGGTGGATGATCCCTATGATCCCCTATATTTGTTGAAACGGTCTTCAGTCGTGTTTTTTTCAAATGCCTGCACACAAACCACCTGTCTTCAAAATCTGCTGTACACTGTGTGCTTTTATCACATGCATTAAAAAACGCTTGACGGCGCTCTCTGCAGGGAGAAAGACGCACTGTGGCAGAGGACAGACGCCCTGGAGTTTGAGCAGAAACTACGGGACGAGGAGACAGAGCGGGATGTCAACTACTGTGTGGGCTGTCACACTCAGTTCAGCTGGTGGCTGCGCAAGTACAGCTGCAGGTCAGATGGTCCTCTGTCTTAACAAACCAATCATGTCCATAACGGTATTACAGCATAGTAAACTGCTGTCGATACCGATGAAATGAATGTTTTTTCTTAATTGATGAAATACAAATTAGCAGATCATTTTAGCCTCTATACTTTGATTTTACATAAATCGCCACTCGCTTAAAACATTCACAAAGTCACCAGTCATTGCAGTGGTGCAATATCCTGACATAGTCCATTGCATGTGTTTGGAGAGACATTTGACAGAAAGTCAAATGTCAGAGGAACTGAGTCACTGCCGCCCAGTGACATTTTGAGCTATATTTCCCACACTTAGACTTTCTCCAGAAAGTGAAGTAATACATTCTACTGAACAGTACACATCAACATTCTGCGTAATGGTTGCTTTGTTTCTCAGTATTCAGAAACAGAATCGCCTCTTTTATGTGAACATGTTAAAGTGAAGATACGATACATGATATGTACAAGTAGAACATACAAAATGTGTTCTTTCATTTCATTCAAAACATTTCAAAAGCTACACTGAAATTTTACCATAAAAAAAAATTGTTCAGTCAAACATCATTTAAACAATTTAAACAACATTTTATTTCATATTCATGCAGTTTTAGATCATTGAAATGTTAGAATTATCTTTGTCAAGTTTTCACAGATTGTCAGGTGTTTTACATGTGAGCCTTCATACACTGAGCAGGTTTTTTAGCTTATTATTTCACGCTTCTCCTTGCCTAACTCCATGAGGATTTATTTTAAATGTTTGACTTTTTTCGAAAATCGTTTGGCACCTATTTAAGAAGATAGGCCCGGACACTTGCTCAAATGCCACAAAAAGTTTTAATTGATCACAACGTTTCCACCAGAGGTCTTCTTCAGGTTATAATTTCAAACATTTTGTGGCATTTGAGCAGGTGTGCAGGGTTATCTTCTTAAGTCTGCTGATTTTGCACTGCCCTGCACCTAAGTGATTTTTGTTTTTTCTATTTTGATGCCTATTGCCGTTGCAGTTAGAAACTTGTTGTTCCACAGTTGTTCTAGAGATTCAAGAGACTGCTCAGTGTTTTGATCAAAGCTGAAACTAAAGATGAATGGTGCTTTAATGTTCTTCTCAACGTCTCAACTCTGTGGCCACATTCTGCAAAATCTCAGATATTTGAAGAAGTATCTTGAATGCATTTTTTATCTGATGTAATTTCCAGAAAAAGTAATCATTTTTCCAAGAATGTGTCTTTTTTAATCTTTCAAGTAAAGAGCATATTTTTGGGAAATTGATTTTAAACACTCTCAATACGAAATCTTTGCTTGATTACCTAAGTTTGTCTTCTACACTGGAATAATCTACATTCATAATGCATTTCATAAGCACTCATTACTCACCCTATTTATCTCCATCACATTGCATCTATTTCCAGACTGTGTGGGCGTCCCTTCTGCTACTACTGCTGCAGCAACACAGTGAGCACCCAGCAGGGCGGCAACAGAGAGCGCTGCTGCAGGGACTGTTACAACCAGCACAGCGCGGTGGTCGAGCGCCACCCACAGGAAGAATTGGCTACCAGCACACCAGGGACGCCTTTCCGTCGTTTGCTGCAGGCTGGCAGATCTGTGGCCAGTGTGTCAGGTAACAGAACAAAGACTCTCTCACTCTGAAGTAATGTGTCGCCTGCTGAGGCATTCACACTTTGGGTTGTGCTTGAAAACAGGATACACAGTGCTGTGAGAGTGAAGTGGAGTAATAAACATGAAACTGTTGTTTATGTCCCAGGAGCAGATGAAGGAGGTAAGCAGGATGATGGTGTTTTTGACATCATCACAGATGAGGAAGTGAGCGGGGTCTACAACAGTGAACTCTCTTTTGCCACTGCCTGCTCTCCTGAACACGGACAGCAGGGGGCAGCACAGCTGTAAGTATCTGACATGCCTTCACTCTATGGAAGAGGAGGCTGAGGTTCAGTGAGTCAGTGGTACGGATGACAATCTACAGTATATGATACTACCTTTAGAACAGTCTGTTCTGTCTATTCCAGATTTTCTTCTAATGGATATCATTCACAAAAATCAAACATTATTTTCCACAACAATATAAAACAATGGCCTGATCTGGAAAAATGAATTAGATTAACTTTTTTACAGTTTCTTATACATTCTACATTGCCTTATTATAAAAGGCTTGAGAACTCACACACATCATTGGACTCCTGCATTTCACAGGCAGCTGCATCATGTGTTTACGTCCTGGCTTCAAATACAGTATTATTATAAATTTGTTTTTGTGATATTAAATCTTATATTATGTCAGCCATTCGAGTCATTTTTAGACACAACGTATCTGTAAGAGAGAAGACATTTTTTGTAAGTTTTCTGTTTTGCTTTAATTAATTGTGCACATCTTCAAATGACAGTGCATGTAAATATGTGCTTTCACACTAACAGTTCTTAAAGTTTAAATGTTTTTTTTTACAAATGTGTCTAAATAGTTACAGGTTCGTCATCACTAAATATCTGTCATTCTTTCCAGAAGCAACAGTGCCAGTGCAGGAGAACTCACGCCAGATGAAACTGAAGACCTCATTGCTCAGGACGCGGAGATCTGCCTGCTGAAGTCTGGAGATCTCACGTGAGTTTCACATGAAGTGATAGTTCCGCTGGACAACCCTGAGAGAAGCAGGGTGTTTACTGTTTATGTGTACTGTATAGAGTCAGAGGGTTGGAGCTTTAAGCTATTAGAGGAAGTGTCTTGTGTATTATTCCGCTAAGAAGTTTACTCTCAACAGCAAAATGTGAAGTGAAACATGGCACTTCAGTGTGTTTGGTGGGAGGCATTCTTAAACGTTTCATGTGTTGTGGGTTTCATTGTTATAGAGAAAGATTAAAGGGCTCATGTCAGCAGGTACCTGCAGAAGTAAAGTGCATATGAGTAAAAAGCAAAATTTAAGGCATACAACTAGACTAACTTCAGAACTTTGAGAAGAGAACGCCCTTATTTTAACACTGTTTATCAGTTTGTGAGTCTTGAGAAGTGTATCTGCGTATGTGAACACAGCTGCATGTGATGTCTTTTACACACTGACCCCTGAGCCTTTCCCATTTGATGCATGCATACCCCACTCTCTCTGCCCAGCATCTCCTGTCTCTCTTCAGCTATCCTATCAATAAAGACAAAAGGACCAAAAAAAAACATCTTTTAAAAAAAGAAAGAAAGCTGAGTTCATGCTGTGCCAAAAGACTTCGACCTCAGCCTCACTTGGATGTTCTTCTTCTGCTAAAAGAAATAAGGCTTAACCAAAACACTGTAGAGTGTATATCTATTTAGAACATCCTCTGCATGTGTATTATGTGCCGCCGTTTTTGCTGATTAAAACGTTTCTGGTTTGACATAAGAGGCAACGCATAGTCCATAAATCCAAGCTGACACAGCCTGTTGTCATTTCAGGCCAAAATCTACATCTGACGTCACTCAGCTTGCAGAACAACACACTTAAAGCTGTGTCGAGCTGCGCTCTAAAGAAACAGCGAATACCATCAACAACAGCAAAAGCTTTATTCTCTAAACTTAACTAGCATGGATTGAGATATAATTGAAAACTAGGGAACAGTAACTTTAATGCAACACAAAGAATATCAGCCAATCGTTATATTCGGGAAGCTGAAAACATCAAATATTTAATAACTTTATTCATCTTTAACCAACACAATCTTGATGTGTTGGTGGAAGGTGAGGTTTGAATGAAAAAGGACACCTACATTTCTTGCAATGGGTGTGATGTTAGCAGAGAGAGGACCGAGGGAACTTTCAGTCTGGCTGATGTTTTGGTGTGGATAATTAAAGAGTATGATTTCTGACTTTGACTCATTTAATTGTAAAAAAAAACTTTGAGCCATCCAACATTTTATATCCTCGAGACAGTTAACTTTTAATTTGACATTAACTTTGATTTTCTTGACTTTTAGAATAATGCCTGATCTTCTCTGCAGCCTCACAATGTGGTATATATTGTAGACTTCCCTTCACCTTACCCTGTTTCATTCCCTGTGCTGCAGACTCTCTGTCCACTTCACTGTGGATGAAATCTCAGGGTTTGGAGACAGCTCTCGAGAGCTCTTCATCAAGTCCAGCTGCTACAGCACCATTCCTATCACTATGAGCAGTCCCGGTCCTACTGTCAGCTGGACGTTTACCTCTGAACCCAAGAGAATCTCCTTCAGCGTGGTCTACAGAGAGAGCGCAGAGACCCCGCTGGAGCAGGCCAAGGTGACACACCATACATGTCAGACACAATACTTTGACTTAGGGTGCTTGTCATAGCCTGGTCCATTTGATATCCCACTACATCACCAGAGACACATTCTTTCACAGCAGGCAGATTTATTGTACCAACATCTGCTAATCAGCTAGTACAAAAACAGCACAGTGGAAATACTATTTATTTATTCAGTTGGTTTTATTAACTGCAGCTAGCACAGTCCCCCAGTGAGGAGGAAATGTACTGGTACATTTTTACAGATGAAAAAAGAGTCAGCAGGACAGAGCTCATGAATGTGTTATTGCCCTCCACTCTTTAATTGCTTTAGGATCTCAACTTTTTTTTCGATATTTCATGGTACTCTGTAAAGTATAGCAATGCAAATTTGTCAAGAGATTTGATAAGAGAGGATTAGGTTTCAATGAGCAGATTCTGAACTCTACTTGATTAAATGCTCAGGTTCCCATCCCTACCTCCTCTCAGTATTCTTGGTCTTGCAGGAAATATAGTTATTTTCTGAAGTTCTGAATGTTAAACAAGATTCCTGTACTCTGTCCTCAGGTTTTGATCCCTCTGACTCGCTGCCACTCCCACAAAGAGACAATCCAGGGCGAACTGAAAGTCAGAAATGCCGGAGAATATACACTCATCTTTGATAACTCCTTCTCCAGGTCAGTTGGTCTTTGACTTTGAAGGTTTGGTGTGTTTGCTTAAAATCTTTTTAATTATTTTGCACATCATTATTATATTATTATTATTTCGCAAAGACCTGCAAAACGTGACAGCAAGGGGCATCATATGTTTTTCAATGTTCCTCTTTGTTTCCCTGTGAATCAGGTTCATCTCAAAGAAAGTGCAGTATCATCTGAGTCTAGACAAGCCTGTGGTCTACGATGGAACAGACCTCCTCTGAACATGACAGGGAGCTGAAGGAGGAGCAGGTGGAAAAGTGACTCTTGAACTCTTTAAGGTCATGATGATAATTTCAAGGTAACCATGCGCTGGAATTGGGGGACAGTTAGCAGCCTCAGTGAAAGGTTGTGGCATTTTAAAGATGTCTCTCTAAGATGTGTGACTCAGCAGAATAAAACCCAACAGGTTGAAAACAATGAAGGAAAAAAACAACTTTACACTATTGAATGTGCACTACCATTTAATAAATGTTTGATGATGCATTAGTTGAAGGTTGCATTAGGAGAATCAAACTCCTGGCTGGAAGTTTGTTGCACATTTGTGTGTGTGTGTGCGCGTGCCTGCCTGCCTGTGTTTATGTGTGCTTGTGAAAACAGGTTTTTCTTGGTCCCTGACAAGGCACTAAGAAAACCTGGCAATTTTTTTATTACATCCTTGCACACTATATTTTTGCTTTAGACCGCAATTTTTTGACAAGTCTCACATTTTTTATTATTTTGTTTTTCTTCTAAAGTACAGTCTGTCTCAAATAAGAGCTAAGTTTCTCTCTACGTTGTGGAGCACAGAGATCCAGTTCAAACCCACTTTTACTGTATGTTTGGTCTTATTTTGTGATTTCAAAATTTTACCAGTATTCAGGAGATGTATTTTTGTAGATAATTTAGATTAATTGAACTGTAGAGAGATGTCTTTGTTTGACATAACAAGGGCATCAAACATTTTGAAAAACCATGATGCTTAAAAAAAAAAAAATGAATAGAACAAAAATCACAGTTTTCATATTGTGCAGCCCTAAAACATCTACAGTATTGTCATTATTTATATTCTGGGTGTTGACATTCAACATCATCCACCATGGCCTGATACACCTACAGATATTCAAAGAGAGCTAAACCGGTATGTAGTGAAATATCTGACAGTTGTTACAGTTTCTGTTCCTTATCAGTAAATCTAGTTTAATATATATTACACTCCTGAGACATGACTGGTAATAAGAAGGGAAGTGATGTTAAAGAGAATTTCATACTGAACACATTGTGTTGTTTTAGTTGCCTAAACTACATTTGAGTTTGACTAATGTAAACCTTATTTTATTGTGACCTTAACATTACTAAAAGTGTTTTTCTTGCTTCAACGTGCTGTTAGAAAAACATGACATGTTACTAACTCTTTAAGCTGGTGTGTTGGTATCACCCTGTTGTAGAATTAGCCTTTATTGGTGGCAATGCCTGTTTGTGTTTAGAGCATGCTCTGCAATCTGTTTCTAAGTTCATGAGGATTTCTAACACATGACAGAATTTTAAAGTCTATTAATAGATGTTTTATTGTGATGCAGTAATGTTAAAGTGTAAAACAAGGAACTGGGATATCTGTGAAGGCTGCAGCACCAAGTCATCTTTCAGTTTTAACTGTTTTGAGGAAACAGGCTTTATTTCACACAAATGTCTGATAATGCTGCTGAAAGAAAGAGGTCAACATTTGTATGCATGCAAACGTGAGGGTGCACATATTCCTCCAACATGAACCCTCTGGGGTAAAACAACAGAGCATTTAATAAAATGTTTCAGTGCTTTAAATATTTAGTTCTTTTAAATTAAATTTGTATAAATGAAGGGATGATGAGTTACATTTTATCTTAAGATACATTACGCTTTTAGATGGAGAAATGTTTGTTTTAGGAACACAAACAAATATAGACATGATGTTTTTTCTTTTTCGAGTGTACTTTTTTTTTATAGATACAAAAGTGTGTTCATTAATACGGTTGTTTTCTGTTAATGTGTGATCTGAGTGTGTCAGACAGAACGATTTAAATTCAGCATTCAGCCTTCAAATACTCCAAAAATCACTTTTATACTTGAAGTTGTCTTATATGGAGGTTTATTTGAAGGTTTCAAAGTTGTAATTCACCTTTTATTTTTCAAAGAGGGGTTGTTGTTTTTTGGTCGTTTGTTCAAAATGACTTGAAAGTAATGCAACACTGTTTTGTTTCATTGATGTCTTCCACTATTTTAAAAACATTTTGTAACTTATATTTCCAACATGACACTAAAGAAGATAAACTTTTATACATATCTGATCAAGAAGGGTGATAAATTGCCAAATATATATTGGGAAGACATATTTGTCTGTTTTATTGTTTAAAGGGAGTTTCTATTTAAAGGCATTGCAACATGACTGCTGTATAATGCACTTTTTCAGAGGGCTTCTTGTCTGTATCCCATGAGCCTTTGTGCCAGTTGATGAATGTTTGTTTTCATTTGCTTTGTATGTAATGTATGTATGTATGATTGTACATTTAGTGTTCTGTCACAGGAGAGATTTAAATTTTGACTTGAATGAGTGTTGACCATGTGTTTTATTGAAATGTCATTTACATACAAAAGATTTATTATAGAGTGGATATAAGGTTGTTGACAAATAAATAAGGATTGTGTGATAACTGCTGTGGATTGTTTCTTAATTTATTCAAAGAGATCTTTATTGTCATTGCCATAAAAAAAAAAAAGTCTAGCTGCTCTTTGTCATGGCGGCACAGATAAACACAGAAACATGAATTAAATAACATAAAAGATAACATCGAAAGCACACATAATAAAACCTGGGTTGTGTGGTACCGCTGTTTTGAACCACACAGTAAACATGTTTGATTCTGTTGTACATTTTAAGGCTTTTGAGAGTATTGACTCTCTTTTGGAGCTAGCCTCGTGTGGCCAATAAAGGAACTGCAGTTTTTGACACTTACAGACTTTTTTCTTCCACTCAAGGCAATTTACACTATACATGACTGCTTCGGCGTCAGTTTTCAGCTCCACGATTGTGACTCGATGCAATTATCAATGAAACTATAAATGTTCTTTTTAAAGTTGAAAACAATAAGCGAAAATGTCTCCCATCATGTATTATTTTATTTTATGCTCATCCTTATTTCTTCCAAGTATTTTTATGAAAACTTCTTCAACATGGTTTATGTATTCGAGTTTTGTGGCTTTGAGCAGCAGCTCCTAATTAGCCTTGTCACATCATATTGTTTGACATTAGAGTCCTTCAAACGAAGTGAACAAAGGGTTAATCTTGTGTGTGCATATGCCTGCTTTAGGTCGACCATGTATATTTCAAGTATACCTGCACTAATATAATACATAAGTGGTATTTGTAGATTCAGAGGTATTCACAGCGGCTATACCCGCAAGTGCCTCAGACAGCTGGGACAGAGGGATTGGTGACGTCTGTTCTTTGGGCCTTCAGATGTCAGTCAGAAATTTACTCTGGGCCACTGTTATTTTTATTTATGGATCAATTGCGCTTTGAATAATGTGAGTGTGTGTGAGGGCTTGATTATATGTATTGGTTTGTTTGTGTTTTTCTGAGCAGTCACAAGTGCAGCGTGCTTTTGTCTAAGGTATTGTTCTGGTGTCTGTCTGAGAGATAGTGTTTATGTCGTGAGGCCATTCTGTTTCTCAAGGTTAATGATCTCATTGTAAATCATGTCACATCCTTCTCTCCCTCCTTCTCCTCCTTGACTCCTCTCTCTTGCTTTTCCTCTCCTCCTGTTAGGTGCCTTCATTGAATCTACATTTTGCATTGTGGTATTGCACACGCATGAACTTGTGTGTGTGTGTGTGTGTGTGTGTGTGTGTGTGTGTGTGTGTGTGTGTGTGTGTGTGTGTGTGTGTGTGTGTGTGTGTGTGTGTGTGTGTGTGTGTGTGTGTGTGTGTGTGTGTGCGCTGGAGGTTGTTGTTTATAAGAGTGTCTATGTGTGTGTTGAATGCTAATACAGCTCATAAGCCTATATACGTACATGTAATCAATTCAGAGGTGGGGATATTCACTCATGAGTATTCAGTGAGTTCAATGTATTCTTACACATGCATATGTAAAATGCACATTCTTGCACAGCCATCTCCACCTTGAGCAACATTATTATCATTTCCCGATCCCATGATGCTTTTCATGTGTGGAAAAGGTTTGTAGAAATTCCCCCCCAACACACACACACACACACGTACAATATGATGAACAAAACACGTTAACCTCCCTATTCCTGAGTTCTGGATATTGTGTCGCTGACAGTAACACAGGAATTTGTTACTTCTCAACCTACATGATACAACTCGTTAGCATTAAACCTTCTTTTTTTGTTTATAAAAACGGGAAACACTTCTATTATTCATGCTTTGCGACCTTGCAACCTGTCAAAGTCTGCTGCTGTTCAAACAATGCATGTAAAACATTTCACAACATGTTTCCACAGAGAACCCAAAAGAGAAAAGTGTCAGCTATGTCACATTTGTCCGCTACCTGAGATGTGTTACCAATCATTTGTCTAAAGTGATGCACTCTTCACAGTTTAACCCCCCAGCAGATAAATGTGTTGACACTAATTGAAGGTGACATAATGAAAACGATATGACCAAGTGAATGACAGATTATCAAGGAAGTTATGGGTCCCCTTATAAACTCCCAATACAGTTTTTCCCCAGACTTCATCACAGTGAAGGTATAATAAAACCATCAAAGGCATATATTCAAAATATGCAATGTTTTTATGCAATCAATTTTTTCAAGATTTTTTTATTGTTTGATTTTTAATACCTGTTACAATGCCATGAGAGGAAATGATAGGCTAATTAATTGTATTTTTCATACCGTTATAATGAAATTAATATATATTTTTTTTAATTCGAGAAGCTTTCTGGTGATATATTATCTGTTTGCATTTTAGTTTTAGTAGATTGTTTGCGTATTTAATAGCCTACATGTTTAAAAATACAATAGTTGCCTTAGCTGTTGTTTTTTGTAACTTACCTGTAGCCTACTTTCAGTACTTTTATTGATCGAATGTTTTCCCCCCAATATTTTATTGACACATGAAATACACAAACAGTCAGACCTGTCAGTAGACATAAGAACAAAGAAAATTGTTAAAAAAAAAAAACACAGGAAATATGTTCTGTGAATGTCGTCATAACCTTATATTTTCGTATAGGCCTACGTCTGACGTTCTAGTGACGCGAGCGATTTAATCCGTTCACCTTTCCTCGCGTCCTGGTTGCGTCCCATGGGTTGATATCATTAAAAGTTTGTTTACTATGGGACAACAACATGCAAATAAGTTACTCCAACAGTTTTTAGTTTTGGGGTGCCAACAAGATTCACATGGATCCAGAGAAGCACAACAAGTTCATAGATGTTTTAAAACGAATCAGTCGGTCATGGGGAATGCAACATCTATTATGATAAACAAAAAACGAGGGAAATTGGAAGACAAGTAACATGGCACACCGAGCACTGAGTATGCTAGCATGGTGGAGGACATTATGACCAACATGTATGGTAATGAGGAGGATGACCTTCGACCTTCGTCAAAAATTTAAGTTAGCTTCCTTAGCTGAGAGAAAGATTCTTATGTTATGTTGTTTGTACCTTGGACTAACATTAGCTACACATAACAACACTCTGCTAGCCAGAAAAAAAGTTGTGTTTCGCTGTTTCCATAGTGATATAAGATGAATCTGTTTAACCATCAAATTCAAGCAATGCTGTCATCATTTTTTGGTCGAGGCCAAAGTATTTGCAGATGATTTAAAGGAGACAGTGTTTTGATTTTTAGCTGCTCATTATTGTTATTATAACATAATTTTTTCCCCTTTGTTTGCACAAACCTAACTAAGATTGTGTTGTGCAATAAGCATCACGTTTCAGTGGAAATACTGGAAGCCTTTCGCCTCAGTTACTTTGCATGTTAAAAACGTGCTAACTTTAAGATTTGATCGCTTGACAAATGATTAATTCGGTTTGCATTATGTTTGGTTGATGCCATTCTTTCTTAAAATCCAACAATGTCTGCCTATACCCTAAAAATAATAAGTTCTGTGCCTTTGTGGGAGCAGGGCACCTTAACTTTTTGGGAGAATTTATGAATCATTGATTCATTTGTTTTTCACAGTTATTTGATAAAATGACAGGCTCAGGTTTGCTGTGTTATAATTGCATTCCTCACACATGAATTTGGAACTTTGAATCTAGTCTGAAAGTGAGTGGCACCCTGCTGATCTTGTCATATTATCAATCCAGCATTGTGATATTTGCTGCCTTGAAACCTTCTACCACATCTCACTAGTCCATTACTGTTCAGGCAGCTAACATGTATACTGTATACGTGCACTCATGTTATGGCTTTGCTCAGACGAGGAGGATGAGGAACAGTTTTGTTATCTGTCAACAATGGTATGTTGTCTTTCATTTGAGGGTAAAGAAACCCTCAAGTCCTCAGGATGTATACAGTAAAAAAAGAGATCCAGAAATTGACCTTTAATATAACCGCTTTACCTTCTAGATTTAAGCAGCTTCATATCTTAGCAGATGAAGTCTCCGGCAGCCTGTTGTCCACAGTAACACTCCCCGTTTGAGAGCTCTCCTCTTCTTTTGAAGCTTTCCCCTCTAGACACCCTAACATAATCTGTACCTGCGTGACACTGCATTATCATAACTGAATAAAGATGGGTCAGACTGAGTTGGCAGCCTTTCTGTGTGCAGAGGGCAGTGCAGCGCAGCTCTGATATGAACTTGCCAATGTTTCCCTGCAGTCTATGCATGTCTTTTTCTGTAAGTGTATACCCGCACAGGCAAGCTGGTGTGTGTTTGTGAGTGTACCCCCATTCTGTCTGCTCACTCCGTGTTGGTATGCGTGTGTGTGTTCCTCTCAACCATTTTTCACCTCAGGCTTAACGTCCCCCCTGCGGTGGTAATGGCTGGTCATGTTGGCCCCTCTCAGACAGTTTGCTCTTGTCAAACAGCGTCACTTCTTGATGCTTTCAGCTCCAGCTGCATTGGGACCCTCCAGCACAAGCTGCAGGCCAGTCAGACACTTTTCCTAAACAGCAGTACAGCTTGTTTTCTCTACTGGACTTTTTTTTTGTGTGGCTCTTGCTGTTTTCTCCTTATTTAGATTTTTTTCCCCTTGCTGTAATGGATGTAGCTTTGACTATAGGATACAAATGTGGAGAATGTATTGGATTCTTTGGTTTAATAATACCTGATATTATGTCTACTCTGCCATAACCAGACAATCAGTACAATATCCACACTTTCTAAACTTTTTTGCTCACTGCTCAGCAGTCCATTTCTAAAGTAGTGTACAGTTCTTTTTCAAAGTCTCATGTGTAAAAAAAAGTGGCCGGTTGTGTCTCAAAACAAAGCTATTGGTGCTTTCACACTTGCAAAAACTTCTGGAAACATCCTGAAATCTTTGGGGTGAGCTACATGAGTGAACACCAACAACCACATTTTCACTCTGCTTGACCTAGAATTTGTCCTGCAAACCTCTTAACATATTTAACTCATTAATTTAGAGTTAGAATGCAACAGGAAATATTCAGGAAAATCGACTTTGAGTGAGCAGGAGTGGGTGGTGATGTTTGTATCCTGCAAACTGCAACCAGCACACAACCATAGACTGAATGCTTCTAGCAGGGGCTGTATCCAGAGACTAGCTGTAGCTCTGGTATAAAGGCCTGCTATCCCCACTCTAAAGCTTGGATGTTAACAAGCACAGTGAATGGATAGCATCTCTTTGAAGCAGAACTGTTGGCAGCATACTGATCTAGAAAATGGAGATAAAGTTGTCTGCTGGCTGCGTCAGGTTAAACTAGCATTGACGGGAGCAAAACATAATTATGTTTAGCAAAGGCATGTGAATGTTAACCTGCAGAGGACCGAGAGGACAGAAAGGCCAGCGGTGCTAGCGTTGCTAAAGTTGGGCACACTTTGGAAAACAAATAACATTGTTTACCTGCTGACAATTTTGAGGAAATTGTCCTCCATTTTGACTGATTTCTGTGTGTTTTCTTACCTTTTGACTAGTCTGTTAAACAGAATTTAAAATTTTCTTTCATAAGTGTGGACCTTCACATAGCATTGATATATAGGCAACTATTCTCATCAAAGCGTGCCTCGTCCACCACTTGACTGTACCAACCTGAGGGATCTCTCACTGTTTGTCTGTAACAGATGTGTGCTTCAGAGAGCTACTTTCTGTACATGTCTTATTGGCTTCATGTCAGTGCCCATTGTGGGGGTATATTGGCTTCATTTTACAAGGGTAGGAGACAGATGGGGCAATGTCCTTATGGATACACATTGTTGTGAAGTAAAAGTTTAAGTTAAATGCAAATGAAGATAGACTAACTGTATTACTTTGTCAGATAATGTTTGCCCCGATAGTAAATTCATCTTCCTGCATTTTTCTGCAGTTTTGCAGTGTACTGAAGTTCCCTATATTGCAGTTCTTTCAGAGGAGTGTGACTTACTAGCTTCTTCCACAGTCGTATTTTTACCACAGCCGGTCCTTTATGATCCATCCTGTCTGGAGTTTTGTTACGACCCTGCATCAAGTCAGCCAGCCTGGTCGCAGTTGTTACAATGATCGTGGTTGAGTTAGAGACAGCTAGGGATATAGATCCAGCAGAGTGATCATTAAATGAACAAAAGTGAACAAAGAGTAAATCAGAATAACCCTACTGAAATGCATGTGTATTTATACTGTACACTCTTTATATGCTGACGTAACTGCAGCTGAGGCATATTTATTTCCTTTTTGTAGTCCTGCATTGATCCACCCACAAACCTCAACCATCTTAAATCACATGGAAAAGAGCCAGGAGGAGGAGGAGGGAGGAGGGGCATAGCTGTTCATTACAGCCTTTCTTCTAGAGGTATAGAGAGGGAAATGTTAGCTTGATGTGTCCACTGTTTCCAAGGCAACCCTGTAAGAGCAACCTCTGCCCACAACATCTCAAAAGATCAGAGATGTTATTTTTAAAGTAGCACAAGACGAGCTGCTGTCTGAGTCTTCAGGGGGAAAATAAAAATTCTTGCACAAAACTGAACCCAAAGACTAATGCAGCGAGTGAACATTTTGACCAACACAGTGCACATTCTCGTGGATAGAATGCAGTGCAGAGGCCACAGCATATGTGTCTTACATACAGCATAACAGGTGGTATAACAGATGAAAACATCGGTTTTACCATCTGCAGTGACAATATTGTGATGGTCAAGAACCCATGTTGAAATTATGTTAAACTGACACCACTTAAACATATCAGTTTCAATACATTCTTCCTTGCAGTTTTTCATCACCATGCTTTATTGGAACGATATCAAATAAAGTAGATGACTTAACACTTGGCCGCCTCATGTGGCTCAAAGTGAAAATCGTGATTTTTAACTTGTTAAAACTGAATTTGTTCCTCTTCTTTGGCAGTCAAGGTGGCAATGTGGAGGTGGGAGAAGAGTAATTAGGCCTGGATAGAGCACTATATGTTGGTCTGGATAACAACAAATGGAGAAAGTTGTGTTTCATCCCCTTTGGTGTCTCTATGAAACATTAGAAGTTCTGCATGTCTTTATTCTTGGCATGTCATTGTCTCTGTGTTGCTCCATGGTGAAATGGATGTTTTAAAATGATTTTAAGCGAATTATTGATGGTAAATATAGTCAATTGATACAATAAATTTTTCTGGTAAATACCGATTGAGAAAGTTGCTTAATTGCGGTCTTGAGCTTGCAGTCTGTGTATGCAGTACATGTATTCTCACCAAACTGCAACTTCTGATGTTATAACATGAAGCCTTTGCAGAAGAGCAAAAAACTGCTTTTGGTCTGATTAGTTATTGTCTTCAGTTGGCACTGACTGTACGTTTTGATTTAATGAAGAATGCCAGTAGTGCAGTGTTAGGCATGTGGCTGATCTGATTGACTGGCGGGCATGATGTAACAGTTTGTCAAGTTTGTAAAAGTTAGGCTGAGGCAGCATTTCCATCATGGCGACCACCATGTGCGGCCTTCCAAAGCCCTCTGCAGTGACCAGTGGTTGATGTCACTCAGGCTGTGTCCACTATTATTTATAGTCTACAATATGATCAGCACAGCCTTCTTTTCACACTATTCAAATAAGTATGATAACTAGCCAAATGGGTTACATTTCATTTTGGTTATGTTAACTTTAACTCTGTCCATGTTTTAAAAAAATGAATGATACTATTAACATATTTGTACAAGACCATTATTTAATCATGGTGAATTTTTCAGTTTGTGCTAATAGAGCACATTTTGTATTGTTAGAAATATTAATTTATGAGAAGTATTTGATTTGACATGGAAACTTTTATGGTGAATAATGGATTTATTTGGGCATATTTTTGCAGGTATTTTGAGTTAAGATTAAGATTAAGATTTACTTGTATTGATCCCCGCAAGGGGAAATTTCAGTTTTTACACTCTGTAGTCATGCAACACACACATAGGCTGAAGTATATACACACATGCACACAAACAGGATCCTATGGACATGCACTAATGGAGAGATGTCAGAGTGACGGAGCGGCCCACAGTGGGCGCTCCTGAGCTGGTGGTGGGGAGAGGGTTTGGTGCCTTGCTCAAAGGCACCTCAGCATGGAGGGTGGAGCTGATTAATTAATGTGGGTGCGATGCACAGGTGGTGAGAAAATGGAGATCTTGCCACCACAGCCATAATAATGCTAAGATTCTACATACCTACTGTCAGATAGTTTCACTTAATGACAATATTTCTCAATGTTTTTGTCTCCAAAAACATTCCAGAAAACAGCGATCAATCATTTGCAATCATTGTTTCGGTTTAGTGTAAAGTTGAGAATTTTGAGTTTCACCACCGACCTACTGCTAAATGTGCCACTCTGACTTTTTTGGACATTTCGCCCTTTAAAATTCATGCCTTATTCATTGTAGATCATGGCTCCATCACTTTTTTTGAATATCCCGAAGTCTCTGAGCTACAAACATTGAGTCTAAGCTGGATTGGTGAACAGCATTTCCAATGTAGAGCTGCAGGCTCCTCAATGAACACACTTGCCAGCATGTGTTTCCATGGAGACGCAGTCCGTTCACGCGCCCCTGCAGCCCGTGTCATTGACTTCAATTAGTGCAGAAGGCCGTCTTGCCTAAGCACATACTTAGGCAGAGAGCCATCCTCAAAGGGTTGGAGGAAACTGGCAGAGGAGATCTGAGAGGGCGGGACACGTCGGAGAGGACTTCACAGCTTTGGAGCCGCTTTATGGTGTAATGGCATTCATTTAATACTGGGAGACGGTCCAAACAATACATGTGACATGCCAAATTAAAATGAGACCCCTGCATAGCATCAGTTAGGCCTACTGATACAACAATTAAGTGAATCTGTCCCGACAATTATATTTCCCTCAGATCACGAATAAAACAAGAAAACACGGAGTAGCTTCATGTTGCTACATCTTATTATTTGTTACCCTTGCTGTCAATCACAGAAATGAGGTCTCCCTTTTTGAAGACAATTATTTAAATGAGACTTTACCATTTTTATAAATTGTGCCTCATTAAAGAACCATCAAACATCTCTCTTTAACAAGACTGATACAGCTGGCGCCCATCTCCATGTGTTGCTAGATCAGAGGATGTTTTAATCTAGTGTCTGATTTCCTGACATAATTATGTTATCCTGCTTATCTTAGATTGTGCTCTCATCAAAAGTGCCAAAGATGTGCTGTATACATTAATTAGAGTTCAAGCCAATCAATAACTTTTTTTTTAATCTAAAAAAGGCAATGCTTATTAAAAACCTTGAAAGCTGGTTGAGATTAAAAATATCTTCTTCAAGAGTGTCCTGACCAAGGCAGACAGACAAAGTTAACAAGGTTTATGACAAAAAATAGCAGCCATAGAAACATGATACCAGACTATAATACATAAAAAAAGACATGAAATTACATGTGAAATCCACAATCAGCTATTTCAGGCACAGCATCTACAGCCAGATGAGCCTGCCTCCAAGTCATCATATTGCTGCAATACATGCTGATGTTCATGCATGTGCAGTCTATGGCAGGTCAAAGAAATGTAACAAATCAGAAAAAAAGGAAAGGACGTCTGGTAAAAAATGACATAAGTATTACTCCATTCTTCAGGTTTTGATGGCATAGTTCATTTTACAATGGCCGTGCAAAGTGTCTTGCCAATCCATCAATATCCAAAATCTGAGCTGCAAGTCAGTCTACATCAAACGTTAAGGTAAACGCTTCATTGTCAAAAGTCAGTTGGATTCATGCTCAGAGGACCAAGAATGTCTCTGCCACATTTCTTGAAAATCAATCAAATACTTATCGATTTTAATTTTAAGCTAAGTTGTGAGAGCAACTGGCCAAACCCATGACAGTTTTACCCCTAAAACACTGCGAAAGATAAATGTTGTTCTGATGCCTCAGATTGACTGTTGTCATGAGTGTAGCTCTTCAAAACATCCAATTGGTTTGTTCCAGGTTTTATTTCCCAGTAGTTGACCTAAATTTCCACGTAGACATACAAAGCATTACTGGCAATGTGGTGGGATGTGCCTTTAAAGTGATTCAACCTTGACTTTCCCAACTCATTACGAGCACACTCCCAGGCTGCATCTGTAATTACCGTGAACAGGTGCATCACTCAGCCACATCACCATAGAGTTAAAGATTTAATTTAGAGATGCTGCCTGGGATATTAACCCCGCTAATTACAACAGCCATCTCCACGTTTAACCACAGGAATGAAACGTTGTGGACCTCAGGGCGTGGAAAAGCACACAATTACTTTCACTTTTATTCTGAAGGGAGTTACAGGAAGGGAGGCTGAGGTGTTTACACAGAAGAGGAATCCAAATTCAGTGCCTATGTGCAAACTGTCTGAGCAGGCGTGGCAGTATGGATGGATGGATGTTAGCAGAAGGAATGCAAATTTAAGAACAAGTAGAAAATAGGCTGGCTTTCTTCGTGGCACTAGCTTGCTGTCCTAAAAGCAGAGCTCAAGTTTTTTGTCAGTGAGTGAAGTTCTAGTTACATTTTATTGATATTCATTGGTCGACCAGTGCTGGAGAAGACTGCTTATTCTAAGTTACATGGTACGTGTCCAGTGTTTCCCCTAGGTTTAAAGCGTTGGGGGGGGGGGGGGGCGGGGGACAAGCCAACAAGTCGACAAGCCAACAAGCCGACATGGCGACACGGCGACACAAACCAAGGAATCTTGGTGTTCATGTGTTATTTTTAATGACAGATGTCCTTTTCTATCGGAAAGGTATCCTTAAATGACTTCTTTCCCTGATTTCCGACTCTATCCACTATCCTATCTCTACAATAAAGGCACAAAAAGCCCCCCAAAAATTAAAATAATAATGATAATAATTAAAAAAATATAAATATATATATATATATATATTTTTTTTTTTTTTTTTTTTTTTTTTTACTTGACCTTGAGGAGGGACGAGGGGGCTGTTGGGGGGGCGGGCCCCCCTAATATAATGGTAGGGGAAACACTGGTGTCAATCACTCACCGCTTTCTCAACATGAATCAGGTGGTTGAGCGATGTGGGTGTTGAATTACAGTTTCTTATCTTACTGTTTTTATGTAGTTAGTTTGGATTCCGGATGTTTTTAATTTATTAAAAGCCAGCTTATTCCACAAGGTCTATTTCCTTTTAGTCTGATAAATAAACAGCTGTAGTCAGCAATCACCACGAAGACAATCTCACTCTGTGGTTTGGAAAAACTAACTCATTCACCAACTAATGAATTAGCCATGAGTGTTTGTTGGCTATTTAGCTTTGAAAACATTTGTCCAACACCATCCTCCCCTCCAAATAAGATCACTTCTGTCTCCAGGAAGCCAAATTGGCAGCGACCAACATCCAAACTTAAAAGTTTGGTTGACAAACCAATTGGTGACTTCACTTTGGATACATTTATTATGTATACTGTCTATGGTCTCATTGTTTTCTTATAGGACGCTTGTTTTCAGCTGGCATCTAGGACAAATGTATCACTTGAAGTCACACTCCATAAAACTGAGTCATATGCATGAGTATTGCAAAGTTGACAAGTAACTCAGAGACTGTACTTTTCTGTTAGTTCGACCCTTTTTAAAAGGTGAATTGTAAATATAATGTGGGTTTTTAGTTGTGGGGGTTGAAATAAGCTAAAAAGTCTTATATCTACAGGCAGGAATGAAGAGCTGTACTCCTCTGTGGTGCGTTTCTGTGTGATGAGCCTTGTCTGAATGCATTTCCGGGCTTCAGCATGTCATCAAATAGTTTGGAGATACTGTCAAGGACTTGATGACATCATCCTCCTCTCTGACAACAGAGAGTTAACCTCCACTCCTACATTTACTGTCCTGGTGCATCAGATTGTTGGTGTCAGCATACTAGATCCCAGACAAGCTAAAATTAAATAATTTTGAATACATGTATTCTCAAAGATATATCTGCTGCTGGAGAGGACGAGGTTCTTCCTGATGTTTAAGCTCCACCAAAAGTGGTTTAATACAGGCTCGACTGGGTGATTGATTTTGAGCTATAGGCATGATGTGACACGTGTGGTATAATGTCTTCCAATTGAAGTGAACTGAAGAGGACAGAGCTCGATCTATTCGTAAACGCCAGGCTGATTACTTTCCAACTGATCTGTGGACAATGACCGATGTCCCCCAATAGAAGCCAAGGTTAAACCAAAAAAGTCATTACAGCTTATATTCCATTGTGCCCCAAAATACACCTCTGTAGCTTTAAAGAATCCTTTGAAATACGTTTTTGTATTCCCGTAAATTCTATCTTATATACTCCCTTTATGTCTCTCTCTTTGGAAATCTCTGGACAATTGATTTCAGTTCATCTGCGCCAGAATTTTCTTTCATTGGAAAACACAGTCGGGTGATAGCTCTGCCTGTGATCTTTTATTCATCTGTTCGTCCTCTTCTCCTCACTCCTCGCCTCCGCACCAGGGAGCTGACAGCCCTCACTGAAAACCACCAGCTGGAGTGACAACAAGAGGAGAGGACGAGAGGGGAGGAGGAGGAGGTAGGAGAAATAGAAGGAGAGGAGATGATATACTGTTTGTGTATGTATGTGTGTGTGTGTGTGTGTGTGTGTGTGTGTGTGTGTGTGTGTGTGTGTGTGTGTGTGTGTGTGTGTGTGTGTGTGTGTGTGTGTGTGTGTGTGTGTGTGTGTGTGTGTGCGTGTGTGTCAGTAGGGGCACATTGTGCTGACAGCAGCTCGGCCCTCAGAGCAGAGCAGATGGTTAGGACAGGACTGGCTGTAAAGGATCAAAACCTCACCCTCATAAGTCAAGCAATTTGAATACGAAGAACTTTCAGGTTTAAGTTCACTTTGTCCTATTTTATCTTTGACCCCATCTGCACTCTTCCTGAGAATCCTTTCTTCCTACTTACATGCCGTGCACCCATAATTGTGACCATGTGACATGCTCGTGGTAAAGTAAAATGTTGTTTTATTTTTACCTTGAGGGAGATGAAATCAATGTTTTTTCTGATTGATCGTTAGTCTGCTTTCTGCCTTGCATTCCCATTGTAATGATGTTGTCATCCGTAGGTTATGCTCTCGTACTTTCACTTCATTAACTGCTTTTCAAACTGCCTGAATTATCTTTCACTTATTTTAGTGGTAATATACCAAATTGATAACAAATCATCCTAAGAGGTACATGAAATTGCAGAAGTGTTCTCATGCACATCATAGTACCAAATGATTGTAAAACACAGAAGGGTGTTACTATAGACTGTAAATAATCATTGGCTTTAGAAGCCCGTTGATGGCAGATGCCATATTGGAAATGCTGTCTCAAACAAACTTTCAGTCAACCTAAAAAACATGCAAAGTAGGTTCAGGCATGTGCCCTGTTTAGAATAACTCTTATCCTTGTACAATCACAAAGGATGAGTTGAAGGAAAATGCACCCCTGTGCAGTGTGTGCCAATAAAGACATAGGCTATTCAGACCAAGTTCGTTTTTTAAACCAAAGTTGTAAGTTTACATGTTTATTTCTGCTGTAAAAACAGGCTGGTTTCTGCAACCAACCTCAAGTGGACATTCAAGGAACTGCAGTTTTTTTTTCACTTCCATGTTCGCTTTATTTTTCAACACAATGAGGCTGCCGCTTGGTGTTGTTAACCAGTGGGCAATAGACCCAGTAAACATTGAATATCTCATTTGGATTAAGAAAAATAACAAAACTCTTTTGGGTTCTGGTTGCTCCACAAATTGAATTGAATATTTTTTTAAATTTGTCAAAGTTTCAATTAACTTTTACCAGTAAAAACGTTTTTAGTTGTTAAATCAATCAATCAATCAATCACATCTCCTCTTCTCCTACCTCAGTCTTAGTCCCTGAGGTGTCCCTGTGTGTCCACTGGACAGGCGATTACACTTATTCCTGGTCATCCTTTACAATAACTGCCAGTAAAGTGCATCTTTAACCTTATATGAAACCTATCTCATTTCAAAAAGGGCCGCTCAGTCGGCACCCCTAGATATTAGGGGTGTATACCTTGTATACCTTGTGAAACAACAAGCCACAACAATCAGTAACACTAGTGAGTAACAAGTAGCAAGAAACATCAATATGGTAATATCAGAAGTGAGGATTCATGCTTGGTAGATAACAGAGTGGCTTATTAACTTAAATGTAATCGGTGGCTGATTGGAGTCAGCTGATCTAATTACCTGTGATGTCTAATCTCTGTTGTGTTCTGTAAAACAATCAAAACACATGTATCAATCATCTACAGGCTGAAATATTGAACAAAAAGAAATACACCTAATTACTAATTTCATAGAAGATCATCATCTGAGGAGAATTTGATCTAAATGAACAGAGATGGCCAGGCTTATGTATGAAAGCTGATAGCTTTGCTAGCAGCATGACTCTATGAATGGCATCGTTGTGTTAGTGTGTTGGTTCATATTGTGTGGGGTGTTGTCAAAAAGATTGGTAAAGAAACATCTCCCTCTCAAGATGGATAGTTATCACCTTGCTAATCTTCTGATTAAAAAAGAAAGATTGAGCTATTTTTTTAATTTGTTTACTACCAGAACTATAAAACTCAACATATTAAAGTCGGCGACAGCAGCAAGCTTATAAAAGAAATGTTCTCCTGCATTTAAAACACAAACACAGGGCCTCGTCCATTTAAGTACAACCTGTGGGTCATCCTGATAATGAACACTTGCTCCAAATACTTTTTCCTACCTTCTTCCATTGTAAAAAGGGTCTTAATACAGTGATTTTTTTTCTTGGGTTAAAACTTGCTAGATGCTGAAACGACCCTTATTTTCCATCGTGAAACGAACAACAATCGGGGGACAAAATAAAGGTACACATAGAGCGTTTGTTCTCTGAGCTGCAAAATATTATGTAGTTATACAGATTGTTTTCATGTTTAAATCGATAATTCTATTCTGAAGAATAACACACTCCAGCTCTTTGATTTTTATTGCAGCAACTTCAGAAAGTTGCATGGTAGAGTATTGAGGCGGTGAGCCGCTATGCAGACGTTGGAGAGACATCATTATCCGTGTTGAACGTGATTACGCTGTTGACTTATAAGCAAATATTTTAAGGTTGAAAAGTTACATATTGGAGCTCCCTTGTCTATAGTCCCTTGTATATAACAGCGCCTGTCGGTTTTTATCAGGAGTAAGTCCCTTAAATACAAGAAATCAACTCGATAAACTTTATAACTACACCTGGTAAATTTGGGGCATTTTTAGTTCGTAAAAGTTACAAATTGAGCAGCAAGTCCAGAAATATGATGACAGAAGTGACAGAAGAAACCCCCTGTTTTGACAGAGAACATGGCGTCCACATCACCTTCCAGGAAACCACCTGTCAGCCACTGACTCTCAGATCCTTGTATTTCTAGTCACTCCTCCTGCATCCTTCTTTGTCTTTGACTTTTTTTCTCTCTTCCTTCCTTCAGCCCTGCATATCCTTGTCGTTCCTACCCTACCAATGTGACAGGTGAGAGCTCTGCAGGATTCTTCAAGTATACTCTGTGTCATCGAATGTCTCTGTCGCTGAAATGATGAAGGCCAGTCCCCTCCCTCAGATATTTCCGTCCTTTTTCTGTCCCTCAAAGTGCACCCACACACACACACACACACACACGCACAAAAAACTTAGAGCTCAGAGTTGCCATGGCAATCTGGTGATAAGGAGTAATGATTGAATGGCTGAGGTAGAAATATATTCATGTGCTGTGATTGCCACATTGTGCTGCAGAGCCATTGATTTGGACTTCCATGTCACAGAGCTGCTGCTGTTTTTACTGTTTCTGTTCAGATCTAAGCCAATCAGATTGACAGAGGAAGGTAGCGTCATCCATGATCGTGAATGATGGTTCACTGTTTCTGGGAGTACTAGGAGACATCTTTCTAGCACAGCTCTCAACAGGTGAAGGTGTTTACATTCTTATCATTTACTTTTTTATTTGGTAAGAGCTCTATAATAGCTGTCAGTCTATCCTGTAAAAACCCTCTTTAAAGTAACAGTGAAAGAGTGTGTATGCAAAAGAGACTGTGAGTGTGCACGGGGGAATTGTGTGCAGTCCCTGAAATCACTCCCTGTAATAATAAACATAGAAACCATACCTGTTGAGTCACCAAGCTTCTACAGAGGCAAGGTTAAAAATTAAAAAAAAGAATACATTTGCATCAACTATTCTGCAAAAATGTGAAGAAGGTATTTTCACTACAGTATTTTATAATATGAGGACTAAAAAACAGTATGTGCCCGTCTGTATTGTTTGTGAGACACTACCACAGTTAAAAAATGACCCATGAGGTTAACTGCGGTCGGCAGTGCCAGCAAATAAGAAGTCCTCATCATATTGCTGTTTCTTGACTCACACATGGAAAAGCTGCAGTGCTGCACAGGGCCCACACTCACAGTATTTACTCGTAAATATTGGCTCACGTACAATAGATCAGGCCACGACACTAAATATTTACACTGAGTAAAGTGACAGAACAGCCGTGGGAAAAAAATCCTTTGATGCTTTGGTGACATAACAGAGATGGGAAGTTACAAGGTATGAACTGGAGTTGGTTCATATGGATTTGTTATGCAAGTGAAATTACTCTTTAAACCTTTGAGCATTTATACTGTATGCTTTTCAAAGTTCAGTATTTTTCCCTACACAAAATCTTTGGCTAACATTTAATATGTTTACATCACCTCTAATGTATCTTCTAATGGAAATACTCTTAATTGAATGCAGATGACGTAAACATCACGTTGCATATTTTGAAATGGAACTCATGATAACATGACTCTACATGTGGGCTGGGATGGGATTATTCAGGGCTAAGCATCATCCTTTGCACATTTGTAAATGTACTGACATGCAATCATTTGATCGTTACAACTTCTCATGGTCGTGACTTCTTACTTTACATATAAGACAATTTTCCAGGTATGTGCGAGTGGGTGTCTGTGTGTGGGTACATATGGTAGTATGCTCTTTGTGGGTGTGGAAGGAGGCTTTGGAGGGTAGTAGCTTTTAGGTTAGGGACGGTGGCTATTATGTAATCTGGTTTTACAAGCTCTTAATAATATGTTGTACTGATTAACTGTGTATTGTATTTTGTATCGTTTGTGTGCCTATCTGCCCGGAGACTGCAGATGGATGAAATCTAGCTGATCGGCTAAATCTTTTGCAATGCATCTCTTCTCATTAATTGAAATTAATTTACATTTGTTACATGGTCCCTGACAAACTAAACAATAAACTAAAGAAACAAACCATATTTGATTAATTGATGTAGCATTTAAAAGTAGAAGACTTGGCAGTCTTGGGCTCTTTTGCTTTTGGAAATGTAAAAAAAATAAAAACTACAACCCGACTTTACTGAAAATTAATGAAAATTTGATGTCACAAGAAAAAAGAATGTTTCACATTTTTAATTTCCACTGAGGGGAAGTTGCTGGAAAAACATATTGTGATCCTAATAATACTTTCCCCATGTGCTTTGTCTGTGACTGAAATAGAAGCCTCACAGTGTGAGCACAGCATGAGATCATTAGGGCTAAGTTTAAGATTTAATGAAGTACATGTATGCTGTGACTATTCATGTAATGTAAACTGGGAGCCACAGAGAGGTTTAAAAGGTCACAGACACCTAGTCTAACACTGCACACACATACACACATTTCAAGTTGCTGCACCTGCTTTATAGACACTTTAATCAGAAGAATCCATACATGATTATTGTACTATACATGTAAGCAAAGTAAAAAAAAAAAACAGAAAAGCTTCTGAACATGAATGTCTCCACAGATACAAGAGTGACGTGAAGGTATAGCTGTACCGTGCGAGCTGCTAAAATATGCAAGTGAAAGCATCATTACTGATTTAACCAGCTGTCATCTAGAGATGTAACCCAAAGTAATCTCTCATATAAAGTATTGTAGAAGATATAAAAACACTCTGTGTGTACGGTCACGTCATAGGGAATTATATATATATAAAAAAACTCCTAGGGCGACTGTAGCCTAGTGGTTAGTGGGTGTGCATGCCCCAGGTACGGAGGCTATAGTCCTTCAAACAGGCAGTCTGGGGTTCGAACCCAACCTGTAGCTCCTTTCCTGATTGTCATTCCCTACACTCTCTGTCTCTGATTTCTGACTCAAACCACTATCGCTACAATAAAGCCATGATGAATCTTCAAAAAAGGAATCACTCCTCCAGTTTCCTGTCGTTGCAGCACTAAGAGCATTTTTTTTTGTTGAGTTTAGGCTAACTAATGGTACGTCAACATGTACACTTGCCTTTTGCAGTCTGTTTGCCTGAAGATGCCAGGGCATGCATGCAAAGAAATAGACCGAGCAGATTGTGTCGTATGTTTGTGCATGTGTGATTTTAGTTTGTCCTTGAACACCTGAAATGTTCTTCAAGCCATGTAGGAAGTTCACTCTTGAGCTCTGAGCATACAAATTTTATTTTTTTACAGCTATGCCTATGTTGGAGAAGAGCATCTGTCTTTTGAGCAAAGTCTAAACCATGTTGACCTGTGGTGACTTGGGTGCTGAGAACCATCTGCCTAGTTTAAAGAAGCTTGGCTCTTCTCTCTCACATGTCTTGAAACTGCCTTCTTCATTGAGTAAAATCTTGTGGGGAAAAAAACACACAAAAACGTTAAATTATGGGCACATATGATTCAACGCAGAAAATGTGAATGCCTTTTCTTACCTTTTAAAATGAAAAGTTGTGCTTTATGTGTTTTATGTATTTGCTAGATCTCTCAAAGACTTACATCGTGCTGAAACTATGACTGATTTCAATCTTTTCCCCATTTTGTATTTATTGGTATATCAGCTTTCCCTAAAATCAACCAGAGTCAAAATTCAGGACTGATTCCACTTAAATGAGCATATCGAACATTCTGCTCTTGAACTTTTCACTTTACATCCTTCATACTTAACATCTCATGCTGAATTACAGCCAGAAATCTTTTCATTGACTTATTTGTTCTCTGCTCTGTCTCAACTCACCAGACCCAGTTCTTTCTCAGGCTGCCAACATTTCATGCTTGTTCACTTCACTAAGCTTTTGAGTCGCACAGCATGTCTTTTCTCCAGCAATCCAAACCAAACATCTGTGTGTGTGTGTGTGTGTCTGCATGACTGTATCTGTCTGTGTGTGTGTTTGTGTGTGTGTGTGTGTGTGTGTGTGTGTGTGTGTGTGTGTGTGTGTGTGTCTGCGTGTCTGTATCTCTGTGTATGTGTGTGTGTGTGTGTGTGTCTGCATGTCTGTATCTGTCTCTTTGTGTGTGTGTGTGTGTGTGTGTGTGTGTGTGTGTGTGTGTCTGCATGACTGTATCTGTGTGTGTGTCTGCGTGTGTGTTTCTCTGTGTATGTGTGTGTGCGTGTGTGTGCGTGTGTGTCTGTGTGTGTGTGTGTGTGTGTGTGTGTGTGGGAGGAAACTAAATGTGCATGGTGTGTTAGAGTCTAGAGTCTGATGGCTTTTGTTGTGATACATCTCTTTGTGAAATAAAGATCTTAGCACACAAAGACTCTTATCCAAATGTGTTGAGCTTTGATCTTTTGACATGCAGCACAATACAAAATGATGTTGCTGTGTTTTGTATATTTAGCCAAAGAAATATGAGAGATAATTTCTCCAGTAGCACCTACAGAAAACATGAAATATCTGCTAAGTAGTCTGATGTGTTTGCATCTATTTTAATGCAGTAGTCATTGCCGTTGTTTTTGTGCATGGGAATGAATGCCTAGTTAAAGATTAAGTGTGTAGGAAGCTTGAACAGATAGTGTTTATATTTGTTTTTTATGCTAATCTTAGTTTCTACGTCATCTATGTTTTTAAAAAGAATGTATATAAAAAGCATCAACAGCACTTGAAACAGACACATTTTTAACGGTTGATTGGCCTGACCTCAAAGAGACCTGATTGTGAATTGTTTGAACAGGGCAGAAACTGGCTTTGAATTCTGGACTACCTTTGCTTTTCTGTCTTGCAGACTGATTCAAAAAAGAAAAAATCTCTGACATCTCAATACTGCTCATAGCCGACAAATACTGTATATATGAAGCACCACCGAGTCTTTTAGTCTCCATGACAACTGAGGACGTTTTGTTCCTTGATTCTTCTGATGCTGTGGGAGCCACATTTATAATGGTTGTGACTGATGGGCTGCATGCTATTTAAAGTGTATGCTTTGCGCCACCAACATGTGGATTTAAAACTGAATACATTAGACAAGAGACTGACTATTTTTAAAACATGTATGAATTGATTTAGCATTATATAAATCAGCCACTTGTTTTAATACACACTGTTTTTCTCACATGTACATCTAAACCTCAGAACCCTGAATGTACTGTTCATAGTCACAGAAACATGCATTTACTGTCCATAACAACAATATCATTTCTAAAAATACATTTATTATAGGGATGCACCGTTCCATCCGTTTAACATCAGTATCACTCAATATCCGCCCTGTTGACAGATTTCAGCGTATTGACAAATCATGTGTCATGAACCAATGTCAGTAGCCAATGTTTATCTGTTGTTTCATATCAATCTAAAGCTGGCGAGCAAATACACCTAACTACTGATTCAGAGAAGAGGTTTTTTATTGGGCAGAGGAAGTCACTTGTTGGACAAACTCTGATATGTTACCGTGGTCAAACATGGGAGACATTGTTGACATTGTGTCTAACATCAAAAGTCATTAAAAAAAACATCGGCATTCTCTAAATTAATTAAATATTCATTTTAAACATTAGTATCAGTATTAGCCCTGATTTTCACAATAAGTGCATTTCTAATTTGTGACATTAGTCATGAAATACATATTCTAGTTCTATATTTATATATGCATACATTTTTTAATACATTCATTGAAGTAAAATCTGTTGACCTTTTTTCAGCATTGTTGTCCTTGATTTAGCTTTACGTCTGTTTTTTCTTCTCTTTTTTTAATCTTCCTGTTATTAATGTTTGGGACTGCACTTCATCTAGAGCACAAACAAATCTAAAAGAAAGTCAAGGCTTCTTGTATGGGCACACACATACATCATTTAGATTCTAAACTGAATCACTACTGAGTCTTAACTTCGATAAGATAGAGCCACAGAGTTCAAACACATAAAATATGCACTGTAAAGTTTTCACAATTCTTTCTTTTTTTTCAACTCTTTCTCTTATCGGCTTGAATGAATTTAGTCAAATCAAATTCACAGACTTGTACTACTAATGTCTGTCACAGGGTTCATGTTGGATATAATTTGAGGCAGCCTTCAAATCATTTCTTTGAAGATAAGCTTTGATTCCAATGTGAACTTTTGGATCGTGTGCCAACCTTGATCAAGCTTATAGGTTAAAAGACCCTTTGTAATTGACAAAGTATTAGTGATGAAAAAATCAACAGGCCTATATTTTAAAATCAACCAAGACGACTACAAAGATATGTTTAACAGAGGATGACATTTCAGACAAATGAATGGTAGGAAATCTGCATGAAGAGAAAGTTAACAGTCATTAAACCATTTAATGACTCAAGAGACTCTAATGATTACCAGCATGGCTGCCTCCTCAAGTCTCACTCAGGGTGAAAATGTGACAAAATCATAGGTGCAGTGACAACCAGGAAGATCAAATCTGCTCGAGCTGTTGAATTTGAATGTATTTACTTGATAGTGACGATAAAATTTAACATCAGACAAGGCATGAAGCTATTGTTTTGTACGGACAGTTAATAGCTTTTGCTCATTTTCAACTCTGCAGCATCCCTAATTGGCCTTAACATACCGTTTAGTTAATTATACAGCATTTAGTAAGAAAAACATACAACACTAAAAATATGAAGACACAATAAGAGTGATTTAAGTACAGTGTCAGAAACGACGACATTTTGGAAAGAAGAAGAACTTACATTTAAACATGATTCTATAGCCATGCTATAAGATGCTGTAAGACTTCATAAAGGCACTTAATGCTAATGCTAGCTCGCTACAAATGTGTTACAAACCCATTACAAAGATACTGTTATCATGTTTACCATTGTCCTCATTTAAGTTTAGTATGTCAGCATGCTAACAATTGAGGCCAATAACCCGGTCTTATTATGCGAAATGTCAATAAATTGGTCAGACCTACTTTTATTTGCTTGTTCGTGAGTGATTCAAATACAGTCCCTAATAAAGTGCTGCTCTATTGGCCCATGCTAACCCCTTCCAATTAATTTAATGACCTTTAGTTGTTTCTTCATCTGCTCAACAAACGAAGGCACTGCCAACAAAACCTTCTTGGTTTCTTTCAAGAATTTAGCCACAAAAACAAATTTTTAAGCCAATGATGGCGGTAAATAAAAAGTAATGGCATGACCAAAATTATGAGGGGGAACCTGAATCTCCCTGTTACAGCTGTGGCTAGTCATACTTTTTAATTCATTCGTTATAGTTAAATCTTTGTTGACCTATTTTTAATCTCAATTAAATAAAACATGAAGGATATTTGATGTAACAATCACAGATTTATAAACAAGCCAAGAAATAGCTGCTGAGATATTATACCCAAACTGTTGACTGCCTATTTAAAGGTTCCATTGAAGAAAAAAAGTCAAGGGATCCCAAATATGGTTGATCCTCTTGGTACAATGAATATTTGTACAAATTTTGTTAGGTATGTCCAAAAGTTGATAATTGAGGTTTGGACAAAGTGGTGGACCAACAGAGAAGAACCTGACCCACTCCAGAATTTGTAGAAAAGGAAGGAGCCAACATTTAACAAAACACAAATCAAACAGACAGTTTTTCTAAATATGTCCTTTAAGGAATGGTCAACTGATAGATATCTCATGAGGATTGTTTTATAAAAGACGATCGCCAACAAGTAGCACCCAGCAGTAGTTCAGTATTATAATCTCAGGAGCTTAAGGAGATCTCAGTCATCAAAGGAGGCTGAATGGTCATTGTAGCGTATTGAATGCTCCAGCTGCTCGAACAAAGCCCGTAGGTCACGCAGCTGGCTCCAACTCGCCTTATAATTAGTTGTCGGTGATTACTATGTTGCACATGGCAACCATTTATCAACCGAACAACTGCATAGTGATCATTGTGGCTGAGCCTACTCAAACCAGTTTGACATACAGTATATCTGAAGATGCAGTGAATGAACGTCTTGAATAACCAGTGTTGTGGCACTCTTGACAAAAATGGAAAAAGAAAGTGACCTTCTAACATGTACCACTAACTTAGGTCAGTTAATTCTAACACACATTGCAATACAGCAATAGAAAAGACTAGCTTTCTGTTTCCATTCTCCATCCTCATTCAGGTGAATACTGCAGCACCTGAATCAGGTTTCTTCGTAGCTCCCCACCTCTGACTGGAGGTGGAGAATTACTCGAAATCAGTCATTCTCTCTTGGTTTTAATGTGTACAGGAGATGCATGCATAATGTTCAAAACAAACCATTAAGTGTAGGCACAACCTGCGAAATGACATTTGGAGATTTTGATGTTGTTTCCTGCCATCATTAGTTTGGTGATGACTAAGAAGTGAAAGTCATCGTACTGAAACAAAGACATCAATGCCACTCTGAATATACACTTTAAGTTATTCGAGAGGTTCTTCTAGTCTGAATTTCTTTTGAAAACTGCTCTGATGAGCAGCGTTGCATATATTTCCGCATCAATGTCCTGCTATTAATTTATCTCTTTGTTTACTGATGGCACGTTTTGGTATATTTTTTCTCAATAAGCCATTCAAGCTGTTGTTGAGTTTCCATACAGTAGGTGATAAAAAAAGGGTAGATGTTGTTTTCTTAAAAGATGAACTTTGGTTGTTATTCAATGTGAGTATTTCATGAAATATCAGAGGCACAATCAACCATAACTGTACTTCTCTCTTTGATGGTCCATGTAATGTTTCAAATCACAACAGTGCAGAGAAGAAGAAGAGCCTTGGGCCAACTAATCCCTCATGTAGTGGTTTATGTATTTTGGCTCATAAAAGCCCCAGATCAAAGTTTGTCTGAGAGAGATCAATTCAGCAAAACAAAAAGCTGATTATGAGTTTTCTAAAAAAAAAAAAGATTGTTACAGAGGCCTGTAAAAGATTGATCACTTTGAATGAGCCCAATATGCAAATATTGCATTACAAAAATAGCCATTATTAGGTTATTATTATTATTAGCAGTCATCATTGTCACAACAGAAAGAACCAAGGCAACGTAAATCTGTTTCGTAACTCAGTGTCCACTTGTTTTGAAAATGGTAAGAGTCCTGGCCCCACATGTCTTAAATACTAAACTAGCAATGTGTGAAAACATGGTAATAGAACTGGAAGGGGATGTGTGTGTTTTTGCCAGTAGCCAAATAGCCAGACATGTATTTCCTAATGTTCACGTTTAGAGTTTAGGCACAAGCTTCGATACCAAGTGGGAACCTGTTGTAAAGGGAAGCCAGCTCAGGAGTGCCAAAACTGCAGTTCCTCGAGTGTCCACTTGAGGCTGGCTCCCAAAGACCCGTAAGTCCCATAAACTCACGCAAAATATATTTTTTTTGATTTGGGGCAAAAAAGATCTGACTTTAAGCGGGTGCATTGCAGCTGTTTGTCAGGAGGCTAAAGGCCTGCCTCGGTTCCTCCTCGTTGACTAACACCGAACTTCCACCAGATACGTGTGCATTGCGTGTCCGCTCCAGTCTGTTTCGGCTGCGTGCACCCCCGTCCGCCAACACCCACTGGCTGCGTTCTCCGTACGGAGAGCACAGCCGTCAGCTGGAGTGCCGAGACAAAGGAATTCCAGTGATAATTAAACAAACTAACTGGCGACAGTGAGCGATAATACGATGCATGTGGTATAAAGCTCTATATAAACCTTATAAAAACATAAACAAACACACAAACGGTCATTTTTCTGAACACGGAGTGTTTTATTTTGAAAATTAACCGGATGTTTTAATGTTGTATCGGTGTCTGACTTCCCGTCCCGCTTGTTCTTTTATGTGCTAAATTGATGCAGCGGGATCCGGCATCCTGCAAAAATAGAAACCTACGTATCTGCTGCGGAGGGCACCGGACTGCCGGAGCTCAGACAGAGCTGAGACGCAGCGCAGCGGACACAGTGAAAGCACACACATTGAATAAAATTAAAGCCTATCACCTCCGGAGCGCAGACGGACCGGACACGCATCTGGGGGAAGTTGGCCGTATATCTTGACCGAAGGTTTTGTTGAGTTTGTTGTTCCATTTCCAAAATGGCGACCCTCTTTATTGGGCATGAAAACTACACTTCAGAAACCAATGGGCGACATCACTGAGACTACAACCATGTTTTAGTCTGTGATTGATATGTATAAATCAGATTTAAGGTGGATTTTTCAGGGGCACGATCATTCCTACAGTCAGGCCTGACCAGGACTATCTATATCCCAATGCAAGACAATACTTCCAGGCACAGCAACTTTTAGCAGTGCAACCAAACAAACTTATGTTGTTCTAATAAAGACGTCAGTTAATAGTTAACCTTTGTCCATAAACAATGATTCGATTTTGTGCTGCACATGGCACAAATGGATTTCCACATAGCAGGAGACCACAGTTAAAAGGGGCTGGTTGTGTTTGCAGAAGAGTTAACTTTGTTCTCTCAATCCTCAAAAGCCCCAATTGGCTGCTCTGTCCTCTCTATTAATTTGTTTAATCACTGATTGTTTCTGTTCCTGACAGTTACAATTTTTTTTTTGTTGGTCTTTGTTTGAGAAGTCAACATCAGCTCTTTAATCAGTCTTTATTTCCCCTCGTAAAAGCTGCAATACATGTACACAGTATCAAACAACAGAAAGCGTTGAAACATTGAAGCACATAGGCTCTCACACTCATATGCACTCACCGCTCCCCTGCTGAGACTACTGACGTGGGATTCGTCATCCTCCTCTCCCACACTGTTGAGAACACTTTGTTAAGCTGCTTTTCCCGACATCCTACAATTATATCAGCATGCTCTGAGAAGTCACTACACCATGCCAGCCACACAATCAACAGTTTTTTAGACATCAAGGACAGCATAAAAACACAAGGCCTCAGAAATACCCTTGACACATTTCAAACTTTTTACTCACAGCATATTAAATCCTTTTCAAATTATTATTTAATATCTTTGGATGTGTCTTTAAGGAGTCCAGAAATAATCTGATAAAAACAGTGTTCAGAAACGTTACCAAAGAAACCCCAGCATTCATGGATATGTGTTTATAGCAAGTGTGTGTGACCAATCTCACGTTAGTGATTTAGAGCTGGTTTGTGCTCATTCCTCATGAAATGAAGAACACATTTCGGCATTTTATCCTCCCCGCGACTCACTGGCACATCTCCATGTGCATTTTGTTTTTAAAGAGCAAGAAGGAGGGCGAGAGCTCATAACTGTGAACTGACAGTTTTCCATCAGCCTTTTGCTCATCTCACCATCTGCCACTGCGAGAAAATATTAGCCGCTTCTCTTCAGGAAGATCAGCAACCCTCCTCCTCCTCTTCCTTCATTTTTTGTGCCATGAAGCCACCCAGCAGACTAACTGTGAAATCTGAACCCTGCAACGTACAAACTGTAATGAAATGGCCGGGTGGAAGCTGCCAATGGTCTTGGCAGCAATTTGTTTGTTTTGGGTATTAATGTTAATTTATCCCAATCAATGATTTGTAAATGTTAAAATGCCAAACACTGGACCTTAAATATTTAAAAACACTTAATATAATGACCAGAAATGCAGAATTGGGTCTGTTTTTGAGTGACAGTTGTTTTTCCACTATCATTGCCGTAAAGTACAGTTATTCTTCACTTTTGTATTCTATAAATAAAGTTAATTATTTTACAAGGTCATTACAGTAAAACTCCAAAAGAATTGACTCAGGCTTTGCAGATTATTTGTTTCTTAGCAAACACTAATATTCAGTTACTTTTAATATTACATTCAGTCATTCGACCCCAGTATGATTTGGTAAAAGATAAAATTCCAATTTGTGCTACTGCCCACCCTTAAAAGTCTCTATTTAATTTCCTGCAGCGAGGATTAACTCCACCAAAATGAATTGATACAAGAACCTTTGTCTGCATATTAACACGTGTATCTTCACTCCTATCTGCAAGAAATCCAATCCCTTCATCTACAGCCAGTTCTTTATATCACAGCGTTAGAATAGTTCGACTGGCCCAGCCATAAAGCCTGTGAGTAAACTAAGAGGCTAAGGCAAATGTTGCAATTCATTCAGTTTGAAAGCTTGCCCTTTTTTTTTAACAACAGAGCCAAAGAAGTAATGGTGGAATGCACTCAGTGGAAGAAATCAGTAGCTCCTGAACATTAAGGGGTAGAAAACTTCACACATAGCAGTAAACACTTGTAGCACTGGGCAGAGTTTAGTTTGTTGTAAAACATATTTCAAATGTATCAAATGTATCAAATTGATTGATTGATTGATTGATTGATTGATTGATTGATTGATTGATTGATTGATTGATTGATTGTTTGAAATGTATAGTCTGAAATTTGTCTTGCATCACAGCGGCTCCATTTGCAAACATAAAAATTAAGAAAAGATACAGACATTCAAACACCTAACAAATGATCAGAGGCCTTAAACTTGCTTTGAGATTCAGGGGATTCTGGGATTCAGCTCTGCATTTAATTTTAGAATTGACTGGTCAGTCTGACCTTATCCAAACGTTGGACCCTGTATCTCTGGTTTGATGGTCATAGTTCATGACTATTAGTTTATGTTCCTACATAGAGCATTTGAGGCAAGTATTAATTTTTTTTCTAACTGTGCCATTGCATGGTATGTTGAGGTATATTTCTTTGCATGTTACCTGCAACAACAAATGAATGAATGATATGTTATCAGTTGCAGGAGTATCCTCTTGATATGTGTGTGTTGGTGCATGTGCACAATAAAAAAGGAAAAACTCTAGAAAATATTGATTAATAGGCAATAGATCACAAATTAAAAGTAGAGCTGTATTTTGTACCCTAAAGTTTAAAAATCATCTTCATTGTGACAAAATGAAAGTTCTTCACAAGTGTCTTTTATTGCTGTTATTTAAAGCCAAAATTCAGAAAAAGTAGGCAAGATTGAGAGTGTCATATTTGCTTAGATGTTAAACTGGTGACACTGACCCTAGATGTCCATGTTCAAAACTATGGCAAGATTTACATGAAGTATCCTTGTGTTTGAATCAGTAGACAGCTGCATGATATTAAAAGCTTTGTGTAATGCAATGACTTCCACATGTGTTCATGTCAGAATGAACCATATTTGCCCAGCATGAGAACACACACATGAAGTTTTTATTGTTAAACTTCCTAAACTGAAACTTGACCTCAACCACAGGGCAGTGATTAATTTTTACATTTAACTTGTGATCATTGTGCATCTTCTTCTTACAAAGTACTCTCTGTGTCTTTCCTAACGTGCACAGTTGATTGATTCATCCCCCATTGATTAGATCCTCAGTGGGAGAGCGATCTGTGGGAGGAGGATGGAGACGTAAGCTGAGGGGTAAGAAGGGAGGTCTTGCCTGGTTCCCCACAGTGTACTCCTTGAGATCAGATGGGTTTGTGGGTTTCTCACTCGACCACTTGGAGCTTCACTCCCACATTCAGTGGAAAACGAGTCACCATGGAGATCCAACAGTGTGATTGGTGTGTGATGGCAGAAGTGAGAGAGACAGACAGAGAGAGTCAAATGTCCCGTGGAGAGCCTCATTGAGTGTTGGGTGAGTGGAGCATACACACCTTCAAGAGACTCTGTTATATCAATAAAGCACTGGAAGCATGAAATCCCTTCTTTTCACAGCTGTATTTGGCTCATTTTCAATTTCCTGACACTCATATTTGCAATCATGTATTGCATATAAGTAAATTGTTTAAAGTGTACAGTTTAAATATTTGACAAAGCCAACTGTAGTTTTGGATTTTCATTCAACCTTATTCCACATGAAACCCACGTTGCCTTTGGGTCAGAGAGACCATTTTAGGTTTGACCCTCTCAGGCATTTCAATTATGGTTCCCGGCGTCAATGTCATAGTGTCCTTCAGTGAATGCCTGAAACGCTGTACCGATAAGTTTATGCTGCGAAGACAAAATCAATGAAGACATTACAAAATACCAAAATATAGAGACATGGGAATTACAACTATTTTTCTTCAGTTTTTCTCACCTTTACGCTCCAAACAGTCTAAATGAAATGTTAATTATCACAGCAGTATAATACAAAAATAGATTATAAATTAGAAGTCATAAACACTTGCATTATGCAGCTGTGTGTGTACCATGGAAACAAGGATCTAACAATTGTCTTCCCTGTACTGTGCTGCAAAAAAAAAAAAAAAAGACCTACAGATCGCTTAATGCTATAGCTGACTCTTTTTTTTTTTCATTTCTCTCAATGGGAGCATTTTCATGGATGTCCTTGAGGCAAGATCCAGTAACAGCATTAAAATATTCTGGGAATTGCAGCGAACATGCGTCACCACCCTTCATCCAATCAGACGTTATATTGATTTTTTTTTTTTTTCAACATTTAATACATTTTGATTAGGACTGGTGTGTTCATGGATGTTATTATGGCCTCTGCTTTTTCTGTTCTGTTCTATCTGAATAACCACATCACATCATTGCAGGCTTTAATACTTTTTTATGCCTCATTGATTTATTGCCAACCCATCAAAAGACCCGAGCCCGGTGATCAATCACTCCTGCACCCCAAACACAAGCCCTGCATTGAGCTGCAAAGGAAAATAGTCTAGCCTGGATCCAGGGGCATGTCTAGGAACTGAAGGGGAGACCACACTTGGGCATCAATTGCAATGATTTATGCAATGACTCATGTAGTGCCCTGGTTTTTAGCATCCGTAAGCTATACAAAAGCAATTGTTGCATTCTTTAATCAGCATTATAAATGATTTTAAAATAAACTTTTCATTTGAAGTATCATTAAACTGCCAATTGTTATTCAAAAAAAGGTGACAGCACCTTGACGAAGAGACTAGTAGTGACTGTGTGCCTTTCGCTCTTTGAGGTTGTAATCGAGTCTTTGAGGTTGTTTCACATCTTCTAGAAGTTTCTGTGTCTCTATTGGGTTGTAGTTTTGCATTATGTTGTTTTCGTTTCCAATCTCTTCATTATTGCCTTGTGTCTCTTAATGATTGTTTTGCATGTTTGTGGTCATTTTGTGTTGTATGTGTGCGTTCTAGCTGCTCTTCATGTTTGTTTGAAAATCATGGTTGTTTTCTGTCTTTTTGCGGTGAAATTCTGATTCTTTGAAACGGTTTTGAAATTTCTGAAGGCTTTTTGTGTCCCTTTCCTCCAGTAGGTGGTGTTTTGTCAATTTCCTGATGGTACAGTGTCACAACACTTTACATGTGTTTTGTGTAATTTTCAGTTAGTGTCTTTGAAGTTGTTTTGCATCTCAATTTTTTATTGTCTCTGGTTGTATTGCACCTGATTGTGGTCAAGCTGTGTCTCGTTTATTATTTTTTCTTCTCTTTACTTTTTTTGGGTCTACTCTGTTTGCAGTTCTTCTTTCTGTCTTGTTGTAGTTGTTTTGTATGCCTTTGTAGTTTTTGCCGTGGTTGTTCTGTGCCTTTTAGTGGATTTGTGTCTGTTTGTGGTAATTATAGCTGTTGGTGTTTGTTCACATTGTGTTGTAGTTGCTGATTTTGTAATCTTGTTGTGTTCCCTTTGCATCTATGTGGTCATTTTGTATCTTTTTTTTTAATGCTGTGTCTTGCTGCTGGTTTATACAGACCTTGTTTTAGGACTGTTTATGAAGTCACCCCCTGCCTGCATCATAACAGTCCTGTTGAGATTTAATTAAAGCAGTTCTTAGTATTCAGACAGAGGAGGTTGATTATTTGCAGTTAAAATGTTGTAATGGACTTGGGCTGAGGCTTTGCTTTGCTTTGAGCCATTTGGTGCCCTGAGGCGATTATTCTGTCGCTGTCCGTGGTGCTGAAAGTAAACAGGATTGCCAGAGGCCACACAAGTAACCTCCATGGGATTTAAGCTGCTTTTTGGACTTTAAAGCACTCTGGTAGTGTACATGCGGGAACTCGGATGTTTAACTTCTCACTAAAAGTGAGTCATTCACATGACGAGGTCTCACAAATTATACCCAGCAGGGAACAGGATTCTGTGCCTCGAAGAGAGTCTGGTCTGCGCATGCGCAAATGTCAACTAGTTTTCTGAATAGTTTCAGTTCTGCAACAAATTCCCGCGCCTGCGACGCGGAGACATGGACGATGACTTCCCTCCAAGCCTAACATCCTCATTCTGAGATATTTTTTAAAAGTCTCCTCCTCCAGCTGCATCTATAGACTAAACTGTGGCCTCACTTTGATGCCTTTTTGTCTGACGAGGTGCGAATCCCGAAGGAACTGACACACTCCTCCTCCGCCTCCTCCTCCTCCTCCTCCTCGTCGTCGTGGTGCCGCAGCAGCAGCCAGCGCGGTGAGTGCGTCCTGCAGCAGCAACAGCAGCAGCACTAACGGCACCTGTCGTTTTCAGTGCGATCTTTTAACCATTTTAGGAGTGAAATAAGGTGTTCCTTGAAATAATTCGCAGCCAGACATGGCAGGGAACCATGAATACCGATGGCTTCATGTGTAGATATTCGCTCCTCTGAAAATTACGCATCGGTAAGTTCATATGACTTGCTTTCCACGCCGACTGCTGCACGCTTTCCCACTCATATCTGCGGTTTATCAGTTAAGAGGGTTTTTTCACTTTACACTGAAGGCTATATATGGGGGAATGCGCGTGACTTCTTGAATGACAGAAAGCTCGCTGGAGCTAGATTTCGCGAAAGACTGATCAGCAAATGAACGATTGGTTGGCGCTTTTCTTGCTGATGTTTTCCATGTGCAAAGCGAAGGTCACCCACATGTATTGATGGATTGAACGTTAACGTATGCGGGAATAAAATGGAAAAGAGGCTGGGCTAAATTAGCCTATTGATTCTGCACAAGTATGTGGGGAAAAAAAAACGTTTGTGTTGAAATTAAGATTGTTTCGTGTTTTTCTTTCTCTCCCTCCTACATGCCCCCCAAAAAACCGCCTGACATTTACCTGGAATTTAAACTGTACACATAGACTGATACGCCTGTCATGTAGTCTATATAATCTGTGTGACTGTGGCACAGGAGCATCTTCACAAAGCTGCTCAGACATAATGCTTTTGATGCTTATGTTGTTGCATTCTGATGGACATGCAATCCCCAGACATTAACAGACTTGCATTTGGGTTAAAATGAAAGCTCTCATGTCTCACTGGGATCCTTTAAAGCTGAAATTGAATTATTAATGCAGCACAATGTTCAGAGGAATTCACAACACACATAAGGAGGAAGCTGATATGTTGAGACAGCTCTTTAAAATTCTCTTTAAAATGGAGATAAATCATTTAAAAGATGGTGCATGCTTTTTCACCACGTTTCTCCCTATCTGTTGCATCTTTGAACACCTACACACATTATTCATGTGTAAGCACACTCAAAGGTGCTTGCAGTCGGTTGACAACCTGATGATGCATGTGCTAATTATAAATGATGGGGTTCCCAGTTTTCCTTTAGACTGAAGTTACTCTGATTATTTTGGGGTTTTCTGGTCAGTTTTTGGTCAGGTTCAGTGCCTTAAACTTGATTTAGCTTTTTTTCAAGATTTGTAATCCTCACAAAAGCTGCTCTTTGATGTTGTTACAGCATTACTTATTTAGTGCGTACCTTGCTCCACTTGTATAGACACTGAACTGAATACCACTCCAATTTTTTTCCCTTCACAGTTTTTTAACATGTCTCATGTTTCAAATGTTAAGCAGAGCAAACACTCTCCTGCTTTCTTGCCCTCGGAATACATTGATGTTTCACCCTTCCTGCTCAAGTGCTTCCCTCAAACCAAACCAAAGCCATGGATTTGTTCCAAATACCGTGTACTTATGTCAGTTTTACAACATTGTTCAGAAACATGGCTCCTGTTACATTTTGCGTTAAACAGAAGGAGACAATTTGGAGCGAATCAGTCCCATGTCTGCCAAGATGTCACTGTGTGTTTCTGTTTTAGTCTTTCTTAAGTCTGATTGTGTCTTTTGGGGGTCTAAATGTGAATCTCGACAGTTTTTCTCAGCCCTTCTTGACTCATGTTATCCCTCCTCTTTATCTCAGGGTTTTTCCTCGGAGCACGGTCTGTCTTGTTACTTGATAAAGCATCCGAGAGAGAGAGAGATGCTTTAGAGGTAATTGGATTCGGGACTAGAGAGAGAAGAGACACAGAATGGAATTTGTCTCTGTGTGTGCATGAATTAGCTAAAGGAGAAGACATGTGTGTGTGTGTGTGTGTGTGTGTGTGTGTGTGTGTGTGTGTGTGTGTGTGTGTGTGTGTGTGTGTGTGTGTGTGTGTGTGTGCCTGCGTGTGTGTGTTGTTTATGTGATTGCATGTGTGTGTTATGTGTCTCTGCTGGTGCAGGCTAGTGTGCTTTGTATTTGCGGTGAATCATTGTGTTTTCAGGAAGCAGTGTGGATGAGTAAGTCATGCGGGGAGGGGATTCGGGGGGGGGGAGGGGTTGTTTTAAAATCTGAGCATGAGGCACATCAGTTTTTTAGTCCTCAAGGATGAGATCCTTACAATTTATTTCCATTGGTAATCAACCTCTCCTTTATAAATCCCGTCTGTGTCTCATGCCTCTGCTTTATTTGAGAATTCAGGTGATGACATGTCCTCTGTAGAAGAGAACAACATCAGTGGAAAACAAATGTCGCCTCTGTGGTTTGGTTCAGAAGGTTTTCATGAGGGAGAGTCTGTTGGGATAACATATCAAGTGATACATACCCACAAAGGAGGTGTGTGATGGTTTGACACAAACATAGTTTCAGTATGTCATGTAAAAAATATGTTTAGCTTCAGTTTAAATACCAATTTGACCAAGAAGTATAACTGTTTTCTGTCTTTTAATCCTCAAACTCAAAGGTCAAACAGTGTTAAGTTTCAGGTTCATTTGAATCAACTGTGTCCTAAGGGTGAAAACCATGAGGAACAATTTTGGTTGCCCATGGTTGAATACTAAAAGTCTCATTAATTCTGTTTTCATGCACATCATTGATCAGCATAAGAGTCGCCTGATTGGATCATCCAAATAAAATATTAACAGCTGTGATGGAAAATATGAGATTTCTTTTTTCTTTTTAAAGACAGAAAGTTGTCTAAAAAATCTTGGTCTAATGAGCTACAACTCTTTTTCTTCTTTTTATTAAAATGGTCATTAAGATTTGTTTTCAGGCTTTTTTATGCCTCTACTTTGGAGATAGGACTGTGGATAGAGTCAGAAACCAGGGATAGAGAGAGAGAGAGAGAGAGAGAGAGAGAGAGAGAGAGAGAGAGAGAGAGAGAGAGAGAGAGAGAGAGAGAGAGAGAGAGAGAGAGTGGGGAGTGACATGCAGGAACCACAGGACGGATTTGAACCCGGGCATCCTGCTCTCGAGGACTATAGCCTCTGTACATGGGGTACGCACATTAACCGTTAGGCGGATGCCCCAGAGCTACAATAATCAGAGAGCTCAAAATGTTGCTCCATCATGTGAAAGAAGACAATAAAGAGTAAATACATTTTCTAATTTGACAGTTCATGGTTTAACTGAAATCAGTAATAAACTCTGGTTAACTTTAGATACACTCAGCAACAATGGTAAGTGAACAGACAATTGAGGCAAATATGATGACAAAAATTGAGAAAATGTATTTATTCCTTTTATAATATTCCCTTGTTTATTTCATTGTGTAGCAGTCACACACTACGGCATTATGTTTACATTATCTATTTTATCTATTAATGTTTTTATTTCACCAGCACAGATGTATCAAACTGATTTGCATGAAGGCAAAAACAAAAAATAAAGCAGTGGAGCAAAAGTCAAACTATATTGGATCTTTCCAAGAACAAGTCTGAACAGCCAATAAAAACAAGACGCTTGGTACTTGAAAGAAGGGATTTGTGGAGAATATATTTAAAATAGAATTGAGAAAGTCACAAGAAATAGGCCTTTACATGATGACCTTATATGTTAAGTTTATTTACAGTCTATGTCCTATATCATGGTTTGTATCATTGTCTGAAAATGATTTCTTTGACATTTTGGTCCCATTGCTCACCCTCATTATCCGTGTTTCCATACTAAATAACACTGAGGAGGCATTAAAGAGGAATAAGTTGATATGAGAGAACGGAAAAAGCAAAAATCACTTCTCCCTCTTCCTCACTTCTCTCTTAGCAGCTATCATTTTAATTACTACACTTAGTAATCATTTCTAAAGCATGTCATCATACAGTATTAAAGTTAATTATTCCACATGGTGAAAGTATGTTATATTTACGAACATTTTTGTTTGATTCTTATATGGCATTAACTAGTAGAACAAATGAATAGACCGATATGTTCTTGCTCTTTTCCTGCTCTGACGTAGCTGTTTTCCTCTGTGTGTTGTATTTCAGAGCCCTTCATGCTGAAGTGTGCTGACGCTGAGGGACAGCAATTTCAGTGCATCCCTCTGAACACACACTCACACACATACTGTGGAGCCTTTAGGATCTGAGCTCTTCACTGGAGACAATGAGAGGCTACCTGCTGACTGCAATCTTTCTGCTGCCCTTGGTGAGTAAATGTGCATGTATGTGTTCACATGGGTAGATGTCTATGAGAAGGGATGTTCAGGAGCATACTGGAATGTGTTACTGTTTCAGTACATGAGGGATGGAGTGTATGCACATGTCTCAGCCCCCTTGTGTGTCGGCTTCAGCTCTGGTTATTCACCTCTTGATGGTCTGTTAATGACAGGGGCTGGAAGGGTAGAAGTCCCCATATGCCGCATCAGCACATCAGTGTGTGTTACAGGTCCTGAATCAGTTCAGCGTAAGGGTGACTGGATGCCCGTTGGAACGGTAACAGATGGCCCGGCTGACCAAAGAGCTGTCTATCCATCTGCTGTGACTCACTTTTATTATTAGTGGTCTCATTGAAATAAAAAGCAGAATGGACAAGTTGTGCAAGATGTGTGGGAGGAATTATATTCAGCACAGCGGTGCAGCACAGCAGCAGTTTCCTTGGTGAAGCCAGGATACATCTTTTTTTTGTTTATGTGAAATGAAAGTATCATTATGTTGCTCTGACACCATGGGTATCATCTTTTTTTTTTATTATTATTTTTTTTTTTATGATGATAGCTCTTTCTTTTTATAATTGCCCATAAAAACAGGAAGAATTCCAGCCTGATAATGGCTACCATGGAGACTAAAACATCTCCTCTAACCTTTCGGTTAACACGGCCCCCGAACATGTATGAAGTGTTCCTTCAGCCTCTGTGCACAGTCTCAAACTGACCTTCAGCGGTTGATGTGGCAGATACGTCTGTGGTGATGCACTTATTGTTTGTTAAATGGGTTTGTACACTGGACCAGTGGTCTGCGACGTCAAATGAGAGTTTTATTATCTGTGCTGTGCGTCGCAGTGGGAGCTAGTGAGTTATCCGGCCCCTCAAAGATAGCCTTGGGGAGGGAAACGTGGCTCTGCAGCTTCAAAATGGACAGCTTATCTGGACAGACATCTGTTTGAGAGTGAGGAGAGGAGTGATTGGGGAAAAAAGAACAAGAGGCACACTTTATTGATCTGTCCTGACAATGTTGTTAGAGTGCCTATTTTAGATTCCAGATTTTAAACCTTCAGTCATCTTCAGTTAGCCTGGACTTAGTCGCACCAGTAAACCATTTACCTGTTTTACAAGTAAGCTATATGAGTTTTTTTGTAGAAGCTAGTTTCAGTATGAATCTCACATCCATCTGTTAAAAAGGAGCTAAAGCCAGATTGATTGCTTAAAAGCAGAATCATCTAAAGGTAAAATAATCTTCCTACCAGTACCCCTTAATTTAACATATTAAAGTATTATGTCTGAGTTCAAATTCAAAATTAAAAAATGACTATTGTCTGGTCTACAGGAGTTTGGGGTTGGTGGGTGTAGGGGACATTTCTTAGTTGGATGAAAGAAGTTCCTGGAATCTCTACCAGTTGCTAAGCAACACAATTGTCTTGGAACAGCCAAGACATATACTGTACATAAGCCTGTTAAAAAGGTTGTTTTTACACTTAACCTTTTTACAAGTCATACTCAAAAAAATGCTATATTTAGTGATTAAGCATTTAAATGTACTGGCATGTGTTGCTTCCTATTGGAGAGAGACAAGGCTAACTGTTTCACCCTGTTTTGAGTCTCCAGCTAAGCTAACCTGCAGCATTTAAAATAATAAATAATAACAATTGAACCTAGTGCCGTTATTGGAAAGGGCACCTGAAGAGTGACAGGAAATGTGTGGAGAGAGAGTCGGGGATGACATGCACCAAATGGTTGCTGACCTCAAGTCAAACCAGTGACCTGTGTGAGGAGGTGAATCCTCTACACATTAGACGCCTGCTCGACCAACTGAGCTAAACCTGCACCCCACTAACCTAAAAACTTCAGAATGATGTTGATTTCCTCATTTAACTCACAGCAACTTAGAAACAATTCATTTGATAACATTTTATTTTTCAAAATGTCAGACTTTTCCTAAAAAGCTAGTAAAGGCTTGGGTGTTTTTTATATTGTTAGCTAGGGACTGTCAGCTAGAGCTGTCCACTACTTAATAGTGGACAGATACAAATACAAATTACTCTAGCTATTTTCCCAACTAATGTTTTGGTCAGCCAGCAACAGGTGCAGTTGCTTTTTGGTCCTGCGCACTCCCCAAGGCGAGCGCAGCGCACACCTTGTCCTATCTGAAAGGCCCTTTACATTTTATGAACTCTATAACTTCATTTTCAATGATTTTTGTCATGAATTACCAAGCTAACGTTAGCTCTGTCTGTTAGCTTTGTCTGTTAGCTTTGTTAGATACTCAGTGGTTACACCGTTCAGTTGCTAGCAGAAAGTATTTGGTAATCTAATCTTTTGGGAATGAGCAGGTTCTTTGGTCATTTAGTGATGTGTAAATTTCCACTTAATCACCACATAACATAATCGTTAAGCTAATGTTTAAGTGTACAAAGAGCCTGTGTAAAATAGTCCAGAGCTTTGGTGTGAAGTGTGTGATTTCGTGTTCATGTCTGTTTGTTGGTCTGTTTGCTACCTGAATTCATTTTATGACTCCTCACGGTGGGAGGCGTGAAACAATCACACACAAGAGTGTCTCTCTCTACAGCTATGTATGTGGGTCTGTGCGTGGTTGGTGGAGGTATAAATGCATGTGCCTGTGCCATCCTATTAGCATAGTAATACGAGTGTAACGACCAATCTTAATCATTGTAAATTAAAAAACAAGGTGCTAATCCATCAACAGGAACATGCATTACCTGCTGTAAAGGATTCAATATAAATAAACTAATACAAATCAAATTTAATACTGTCATCTTACAAGCCTGTCTGCACTCATGCCAAACAGATATTAGTCATCTGCATCCAATTATTTCTCATTTCTTGGAAGCCTTGCCTACAACATGTATTGGCTCCTGGCTGGTTACCTGCTGCTTAGCAACATGGATGCTGGCTTTTGGTACGTAGAGGTCTTCCTTTCAAACAAAGCCAGTTTTTCATATCAAACACTACAAATGAAGAAGCGAGTCCTTTTTATATGTTTTGTTTTGTTCACCCATCATTGTGAGGCAGAAAATGTTGACTATCTAAGAAACTAGATAGAAGTTACCTCGAATGAGGTTTCCCATTATTCATCAGTGTTTTAATATTCTGCCGGCGTGCAGAGCGATAAAGAAAGGAAGTGAATCTGAGGACGTCTTCCCAGTCGTTTGATGCCCTATCTTATCTAGGCAGTGAGGCCTGAAGTGAATTCATATTGGAGGGCAGTGAGATAGAGTGATGAGTCAGCCATGGCTCAGAGGGCTGGGACATATTACACCTATCATTTCACTGTGAAGGAGAAGGAGGGGGCTGAAAGGGAGCTTAGGGGGCAAAGCAGAAATTGGCCCCTAAGAGAGCAAGAGGCAGAGTTATACTGTAGAGACATAGTAAGTTTACTACCTCGGGGTTAACTGTTTCCCTGACTGCAACCTTGAAACTACGCATTCCTTTGTTACATCACAGTGCTTTCCTTCTTGGCTGGTTATTGTTGCTGTGAAATGGCATCCGGGCATCATAAATTTCTGAATTTGTTGATTTTACTGAAGTATATATGGTTGCAGAAGACAACTTGATGGATTGAAAGAATAGAATTACGAAGGGATTGGATTTGGTCGCTCAAAAGTTGGTGTCAAAATAGTAATACTCTGCAAAAACAGAGTTTGGAGCCTTAACTCCAGGACTAGTATACCAAAGTATACCAATATACTTTTTTTTTAAAGATAATTTGTTGGACTTTTTGGGTGTTTATTTGGAGGACAAGAGAGTGGATAGAGCTTACAACAGGGATTTGAGAATGTAGGATGACAGGCAGTATATGGCCAAGGTTTAGAGTCAGGTCTAGGGCTGCAATTTAGACTCTGTACTAAACATGTACAATACTCTGTAAAATAAGTAAATGTTGACATTTGGTTCGGCTACACAGAAACACTAGTCACCAGGCTGAAACTCTTCTGCTTGTTTGACCCATCAATCCAACTAGACAACTTACTGTCTCCACATTTAGTAAATGGATTAATTGTAAATGAAAGTTGGTATTAATGCACATATTAACTTTACATGTTTTTACATGTTACATTTTTCCTGCTGGAAATTAATTTGATGAGTTTTGAAAGTTCATAACTTGTTAAATATAAAAGTTGTCAACCTTGAAATCCCATTTATTGGGGTTCTCATTTGTCCTTGTGAATGCCTGATATTATTTTCCGGTGAAAGCCTTTCCCACTTCAAATCAGTAAAATGAGTCTAAACAAAAAGACATATAGAGAAACTTTTAAACTCAACATATTTAGTATCCTTGCAACTCTGGCAGATGTAACTGTGGTTCTGCCAGTTCTCTTTGACAAAAGCTGAAAGTGTATCAGGTTTCCAAGCTCTTAAACACTTGATTTCATGGGGCAGTGTGTCAGTAAAGTCCATATTTTTGGTTGAACATGTTTGTTTGTGCTATTTTCTCCAGGTGGCTCCAGAGTCCGAGCACTGTCTCATCAAGCATGAACATGAGAAATGCATGGAGAGGATCATGCTGCACAATCCCAGCGATGAACTTGAATTGGGTAAGGGACGCAGAGTCTGGGGGTGTGCGTGCGTCTTTGTTCCTTGTCCTTCTGTGTGCATAATTTGGCATAAAGCCACCAGTTTTTATTTGTCTGCTGTGGCTGAATTGTTTACTTCTTGCTCAGTAAACTGCTGATGAAAGTCATGCATCTCCTTAAAATCCTACTTTCCAGGAAGGGATAAAAAGCAGCGTTGTTTGTATACACAATGATGTGGTATTTTTCAGTTTATACAGTGGAAAGGTCAAAGAGGGACGTGTGAGGATGACAGATGACTGCTGTTTTCTATCTTGTTGATAGAACAAGTACATCCCCTCAGACAGCCACTCACTACACATCGCAAACCCCGACACCCATCCTGTGATATACAGCTGTCTGTCTGTAACGTCCCGCTGTGCTGCTTCACATTTTTCTCTTCATCCTTTTTTTTTTTTTTTTTTTTTTTAACAAAAAGCACAGGAAGCTTGGTATGTGATTCCTGGAAGCAATTATTTTCTTGGCCATGGACGGTGGTTTTCATTAGCGACTGCTGCAGGTCTCCTGCTGCTCTAAAGTTGCCCAACAGATTGCATCTCCCAGACTGCACTGTGACTCCAACTCACAGCTTCTCTGAAAGCCAGTAGTTCCTTGGAAAAATCATGAAGCATAACGATTTAGAGAGCACGATAACACGTTTAAAAGAGCAGAGGATCTGGAAGTTCAGCTCACTTTTCATCTGAAGATGTCACAGGTTGTGCCTGAAGTTTTTGACACAGAAAACTAGCGGTAAATGAGCTCCCAAAGGTTTCATTCTGTCCTAATCTCTTTATAAAACATGTTATGCCCTGAGGAAGGTGTGAACAAAGATGTAGTTTAAAATCTGTTTTGATTATACCTTTCTCTTGCATTTAAACACTCTCCTTTTCTATGTTATCCCTTCTTCTTCTGTGACATAGAAAGTCTGTTTTAGTATTTAGTTGTACATTTTCAGCAGTATAGTTACACATGCTGCCCCTCTTTGCCCCTTAACTGATCCCTGCTTCCTGCTGTGCCTTTATAAGGAAACGTTTTGTCTTTCTGCTGACTGTACATCGTTGGTGAGAAGGAAATAAAAACGCCTGGTTTGCAGAAATCTTGCTCGGGGCATGTGAAATGTTTAAAAAAGAAGGCAAAAACAAAAATGAGAACAGGGAAATAATAAACAAGAGAAATCAACTCTATACTGTAGGTTGTGGTGTATTTTATCAGGCCAAATGGTCTACATGTGATTGATCTAGATCTTATTCTGAAAGCACATTTAGCTGGATTTAGCCATGGCACAATGTTAACATTAAATGATCGTTCCAGTGATCATTATTTCAACAGGCAGGGTTGGTATTTTTTTTAAAACTGGCATGATTTTGAAAGTAGCATTCCCTCAGTGCGCTGTCTACACCCACGCCCTCCCCTCTGTGCTCCCTCAAAAGCCAAGTCACTTACATGCACAAGCGCCATTGGTCCAGAAGCAGATGCTTTGAGTGTGGGCTCGTGCATGCATGGGGTAGAGAATGAGCAAGGACACAGAGAGGTGTGATTGGTTCATCAGATTGGTACCACTTGGCAGACATTGGTCGAAATTTTTACAGGCTAACAACTGCTACAGATGACAGTTTTTCTTGGTTCCTTTTTCAGAGCACATGAGTTATTAATGTCTGACAGGACCTAAAGACAATTTCAACCAAAATCTTAAAAAGTGTATCAGGATAAAATTACCAACCCTGCTTTTAATTTGTCTATGGTTTTACCCCTAATTGTGAGGTTAACACTACAAAACAGGTCTCCTAGGTATACATATTAAAATGATTCTTATTTTATATTCTATGGACAGAGTACATCTCAAAGATAAGAGATTATTCTGATGTATCTTTAAAGTTACACAGAATATAAATAAGTTATATAATAAAGAAAATAATCAGCAGAGAGAGAGAGAAAATAACTTGCATCTTGTTCTTGGCCTTTGGGTGTTTGGATATTACTTTTAAAGTGTGGTAATCACTGAAGCCTGCCACTGGAAGACTGCTGCTATCTTAAAACTGTTTGTAAACATCTGGAGCTAGCCATGTCTGTGTGTACGAACTGCGAACATCAGTACTCACAGTTAAAGGACGATATCCAACGACTTAAGTCCGAACTTCGGAACAAAGACCATCTGATTGAAGGCTTTGTTTCCGTGGCTGCTGCACAGTCAAAACACATATCCTATATGCAGTCCTCGAGCCTGGCGGTCCGATCGCCATCCGCACCACCCTCGCCGGCATCAAAGCTGGTGTCTGCCTCGGCAACAACACCGGCCCCGTCAGGTAACTCCGAGGGCGCACGTGGTACGCCGCAGGCGGAAGACGGACCATCTGGCCCCTCCGCAACCCCAAATGACCCTCCACAACCGCTTCACGCTGCTGAAGGACGGGGCTCCGGTCGGCCTGGGACTGGCGGTGGCTTCTGCTGCCGCTGCGCGTACTCCTGCACCAAACGGAACTACTCGCCACTCCGCCAGGGCTCCACATGGACTTGCCACCTCACCTCCACCTGCAGCGCGTTCTTCTGGTCGGGAGGCCCGCCACTCGGCCACTGGGAAGAATCGCCGGAAAATGCTGCAGGAGGCCGTCACCAGACGCTCTGGGGGTCTTCCTCCGGCTGAGCCGCGGCGGCGGTCCGCTTCACTGCAGTCGCCTCAACATGACCCGCCCGCTTTACCGCAGGTGGTAACGGCCGAGCGCCCGCAGGCCGATCCAGGTAGCACACACTCATCACCTCCTTGCCCTCTTTTTCCCCCCGACAACTCTTATCATTGGAGATTCAATCACCAGAAATGTCCGCTTCTTTAATGCCACCACACACTGTCTTCCCGGCGCCACTGTCCCCGTAGTCCTAGACAAACTCCTCAGTCTTCTGCCTTCACTCCCACTCTCAATTAAGAGAGTCGTTTGTGCCCACGTGTACAACGACTCTCTTCCCGGCGGCAATCTGAGTGCACCAAAAATGATTTTAATCTCCTTTTTAACGTTTTAAAGAACTGTGGAAAATCAGTTTTTATCTCTGGACCCATTCCAACCTTTGATCGTGGTCCTGAGCGTTTTAGCCGTATCCTCTCCCTGCACACCTGGCTCCGGCACGCTTGCAATTCACACAACCTAGATTTTATTGACAATTTTAACCTGTTCTGGAACCGTGCTACACTTTTTAAAAGCGACGGGATTCATCCAAATCCGTTGGGCAGTCAAATGTTGTCCGCTAATATCCAGCACGCTGTCCAGTCCTTAACACCTGTATGACATCCATCTGAGCACACACCCACTTCCAATCCCCTCTCACCTGTTTCACCTCAGAACAATCTACTCACAGCAAGCCCCTCCCCCACTCCTCACACCTGGTGTCACTCTTTTTCTCCTTCTTCTCTGTCCTCCAATAACTGTCATACACTCTCTACTGTCACAGACCACAGCACTGAATTCACTATCCCTGTACACGTCACCTGTCAATTACTGTAACCACTCCAATCTCACCCAAGTACGCCTCCAACCTCTTCCACAACCAACCTTTAATTGCACTTCAGCTAACTTTGGTCTTTTAAATATCAGATCCCTTAATAATAAATCTTTTATCTGCCTTGATTTTATAAATCATAATAATCTTGACTTTTTTATTGTCACTGAGACCTGGTTGACCATGGGAGATTGCAGTCCTCTGATTGAAGCAACCCCCCCTGATTTCACTCACCTTCATCAGCCCAGGATGTCAGGCCGGGGAGGGGGGGTTGCTGTTATTTATAGAAAAGATTTTAAATGCTCTCCAATTATTCACACTCATTTTACATCATTTGAGCATCTTGGTTTTATTGTTAACTTAAAAGATCCTGTGCTAATTTTAATCATCTACAGACCACCCAGACCTAACAATGTTTTTATTGCAGAGTTTTCAGAGTTTCTATCACATTTTATTTCTAAGTATGATAAAATCCTTGTTTTAGGTGATTTTAACATACATGTCTGTTGCCCCTCTCAGTCCCTTGCGGGTGATTTTATGGATATTCTAGAATCTTTTAACCTTACTCAGGCAATACAGGAACCCACTCACTCTAAGGGCCACACACTTGATCTTGTTTTATACAGCGGTCTCTGCCCTAACAACTTTGAGACAAAGGATATCTGTGTGTCAGACCACAAACTGGTTTTATTCAGAATGGTTCTATGTCAGCCACCTTTTATTAGCAAGGCACCTGTCCGCAGCAGGGTTTTTAACTCTACGTCTGCTAGCAAGTTTAAGGAGCTTTTTATTTCTGTCTCTTCATCTGCCTTTTACCAACATTTTAACACAGAGGAGCTGGTCTCCTCTTTTAATCTCACCTGTCAAACTGTGCTGGACTCTGTTGCTCTCTATAAAGACAAAAAAAACTAACAGAGTCCCACAGCCATGGCTAAACGAACTGACTCAGGATCTAAAAAGAGACTGCAGAAGGAAAGAACGAAAATGGAAAAAAACAGGCTTGCATGTATTTTATGAAATATGGAGAGATTCAATGAAACAATACCAAAAGGAAGTTAAAGACGCAAGAGCAGCATTTTATTCTAATCTGATTTTAGTCAATCATTCTAACCCCAGAATTTTATTTAAGGTTTTAGAATCAATCACCACCCCCTCCCCTTCTTATTTTACTGATCCTTCTCAGGATCTATGTGAGAAGTTTTTAACTTATTTTACTAATAAAGTCAAGGACATTAGGCAACAAATCATCCCCCCAGACCGTATTTTAGACACCAGCAGGGAACTTAACAGTTATTTTAGCAGTTTTGAGCCGGTGTCCTTGACCTTTTTATCTGAAATTTTAACCCATATGAAATCAGCTACGTGCAGCCTTGATTTTATTCCCACAACATTTCTCAAAGAGGTTTTTAACACAGTTGGACCCAGTATTTTATCCATTATTAATAGTTCCTTGACGGAAGGTGTAGTCCCCTCTGCTTTTAAACATGCTGTGGTCCAACCACTTTTAAAGAAACCCAACCTTGATCCCACTGATTTTAACAATTTTAGACCAATCTCAAAACTTCCATTTTTATCAAAAGTTTTAGAAAAGGTGGTTTCAACACAACTTTTATCTTTTATGACTGAAAATAACCTCTTTGAGAAATTCCAGTCCGGTTTTAGAGCTTGTCACAGCACAGAGACTGCCCTCCTCAAGGTAACCAATGACCTTCTTTTAGCAACAGATAGAGGGGAGGGCACAATTTTAATTCTTTTAGATCTTAGCGCAGCTTTTGATACTGTTGATCACACAATTTTAACTGATCGTCTCAGACATTGGGTTGGTTTAAAGGATACTGCACTTAGCTGGTTTTACTCTTATCTTTTAGAAAGAACCTTCACCATCGGTAACTACTCCTCCTCTACCTCTAACATTACCTGTGGTGTACCGCAAGTTTCGGTTTTAGGTCCCATTTTATTCTCCATTTATATGCTGCCAGAAATCTAGGAATAACATTCGATTGCAATCTCACCTTTGAATCCCATATCAAAACAGTTGTCCGATCAAGCTTCTTCCATCTATGCACCATCTCCAAAATTAAAACAATCCTAACCCAACGAGACCTTGAAAAGATCATCCACGCCCTCATCTTCTCCCGACTTGACTACTGTAACTCCCTCTTTTCCGGAATCACAAATAAGTCACTGTCTCGCCTCCAGCTGGTCCAAAATGCAGCAGCTAGGCTTCTTACTGGTTGTAACAGACGACATCACATCACTCCAATTTTAGCTTCATTACACTGGCTTCCTGTACGTTTTAGAATCGATTTTAAGATTTTACTCATTACTTTTAAAGCACGGACGGGGCTGGCTCCAAGCTATATAACAGAGCTACTGACACCATATGAGCCAGCCCGCAGTCTTAGATCCTCGGGTGGGAGCCTCCTGGTCGTTCCAAAGTCAAGACTTAAAACTAAAGGTGACCGGGCCTTTTCAGTCAGGGCCCCTCGACTTTGGAACAACCTCCCTGAGGAGATAAGACTTGCAGATTCCCTCAATTCTTTTAAATCCCTTCTTAAAACATACTTTTACAGACTTGCTTTTATGTGATGTCGTCTTCTTAATGTCTTCTCTTACTGGTTTTACTATTTTTATCTTCTTCTACTTCTTACTGTCTTTTATTTATGGTCTTATCTCATATTTATGCTCATATCTTAACTCCTCTTGTGTTTTAACTTGGTAATTTCTTATCTTACTTACTTTGTGTATTTATGTTTCGTATTTATAGTTAATTTTTATTTTTATTAATATTATAGTTTTGGGTTTTTTGATCCTTTAACCACTTGTTTTTATTTCTTTTACTACGCTTACCTTCTCATTGCTTTTTATTTGCTTTTATCTCTTAGTTTCTTACATCTTTTTAAATCTTTGGTCCTCTTGGTCTCAGCTCGTGTTGTTGGGTTCTTGTGTTCCTGGGTTCTTATGATGGTTCTTATGATGGTTCTTGTGATGGTCGGGTTATATATGTCTGGTTGTGTATCGTGCACTTTGGGTTCTTTTCTGTTGAATTGTATTTAATTATTTTTGGTATTTTGCATCTGTTATATTCTTACTGTTGTTTATGTTCTTCTGTGTTTGCTTTAGTTTGCTTTGTTCTTGTTTTTGCTGTTTGTCAAAGCACTTTGTAAACCTGTGTTTTTAAAAGGTGCTATATAAATAAAGTTATTATTATTATTATTATTGTTTCTCTCTCCAAGCCAAATGTAACGGTCTTACAAAAGCGATGGCTCTTCCCCAGATGCAAATCTTTCTGTGAGCTGCATGACATGTTTTTGCTTCCAGACCAGTGTTTAAAGTTTAATGGAGAATGATGAATGAATGCTCTTTGGGTGGTTGGTTATATAGGTGGACGATCTGTGTTCAGTATTACTATACAGCTTGTGGATCTTGTGTGAGATATCCTTCAGTGCAGGCAGAGTCCTTTATTAAACCGGTTACCTCTGCATCTCAGTGTGGCTCATTTGGCTCTGATTTGCCCTTTAAAAGGTAATTGGCTTTGTGTCCGGCTCACCAGACAGACCCAAAACAGATTAGAGAGATGGGCAGAATGCAGAAAGGTCTGCAAACAGACATATATGTCCGAGAACACATGCACACACAGATGCCTACTCACACTCACCAGTCCACATGAAAAGCATGCGAGGGAACACACACACACACACACACACACACACACACACACACACACACACACACACACACACACACACACACACACACACACACACACACACACACACACTCAAAAGTACCTGCTGCTGCAGCACTATAAAAACCATCTGAGCATAAACAATGTAGTAAACTGGGAGCGATAGAGACAGAGGGAGGGGAGGTGCTGAAGATGAAGTACATGGAAGCAGAAAGAAGGCATAAAAAGGGGAAATCAGAGCAGTACTGAAGAATACAGGAGATGAGAATAAATGTGAGAATGAGTCAGGTAATGATTGAGGCAGATGTAAAGAAGGAGATCAAATCCAAATAAAATGGAAGATGGGATTGGGTTAGTTTTAGCTTCAACCAGTTTGTGATAGTAAATGGGGGGGGGTAATAACAGAAGTAATTGACAAATCAAAGATGAAATTAACTGTCAGGTGAAACACTAGCTTACATATGTAGGAATCCAATGCAGCAGCCCTGTATTCAAATACAAGCTTAATGTTCCTTAAAAACAGTAAGAGGTTAGAATGTTACAAACCGTGATCTTTCTATATGTATGTTTCTTTTCAGTCTGTTTAAAGGGGTCTATCTGTAATGTTGGAATAGATAAGTTTCTGTTTGACAGGTTTGTGTCATCTGAGGAAGTTTGGGGTGATGTTAAAGTGTGGAGGAGGGCAGCTAAAGTTGTTCTGCAGTCAGTCAGTCAGTCAGTTGGTAAAATAATTTCAAGGTGAGGCCGAAATGATTGAATGACTTTGACTGGTCAGTTACAGGGTGGAGGGTATAGGGCCTATATTAGGGCTGGGCAAGATATCAAGTTCATAGTTCTTCAAATGAGATAACAGGTAAGACCATATGGTTGATATGTTACCTTTCATCCATAGAGCTGCCAGTTTGCCTGTTTCTCCTCTCACTGTCTGTCCCTCTTCACCCTGCTCGGCCTCTCTCCCTCTCTGAGCAAAACTTAAAAACAGATAGCTTTTCATGTACATGTTGACACCATGCAGCTGCCTGTTAATAAAAGGGCCTTTGTGACAGTTGCCATTTGGCCCATGAAGATTTGACTTTTGAGTTATTCAGCAATATATTGTTTTAAATTACAACAATGACATTCTCGAAGCTCATAGGGATGAATCTAAATTGAATAACAGTATTATCTGACTCTGCAGCTCTTCTTATAAAACAGACATGTATGTTGAGTTTCAGCTCATTCTTTAGCTCTCAGGTGCTTCATATCTGCTTTGGTCACTCTCGCCTCTGTAATGGTTTTGCTCTCAGCTAAAGAAGACATGAAAACCCACTGCACACTTCTCGCTCAAACAGCAGATAGACAAAGTTTGGAGGTGGTTATGATGGTGGAACATTTGTAGAGCCAAAAATAGACTCCTTTTTGGGCGCACTGGTGGCGCAATGGTTAGGGCGCGTGTCCCATGCATTGAGGCTCTCATCTCGAGCAGGAGGCCCGGGTTCACCTCCACCCATGGCCTCTTTCCGCATGCCATTCCCCACTCTCTCTCCCTGGTTTCCAGCTTTATCCACTGTCCTATCTCTGCATTAAAGGCACAAAAAGCCCAAAAATAAATCTTAAAAAAAAAAAAAGACTCCTTTAATAGAGAAGTTAGATGACCAAGCTACTAGGACACTCCACTCCTCATGGAGGTTAATGTTGCTCTGTGGGTATTGAATGTATCATTTATTATCTTTCTGGAAATGGGTGGCAAAAAATGGTTAAAAAAGTCAATTCATTCAGATGAAAAAAATCAAGGAAAAAAACGTAAGACTTAAAACAACCTTGCTAAATAACGTGCTAAATGATCTGATGAAATGAAGAAAAGTAAGACGATACCTCCGTCTGAGCAATCATTTTAACCATGGAATGTCATGAGAATGTGAGATATCTCAGTGAATTAACCCCTTAATGCCTCCAATTCATTTACCTTATTTAGGATTTCATTCAGTTCAGTTCAACTCAATTCAATAAGTTTCTGTTTCTGTAAATCATACCTGTATCAGTAAAAATTCTGATGAGGACTTACACTGACTGGTTGCTCTTCTTCTTTTCGTCCCTCTCAGAGTGTCCGTGGATGTGGGACAACCTGACCTGCTGGCAGGCGGCCAGCATCGGAGAGGTCGTGGTGGTCAACTGTCCTGAGCTCTTTCATGACTACATGGATCCTGACGAGGGTGAGAAGATCAGATGTGTCTCTCGCTGTATTTGATCTCATTTGTATTCATGCATTCATTCAATATTACCCAAGTCATATCTGGAATATAATTTGTCTCTCAGAGATGGGGAAGGTCAGTCGTAACTGCACCGAGTACGGCTGGTCAGAACCTTTCCCTCAGTATGAGGTCGTCTGCTTCTTCTATGACAACAACACAAAACCTGTACGACCTTTTTCAACTCATACACATTTCCTCTTACCATTTAAACTGACACTCACAAGACTAACCCTCTGTCTCTTATCATTAGGACACATACTATGCCTCGGTCAAGGCTCTGTACACCGTGGGCTACAGCACATCGCTGGTGTCTTTGACCACAGCCATGGTCATTCTCTGCAGATTCAGGTGAGGCAGGTTTTTCAAAATTTGCATACAAGATAAACAAGTTTCCATAAATGCTTGTTTTCTGGTTGTCAATAACCAATAGGATACCAAAATAAAAAAAAACTTAATGTGAATGGTAAGAAAACATTTTTTTTAAAGGTTACAGTCTCCGAGGTTTCTGCGCTAATATATTTGTGTGGGCTTGATCTACGAAATGACAATAAGCCAACTTACCTGACGGCCTACCTCATGCTTTCCTAACCTTTGGGTCCTGACCCCATGTGGGGTTGCTTCAAATACGGTCGCCTGGAATCTTTATTTATTGATTGATAAAAGATATAGTACATTCAAATATATTGAACACAGGCTACTGTGGGCCTCTCTCTGTCATCCCAGCCGTCTGTCCACATTAATGTACATGAAAAAGCCTAAATGTGGTCCAACATGAATGTTTACTTTGCTAAACTATTACATGATTGAAAAACAAATGATTTCAGTAAAAAGTTGTGTTTTGAATGTCTGGGGTAGCCAGAGTTTAGACACGAGTCAAAAGAGGTTTGGAACCACTGGCCAGTACATTGTTTTCTATCGTCACATTATTGCATTTAAACTGTAATTCTACCCCCAACCCGAAAGCAAAATAAAAAGTTCTAATTCTAACTTCTAATTTTTGAAGCATTTATGAAAGTGATTGTAAATTGTTGTTTGGACAAAATAATCCAAAACGTTTCATTAAATTGTTAAATTTAATGGCTGTGGCTCAGCTGGTAGAGTTGGTCGTCTCTCAATCGGCTCAAAAGCTCAAGTCCGTTTACCATTTACCAAAATCCAGTTATTTCAATGAACTTGATGATCACATGATAGAAAAAAAGACAAGATGTGTTTTTAGATTTTGCCTCTCTTCTCACGGCAGGAAGCTCCACTGCACCAGGAACTTCATTCACATGAACCTGTTTGTGTCCTTCATCCTGAGAGCCATCTCCGTCTTCATCAAGGACGGCGTGCTGTATGCTCAGGAGGACAGCGACCACTGCTTCGTACACACAGTCAGTAACTACTACTACTTTATTATAGGTCCTGATAACTAAATAATCTGTTACTGATAAATTACTGCTTTTGAAGGTTTTCATAATCAGAAAAGAAAACAACAATGAGTGTTTTTTACATGTGTGTTTGATTAAAAAAATCAACGGGCTACATTCAGTTCACAAGGTTAAATATTTCATTAGTTTGGATTTGAAGCAGATAATGGAAAAATGATACATTATTGTTGTAAATGATCCTTTTTCTGACAAAATAATTGCTGTCAGGTTTTGAAAAAGTTTGCATTGGCAGTTGCAAGATGTTTTCAGTGTTATTAGTTAATCTGTTCCAGGGAGGTTTATAAAAGGGAATCGTGAAGGTGCAACCTCTCGTTCTATAAAGGGAAGCATGTGTTGTTCTTCTGTTTGAGATATAAGGAGAGCTTTGTAGACAGAGGGCTTCAAACACTTCTCCTCAAGTCTTTCCTGTTTGATTTGCACCTTTGAAAGAACTACAATCAAATGCAAATTTGAACATAAAGCAAACACTGTATTAGATGACTAATACTCCTTGATTACAGATGCAGAACAAGCTTTTAGCCTTTGTCTGCTAACTACACATTGCTCACTCTTGTTAAGCAGCCATGATAAATAAACCTAATTAGGTACGCTAATGGCTTCAGCAAGGCCGGTGGAAATCTTCTACTAGAGGCTATTAACATATCAAAGGGTTCTTTGGCCTTTTTGTCAAAACCGCTGCTTTACTGTTGTTGCTATGGCGATCACAGGTCAGCATCGTGGCATTGTGGTACTGGGAATCAGATCCATGCTGTAATTGGCTGACCCCATTTCAAATATGGACTCTTTAATTAACATGTCATTTGATTACACTTCCCCTGACATGCATATGTGCGTCTTTGCAACTGTGAACTCATGTTGAACCACTCATACAGTAGCTGCTAAATGCTGCATTATGGGGTAATTCATCCTTTTGCGCTTTGTGCACTACACTTTGATTTACAGACATGAGGATGTATGTTAATCTGACATATATTGTCTAAAGCTCAGAAAAGAAAGACTAACAATTAAATACAGATCTTTACTCAGGACGTTCCTAGCAACAAATCCCGATGTCGATTAAACAGATATTTAAAATTAGGCTAGTCAACTAGTCTAAAGATAAGGAAACACTAAACAATAGTTTTAATTGGGCACAACCTATTTAACACGTCCAATTTATCATGTAGTTCATCACATTCTTCAGTAGCGTAACTGACAGCTATTTTCAAAAATGCTGAAACAGGTGGCACTTTGTTTCAAATGTGATTGCTGCATGTGGCTAACATTAGCAGTGCTAGCACCAGCAGCATTTTGTCCTCGTTGGCAAGGCAAGGAGTCCTTGCAGTTTAATGTCCATATGCCTGTGCTAAATGTAGTTACACGTGACTCCACTGTGCTGTTTACATCCAGGCAGTAGAGCAGTGAGAGCCCATTAACTGTATATACAGCCGCAGCTAGAGACAGGTGGTCAGTTATAGCTTAGGCATAACATTTATCAAGCATTGTGGGCCTACATTAATGAAAAGACTCATAATTAGTTTAAGCAGCCAGTAATTCTTGAGCTGACTTTAATCATTTAGCCATCTAATCACGCACATCCCTAGTTTTTACATTCTGCAGCTGGAACAAAATGCTTTATTTTGGATTTCAAAAAAGGCAAAAAAGAGTGTATTAAAATATACCTTTTAATCTGTTTAGGGTTATGTAAAATGTTAGCAATCCCAGTTTCCAACATCAACAATCCCGGTGTGAAATTACTCATAAAATCAATGTCCCCCTGTCCTTGCTCTAATAATGTCCACCCCACCCCCACCCCCTCTGTGTTTCCTCGCTGTGCAGGTTGCATGTAAAGCCATGATGGTTTTCTTCCATTACTGCGTTATGTCCAACTATTTCTGGCTGTTCATCGAGGGTCTGTATCTCTTCACTCTACTGGTGGAGACTTTCTTTCCTGAGAGACGCTACTTCTACTGGTACACCATTGTTGGATGGGGTGAGTATGGGGTTATGTTATTTCAAATCTGGCATGTATATAGATAGACTCTGTAATAATAGACTTGCAACCACAGAAATAGAAGGTATTTTTGCTTAGAGTTTGCATTTGAAATATGTACTGAAAATACCCACATCTATGACTGAGTATTAAAACATCATCTGCAGTAGATTAAGGTATTGATTGTTACTATTTTATTACAGGAACTCCAACCATCTGCGTCACTGTCTGGGCAGTTCTGAGGCTCCACTTTCATGACACTGGGTACAACACCTTTCTCAACTTTAGATTGAAATTCATTAAGTGGGAGAAATGCAGCTTTAATTAAATACCAATGTTAAGGCATAGAAACCCCTTAGAGAGGGTCAAAGCTCTTAATGAGTTTTGCTGAGATTCTTGCCTCCATACATAGAATTTATAAAGAACACTTTATGTTTAAATGTGAGGGCTAGCATACAAGCTTTTTCTAACACTAGTCAATGTAACCTTTTTCTTCTTTTGTTTAGACTGTTCCCTTTTTAAATTCTCCATTCCTGTTCAACCCACTTATCAAGCCCCCTTACTTTGCAAAAAAGATACTTGATGGTCAAAGAGCATGGCGCTATGTATAACAGAGTGCCGAGATAAAATAAAGCAGAGCAAGTTGAATGATTATTGAAACCCACTGTTCCTCTCCTCCTCCTCCTATTTCTCCAGGTGCTGGGATACAAATGAGAACACTGCCCTCTGGTGGGTGATCAAAGGACCAGTCGTTGCCTCCATTATGGTATGAAAACGTTATTCCTTCACTTTCTCTTTTTCTATCTGTTTCCCAGTCATTTCTCATAAACTGGATTTCGCTTTTCTCCAAACTACTCACTACTTATTTGATCTATGTGTCAATTTCCTCAGATCAATTTTGTCCTCTTCATTGGAATAATAATCATCCTGGTGCAGAAGCTGCAATCGCCTGATATCGGAGGGAATGAATCCAGCATTTACCTGTAAGCTAAAACCAGCAAATTCACAAACAATTATAATGCACATCTTCTGAAAAGAGAAACATATTTTCTTCCGTATGTTATAAATACCAATTCAGAAAGTTTTTAACATGATTTTAGGACGTGAAGTTTAGGGCACAGGAACAACCCTGCCACTGTTGCTTCAAGTTTTTCTTAAAGTCAAGAAATCCCACCCTATCTCAACTACTTGAATTACAAGTTTCCTAATGAATTCATCCCAATCACAAGTACCTCCTGAGTAGACCATAAGAAGTCCATACGAATCCTTTGTATAAAAAACAGAATGAAAACAACACGTAAATTATCTCCATGGTTGAACCAGGTGATACTATTCTCCTTTATGAAAAACATGGAGACTATGTTTTAGGTTAATCTCACATACTGATGCTATAAACAATTGAAAAACACATTTGCAGTAGATCATTTCCTCATTTCTTCCAGTTTGAGTTACGCTTATTAAAACCAAAGCACCCAGCTGTTTAAAGGGACCTACTAAGACCTTTATGAAAGGTATATATCTGACCTTTTCATGGTCTTCATGGGCTTTGATGATGATCAGAAGGATATAGAATAACACCAGCTTTGTCCTCTAATCAGCTGCTACATGGCGTCCTAGACCCAAGAAAAAAAAAATCCTTCCAGGTAAACTCTGGCCTACATTAACACATCTGTTTTTTGGTCTGTGGATCGGTTGGCAATGTCCCTTAAAAAAACGATCTCAAACTTTAGATCTAGAAGAAGAACTCACATTGAGGTGCCATGCATTTGTAATTGAATTGCGTTGTTGACTTAATTGTCTTATTTCACGTTTATATCATTAAACCTCCGATGTGTCTTTTTAGACACTTATCAGAATAAATGTTTAAATTGGTGCTACCTGTTGGCGGGAAGCTTGAGCCTCCTCATTATGGAGCTGTAGCCAGACATCACTCCTGTTCAGCTCCCACAGGAAGGCGTCTTTTGAGGCCCTGCAGATAATGTCATTCTCATCTGTTGCTTAGACCTGTGTGTGCGTGACCAAGTGTGAATGTGTGTGTGTGTGCGTAGTGTGAGACTGTGTGTCTGTGTCCCTAAAGACATTGTCTTTGTTGTATTGTTGTGTTGTCTTTGTGCTGTGTAGCAGCTGTGCTCAGAAATGCTTCAGTGAGCCCACACAGGCTGTTCAGCATTCGTGCAGGATGTCAGAGTTATCCACCATCACACTGTAAGTGTGTGTGTCTGTGTGTGTTTGTCCGTCCACATGTGTTTGTCTATTTGTCTTGTGTACACTGTATGTGTGTGTGTTGATGTGTGTGTGTTTTGCGCCAGTGGTTCTTAATTTTCAAAGGCCTGGACTCCCACATGCATACTTTCACTCTCACACACGCATATAGTTTCCTTCTTGTGAGGACCCTCATGGACATAATTCATCCAACATAACAAACCCTCACAGGCTACATGCCTCCTTAAATTAAAATGAATATTTAAACGAAGTCTTAACCCTCATACAGCAACGCTAGACATACAAGAGGACATAAATGCAACTAAGCATACACACTGAATTCTCTGCTCATTGTTTTATGATTTGTCTATGAGGATCTCTGCAGGCCACTGGACTGTACTATTAAAAACCACTGTGTTGCATGCTTGTGTTCCTTTTTTTACATTTCATTTGTCGTGTTTCCATTTCTTACTTGTAAATCAGAAACTAAGTTTAGGCTGCTTAAATGAATAAAACTGTGTATGACACATGTCAACTGTTGTGTGCCTTGTCTTGTCCCTGTCTCAATCGTTGACAGGGATTGTTTTACTAAATCTTATTTCAGTTTAGTCGGATAAGGCTGTTGTGACACTACATTTTTTGTAGGGCTGGGAATCTTTGGGTGTCTCAAAACGATTCTGGATTCATTGATCTATGGATTCAAAGTCGATTTATGAATTAGTGCATACTTCAGGATCTACTCCAGTCATCTGTGAGACTGGCTGAATTGATTGTTGCTCTATTTAGCATTCTAGTGAGTTAAAGAACCAGCCTTAGCACTTAGCAGGGAGTGACTGATCTTTCCCACCCCTAATTTTTGTATTGTCAATTCATCCTATAAAAGACCAAAACTAATGACTTTCTGACTTTCCTACATTTACATATATTGTAACTGAAAGTTAAAAGTTTAAAATTTGTAACAAATTAATAGTTCATATTTTGACTATGGTTCTGTTCTGTCCTTAAAAAGACAGGCACTGTTGTTTTTAACATACAATATCACACAGGAGTAATTCATATATTTGGAATGATTTTCAGCTACAGGCTAACAAATCCTCAGTGAGTATTTGCAAGAGGAGAAATGTTGAATTGACTCAAAATGATCCACAGTGCCTTGCTTTGTTGCAGTAACGAACAAGTCAAGCAGTGAGATGAAGAGACTTTTTTTTATCAAAATTGAGCTTTTTATAAAAAGATTTAGCAGTGCTATATCTTGCTAGTGAGCTAGTAACGTTGTTGGTTTTTGTTCTTTTATTACAAAAATAACAAAAACTGTCTCCAGCCATATCCTTAAATGTAAACACTCCTTTCTCATTCATGTCTGATATAAAATTTGAGAGCTGTTTATGAAAGACTGTGTTCCAACAGTACTCAGAAAATGTGTCATAGCATTGCATCAGTGGCTCTGTTCTTGCATCACATCCACCAGCTGACCAGCCCTCTTTAAACATCACTTTGATTTGCATTTGACTTCCAGTTCACTATTTAACTTTGTGTGTGTGTGTGTGTGTGTATAGGCGTCTGGCGCGCTCCACCCTCCTGCTGATCCCCCTGTTTGGTATTCACTACACTGTGTTCGCCTTCTCACCTGAAGACGTCAGCAAGAGGGAGAGACTGGTCTTTGAACTGGGACTTGGATCCTTCCAGGTATGATTCTAAAGCTCCTGAAGACCCTCAAATGTGCTTTCTAATTAAAGAGAAGTACCAGATGGGGCGCTGGTGGCGCAGTGGTTGGTGCACGTGCCCCATGTATGGAGGCTGTGGTCCTCCAAGCGGGCGGCCCAGGCTCGAATCCAGCCTGTGGCTCCCTTCCCGCATGTCGTTCCCCACTCTCTCACTCCATGATTTCCAACTCTATCCACTGTCCTATCTCTCCATTAAAGGCACAGAAAGCCCAAAAATAAATCTTTAAAAAATACCAAATAACGACCGAGAGGTCATATTGGGATAATAAATCATGTTGATAAACAAGATTAGACGTTCTAGGAGAGTGCAAGACTGAGTTTATATGAGCCTATCGTCTTCTTTCACCATAACAAGCAACCACGAGCTACACACTTCAAATCAAGTTTTATTTTGTACTGTATTTCATTCACATGTAGGTACACAGTGAGAGGAAATTGTTTTCCTCTAGGACCATGATGCTACATAAGACACTGAAAATCATGAGGTAGTAGCACAAAGTTGAATGCTGAGACAAGACTATAACTGCTTGTGTCTTCTTCTGGTACAGATAAGCCGCGCTGCAACTAATGTTTGACCAATATTTATTATTTTCTTTTTGTCAGCAAACACTACATTCTTAGTTAAAAAACTAAGAATGGAATAAATACAGACACAAGCAGAGTCTCCTTCATCTGTGTCCTACTGTTGGCTGTAGCTCCTGGCAGCACATTTAATTGCTTCAACTTATCATGTGAAATGCTGACCACTCAGCGCAACACACAATTTGACCAGTAGGTGTCACTAACAGAGCATAGAATATGAAAAACATTTCAAAATAAGACATTTTCTCTGTAATTACATCAAAAACCTGTTTAAAGAAACACAATTTTCTGTGACAGCTACAAAGACAAACAGGTAAAGTGGCAACAAAAAAAAATGGTAAAGAACCAGTAAGAGGGACATAAGAGTGCCAGAGGTAGTTTCAAAACAGTCCAGCAGTCCAAAACAGGGCTGATCTGTCAGTGCCTGTGTAGGTTCACAGTCTTCCAGGTCATGGTGAATCCCAAAGCTTGATCAAAAGGCAACAGCAGGTCTACAACCAAGTCCAGTTGCATTTGGATCAAGCTTTGGGATTTACAATATGTCCAGTGTATATAGCATAACTATGTATTCCACTAGGTGTTCAAGGAAAGCAGTTGGTATTTGACGTTTTATTTGAAGTAACCGAGTAAACGTTGTAAAAATGACACACATGTTCTCTCATAGCAGGAGGAAACATTGTATCACCACAACTGACTTCAACTTTTTGTTTAAAAAAAAACATTGACAGTTAACACAACAGTTAAGCAGCAGAATGATATTGTCCTGTATTCTGGCTAGCTTAGTCAGCATTGCGGAAAAGAGGGGGGTAAAGAACGTACCTGTCTGTCAACATATTCTGTCTTTTCCAGCTCAGATCAGAAAAAAGGATTCATTAATGTCAATTAAACTGTAAACGACTTGCAAGCTAGTTCAGGCAGTCAACTGGAGCTACTCTGATTTCACACTTGACATGCGTCATCATCCACAGTCACCTGACATCCCCTCCCTCCAATAGGCAGTCATTGTAAGCTGCAAGGTGTATGTTCTCTCCATGTGCTCTTTCATTGACAGCTCTTACCTGCAGCAGCACTGCACTCTTGATCAGTCACACCAGCATCCACCTGTAGGCTCTGACTGAGGGCTTTAAGATAACCCCCCATCACTCCTCAAATTTCGGCATGTAAAATAAAACTGTGATGCGGGGTGATGTCGAAACCTAGATGCTAAACACAAACTACAGTATGCTCTGCTGCTGCAATAAATAGTTGTTTTATTGCAGCAGAAAATAACTCAAACTAGTTGTCTGTGTCACTTGCAGAGATGTCCAGTCAAATTCTAAGTTATGGTTTAGCAATGCTCCTCATTCTAAAAAGTGTTTTTAAGTCAGACTTGCTCTTTTTTTTCCCCTATATTTTTCTAAAATATTTTGAAGAACATCCGAGCTTTTGTCATTAAACACTGCTTCCAGTAAACACAATTTGCAAAAAAAGAAAAAAGTCAGGCTAATTTGATACTACTTGAGCCTTCGCTAATAAGAATGCCAATCTTTTTAAAATGACATTTCCATCTCAAGCTGATTTATCTTATTATTTACGTCTGTCCTTCCCCTGCAGGGCTTTGTTGTAGCTGTCCTCTACTGTTTCCTCAACGGAGAGGTAAGATTCTGTCTCAGTATCATTCACAGTCAGATTTAAACTTCTAATTATTGTGTTAAACTCATGAAGACACCGAGCTTAACATGTATTCTTCACCTCAAAATAGTACAAAAATGTACTAACTAGTTCTTCTTTTCTTTAAGTCACATTTTCAGGTTTGCGTAGTTTTGAAACAGAGTTTAAAATATGTACACATAGAAATAAAATAGGCAGATAAAGAGTAATCCATATAACTTGAGCGTACTGTGCCTTTTTGATGAAGCTAGTGCAGCCTTAAGTTCATTAAAAATGACCTTGTGAAGTTTCTCCCTGAAGGTGCAGTCAGAGATCAAGAGGAAATGGCGCAGCTGGACGGTGAACCGATACTTTGCTGTGGACCTGAAGCAGCAAAGACACCCATCACTGGCCAGCAGCGGAGTGAACGGCGGGACTCAGCTGTCGATCCTGAGCAAGAGCAGCTCCCAGATCCGCATGTCGAGCCCGCTGGCGGAGAACGCCAACATCAGCCTCCCCACCTGAACATCTGACTGGCGGGAATCGATTCAAGGTGCCGTTTCCACTAAATGTACATCCAGACCAACCAGAGCAGACCAAAGTGACCCCTCACAACTCTTAGTTTGAAGTCCATCAATTGAGGTATTTCTGAAAGCATTACTGGAGATTCATTACAAGTTCATAGATGACCTACATACCTGATTCTCTAACTATCAAATATAAAATTAACTTAAATTATGTTACGTTTTTATGATTAATAAACGATTTAAACGAATTAAAATCCATCCATTGATAAAAAAAATATTAAAATTAAAATATTCTTACAGATACTTTTTTTTTTACATCATATATTTAGCCCCTGCTGTAGTTTGCCGTTTTACTCATAAATAACATTAACAGAGTTGATGCCAAAATAAAATACAATTTGTGGAAAGGAAAGTTCAAACAATAAATGTAAGGGTCAAATTCGGCTGTTGGTTTGTACAGTAAATGTGCTTCAAAGTGCCAAACAGGTTCCCTGACTGGATCTGATCTTAGAACAGGTCAGAGGTCAGGAACAGCCAAACGTTCGCCTTGCTTGTACAAATGCTTATCGTTTAAATGTCTCATCTTGAAATTTAAACCTTTTTCTACAATCAGCCGTAAGTACAGAGTATGTCAAAAGATATATCGAAGAAAAAAAAATACAACTCATGGACTTTGTAAATAGTTTTTTTTTGTGTCTGGATCAGAGTTTTCTTTGACATAATGCAGTATTGTAATGACCTTTTCAAACGAAAGGAACTGGAGCCCAAATCTGTAGACTTAGGTATCATTAATACAGAGGATGGATGAGATCCTGCCCTGAAATATTTACCAGTATTGTATTTAAAAAATAAAAAAAACACAGTATTTTCTGATTTAGATCAAAGTGCCAAAATGAATGAGGGGTGGTGATATTTCAGTCACAACAATTTAGACATAAAGAACAACATTTTGTGCTCCATAGATTGTTCTTATATTTTGAGACATTCATTTAAAATATTTATTTATCTGGCTTCTTAGGATATTCAAGGTAAACCATCTGAAGTGCTCACAGTTGATGACACTTTAGTCTTTTTAAAAGTTCACAAGAAAGGGGTAACTGTAGGAACTACTGCTGAAAAAGAAGAGCAGAGTACAAGAGGGATTATTAAAGTTGGATTTAAAAGAATTGAACAACACTGAACTAAATAATTCTGGCACCCTATGCTGGTGTACATCCTTCAGTTACGCTACAGCAGCTTCTTACAGCTGACTCTCACAGACTCGCCTGTGATGATCTTACAGACTGTGAAATGTAACATAAATGTGCCATTTACCGGATGCTTTTATTCTGAGCTCCTCATAGTGCCATGGGTTTATATGTACAGTATTTTATTGTAGGCAATGAGAATCAAACCCTCCACATCCTAATTTCTCTGAGCCTCAAATCATCTTGCAATATTAGTTTGTTTTTCATGTAAAACCTTTTATTTCAACATTTCTCATATTCCAAAGTGCCTCGTCAGTCACAAATAGCTATCACTTTTATTTACAGTAGAATAAACAGATATTGCAAACGTTTAGGCAGAGTCATTTTTCCTGCAAATAATGTACAGAGTCATATCATTTATTGTTGGTCTCAGTGCAAAATGTTTCCATTTGTATTGCTCTTCAAAAAAATTAAAATATATATATATATTTTGGTTATTTATTGATGAAATTCTGCATTTTCTCCTTTTATATCACTTAAAAAGAGCTCTACTGTGTTCTTTTATTTTTAATCCTGATGATTTTGACAAGACTAAAGTAATAACCGCAGAGTTACTGCTTTATTTATCCTCTTGGTTGCAACGATCACTCATTCAAGATAACTGAAAGTCTATTAGAATTGGGCGCCGACATCCAACACAAGGGCCGCTTCAAAAACAGAAATATTACAAGTTGCTCCAGTCTTAACAAGACGCTTTAATATGACAGCTCTTGACAATCGCAGAGTGTTGCCCATTCCTTGTGTTTGTCTTTTACTTTGTGCACAATCAAGCTGACAAACAAAAACTGTGCAGATGGTCAAATGTCATAATAGGATGAAATGTACAGGAGGATACATCCACAGTAATCACTCAAGATACTTTTCACTTCTTATCTGTGTAGATTACATGAATGTAGTATCTTTAAACAATGAATTGATGATATTGTTGAACAGACATGGATGTATATTTATTTTCCATAATACAGTGATATGTGTATTTACTTAATGTGCAGTACTTGTGCTTTCTCATGTGTAATTTATTGTATGTGTTGTATGATTTCATCACATTGAGTGATATTGTCTATTTTTTGCCATGACTGGATTAAGCTACATTTTGGCACAGTGTCTCATTACTAATATTAAAAGAAAAAAAAAACATACACACAAACGGGAAATTGCATCCAACGCTGCAGAGGAAATGATGAGAGATAAAACACAGATAAAACCTCTGAAAAAGCAAGCCTAGGAGATGTGTTATTTGTAGCATCTGTTTGGCTTCTTTTGGTAAAACAGTGTGTGACTGTGAGATAAGACACCTATCAAGGGAACTAGAGCTAGAGGTAGAGTAATGATTTAATTTTTTAGTTGGGAAGAGTTCAGGGGTGGAACAACTGCGACAGATAAAACACAAAGTGCGTAAGAGGGTGTGATAAAAACCACTCCGGTGCTGCTGCTTACGTGTTCTATCACCAGCCGTCACTCTGAGTCTGAATCAGCTCAGATGGAAACGACCATGTCTCAAAGCTGTTACTGTGTGTGAAAAGAAGAGTCAAAAACTCCTCACTTCACTGTGTCTGTGCTGTTTATGTGTCTACCACAAGGTGGCAGTCATGTGTTGCATTTTTGTTTGATAGTTTCATTTAAAAAAAAAAAAAGAAGTTTGGCTGGCATTGGTTTGCTTTTGGAGATTTGTATTTTTGGGGAAATAGAGGTAGGGTGGGGCATTGAGACACATATATGCCACATGCTTATCACTCCTCATATTTTCTTATTATTTTACACATAAATCATAAAACATCCTTAAATTAATATTATCTAAATTAAGCCTGATGCACAACATTGACAGTTAGGGATTTTGGTTAATTCACTTTCAAACCCAGAATTAAATTCAAACTCACATTTTGAGGGTAACAGAGTTGACTCTTTGAATTTTAACTCAAACAAACTGACATCAGAGGTCATTTTTTTTAAAGCTAAAACTAAATGAGGCAATTTTGGCTTGTAAATGATCCTCTCTCAGAGTTATGTGCATTTCAGCAAAACATTTGAGTTTTTTTTTTTAAATATATATATAATGTGTCAAAGAAAAGCATTTGACATGTATTCCTATAGAAGTAGTCTAACATTTTTGCAAACATGTCCATTCACTTTCCTACTCAAAGTTGGATGAAAAGCCTGAGACCACATGACACTGGGAGAAATATTAAGCTAGCAGCTGGCTAATTCAGCAAAGCACAAGATTCAAAGCAATGGGAAGCAGCTAGCCTGGCTCTCTCTAATGTAAACCCATATGAAGCTAATTAGTATACAGTAGCGTACTACTTTAAAAAGTATGTACACCTTGTTACACTTAGTTTTGTACAAACCAATTAAACTAATACAAGTTTGAAAATGATGAGCATCTAGTTAAACCTCACAGCTTACTGTTACAGAAGATAAAGCAGCTAGTTTTTAAATATTTGCAAACATATAGCTAGCTGTACCCACAAAGCTACATAATGAAACATACAGCTAGCCTATAGGTTATAGCTACAATTAAGCTAGCAAGGTGTTACCACTTATCTAAACAATAAAAGTCAGCCAGTAGATGTTAGCCAAACAATAGCTAGCTTGTCCTCTAGCTAGCTAAAAAATATATCATATAAGTCCCCACGTCTAGTAATTTTGACATTTATGTCCTTATCCAACTCTGAGCAAGAAAACTGTTTTTGGTATGTCACAAAATGTCAAACTAGTCCTTTTGAATTTAACTATCCTTGATGTGGCATGCCCCTGTGTTTAAATGCCTTTCTCCGATGGTTATGCGTGTTGAGCCAGTTTTATCAAGTGTTAAGCATATGTGTGAGTTTGATTGCCAACGCCTTTTTGAATGTACAGATGTTTCTCAGCTGCTCTTAAATGTCGCCTGCTATCAATTTGCCATAGTGTACAAATGATGTCTTTCCTTGATTATATATACAGTTCTCTGTATATTTTTGGCACACAGGTAGACCTCTTGACAAAACCTGTACTGTTTGTGAACGTGTTTTTGTATGTTTCTGTTCATGTAGCCTCACTGTTTTCAGAATGTGAGTTTGTGTGAACGTTTGGGAGAGTTAAAGCTGTATGCATGTGTATGTTATGATGAGCATTCATGAGGATATAAGTAACTTAACTGTCAAAAGATAATCTATAAATCTTCAACTACATTATGTTTTACCTGTGACAGTGGTTTACTTGTGCAACATGTGTTCTGGTGTCCAACATTCATGTCCCAAGTTGTGTAAATTTGACTGCAAAATAAATCTATCTGTGGTATGTTGTTGCATTTTGTCGTCAAGATTTTTTTTTGCTCAGCTTTCCTATACATGGAGATATTGCACAGTGGGTTGTAAAGGGTTATGTTGGTTGTTCAAAACACAAAACTTCAATGAAGGCTACATTGAAGGTTAGGGTCAGTAAAATTCAATTTAGGTGTACATAAAAAAAAAAAATCCTTCATTGGTATTTTCTTATAAATAATTAATATACTATAACACAAAACCAGTGCTGTTTCTTATCAAACCTCATATCTTTTATTACTGTGTTTTTCTTTCTACACAAGCCAACTCCCCAGATCCAGGATACAATGGAAATACAGTTATACAATTAAAAAAAAACCTCCAATGTTAAACCTTTATGCGTACTGGCATTGACAGCTGAAGTGCTTGATTTTACATTACAGTGCATTATTTGTGGTCTATACAGACCAGAGATACATATAAATAGAACAGGGATGAACAACTCTGCCTTTCTCTAAATCACTGCCATGAAGAAATAGACAAATCATAAATGGGCTATGAGCTTAAGAGAAACTGCAGACAAACACATGAATGTTAAGACACTGTTTCTGTTACAATTGAAATGCTTAGTCTCGCTCTACCGTACCATTTAAGGCAGTTTACCATGAAATCCTGGCATCTTATTATTTATATCTTATAACCTGCTGTGTGAAATATGTATCAAACAACAGTATAAAGACAAAAACTAGGTGGGGAAAAAGAAGACAAAACACATCACACACAACATTAAATACATTCACTCTGGTCCATCTGAATCTTCATGTTTAAAAAGTCTGTAGCAGCAAGTTAATTGTTGAAAAAAAAAAATCCTTTAGGATACTGAGTCAAGATCAGTCCTGCACATACTTTTAAACATGACTTTCTGTTCAGTGCAGCACAGAACATTTAGATAAGAGTTACATAAATTATCCAAGCAAACATGTCCACTGTTTCCACTGCTGTCCCAATGTCCCAAACATTTGATCATTTTTGTGGTCCAAACTGTAAGCACAACCTTTTAAAATCATCCTCATGCAAGCTCAGGGACAGCTCTGTCTTTAGTTTGGTGTCATCTTTCCAGTGTTACCCCAACATCTGTACAAATTTGGCACCAGGCATTCTTTACCCTTTTGCGTTTGCTGTGATGCAGCCATTCACTAATACGCTAATATACTGCATCCTGATGCAACATTTCCGCAATCATTCACCAGTGCTCTGCTCATTATTGTCTGCTCACAGAGGTTTTGTATAATTAATGCCATCAGTGAGTTGAGCATTTGCCTCTGATGTTTTGCCTGACATTTCCACAACATCTTTCTGTCATTGAAAATTTCCTAAAATCATACTGTAGAGATGTTGCCGCTAGAAGGAGGCCTCCTGAGACCCCCACGGGCTCGAATCGTGATCTGTGTGATACTTTGCTTTGCAGGGGTGAGATGGTTTTGATTGCGACACTTCCATAACCATCTGCGCAGCTCTGTTTGGACCTGCAGACAAACACATGTGTAGATGACTAAGGAGTCTGGGGGGACATTGTCAGAATTCAAGTTACTGCTGGTTCTGTTCTCAGACTGAGCTTGACATCAGAGAAAAGACAGCCACATAGTGGATATAGTAAATGCATACTGTTAAACTTGTATAATGGCACATGTGTCAGCTTAAGATTCCTCCTTTTTTCCTCCTAGGTAACTACCTATTCTTCTTCTGTTGTCACCTGTTCACCTACCTCTCCATTCATGAAGCAGTAAAGCAATGCCACCACAAAACCCTGCAACACAGACAGACATGGACACTGTTTTAAAATCTAAACCATTCAATCATACAAAACTCATTCATTCAAATAATCAATAAATCTAAGAATAAAAGTGAAAATGTTTTATTATGACTACTTTTGCACGTTCATTTTTCAGTGTAAGCATTGATGAAACATCATATAAAAACATTTAATTACACCCTAAAAATGTTCTTTCTTCAATTGACATTTAAGGCATCAAACTTTTATGGAGTTTTTTATGGTGTCAGGCTCTCATATTAACCAGCCTGCCTTTAAGGACCTTTTCATCAATATGAATTTGCAAATAAATGATCATCTATAAAGTTTTGATCAGACAGCACATGAAGTGAATTTTCTACTTGCCAAACTTAAACAACAACACAGATGCTTCAGAGTGTTTTGGAGTATACCTGCAAATATTCACCCTGAATAGCCTACAGTAGTAGTCCATTAAAGATTATTTTTACCAATATGACTTGTCCACTTGACACTAAATAATGAGTCTAATATAACTGCTTGAGTTTCAGGCCTTTACAATCCACATATGATCTTAGGTAACTTTAATGAGCTCTGTCTTAATTAAGTTTGTTATTGTGCAGACCTGATGTTGTGTATTGCTCTTCATTGATCTGTACCTGAAAGGATCCCAGCCCCAGCTCGATGTAGAGTCTCGCTGCCACTCCAGTGTTCTCAGGCAAGAAGGCAAACACTGTGTAGTGCATCCCAAACAGAGGGATGAGGAACAGGGTGGATTTAGCTAGCCTCCTAAAGAAAAGAATGAAAGAGGAAAAACGAATCATAATTCCACATCATATTAAAATATCCAAATATTAAATTATTTGAACGAGAAGGTCCCTTTTTCTGAATCTTTTAACTTTAGCCCGTGACAACGTGAAAGCAAATTTCTCCCAGGAAAAGAACTGTTCAGATTTCATCCCATGAGAAATGTCTGTAATTTGGTTTTAATCTGTACTCTTTTTAGTTATTTGAAGTGAGTAGAGTCTCTATTTAGAAATTGTGAAGTAGCGTAAAACTGTGCACCAATAGGATTTTGGGCTTTTTTAATCAAAATGTTAGGGCATGTTGTGCATTGTTCACATAAGTTTCCTGGCCAGTGTCATTCAAAAATGATCAAACCACAGTCTCACAGTCCAGGTTAAACAAAGTTCTTTGAGTATTGAATTTTAAAATGAATAATAATTACTCAGGTTTTTATCTTTTATCTGACTTTGATTATTACTTATAGTATCTCATGTATCGTCTTAGCAACAAAACTCCACAAATGCATTAAATATAGCCTTTCAGAGTTTACATATACAATTCAGCTTCATCAGTGTCAGGCTAATGATGCTCTAGATTAAGTTCAGTGGCGATTCTAGGGTCTGTTGGGGCCCTAGGCAAAAATGGGGGGGGGGGGATTTATTCTGTTGACGCTCAGAATTGACATTCTCCAAACACATCAACCACCCCATAGAGTCCAAGCGCCAAAGACCTTCTGTCAAGTCACATTTCCATGTTATCTGTTGTACTAAATCATTTTCTTGTCTGTCCTGATTGAAATCAGTGTTGAAGTTTTAAATGCCAGAATGCAAACTCCATTATTCTGCAAGGTGTAATCAGACTTAGACTGTATGTGGCAGATATCAAAACTCTCAAACTGACCTTTAAAACAATATCGTCATCAGGCCAATCAGAGGATCAGATTGAAAATGTCAAAACACAAAAATATGACGCATTTTCCTCTAAGCTTAGTCTCAATCAGATATCTCAAAAAAGCATAAATGTTTTTTATTGCGGTGCCTTTACATCATTACATGATTTTGCCAGTTGTCACTTTAAAGAAAGATAGCTCCACGTCATGTCCCACAAACAACACAACTAACACTGAAGCCCCCCTATTTGATTTTCATAATGAAGATGAAGATGGTGAATTACCGGAGCACGTTTAAAGATCAAGATTACAGAACATAATCTATCACAGTTCAATAAAAAGGCTGAGTCTAATCCTGATAAAGATGTCCGCACGTTGCTGATTCCTCCGATGATAATATCAGTTTCAAAGTATCTCAGTCAAGTTGTAATATGTAGTAAGACACAAAAACAGTCATCTGAATATTCTTAATAACAAAGATACTCACTCTGATCCGAAATAACATCACTGACTAAGCATCTAAAAAAAAGAGATTATTTTCAAGCCTATAATAGGATTGTGTTTGTCTTTTGTCACAGCTGGGATTGCTGCTTCTGTGTAAACTTCACAGATCCGTCTGAATCAGATTGGATTTCGAGAGACGAAGGGATGAAGCCTTTGAAAGATCAACAGCCTCTGAAGTGACGGAACAATCCTGTCACACTCCTCGTGATGAGATGATATCTATTTCTGGTATCCAGGTGCTATTTTTAATGTGCTGCACTCATTCTATATTGATACAGCTGAGCAGGAACCTGCACCGAGAAACCGCATCTGAAAACGGAGGGAAAGATTTGTTCCCAGAGTAGATTTAGAGACATTTTTTTTTTTTCTTAAACTTTTAGGAAGAAATATTTTATATAGGGATTGCGTCAACGAAGTTTCCTTTCCATCATTACAGAAAATTCATTAGAGAAACAGCCATCCCTCAGTTTTACCTACACTTTGAACACTTGAGCTTCATCGCTTAAGAAGCAACCTGTTTCCAAATGTATTGCATTAAAAAAAGAGACATAACTATCCAATTTTCCATGTTATTTCATGTTTATTCGTATAGGGACAAGTACAGAGCGAGTAAGCTGACGCCACACACTACTGCATTTATAGCCTAAGCTCATTTGCAATCCTGTGTCCCTAGATGGTCCTTTAAAATAAAAACAACTCAACAACAGATACACACAAAAAATAACAGAACCAAACAAGCACAACAATAAAAAGACAAATCAGTACAGGACACTATAAAGCCTCCTTTCTCTGTAGGGGATTTTTTCCACCTCGTTATTTATCTGCATGTGATGATTTTCTATAAATAGTTAATGCCATGCTGTGATACTCTGTAGCTGCAGTGAAGCGCTACTATTCTTTAAACTGCATGCTAACATCAATATGTAGAACCAACAACCCTTATGCACATATGATCATCAATATGTTGAGGAGAATGAGAAGTATTGGCATGCTCACATTCCCTAATAAACTTGGATACAAAGCTTACCCTTCCCGATCTGAATGTCAATAGTTTTATACTTAAGTGGCTGCCCTGTACACAGCGCTGTCATGTATGACATGTGTATCTCGGTGCAGGTGACGGCAGGAAACATCATGTTGACACTAAATGAGATGATTCACCACACACAAGAGGGCTGAAAGACGTCTTCTTTTTAATTCCACCGATAAGCTACAGTTTTAATTTGTCGACTACAGAGCTTAAATGGAGTGAAAAAACATGATTACATTTACTTTGACTAAATACAACATACCTGTTTGGCCTGCATGGCTTCATCAGGTATGTTGTATTAGGCAAAGTAAATGTAATCATGTTTTTTCACTAAATTTAAGCTCCGTAGTCGACAAATTAAAATAGTGGCTTATCAGTGGAATTAAAGAGAAAGTCTGGGCATCACCAGGATTATTGCACTCAATTCTGTGTTGGACGTTAAACGTCTGTCACAGTGTAAACAATCAAAAAGAGGTTTTGTCATACTGGTCATAGTCGGATAGTGTTCTTTTTCAGAAGCTCTGAATTCTTGGAGGGAAACTAGTGGTAGGACCTCACACATACCTTTGTAAGGTGTTGTGTCCGCAGGCAGACATGAAAGAAAAAAACTACCAAAGGAAGACTACCAATGTGTGGCCTTCCTTAATCACTTCTTTGAATATATATTGTAAATCTTGCCCATACCAGAACCTTTCTTTATTTGAGATTCAGACCTTTTGGTGTTTTTTTTACCTTAAAAAGCTTCAATTTAATAGTTTTTGAATCTTACTTTTGTTAGGTTTATTTTTGGGCTGTTCATGCATTTATTTGAGAGACAGGACAGTGGAGTCGGAAATTTGGGGGAGAGAGAAAGATAGAGAGAGAGAAAGATAGAGAGAGAGAGAGGGGAATGAACCGCAGGTTGGGTTCGATGCCGGGCGGCCCGCTTTGAGGACAACAGCCTCTGTACATGGGGCGTGCAGACTAACCACTAAGCCACCGACGTCACCAAATTCAATTCTTAAACAGTCCCAGTTTGAATATTTAAATGAAAATAGGAAGGAAGGTGAAGTCAAATGAATGTCCATACAAAGGACTTTGTTTGTTTCAGGCAGCGCTCTAAAGTCGCGCCTGCATTAGCTGATTGGCTTTGTGTGCTTCCTTCAACCTTCGCAATCAGTGGTCCCTTCATCAGCTGCCGGCTTCCTGCTGTGAAACAACATCTAATCTCATTGTCAGGAGTGCAAGTCAGCTTTTACAGCCCGGCACTTCTCACTTGTAGCTCTGCTGCTACACTACTAACTGCGTCTCAGGTTTTAAGGTCAATGACTTACGGAAATGTAACATTCATGTATTCACAACGTTCCTTCTCGGGTTCTCCGAAAGCTCTTTCAAAGACGACTGATTGTTCTGATTGTAGAGCTAACCATTTTTAAGGTTTCAAATGTTCCCTAAGGGACTCTGAAGATTGTTTGTTTCTCTGTACAACTTTAAGGTCCAGTTTGTTTGAGACTCACATGAAATGTCCGGTGTCATTGTTTCCCGCCATGGCTGAAGATTTGAGCTTTTGAACCAGAATCCGGATCACATTGATGAAGATGACGATGTTAACCTGATAGAAAGATGATCACACATATGCTTCATTACCCAAGAGTTATTTACAAAACGCTCAATATTTTAATAGACAAAAAAGATAGCTACTATCCAATTCCATCAATAAAGACTTAAATTCAGTTTGAGTGATTTGCAGTTGATTAATCTTGAAACTTCTCCGGAGAAGAGATGGTCCAATCATGGATTCATAAATTCATTTGTAGTTAGTAGAACCACTTTTCTGATATAAACAAGCATGTCTCTTATTTAAACATGTGTTCTAAATCAGAATGATTTTTATCCACAAGAACATTTTAGTTAGCAAAATTATTACTGTTATTATTGTTCAGGTCAAATGTATATTTTGGACATCTTTGAACTCTTAAATGAATAAGAATCAATTGTAACACCTGAGAGGTAATGCCAGGAAAGATTCAAGGATAGAAACTATTTACAAACATAAACCCAACTGTGTAGCTTAACTGACCAGTAGCCTCAAAGGGCTAAGCTAACGGTCAGTTGGAAGAGAGGCACTTTACCTGATCTTAACTCACCAGCAGAGAGGCTGTTATCGGCCCTTTAATAATCCACCAAATAGCAACATTTTCTGTGTCATCCCAGCAACTGAAATTGAAGCCAAAAGAAAAAAATAGAAAATGTAACAATCCAATCAAAGTAACACACACAGCAATAAAAACTACAACTCGTATTTCTGATGTTTAACACTGTTTGCCAAGCAGTCAGAGGCTGTTTGTATCGTACCCGCTGTCGTCAAAGAAAAATCTGGTCAACACCCAGAGTATAAGAACTGTTGACGGGAGTCCTACAAAAGAAGAGCAGAGATTCATTGCTATGCATTGTGTGTCTGCCTGGATAAAAAAAGCTTACATGTTCACTGCATGTTGGAATAAAACATTTCTTTAAGCATGCATTGTGTTTATCAAAAAATCAATTTCCTCTCCACACCTCCATGTTTGAAGAAGAAAAATACAAAGGTTAAAAGAAGGCTGCAGCTGAGAGAGTAAGCTAGAGTTCAAGCTGCGAAGACACTGATAAAATACATCAGAGCCACTATGCATGATGGGTAAACATGGCAGATGCAAATAAACACATAAACATAAACCACGGGTTGTAAATTAACCTCAGGAATGACACATTGACGTCCAGAGTTTACTTGGATAACAGTCCATAATCCTGCTGTCATTTTGCAGCATGCATTGCAACAGCTTCAGGATATACTTTGTCACCTTGCATGGATGCAGAAAAAAGTTTCCAGTAGTGTAGGGTTAGGGTTTCTGTTCAACTACAAAACAGCATTTACTGTCATTGCACACAGAATACATTACAGACAAAAACTCTGCATCAAGCAAGACATTAACTCATCTCCTCTTATTTATTTGGCTTTCTAAGAATCAGCATGAAAAACCTATATGCTGCGTTGATTACATGTGCTTCCTTTGGCCAGTGGAATGATTTTTACAGAACTTCAAGTTTAACATGGAGGAGAAGCTAGAATACATGTGCAGAGTGCAAGAAAAAAGGGTTCAGATCTGCTTATGGGTAGACACATTTTGTCATCTACTAACCTCAACAGAGGGCTAGGGTTAGGGCAGAGCATGCCAGTAAGATTCTGCCCCAAAGTAGATATATTTCAAAGATTGAAAGTAAGGGCGTACATTGGTATCAACACTGGAAGGGTTTGTTATATGGGTTGTTGAAGAAATGGAAAGACAAATTATATTAATTCAAATGATGTAAGAACTATGACAAGGTATTAATGTATAAAAAGAAGTGTACAAGGCTGTGGTGATAAGAATTCCTCCTCTGCCTTCTGAATCTTTCCCTCTACCTTTCTACTTTTGTGTCTGTTATAAATAAATTGATGGATCCCATTTCTAGGACCAAAGCACCTCCACGCTTGGCCAGGTCTACAGTGTGGCTATCAGAGATGTGCTCTTTTCTTGTGTGCAGCCATGTAAGCATGAAACTGCTGTGATGTAACTTTTCTTCAGGGACTGTCATATTTTTTTCTCCATTACCTACAACATGTAGGCACAGCTGCAGCAGATTGCCATCCATGGCAGCCATTCAGAAGTCAGACTAATCAGAAAACTGGAAGGTCAGATTAGTTCAAATGACAGGTTCTATGATGCATATAAATGTATACAACGCAGATTAAAAGTACAGGGAAATATTTTGGCCTGCAACAATATTCCAGCTGCCATTGTTTGTAATTACATAAGAGTTTTACTCAGTAACGAAAAGCTCTGAAGTGAACCACAAACAGGACATGCTGGACCAATCATGAGCACTAAAAACTGTCTCAAGTTTCAACTCCCTTAAAAACTATTTTCTTCTTTGGGTGCTTGTGGAACAGTGGTTCGTCTGGCACCAAATTTACAGAGGCTAACGTCCTCCAAGCAGGCCGTCCAGGTTTGAATCCGACCTGTGGCTTCTTTTCTGCATGTCATCCCCCACTCTCTTTCTCCCCGATTTACAACTCTATCCAAAGTCCTATCTCTCCAATAAAGACCCAAAACGCCCAAAAAGTAAATCTTTAAAAAAAAAAACTCAGCTTCGTACTCCCGAACCTTTAGGAGGTATGCTGCTGCTTCTCACATTCACTGCTGCTCTAAATGGATTTCATTAGAAACAAGTGCTTCAACATCAAACTATGCAGGAAACAAAAAAGACAAAGGGGTAGCAACAAGAATCAGACTATTGTAATCAGTTAACTGAGCAACTCATAATAACACAAAGCAAAGGTACCTTAACATCTGTAGAGAGTTCAAGATCCAAAAATTAGGCCAACATCCCAGATAGAGGCGATGAAACAGTGCAGCTGTAATCACGAAATGCTTAAACAAGACAAAAGCTAATGTTGAATCAATGTCTAAAATTAGATTACCACCTCAAGGCGAATATATAATGTGGTAAGAGGTAGACTTAAAAACCGTAAATCATTCAAGTGTCATTCAGTGTACTGTAATCAAAGAGCAACAAACAAAAGACTCAGATTACCATATGAATCACAACCTGTGTGTACAAAGCCTCACAAAGAACAGCTGTTGTATAAAGTACACTCTTATGTGGTTTTCTTATCTGTTCAGATGAGTGAGGTGACAGCACTTAAACCAGCCACCCATATGCTCAAGGTAAAACAAATGCTTAATTTGATGTCCTTTTTAGTTTCTGTGAGGTGTGTCCAGATAACAGAATGCAAAGGGATTTTAGAGGTGTTTGCATATGAAGTAAATAAAAAGATCTATTTGAACGCTGGGAAAAACAAATGGACTTAGAAACTGGTCAGAAACTTAGTGTCCAAACATTTGGTACATTTGTTGCTTGGTTTGAATAACTGAAAACACTGCAGTGCACAAATGTGCATGAATGACACAAGGTACATTCAAAGATGACTTTCTCACTTTAAATGTGCAATATTTCAGTATGAAAGGCAAAGGAAACTGCCCTCAATCCCAAACAAAACAAGCACATTTAATTTGAACATGGTCATGATAGAAAAGCAAAAGAAAAATTTCACAGAGTAATACTTGTAAAGTTAATATTGTTCATGGATTCTGATATAGAAAACATATTGCACATGATAATGAACATAATATAGTCCAATATTAAAAGTAATATTTCCCACGATATTAAATAGTAATTTTTTTGAAAAGTAGTTTCAACAGTTTGGATATATTATGAGTTTTGTGGATAATTAAATTAGATATTTTTCTTCTGTTTATGTGTGTCTATGTTTTTTTTAGTATCATATTCATGTTCATATCCTAGTCTGTCCTGGTCTTTCCTTCCTCACAGAACCCTTTTCAGAAATTCTATTTACCCCATCCAATCAGGATGTACCACCAGAAGTATTTCCTCTGAGAGACGAAGGTCAGGGCCAGTAGCGTCTGCAGATACATGCCCTCCACCAGCAGCCAGAAGTAATTGGCCAGAATGCTGAATTGGAAGAAAGCCACAGCAGACTTGCACACTGCCTAGAGACGACAACACAAAACACAGTAACTAATGATGTAGGGGTTGTACTCTTAACATTTAACTCACACACATGTTCAGTTGCACTTCAAAATTCAACCCGCCTTATAAAAACATACATGCTTATAACTATTGTTCTAAAAAGAATTTGCCAATGTTGTTGATTAGTACATGTTTTTTTTTCCATTTAGTATTAGCCACATGTTTTTCCTCTCTTTGACTTGTCTTCCCTGTCTTTTTCCGTCTCTAACTCAATCACACAGATGTAGGTATCCGCTGTACGACAGGGACATGATTGGCTAATGAGCGTGCTCACCGTGGACACTGAGCAGTGGTCCAGATTCTCATCAGCAAACAGCACAGTGTCTTTGATGAAAACAGCGCTGGCTCTCAGGACGAAGGAGGAGAACAGGTTGACGTGGATATAGTTTCTAGTGCAGCGAAACTTCCTGAAAGAAGCACAAAAAAAGATTATGTAAAACAGCACTCATTTCCATTGTATCAGCTTTTAATGCAGCGTTATGTTAAATATCCACTTGCAGCTTAACTAATTGGCCCTTTCTAAACTCATCTCTGTGTGTGTGTGTGTGTGTGTGTGTGTGTGTGTGTGTGTGTGTGTGTGTGTGTGTGTGTGTGTGTGTGTGTGTGTCAATACTCTATGGTTGGCTGGTTAGAAAACATTGTATAAATGATACCTGCCTGTGGCAGACTCACAGTGACAAAATATTTTTAATTAATATCTCATTATACAATCACAACTGTAAAGTATTTACACTTTGAATCCTCAGCCTTACAGACATGTTGTCGATCAAACTATCTATATCTGAATGATTGCTAAATGATTGGATATTTGCGCCCCTTTTGAAATGTAACAAGCTGCAATTTGAAAAATGTTACAGCTATAAACTCCTCTTAAAGCGTCAGTGCAGTACCTTACAGCATTAATGTTGGAGTCCTAGTTGATGTCTATGTTTTTCCACTGTGTGTATGTGTGTATCAAGGACAGTGTGTGCTTCTCTGGTCTTACCTGAAGGCTGTGAATACCACAATGGCTGTAATAAGAGAGATAAGTGAGGTGGCATAGCCCACAGTGTACACCTGTCTGAATGTAGAGAGGTAACTCGTCTGGAGAGAGAGAGAAAACAGAGTGGGTAAACATGAAGGAACAAATAAATGCTTGGGTGAAATGTCCCTCACATTACCATCTATGTAAGTGTTTGACTTGTTAAGTAGCAACATTACAGCAAGCAGGCTTTGTATACTGCACACTGCAGTGGCATGTCATTTAATCCATGCATTCCACTTATTGACATTATTCTCAATTATTATTGACCAGTGTGGCTCCAATTGAGAAAGTATTCACTTAAGCAACGAAGGAGTCAGAGGTACAGTAAAGGAAGCTGTGGTGGAGGACAAAGTGAGAGGAGACAGAAAGATGTGATTAAGGTTCATTGATTGGTCTGATTACAACATGCTCACCTCAGTCTCAGGCTCGTTGTCGTCACTGAAAGTGCATGCCTCCTCGTAGTGTGGATACATTTCAGACCAGCCGCCCTCTGTACAGTTTCTGTAAACATGCCCTGTGAGGGGAATGTGGCGTTGTTCAACCATCGCAAAGATTTCACAGAACGTCTCACAAAATAAACTCAGAAAATCAAAACAGAATTTGTTAATTATTAGCCCCAAAAAACTGCTATAATGACAGCTACATGGATTTAGAAAGCTGTCATTCTTCCACATTTGAATGGCTTCACTGGCATTTCCTCTTGGACCATTACACTCCATCAGTTCATCCAGTCAGAAAACGTTTAACGCTTTTATGTCATCGTGTTCAAGTCCTCTGACAGTCAGTTCTTGTAAATGTCCATTTGATAGCAGAAGGGATCAGGAGAAAGTTGTGAGTTTCGTGTCTTCCAGCAGTTGGGTGTTTGGGGGATTTTAACATCTTTATGTTTTCGGAGCAGGTAGACCATTCAGGCTAAAACACAAACACACACACACACACACACACACACACACACACACACACACACACACACACACACACACACACACACACACACACACACACACACACACACACACACACACACAGAAATGGGTGGCAATGGATTTTTCTCTGTTCCCTCTGTTCACTCTCAGTCTGGTCTAACGGAGTGATCTGCAATTCAGATCATAATGAGCTACAATTTCCATCAAGGTTCAGCCTGACCCCACTTCCCATAATGATAATGATGATGATGATGATGATGACGATCATAATGACAATCCTAAGACAACAGGAAAAAACAGTCCTACGTTGTTTATTTACAGCCTGCCAGTAAACGGGAAGACCAAAGGTACCAAGATTTTTTTTTTTTTTTTTTTTTTAAATACACTAGCTTTCTAATAAACACTCAAATGTGACGAATTATTGATAAAAGATTACTTCATACACAACACTTAATTATTTTCAACCATGAAATTATTTTTCAGATTGAAAAGACAACAACAAAGACGTTTGTCCAAAGTCAAACAGGACATAAACTCAACTCTTGATATGAAACGTCCCGATTAAGAAAACATCTTTATGTCCTCAACAATCATGTCATCAGAAAGTGTCTCTTCTGGTGACATGAGCGCAATTTTTCTCGATCCACAAATCCTACAACAGCCCGAGAAGACGTCAGACTGTGATGTTTCAAAGCCTGTACACAACATCTCACGTCATTTCTTCAGCCAGAAATTTCCCAGGTCATATATAATCCTGCCAACTAACAAACATGAATATTTCATCACTGTGCGCCTTCATCAGAGAGACTCCAGCTTGCAACAGCACTGCAGATTACACTCCGCTCATAAACTCAGTGGTGGAGTCACACTGCACCAGCTGAAAGCACGACTCCTGTATTCTTGAACTATTCTGTTAATCAAATGAATGGAACTGAACATAAGTTCACTTTCTTAGTGGATGTTGGGATGTTGTGGAGAGACGTGGGAACCAACCTTGATTGCTGGAGAAATGCTGGAAGACTTCAGAGCAGGAAATGTTGACCACATGTCCTACATCAGCTCTCTGCCAGCAACCGATGCCGTCCCACTCTGTATTACATCCTGCAAAAAACAGACGAGAGAGTGAGACAATGAGTCTGTTTCTAATCACCTGCTCTACACCCCTTTGAGTTCACATGAAAACATACCTGAGTGGGAATTCAGGTAGTACAAAATGCACTCGTTAGAGATTAAAAAAGAGAGGACTTTATGTCTTTATGCAAGTGAAAGACTTTAACATCATAAAATGTTGAAAGTGTAAGTTAAATATTTACATATTCAATGTTTTGTGCTGAATATACCGCTGTGGTTTCTTACATTTCCCTAAGCCTCTGACTGGACTCACTAACATATAAATATAAGTAAGTTTCCTTTATGAAGCTATTTAGAATGGAAATCAGTAAAGCCATTGCAATCCCTTTGTTTCTTCTTGTAAGATTGATGCAACTACCACATATTAAACCCTCATCAGATCCCTTATCCCCTGTGGTATTAGTTAAGATTGGCTGGTTGAATATCAGATAAACACATGCCTGGATGTGTTGAACAGAAACATCCGATTTCTGGTTATATTTGGTCATAATTTAAAAAAACACACTCAGAAAGAACGGGTGCACAGAGCTGAAAATGCTGAGGATTTAATTAAAAACGGCGTTCTCTAATCCATCTCAACTTTAAGTGCTTCTTGACCTCTAGCAGGCAGAGCAACATACTCAAAGACACACATTCTTAGTTCAATTTAATGCTGAAATGAGCATGATTCTTGCCATTTGGCTAATGAGATCCAATGTTCACTCGCACTCACCGTCTGCTCTGGTCTACATCATTTCCTCAGAGAAAAATCAAAGAGGCTGCTTATAATTGATGCACGCTTTCTTTTGGGGGGGGGGGTTTGGCTTTCATTCAACGCAAAAAAAATGAGCTAAGAGGGTTTAGGAAGTGTAAATTTGTCCAACTGTATTTGCAAGATTGACATTGTAGAAAAAGGATAATCTATTAAGTTCATGCAGATTCTTCATAAAATATGAAAATAAATAATTCTTAAGACAATCAGAAAACCAAACAACTGCACTGATTTGCATGTGAAGGACTCTAAACTACAAATTAGACTTCACATACATCCTCTATTATCTGGTTTTCTTCATTTTTACCTAGACCTTTTAAAGACCTCAGGATTTTATCAGGGAGACAACATCATACTCTTCATACCTTCAGGCTTTGTAAAGGGGAGGGGGAGAGGAGCGGGGGGACCTTCCACAAGCTATACGTACACGTGTTCGGAAATGTGATTTCTGGCCAAAGTTCATCGCCCTCAATGAAAGGATAAGGATCAATTGTTATTCGGCTAACCTTTTAGTAATTCATGTCCTGTGTGTGTGTGTGTGTGTGTGTGTGTGTGTGTGTGTGTGTGTGCGTGCGTGTGTGAGTGTTTTGTTCAGCAGCTCTACCCATTCAGAGCAGACACTCTATGCTGCCAAGGGAGGGCTGTCACTAGAAAACCCTTATGATTATCTCCATGCATACCTTCCTTGGTTTGGCTTCTTTTATATCTCATCCCTGTAGAGTTCATCCTGTCAGGCAGTTCTGTGTCTGTGACACACTCAAATCAGAGGATTTGTTCTGTCTGCTGGACTGAAAGCGTCACACACAGAAACAGGAGACATTGTCATATTCTCCCACTTCTACAAGACCCCTGACACTGGGTTCTCCTAAAGGGCTTTTCTTTCTTTTTTCCAGTCTGTCAATCACATTGGATCCTGAGACAAATCCCTTTCCAAGGTTTGCTTAAAAAATTCACACTTTGTGATTCCCTGACTTTCCTCTATGAATCAGCCAAGCATTTTGTGAACACTTCGATTCTCCTAACTTTTTATTTCGCATCATCATAAAGTAAAAAAATAAATACTTTTGTAGCCCTGTAATTGACTGGCGTCCAATCCAGGGTGCACCCCACCTCTTGCCCAAAGCAGTACTAATAATGGATGGATTAGTCTATTATTGCCTAGAAGAACTAACATTTTCCATTAGCCTTGAAGTTACTGTATTTTAGTTACTTTCAAGGAGCAAAATAATGTAAGATCACTCCTGAATTAAAGCATAAAATGACCTTACTATATCATAAGACATTAAGGAAACATGCTATGATGAAGTCCCTGCTCGTCTGACAATAATGCAGCAGCCAGCATGTCCTCGTTCTATGTTTCAGTCCATTCAGGACCATTCAGGACTGGTATGGTCTGAATTTGTTTGGACCAGAGAAGGTAGACTGTTTTAAGGCACCCCACACAGCTTTTTTGGACGCCCCTTTTTTTGCTAGATATGAGACCAGTTATCACGGCAAACCAACAGGTTTTGCAGCGATGGCAAGTAAACTGGTTCAGATATAACAGGTTCTACCCGACCTAAAAAGGCCTCTGCATTTTTCAAATAATCTCCACGACCAGAAACGTGGTAAAACTAGTATAAATATTGGAGATGCTTTTGAAAATGGGGAGAGGTTAGAACACAGAAAGGTTTCAATAACAAAGCAGAGTTGGCTAAACGCTGAAGCTTCAGTGTCCCAACATGGCAATCTTATCTTGCTACTGTTTTGTGATCATTTACCTTTAAGCGCTGCTGTGAGAACAGTTTCACAAAACTGCTTGCTTTGTTGTAGAATTTGAAATAATCACAAGGTACTTGAGACCATTAGACTTTTAATCCAGTTTCAAACATTAGGTGTTTTCTGCAATGTGAGTGTGTTTGTGGATGATCAAAAGAACATTTTCTGCGGCCTGTATTCACATTCCCATAATCTGCTTAAACAGACAATTACTTTTTCTGGAAGTCTGACATAATTTTGTAGTAAATCTGCCTAAATTTCTCTAAGGAAAAGACGATTTAGGACAGTACTATTTATGAATCAGTCAAGTGCTTGACATTTTACAGTGCTCCTGACATGCTCTGCAAATTTCAGAAGGTATTACAAAAGAACAAGTTTCTCAAATCACCTCGTATGTCCTGCTGCTATAAAAAGGTGATATGATGGTCTTGTGTTATGTAACCGAAAAGGGATTTTTCTTTCAAGCCTGTCCTCATGGATCCATCTAAGGACATACAAAAACAGCCAACAGCCATGTTTTTCCCAGTTACTGTTCTTTATTTTCTAGATAAATCTGGGATTTCTTTACAGTGTATAATGGATAATTCCATATGTTTGAGGTCATGGTCTCAGGAAGCAAGGTGACAGATTTGACAGAGACACTCCACTCTGACACACCTTAATCATTGTGATAAAAGTAAACACACTGTGTATTGCTGCAAATATCTGCAGCCATCACAGTGGGGGAATGTCAACAGCAGTGTTAAATCCTTTAAAAAAAGTCAATTTATTCCCAAAGGCTGAAGCCAGACCAAAAGTCAAATACATTTTCAGACGAAAACCTCTCCTCTGCTAAAAGGTTTCGACTGCTCCGACACTACACATTTTAAGGAAAATGAAACTCTTTCAAGGAGCCCAGCGGCATTTTGGACTCAAACATAAACACAATCTACCTGCCTGTAGAAATTGGATCCACACTCCTCACTCAGCAGGATGTCGATAAACAACATTTCATGCTGAGGTTGTCATATATATTTCATCATGTTTATTCAGCCATTAATATTATATTTCTTCTTTGGAGTCAGGTTAAATTACATTTTAATGTAATCAGCACAGAAATGAAAAAATGGCCTCAACTGAAGACCCAATTTAAAGGTATAGTTTGTCACATTATCTGCCTTGAAATATCTAAGAAACACACAAGATGTAGTGGCTAATATAAGTATTTTGTATAGAAGGGAATTATTATTTTCTCTAAGGTTGAATAAATATTCAGCACCAACAAATCCTGAATATTTTTTTAGATTAGTGTTGCATTGCATTTGGGGGCGTGTCTTCTAGTGTAGAAAGGGAACACCAAACGATTTGTCTACAAGTTGGGAAGGAAGTCGTTATTGTTTACATTATTGTTACTAGCAGCCATTTCATTAGAATAAAAAGACAGGACATGAATAAACATGACTAAACATAACATCAATCAATCTAATTGAATAAATCACTTTCTCCTACATGAGAGTTATTTCACATCAAGAGTCATGTCACATCGATTTTCATCAACAACAATGGTGGTTGTTTAAAATTTAAGACAACGACTCCCATGACCCCTGGTTACTTCACAACATCATCAAACTATGTCTTATGTAATGGCTTTAATTCAAACAGAAATGACAGTTGAATTTAATTAATTAAGATTAGCCTCTGATATGCTTTCTGTTTGATGCTAATCAGCAAAATCTGTTGGGATGCTATTCCAAAGTAAACAGGTGAAGAGACTAATCATCATTACTGTAGTTTCAGTCTGAAAACTCTGTAAGCATGGCTACTATACCCTTAGTCTTGTTTCTGAACATTCAACATTGACTGCTGCAGGGACGTCTGGCAAGTAGGGCTAAGCTCTACCTTTTTTATGCAATAAAGATGTGAAAATGATTGTTTAAATATCAAAAAACAGGTTGTCTCCCACCAACTTTTCACCAATGACACAACTGTAGCATTACAGACTGTAGAGACGCTAAGAAGCTAACTTAGCATGCCTAAGCTAAAGAAAGAATCTAGTTACAGTAACATTCTTCAGTAAAAAATAATGTTGGTTAATTAAAATAACTGCATTCAAGATGCTAATTCTGTTAGCCTGTTAACAGCAATTTCTTTTATGTGTTAGCATCAAGCTAACAAACTAAGATAACTCAGATTTGCCTTTATTTGATAGTACAGTCGACAGAGAAGGAAATTGAGATGAGAGAGTGAGGAATGACCCATACATGGGGCAGCGGCCTAAACGCCAGGCCTTCTGCTGCTCTTAATCTTATCACAATAAAGAATCCATAAAGTGAAGTCCACTGGTAATTTCTCAGACAGCGCAGTGATCAACAGGCTGCAACCTCTCAGTTTTTTTTGTTTTTTTTTTTATCTCAGTGTCTTATTTTATATGACATTAGTGTAATTTATCCGCAATGCTTTTTTATACTTATTTCTGTTTTTCCCTCTCTCACAAAATAAACACCTAGCGCCCAATCAGGTGGTCTAAAAAAAGTGATGTCACCTCCAATTTACCCCAAGGATACAACACTTGGGCGGAGGTGTGTGCAACTATTCATGGAGCTCCTGGGAGTTGGATGATTCACATCAGCGTCTCCTTTGATGCTTTCAGGCTGACTCAGACAGAAATAAACGTGAAGCGAAGGATCCAGGAGGAGCAGAGGCATCATTTAGGATGCACTTTCAGTTCTCAGGTCAGTCATTTTACTGAGTGTAATACAATGAGTTGTGGTCTCACAGGTAGTAAATGAGCTGTGGGGGACTATGTGACTCATGCACAGTATTGGACACACCAGGACTTCACATTTTACTCACAGCACCTTAATGCACTCCTTCTTAAACATGATTTATTATTAGTTATTCAATTACTATTTCTTACTCTGATTGCTGATGGAGCAAATTCCCATTTTGACGCTTTACAAAAATCATGATTTTCTGACAGATTTCTAATATATGTGGCCTTTATCATGTTTAATGCAATCACAAAAATATGATTTATTTTCAACCGTTAAGGGCTGACCTAAATTCATATCAAAAGTGACTGGTATAGTTTGAGTTACTTTACCTGCAGATGGGATCTTTTGGTTTAATTGGTATCCTTCCTCTGAATGTCAATTTTCTTTAGTGGTCTGTTTTTTCCGTCTTTCTATTTGTTTACTTTCTTGTATGCTTGTTTCTGTGTTGTATCCTAATCTTCTGTTACAGCCCCAGCCTCCAACTTTAAGATTTCGTAAATAACCTAAAAACATTGTATATCAATCTCTGCCCCTGTGCATTTTGTACAAACTACTGTTATGTAACAAATGATCAATATTGCCCAAAGAACAAATGTTCATAAGCTCATTTTGATGACAATTGATTTCAAGTTATATAATGTATATTAGGACCATTCTGTTCTGTGCTCTATTTATATACCACAGTACCTATGCAGTCAAATCTCTATTGATATTTATGTATCCCAAACTGATGTGGTAAACTTTACACCAGTATAGTGACTCTTACAGTTCATTAGATATCATGAGTCTTATACCACACTTCCACAGAGTCCAAAGCAGCAGAATCAACTTTTCTCCGGTCTGCACAAGAGAATAACTTCCCAAATTATGTTTCTGTTTGTTTCGAGAAACAGCACAGATGCTTTGTCAAAGCTTGGAAATTAAATTGTTTTCTAGGGTAGTCACAGCAGTGTGAAAGTATAAAATATTTATAGATATATATTTAGCTTAGGGACTACATTAAGGCATGTTTTTGTAGGAGAAGCACTGGTGTAGTTATTTTCCAGGAGGTGCAGTTAGTGCTGAGTGGAAATTTGTGTTACTCCCAGTTCTGTTTGTGATCACTGCAAAGTTTTCATTAAAGCAAGGAGAGTTAAGCATCCATGTACTCAGATGCTCATTTAGAATCAAAGTCACATCAGGCTCTTCGCCTGTAGTCTGTTTTTTAATTTCAAAATGTTAGGCTCCACATTGCGTGAAGCCTCTGGATGCATTGATTGAATAAAACGAATATGATATTGTTCTACAGGGCATGTATTGACTGTTTTATTAGTAATGGGAACATGGTTGAATCATACTTCCAAACCCTGAGCAGCAGCCTGGAAAAATAATTGGCATGCTGTCAGCGGTAACCAAACTGAATGTGCGCTGTGTGTTTGTAAGTATGTGTATGCATATGTGTGTGTGTGTGTGTGTGTGTGTGTGTGTGTGTGTGTGTGTGTGTGTGTGTGTGTGTGTGTGTGTGTGTGTGTGTGTGTGTGTGTGTGTGTGTGTGTGTGGAAGTGTAGTGCAGTAGTGGGCCACTTTGTGTTGGATTTAACAAATGTGCTAAATAAGCTGCTACAGTCCACTTTCTCATTAGTGAGACAAAAAGAAAATGCTACTCTAATCCAAATTGAACAAACAATAACTGCATCAGTTCAAAGCCCAGCATTTCTTTTGAATGTTAAACTGGTTTAAGGAGCTGCCTTTCCTGCTGACAGGTAAAAAGTCTACTGTGACAACTGCTGATTCTCGTCATCTTTAGGGAGCTAACTTGATAGTTTTGAGGTTGGTTTGTTAGTAGAAGTTTTCCTTTCTGACGAGGGCGTCCATCATCACAAAGCTGCAATTAATAACTCACCAGCACAACAATGCTTTTCAAACTGTTCCCTGTCAAAGGCATATTGTTGTAAGGGGGACAAATCCATGTGGATACCAACAATAAAAATGGTAGGGAAGTAAATGGTTTGGAAAACAAAAGATGCTTTCAGTTCTTAATCAATCAATCCATCAATCAATCTAAGAGGGGTAAGATGTTTTTATCGCAGAGGGAAACAGCTATAGTATTTTCATGGCAGAGACTGTGGCACATTTTTGGACTCTTTGGTGGGTGGACAAAGAATACCAAACTTTAGTGGTATTTTTACATACCCAGCAGCGGAACGAATTTAACAAAAAGAAGGAAAGCTGAAGGTAGACCTGATTTCATTACTGAACATGCTCTACAAAAGACAAACAGGCAATCTGTAGGATTGGATTAGACTCATGTTGGAGAAGCCGACAACAAAGCAGCAGATTAAGCCAATACATTTATGAAAATCCTCACAGGCATGGAACGTATAGTGAAAGTTCACAGTTGCTAGGATAAAGATCCCGATATGGAATGAAAATGTGTTAAAATTGCTGCTTGCCTGGAGAGCTGATGCTCACTGACATTAGGAATAAGGACGGCCCCATATTCTGACATGTTGACAGTACGTGGGCTGACATAGACAATAATAGATGTGGGTGTCTTGAAGTACATCCCGTGCTGTCTTTGTGTATTACCCTTAATTTTACAGAGAAAACACAACAAAGCTGGTCATTTTTTAACAGTCTCTTTTTTTTCTTGACATGAGAAATATCAAGCATGTGGTTTCGTTTGTCTCATACTGTAGAAGAGTAGCAGCAAAAACAAAGATGTAACATCTTCTTTGCCAGGAATACAGAATTTGTTTGTATGGATATTTTTTCAACTCATCTTCTCTCCATCCATCCACATCTTCTCTTCATCACACACGCTTCATCTTTTTTTTGTTTTGTTTAATGTTAATTATTATAGCTCTATATCCTTTTATACCATTGTCAGTCAAGACTCCAAAATCCACAAGCTAACTTGCTTCCACTCTTAGTCATCTGTCCCACAGTACACTCTTTCATGCCAGATTATTTGTGTTACTTTATACAATTGCAACACAGCTTTTTGATTAAGGTAAACACGGCACCTGAACCTTTAGCCTGGATCCTTGATCTGCCTGTTGCTCAACAGACTGGCCGATTCCATCTATTGAAAAGAGTCTAACATATTCCTTATGTAAATTTACCTTTTCATGAATTTCAAAATTCCTTAAAAGAGGCAGCTCTATACAAAAAGGCTTTTTTCAAAGGTCCTTTCCACTGATGTGGACTAAAGGTTAAGGTTTCTAAGACTGTTTCCATCAAGCTGACTGTAGGATTGCTTACGCATTTGATTTCTAGCAAGAGCCAACAAGTTTTATTGTTCGTCAAGAAGTGGATGAAATCATGCTAAAGCAGGGAGTCCCTGCTCAAAGATAAGTCAATTAAAAATATCAACATACTGACATGAAAGTTAAAAGAGAACTGTGGTGATGGTGATGATTTAGCCAAAAAAAGAGCCACGGTTGCGTGATCTTTTAGAAGAAACATTTGTCCTCATTCATGTAACAAAAGCCACACTGACTGTAGCGAAAACCATAAATTATGAAACATATACTTGTCTTTGGGCGTCATCACAAAGGGGATTTCAAACTGTCATGGGGAGAAAACCATAAAGTAAAATTCCCTGACGTGTCAAACAGTTTGAGTCCACAATTAACAGTCATGCCACATAGGTTGATGACTAATTTCAATCATTTCCTCTCAGATAAGAGAAAAGGCTTTTCCACCCATCAGGCAGGGCTTTTCTTTCGCTGGCCTTTTTCAACAGATGGCTCCAGAGGAGGCTATACATTTAGCTGCTTGAATGTCACCTCATCAAGGATTAACAACAACTTGAGAAATTACTTTGGACACCGAGTTACCGCTTCCAGACCACCCCTGAGGGAAGAACCTGATGATGTCTTCATTTATTAAGCAGATTCCATTCATTAGACTTCAAAGGAGGATGTAATGTCTCTAGGAAATTACATTTTTATCTTAATGGGTATCTTTTTTGGCCCAAAATTTGAACATTATTAATTATCGTGTGACAGCTAGGCAGAAACCAAAGACAAAAAGTAGCTGGTTAAGATTTGACCAAAAACAACACATCTTACTGCAGCAATGACATCTACCTGGACTTATCATCTTTCAGGAGTGAGTCAGTGATCAGTGTAAGTAATACAAAAAAATCTAATCTAAACTCTGCATGGCTCTCTAGCTCTGCATTACAACAGGACACCTGAATGGTTGACATCACACTGATGGACTCACAAACACACTTACTCCGACAGCGAAACTCATCAGCATACAGTTATCTTTGTAATGAGCAGAGGATGACAACGTGGCTCCAAAGTGTTGTATCGCTCCAGTTTTGGGAGTCGTCAGGGGAAATTAGGATCACATAAGTCTTGCGGAGGGGAGTTGCCATAGCGTTTTTAGTCTGGGGCAGTTTCTATCCTCAGGAGACGTCAGGTTCATTTTAAGAGGAAGTCAATGACTCCGATATTAGAGGACACACAGGTGAAGCCTCAACAAGATATAGAGCGAGTGTGTATCAGATCTTTATGATGACAGAAATCCATATCAGTCTATGATTTCAGATGTAAAGATCAAAAAAAGGAATATTCAGGGGAATTTTAATAGGTTTTTAAACTGCTATCACATAACAAGTACCCCTTTGCAAGCAAAAAAAGAATGTAGAATTAAATAATAGGCTAATAGAGAAGTAGAAGTTCATATGGACACATACAGGATTTTTGAAATTCACCATCAGTAAAATGTGCTTGGATGGGATTTTTTTAAAATATTATCTAATGTATTGTGGTATGGCATTGTACTGTATTTGTTTTGTTATACTGTATCTTAATATATGAATTACGTTATCTCTGCTTCTATTTCCATTTCTTTCAACACCCACTGATCCACCTCCAGCAGCTAAAACGTTGTAAGTGAAGTCTATTACATTCTATTGAACATAAAAAGAATCAGCAAAAATGACCATGCCCCATTGTTTTTTTTTTTCTATAATTTAGAAAATATGTTAAGACTTTAAAATAGAGTTACAATATTCACCATTAACTAGTCCCTCTTAGCATGCTAATAACTGTTTAATGATAGTATGTTAGGAAGTTGTTGAACATGATTTAAGGTCTAATTATGCTTTTTCTCACTTAATAAGTCATTAGTAGGGTATTGAGAGCAAACTCTTAGTTGACTAGGAGACTACGGTCATGTAGAATAAGGTACTAACTGGCACTTAATAATGACTAATAAGCAGCCAGTATGCTACTAATTACCACGCTAATAAGCAACTAGTTAAAGGTGCAATATTTAACTCTGACACCTAGTGTTTAAAAATCGGTACTGCAGTCCAATTTCAAAATATTGGAGACAGCTGTCTCCCCCGCCCCCTCCTCCCTATAGTCTATGTGCACACAGGTTTCCATGTCGCAGACACGGAAGCTTCAGTGTTTAGCCAGCTCTTCAGTCTTGAAACCTTTCTGCGTTTAACCTCTCTCTATTTTTCAAATTCATCTCCAGTATTTATCCTAGTTTTAACATGTTTCTGCTCGTGGAGCTTGATAGACACATGCAGAGGCTTTAAAGGTCGGGTACAATCAGTTATATCTGAACCAGTACGCTTGCCTGCTTCCATTGCTAAAACACCTGTTGGTTTGACGTTTACCCAGCAAACCGAGAGTGTTTTCAAAACGGCCCTGTGGGGTAGCCTTAAAACCACTTAGTCCAAACAAAAACAAACCTTAATGTCTGATGATTTAGTAAGGTCATTTATGATTTAATTCAGTAAATATCTTACACATTGGGCCTTTAATGGTGAATATTATGACCTAAACCAGTGTTACTTAAAAAACATATCTAAATTTTCATGGTTAAGCTGTATAAAATGACGATTTGCTGCTTTTCTTTGACTTACGATATTTTTGTGAATATTTCTATTCAGGGACATCATCATCTTGGACTCTGGGACTTTTAAAAACGTATTTCTGACCTTTAAAAGACAAAACGACTTATCAAATAATTACTTCTCTTGTAGTAGAAATCAGGGCACAATGCAGATAGAAATAGACTTTAAAACTGAGAGCTAAAAAAAAGTCCTTAAAAGTGAAAAAGGTTAAAAGTTAAATCTTTGGTAGGCTTTATTCAACTTTCATTAAATGTGTGTGTTATCTGGTGTCAAAAAGACAGCTGGGATTTCTGATAAATAAAAAACGACTTAACATTTGGACCTCTTTCAGCCTTTGAAGTCATGTGAGTGTTTTTGTAGAAATATAACGTCTTTGATTAAACTACAGTAGACGGCATAATGGCCCTAAATTTGGAGAAATAGGCTAGATTATCAAAAAAGCCCTGGACTGGTTTTATAACCACTCAAAAAAGGCCCACAAATCATATAATCTAAAGTTTAAAGATACTGTATGATTTTTTTGTCTTGACAGTTCAAACAAAGTGTGACGTTCTAATAAAAAAAAATTATTAAAAGAGAAAATATTTACATAACATAACACTTAAACTTTGCTATTTTTATAAGGCCATAGCCTACATTTTGCTGTTGACACTTTGTTCCTCAAACCTAAGCTTGTGGTCTTTCTGATTTGGATAAGTACCCTCACTTGATAGAAATGTTTAAAACTATGCTCACCAATGGGACAAAAAGAAGATTAAACCGAATAGGCAGTTTTTTCTTGCCACTGTAACATTGCCTAAGTTGAACACTTCTTTTTTTTTCAGAAGTCAGATTTCCAAATTTGCCATAGATGCATTCTTATCCGTTCAGTCAGGCAATATTTCAAAATAAGAGTCATTCTTATTTGTCCTTGCCTATACCAAGAAAGTAAAAGCTGGCTCATCTTACCTCACTGCTCCCTAGGCTACATAATACAGTTATTAGCAGTCTATCTTATACAAACTCACTTCTTCTCACAAAAAATAATTGAGCCCTGTATTTGTTCATGTGTCATCACCTTGTTATCACTCGCATTAAAACATCTCAAGAGCCTTCAGAAAGTTTCAGCAGCATCATTTCGCTTCCATAAAGTTTTTTAACCATCTTTAATTCTCTCGATTTCTTTCCTTCAACTCTCAAACTTTTCCCCTTTTAGATTTAACCCACTTGGCATATACCTGCTATCTAGCCTATTAAAAAAAAAAAAAAAAAAAACCCACGCAGCGCGCCAAAGCTTCCAGGTTATCTCTGAGGTGGTTGTGCGCAGAGAAACACAGCAGCAGTATCAGCATCATATGCATCACACATGAACCCACCGCTTTGCTCGGTCTGGTTTTGCGCCTCGCTCCTCCTCGTCTGGCTGCACACCTCACGAGCCCTCAGGTGCTGCGAGACGATGGCGCAGTCTGGATGAATCGCCTCCGCCTGAAATAAATAAAATACGAGATGACTTTGGTTATCTACACTGAAGCAGGCGCATGCTGCACAAACAAGACGATGCCCCTCTTAGCTGCCTGGTGGCTCGGAGCAGTTGTAACGATGAGTGAGTGGGAGCAGCGGGGATGAAGGGAAGCCTTAATTATCATCAACTGGCACACCTCTTTGCATGAATCCATTTTTTTGGCACTTGTCAAGGTGTAGTTTTCAAGACAGGTTTCCACATTTTTCATTAAGGCTTGACATTTTGCTTGAAGACTAAACTCGTGCATACCTCTTGCAAAATCCATGCACAAACTTCCTACAACAGAAAACTTCTGAATTAAGTATAAACTTGCTGAAAAATCGTCATGTTTTCCCTTATGATTTTGATTTTGAATTTGTGCCAGGCAGATGAAAATAATAAATGCAGGTCGTTAATTAATGCCACCGGCTTAATGAGGACAACTCGAGACAAGTGTGTGCTAGATAGGTTGGACACAGGACAATAACATTAAATTAAACATATCATTAGGCTGCAATTTAGTCGATCGGACACTTCATTGGGAGGTTTTTCTCGTTTGCAAAAGCAAAAATGTTCAAATTCAGCTGCACTTTGAGATGCTTTTAACAAAGTTCATGGGGATTGTAGCAAAGAGAATAAGTAGCCTAGTTATTATAATAAAAAATAATACAAACATGTCACTCACTATATTCCTGCACAGATGAAAATAAAAGATGAAGAGTAAGAATTTGTCCTGGCGTCCTGGTAGCCTCTTGCAACACATTTCCATGTTATTATCTGTCTTCTTTATATTTGACATCAGAGGATAAAGAAGATGGTGTAAATCCAGGTTATTTGTTGCTCCGAGTCTCTTCAAACAGTGACTTTTTTTTTCTTCTTCAAAAGCCCCGGTGTGAGAATTCACTCTGTCAGCCTAAAATAGATGAATCCCGCGTCCTCCATGCATGCGAGCTGCTGCAAACTTATGGGAGTGAAGAGAGGAGCGTCTGTGACACGTCTGCTCTCTCTCTCTCTCTCTCTCTCTCTCTCTCTCTCTCTCCCTCTCTCGCTCTCTCTCCCTGATTCAGGTGAATGATTGTCTCCATTCAGTGAAAGATGTCAGTGTCCTCGTGATAAACCGACCAGCCAATGGCCTGATTTCAAGTCACAAATTACGTATTTTACAAATAATGACTGCCAGACACCTGACATCATGTTGATGAAACAAACAATGATAATATTTATCTGTTCAAATGGAAAGTGTTAGTCATATATGCCAGATCCAGGCCTGGTTTGAATCATGGATATTTGGACTGGTACCAGTTCACCAACCGCTGCCGGGGTGTGCTTAAGCAAGGCGTGTGCAGACTCCTCACTCTGAAATCTCTCCATTTGTGCTGTTTGTTCATGTGTGTGTGCCACTGTATAGCTTACTTTTACTGCTGAACATTTCAGAGACAAAAACATTTTTACTGCACTACATTTATAAGCCAACAACTGTTATGCTGCAGATTAAGACTTTAGAAACATGTCAGCTAATAAAATATGATGCATTTTTCATTGTTATTGCCTTTAAACTACCCAGCAGTATAGAAGTCATTAAATTACCCAACCTTCACCATCAAAATGCTGCTGCTGCTGCTGTTGCTGCTGCTGCTGCTGCTGGGAAAAAGTTGTGCTCACATAAATTTGTATTATTATATTCAGAGTACTACTCAATTTGTTTCTTCGTCTTTGTAAAGCAAAATCTAATTTCTCAGGAAAACAAGGTTATGCACCACAGGAAATCATCTACTGAACAAGATTCATCGGAACTTCAAAAGAAACTCAGGCATAAATGTGTGGTTTGGTTAACTGATTTTACAACCTCAGAGCAAACAAATACATAAAATTGAGACAGATGATCAGCTCCCATTCCTCACCTTCAGCAAGCAGCTGCTACAATGAAACCTATTATGATATCAGTGGCATAAACATGAAGGTAGCTTTGCATTTCCAGCTTACATAAATCTTGCTGCCGCTTAGGGCAGACATCTTCAATCACCCTATCCCTGTCGAGTACAAGCAGCATAAGATTCTCCGACAATCATTCAATATCACACATGTAAAAAAAATATTTATCATTTATTCATTTACTTGTCTCTCTTGATTGAACTATAGCTGTTGTGTAATCAGTAGAAGTAATTGCTACATGCATCCCTTATAAAAGCATTTGCTAAATGTGTATTCTTGTTTCATGTCATAATTGCGTGTCTAGCTGTAAAAGTTTTTGGGCCGAGCGACTTACAAACAAGGTCATGTAAATGTGGAGCATGTTGTTGCTAAATAAGCAAGACTCTGTCCCTCCAGAATAAAAGAACAAGAACAGAGGAATTAACCTTCAACTGGACATAGAGTCATCTTGAGCCCAAGAGTGATTTATCTGTAGAAACATTTACAGGCAGGTTCTAAACTTATTCTCCTCACAAAAAAAGCAAGTGTCTATGACTGTATATAGACAATCCAGATATTAGTCTGTGTCCGTGTTGCCTCAAAAATAATTCAAAACACACCTCTTGGTATATGAAGAATCAGGTTATGATCACCAGTGTCGTCTTACGAAGATGACCCCCCCAAAAAATGTATGCATTTACCAACAAATGTTAACAAAGGTTTGTGTGATACCATGTGAGACCATCTGTCTAATGGCTTGTATTTCAAACACAGAGGTTGTTTGCATCAAAACAAAGCTGCGCATTGTGATTAATTACTGGTTTCAATCTTAAGGAGCAGGGAGGCCCACTTATCCGCAGAGTGGGTGTTATACTGTAAGTAAAACTGAAGCAGGGCAGCAACTAGTGATTAGTTTCAATACTTTTTTATTCTACCAATCTTTTTTTTTAAATAATTGAGTGATAGTTGGGAACCAGAAAGACATTCAACTTCCCTGTCAAATAAATATTTGAGGACTCACCCCTTTAAGGTTTGTTTACACTGAAAGAAAGGAATAATATAGCACACTATTAGAGGGACTGTTTCAGCTCTTAACTTTGGTATTCCGGTCACTATTCACAGCACCAGAAAAACGTTCAGTGGTCCACACCTGTTTACATGTTGATTGATCCAAAACTTCAGATGATGAAGCACCAAAAATTGTATTATTTCAAAGCATGATAAAAGCCCTTAATAATAGCATTATTACTTTACCTACAAACGTGAACTTGAGGTTGTTAGCCTCATTGCTACAGCTTCAAAAACCTTTAACTCGTAATCATTGCACGCCACATTGCTATATAACCTTTATCTTGAAGTTGTCCACTGCCTTCCTAAATCCAAAGCTGTTATTTTGTTTTCTTTGTCACAGATCAGCTTACATCATGCACTGCCAGCATACCTATTTTTGGATGTGAATGTGAATGGTTAAACAGCCTTATAGGTATGAAGTTTTCTGATGAGCCCACGAGTGGGCAGTTCCTCTCAGGGATCCCTCAAAAGAGATTTGTCATAAAACACCTTTAAAGACTTCAAAACCCAGAACATATTCACATTAGAGAAGTTTGAACAATTATTATTATTATTTTGTGTGCCATTTTGCTTTAAAACTTCTTGATAATGAAAATGTTATAGATACATCTGGCCATCATAAAACTGATAAATAGACTGCATTCAGCTAACTATCCAGAAAAATCCGTCCTTCAAGAAATTATTTTTTATTTTTTATTTTAGTAGGCATTTCTCCAAACCTTGTACACATCGGTTTTACTCCGCCTTGAACTGTTCCAAAAATATATCATTTGAAATGGTAAATCTTACTCCCACACTTCCTGTAACATGACATCCATAACCTGCAAAGGGATTCCTCTCTCAGACAACCCACTCAGGCCTGTGATTGCTTTTTTTGATGAAAGACAAAGAAGAGAGAGACAGACAGAGGGTCTGTGAGGATCTTTGCATTTGCTGATAGGTTTTCATTCATGATATACCTCCCTCAGTAAAAATCAATATGAATATTTAACCCAGTTTGGAATCCAGTTGGCACTAACGCAGGCAGCACTGTGCTATTTTTGTCTACACACAAACTGAATTATGATATCTTTGTGAACATGGATTTGCAGACACTTGCACACCTCATCAGTTTAATTTGCAGTGATTTTATTCCTTAATTAAAATTTTCCTCGCTCATTTTATTTTATTTTTTAGTAGAGTGTAAAGTGTAGCTCTGCTCTGTGAAAATAATTCAGTCACTTAGCAATATTTCCTTTGTCAGTTTGTGAAGCCAAATCTTTTTGGGCCAAAGTTTTGTTTTTTTTACCCTTTAGCAATGACTGTGTATGAACAGTATTTAATATGACAACTAAGCTCAGCATCTGATAGGTCCAGAAAGAAAACATCTAATCGGTAGTCGCTGAAGCAAATGCTTCCTTTACAGCCCAAAGACGAAACAAATTTAAGGTTTCTCCCACATAAGAAAGTGTGCAGAGTGATGTGCAGAATTTGCACGGTGCAAGCCTCAGCATTTAAGACTATTTATAAGTCTATGTGCAATTATTTTTCCCATAAAAGGCATGAAATATGGCACTATAATAAAGATGTTAAATCTCAAGCAAAATAAGCTGTAAAGAAAGAAAAAAGCAGACACAAAAATCATTCAGATATTAGACACACATAATGAAAATATATATATATATATATAAAAGAAACACCATTATACCTGTACTGTGTAAACTAGGGCAGGAATGGGCTGAGTGATGGAGGAATAAATCAGCCCATCAGTGAATGCAGTTTTGTTGAACTACTTCCAAGAACAACTTACAGTCAAAGAAGGATGTTGGAGATATTTAAAGGAATTAATTTGTCCTTTTACCCCCTAAGAAAGATAAATCATTTATCACTGTCTGAACTGCACTCATGCTTAAACACTTGTCCTACTTTCTTAAATCCCTCTTATTTAAAAAACTGTTTAAAACTTTGTCTTTTTGAGGCCAACTTACTGAAGTATGTCAGATATCTTGAAATGTAATCACATTTCTCAGGAAGACCTCATGCCACTCATTTTAAAACTTGTAAGCATAATATTTCCCTTTGTGTTTTCACATTGTACGCATGTGTTAAATTTGTCTGTGTTTTGTGGGGAAAGCACTCAAAATAGCATGCTGGAGTCACTTTTTTAATTGGCTCACACTTTTGTAAAAAATAATAATAATCATAAAAAATGCCAATGTTAGGCTGTTCTCAATGCCCAATGTTCAATTATTTAAGTCAATTTTACACAAGTAGATCTAGGAAGGCATATTAGGCTACTGAACATCTTAAAAAATGCATTCATGTCTGTATGAAAGCTGTGGTTGAAAATTCAACTTTAATTCATAAGTCATGTGTACATTTACACATATATGTTACCGGTAATTAAAATAGTTCTGCCATAAGGAAAAGTTGATAAAGCCTATATGGCGAATAAAAACATATCAAGCGAAATAACTTGCTCTGTGAAAGGCCACACACGTGTGTATGTTAGAATAAGCGCCACTGCAGCCATCTACAGGACAAATAGAGAAAAAGAAGCCGATTTAATTCACGCGCAACTTGAATTCAAGCTACGGTCAAAACTCTTTACACAAGCTCAATTTCGAGAGGATAAATAATGGACGTCCGGTTAGTCGAAATCGTATAAATCATGATAAATCATGGCGTTTTAAATCAAACCAAATATAGAGGCCTACAATCAAGGTTGAGTTTACAGCCACAGCTTGTCAAAACAACTACAAGAAAACAACTCCTCACTTCATCCAGCCGTTGCCGGCTTCCTGAAACTCTGGGAAATGTAGTCTTTAACCAAAATGGATCAAACCAATCTGAAGACAAGGTGAAAATAGTAACAAAAACACAGAACAACATATGTCCGCGATACAAAGAACATTTTTGTGTCTTTCTATGTTACATTTTATTTCATTGATGTTAGATAAAGGCACAAATCGTCAAAAATAATCGAAAAGTTTACGTCTCGCTCCCCCCCTCTGTTACTGAAGAATACAGGCGTCGCCTAGCTACCGGTCCTTCTTCTCCCGTCGGATTACGGCCAAGGCAGCACGCCAAAGAACGGTTATCAAGTCGTAAAACGTCGAGTAAAGCCAAAAGTAAGTTTTGTAAAGATGTATTGGTTGAACCTCGAACATAGCAAGTGTAATGTTTGTGAAAGCTCGTGAAGTTTTGTAAATTTTGGAAGTTTTCAGTCGCCACGTGGTCAACTAACTTCAAAGTTACTGTGGCTGTCAGAAAAAAAAAAAAAGAAACTCCTGTTACAAAACCTAACTTCAGCTAGTGGGATGTAAACAAATCAACAGAACTTATAGATTTCGACTTTATTTGATATCACTTAAGTTGTGCCTTTGCTTGACTGTTAGTTTTTTGTGAAATGGACATTGAATTTCCCGTCGTCTTTCAATGTCATTTTCTTCTCCTGACTGTAGGTCTGCTTTATAGTTAATACAAGCTTCCTTCAAACTGTATACTTTATTGTCATGTGGTTGGTTGAGTTTGTATTTCTACGAGTATTTTTATTTTTGCATTATCTCTTATTTGTCTTTTGGGCATTAGCTTCCCATCCCAGTTTTCAGAGGTGAGTGTTGATGCTGCCTTTCAGCTGATGCTCTAACGCATGCACTGTTGTAATTTATTGCAGTCCTATGTTGTTCTGCAATAAAAGTATTAATCACGCAGTTGCCAGTTTATAGGGTACAGCAACTCACTTAAAGGTTTATTTATAGAAATATCTTCATAGAGATGTTGATGAGATTTATTATTTGAGGCTGTCGTTTGATAAGGCCCACACATTTTAAACTCCTCTCAGATTAGCACAATGCAATCCAACAGATGAAAGCAACAGCCTCTAAAATGTGCACAACATGACTTAAATAACAGTTCCTAGTAAATGTGGCATTTATTACAGAGGATCAATATGCATTCAATTTTTGTAAAGGTACTACCAATAAACTGGCAAATGAAATATAGGTATTTAAACCTGTACCAACAGTACATTAAGCATCACTTGTGTTTTTAAGTGAGTTTGATTAAAGTGTATGCTTGTTTTGTTGGTATTTTATGAAATGGTTCGTTTTTGTGTGTTTTATGCATCAAAATATAAATAGTATTTTTGGATGTGTTTTTCTGCTTGCAACACTTTTTTTTTTTTTTAAAGACTGTCTTCAATGAAACTGTTTTGGTTTATGTGGTTACACATGAATTATTTTGAATATCCCATTCCACAATAGGGAGTGAACATTATCCTCCAGCATGCCAAAACAAAGGTGAGACATTGAGAGGTTCGGTTTTTGGATGCTTTAAAAAGAACATATTCACTTATAATTAAATACAGTGTTTCTTCATTGATTGGGCAAAGTACCTCGCTACTTATATACCAAACCATGCACTGGGTGTATTTCACCTTGTGTCTTTTAGGTAAAAAAAATGTATTTAAAAAAAAAAAGGGAAATCTGCATTGAATTTCATACTTGAAATGACTTTGAAAGAAACACTGCATCACACCCTAACCAAATAGTTAGCCACATTTTTGTTTTATTAAAGTCCAATGTGAGATTGATCAATTAACTGCTTTATGTTTTTGGTAACATTTTTCTATATCCTGAAAGCATAAACACAAGAGGTCCATTGCATTGAGTTTGTTCTTCTGTTCACATTCAGGATAGGTTCATTCCGAACACTTATTTTAAAGGAAAATGTATTTTTGAAAATACTAAGCTTTTTGATCAATCCACTGTCTGTTTGCTCGCCTGATCACATTGGCGTTGTCATCTTTTTTTATAAGCTTCCTTTGATGCATCTAACAAGCACAGTTGCTGTTATTAGCTCACTTGACACTGAACTAATGCCTCTAGCTTCCACCTGTTGCTTCTTTTCTCTCCTCAATAATTTGAAACACAAGTGAATAGAGGAGAGACCCCTTTGATCGAGAAATGGATCAGTCTTTGCCAAACCCTCATCAAGGGAGAGCCCCTCAGCGTGCTGCTGCATCGGTGGGGGCGTTCAGGCAGGGAAATGTTCCCACACTGGAGAGAGGCGTCATCAGTGGGGACAAAGTCCAGTTTGGTAGACCGCAGCGACACACACGTTTGTCTCATTCTGAGGTCCAGAGCTCTGGAGAGGAGTGGTTGAACAGGTCGATGGAGGGAAGTGGCTCCTATGGTGAAAGCCCTGTCCATCAGGGCATGCAGGCTGAGGGAATCCGGCACCACCGCAGCAGCTACGAACAGGCTGGGAACAACTACCCACGCCGAATTTCCTCTAATGGCAACGGACCACTGTCTTCCTCTCCCAGAAGTCCTAACACTAGGGGCTACATGACCTTCCAGTCCAGCCGCAATCGTGGTCAGCAACAAGAAGGCCACCCGGTCACTGTGAAGGCCTCAGGCACCCCCCATCGCCAGTACAGTAGAGGCCGCAATCGTACCTCCTCTGAGACTGAACAGGGGGGCAAAGGCAGCAGGGGGCCTCACCAGAGGAAGAGAGGCCTCTCTGAGACGGAAATCAGGCCCAAATGGGACAAGTATGGCAACCTCACAGGGAATGGGAGAGACTTGACGTGTGTTTTTTGGTGTATTTAAACTACCACAATTTCTTTTTTTTTTTTATGTATTTTGTTTGTATTTGTTGTCTGTCTGCATTGTTGTTTGGCTTTTTCAGTTATCTAACTTCTATGTTTGATATATTTGAAAAGTAGGTTTGTAGATCGACCTTTTTATTGTAATTAAGACTGCATTTGGAATAACTAAAGCAATCAGGAAATAAATGTAGGACCTTTATTCATTAAAATGAACTTGCAATGCAGCTTATAGGGATTTTGCGAAAAAGTAAGCTGAATCTCTGATATTTTGCAATTGTTGTGGAACGATTGCTTAAAAAAAATGAATTATAATGAAGTGTTTTGGCTTTTGATAAGTCTTACAGTTGTGTTTTTGGTAGCTGCAAAAACACCTCCCTTTGACTGCTAAGATAGAGCAATGTAATGTCTACTATAACAGGTCAGTGTTTATAATCATACGACAAGGTTGAACTCTGCTGTCACTAAGAGAGTGTTGTTAGTTTGCACCAGCCAACCTTTTGTTCTCTAATCCAGATTTTGCAGACCAGGCAACTGTGTTTCACTGACTGAGGAATGTGTAGATGCCTGTCAGCTGCAGTAACCAGTCAGCATATTGAGAAGGGAGGTGAAGCACATAAGCAATAGTCTCTGTATTTAATGTCAACTTTGAGTTGACAGAAACTGTTACCTGTTATTCTGCCATTAATTTACAGTGTATTTTATTTGTTTTTGTTTTTTTAACTTTTCTGCTTTGTATTGTCTCATATCATTCCATCCAAAGCTTCATCTGTGGCTCTGCATGATGTTTTAACCAGTAAAATAAGTTGTCGTGGTCAAGCATGTAATGAAGTTCTGTCACACTTTTCATGTCACTATTTGTGGCGGCTGTTACAACTTCATATTGCTTTTGGTAGATGGTCTTTTTGGGTGTAGATCAATGTCAAGTTTTTTTTGTTTTGCTAAACTTCTGACTTCTTCCTTCAGTACCAAAATGAGTGGACTTCAGTGCCTCGCCTCAGAGAACATCTGGTTCGACAAACACCGCTACGATGAAGCAGAGAAGTGCTTCTACGAGGGAGCTAACGGACCCTCCACACAGCAGCAGCAGGTAGAACAATCCAGCAATGTGTTTCAAAGTCTGGAGCTGGATTCATTTGTCAACCTGACCGTTCTTAGAAAAAAGGGAAATTGGTTTTTCCAGTTGACCTTTAATTCAGACACTTTTTTGTGTGTCTTGCTGCTGTCTTTCAAGTTATTGACGCCTGATCAGCTCATGCCACCTTGTCAGTCAGTGGCCTGGTTAGATTAAGTAACAGTTACATCACCCTCAGGCCCAGCCCGGAGCAGCTGTGTACATGCGAGTTAAGCCACTCGATTTAGAAGTGACTCGTCCCAGTGAGAGGGGTCAGGTGGTTTGGCAGCTGTCTCTGCTTCTCAGACTACTCAGGGCGGTAGTGGAGTTTGTTTTTCTTACAGAGATCTGAGAAACAATGGAGAAGGAAAAGACTAAGATAAACTTCAGTTTAAATAAGTCATTTCAGGCAAATCGCTAAAAAAAGGCGACACCTATTTAACCCTTTTGTTTTCAGGTGAAATAGATAGTTAAGACTTAATGTGCTGAGTTTTTTTTGGATAGGTGTCTGCTTTTGCACAAACAAACTATTTGTTGTCCAAAATAAATGACTGACTATGCTGTATAGTTTTTCAATTTTACTGGGCTTTTGTCTTTGATTAGAAGTAGTTTAAATCAAATTTGTTCACTTATCAGTACAAAATGTACTGACATGGGAAAAGGACAGCTGCACCACGAGTTGCAGGTCAGGTCATGATACTAGGTCGGTGTGCTTTCTGCCTGCTGCCAGAATGTGTGTAACCTTTCTATTGCAATATGAGGGCCAAGTACATAATCCCATAGCTCCCACTTGATATGCTCTTATTTTTCTGCTCATAGTCTGAATGTATAAGGACTACATTAACTTATTATAAACAAAACTACAGAAATATGGAATAAGAGTAGCACTCACTTGGCTCATCAGTTACTTACACAATATATATCAATATGTACAAATCAAATAGGTTAAATCAGAACTGCTGAAGGTAAAGTGTGGAGTTCCCCAAGGGTTAATGTTGGGGCCATTAATATTTATTCTGTACATAAATAATATATATGAAGTGGTCGACTTCAAAACCATTTAAATCATGTACAGAGTAAAAAATGATCAGTTACTGAACAGTCTCCAAAGGTTTTTTTCAGCAGAAGGAAAGTAAACACAATCTCAGATTAATATTTATGTTCCAAAAACAGTAAGGATCGAACATGGAGTAGTTCAAAAAGAAAAAAAAATACATTATGGAAAGTATGTTCTCTGTTGTTTGACTGGAGGTATTTTTTTTTAATTTTTATTATTATTTTTTTTTATAAATGTTGGATGTAAATGAATCCATGAAAATTATCTTAACTACATGTTTTGGAACAAGGATTCCTTTCAGATCCTCCCACTACATAACCAATCATCCTATATGAGGGTGTATGAGCCGTCCTGCTTTTGTGTGTCTGCATTCTGCTCTGCCTTCTCACTGCTTCCACTTCATCACCACTTTACCCACATATTTACCTGCAGGATAGAGAAGTTAGTACCATCCTGCAGGACATGGCTTTATCCAGAAAGAATATCCTGCAGTCCATAAATGGAGTGAGTACTGTACTACAAATGATTTGCAGGGACATCCCCTGTGCTGGCAGGACTGTACTCACTAATGTTCATGTACCAGCCTTTAAACAGGGGAAGAGCTGTTTTTACTACATATGATGAAAGTATAGACAGCAGGTCCTTCAGGAGATACTGAGTCTGTTGTTTAGTCAGTGCTTGAAATTAGATTTGAGTTTTCATTTCTGTCAGGAAACACTTTTTCCATCCTTTACCTCTGCTTGCTTCTCCCATAATCTCCATTGCAATCTCTCTCTAAGCTTCGCTGTGTTTGTCATGACATTAATGGTATTTGCTATTAGAGCCTGACCAATAATAGGTTCTTTACCAATTACCAGTATGGTGGGCTAAAATTTGAATTTGTCTCAGAAAAATTATATATCAATATTTTAGTGATTGGTCCATATCTGCCTACTGATAAATTGGTCATACTCTATATGCCAAATTGCTAGCAGTATGAGTGTGGTAATCTTGCATACACACACAGAAAACAGACCTGTCCATAACTATTATTGTTCCTTCTTAAGTGGCTGAAGATAGATGAACAGAAATCGAGTAAAACAGCGCAGTCTGGGGGCGCCATTAGTCTAGTAGTCTAGTGGTTAGTGCGACACCCCATGTATGGAGGTTATAGTTCTCCAAGCCGGCGGCCTGGGTTCGAAACTGACCTGTGGCTCCTTTCCTGCATGTTGTTTCTTTTTCTTTTCAGCCCGATTTCTGACTCTATCCACTGTTGTATCTCTCTAATGAAGGCATAAAAAGCCCAAAAATGACTCAGTCCTCGCTTCTTGCAAATATAATACTTGACACTTGACACCAAAATTTGACAATCTAAGAGGGTTCTCTTCGAAATGCGCTGTGTATTTTTGTATCAAAGTTGATCTTTTAATTACTACTGCTCTGCCTTGGCACAACGAGCAAAAGCTTTTATATTGAAGGATGAAGTTCTTCTCTGCAAGAGATAACTTATAAACCTAACTAACATTCGCTCTGGGAAACAATTAAAAAAAAAAAGAAGAGTATGATAGAGTCATTCCCCATCATTTAGATTTTCTTTATGATGTTTTTGGCCAGAACAGGAGGAACAATTACTGTGGCTAATGTCTTTCTAACCATAAGTATTGTGTTAGAGTGGACTTGTATAATGTTCATCTTTCCTTTTTTTTTTTTTTTTTTTTACATCAACTTTTCAAAGTGCAGCCTGACTTCATCAAACCACAGGGAGATACTCATTCACAACACTATACATGGACTTGTACACCCAAAATAGCTGTCTTAAGAGGTTTATAAATTTATGTGCAAGACTCAAGTAAGATACCAGTGGTTTTCTGGTACACCCTGCAAACAGGTGCTCAGACGGTTTTACAGGCTCCGTAGACCTGTAACATTGGCTGATATCTTTTCTTTTGACACTGCAAGTGCCTTTTGAATTATTAACCTTATTTTCTATCCTTGTAACTGACGACCCTGAAGCCGTGCATTATGTAGTATTTGAATTTCCACCTGCAACCACTGCTTTTCTTTGTCTTTGTGGTTTTCCACCTTTACCTTCATCGCATGTGTCGCTGGGTGTAGGTGAAAACGACCCTGCAGCAGGCCAAAGGGCGCCAGCCAAAACGGCAGCACAGAAATGTAAGTGTTCCTCATCCATCATCAGACCTGGAAACACTGCATGGCCGAGACAGAGATTCTGGGTGTGCTGTCTGTGACTGCTGCTACCTGAAGTGAAGTGTGCTACTGATAACACAGCACTTAGATGTCTCAGTTTGCACCACCCGGCTTCTGTGTTTTTGTTTTGTTTTTGAGGGGTCAATGCCACTAACTGTTCTTAATTTTGGAGCGTAAATTCTAATCTGAGTATGGTTTTTGCTGGAAATTATGTTCTGGTTATCAAAGGCTATCATGAAATATTTCCTTCCCTGTTTTTAATCTTGAAGGCTAATTTTTGACATCTACTTCTTCATATAATTCTCGTGTTATTTCTACAAGATGTAATTCACTGATCGCCCTACAAAGAAATGGTTTGGGAAATACTCAAATCAGCTTTCCAGAGAGAGGATCAATTCAACTGTCATAATTTGCCCAGCTTTGCACAAAGACTGGAATCAAGTGGAAATGCCACAAGAAAAGTTCCTGAAGCTGACTAATCAACAGTTTATGTCTAATCTAAACCATTTTTTTTTCACTTGTTACCTTTTCAAACTTTAATACTTTTTATTTAGACATTAATTTGAGTATGATACTCAATTCTCCACATAATTGTGGTGGGACAAATTGATTTTGATTGTTGTTTAAAGTAATCTCAGTTTGTCTGCATGCTAGCATTTAAACCCAAAATGGTGTTAATTTTAACACCAGCATTGTGTGTGTGAGTGAAGTGTATCCAAATAATTGTTTCTTGTAATGGATTATAGCTCTGCATGTTCTTTTGTTTTTTTGCCTGCTTCCTCCCTTTAGGCTTGGAGTGATCCTCCTTTACATTTACATTTGAACCCTGACCAGCAGCCGGACTATTGCTTAATAAACGTGTTGATCTTTTCACAGTCGTCCTCACACGGAGGAGACCAGGAGCTGGTCACACGTATGAAGAGCATGGAGCTAGAGAACCAGGCCCTGCACAAAGGTGTGTTGAGTTTTTCATGCCTTCCAAAGCTGCTGCTTCTTGTTGCACAGTAGTAATCATCCTTTACTTCACTTTCCATCAGTGGTGGAGAGCATGAGAGCAGCCCTGCAGAAGCTGGAGTCCAGAGTGGCTATGCTTGAAAAGACGCCCGCAGCAGCAGCCGTCCCATCTGCCAAGGTGAATAATAAGGAATAACATTTTAGATACAGTCCATTACTAAAGATTCTTTCATTATACCTAACATATTTTAAAAAGGGGCGTGGCACACTTGTCTTGGGGGGGGTTATTGGAAAGTGTATGCCTTTTCCTTTGTTTGTATTTAAATATCACAATATAGAAAGTATAACGCTAACATTCTTAACAAAAACCTTTATAATGACCCTTGAAGACAAAAAAAAAGGATTTTTAACAACTCTAGAGTTAATTTCTGCACCCTAGGAAATTGTATTTAATGTTTACAGATTTAGATGTGACTTCAAATCGACCTCAACAAAAAAATTGAAATAATCTTTCAGTTTTATTAACATCTGAATCTCCATACACACCTTTTGGCCTCCTTCATTCTCACACATCTGTTGAATCCTGTCCTTTTCTATTGTTTTGAGCAGGCTGCTCCAGTCAAACAGGTGAACGGCAATGATGCTGATGATGACGACGACGACGATGACGACGTGGACTTATTCGGCAGTGATGATGACGATGCGGAGGCAGAACGCCTCAAACAGGAACGCATCGATGCCTACACAGCCAAGAAGGCCAAGAAACCCACACTCATCGCTAAGTCATCCATCCTGTTGGACGTCAAGCCTGTACGTGTCTTTTAAAACAGTATCATTTAGCATTCATGTAATATGCTGGTTTCATTATGGCTCTTCACAAATAAGGAAACTACGGTTGTGTCAAACTTGAATAGAAGCAGGAAATGTATCTTTCAGAGCCTTCAAATGTCTCTTCATTACTCAATAAGAAACCCAATGTGTGTGTTCCAAGAATAAGGATTCAACCGTGCATTTGTATGTAGTTTGCTGTAATATCTGATTGAAAACAAATGTCAAAGTCTTGCTGTAAACTCAATGATCCTTTAACGTTTTTTTTGTCTTCCTCTCTCTTTCTTCAGTGGGACGACGAGACTGACATGGCGAAGCTGGAGGAGTGTGTGCGCACGGTGCAGATGGACGGGCTCCTGTGGGGAGCATCCAAACTGGTGCCAGTCGGCTACGGCATCAAGAAGCTGCAGATCAACTGTGTGGTTGAGGACGACAAAGTTGGCACAGACATCCTGGAGGAGGAGATCACCAAGTTTGAGGACTTTGTGAGTAATGACAGGATGCATAATTTAAGGCTTGGTTTGCGCTAACAGGAAAACAGTTTTTCACTCAACCTCACGGGGAGATAGCTCTGATTTATATCTGCTGAATTTTGAACACATCTGAGTTCCTCTTTTCTATTAAGAGTAATTTTCCAATGCAGCCAGCAGTACTAATGAAGTCCCAGTCTCTTACTGAATTTGATATGAAGGCAAAAAATATTTCCCTCGCAGGATGATTCAAATAATCTTTTATTTTTTAAACCAAGCCTTTATGGTTAAGAGAACATAATTGTCCTTTCAGGATTAGATATCATGTCCCACAAATGTTGATAAATCGGTTAAAGTTCAGAGTTCAGTAACGTGGATATCACTGATATCTGTCTCACGTTGAAAAGGAACAGTAAGTACAGATCCACCTTGGAGAACCTGAGTCATGGTTCTCACAACTACTGCCTAAGCATTCCCTGCAGAACAAGGGATTGTTTTTTTGTTTAAATGTTTTTAATTGATTACTAAAACAATATAAGGCGATTGAATGAAATGGCTTCAGAGATGTTGGTTGGTGAAATCAGTTAAGGTACTTTAAACAGGACCAGTCTTAACTAAGCCCAAAGTCAACTGAGATTCATATCGTTATCTGAATCTTAGCAGAACGCCAGTTTCCAAAACATTTGCCTTAAATACTTGAGAAAGGAAATATTTCTGAATTTGTAGGTTGTGAATACTTTATTAATTAAAGATTTATAATTAAAATAGAGTGATCAATAATTCACATTGTAACATCATAAATATTTGTGTTATTCTTTTCTGTCTCTGCAGGTCCAGAGTGTAGATGTTGCTGCCTTCAATAAGATCTAAGCTCCCCCGCCTCTTTACCTGCTCCACCAAAGTGTTGCTGTTCTCTGCTTGCATGGTTAATAAAATGCAACGTTTTGAGCACAAAAACCTGGCTCTGTGTCATTGTTTTTTTTAACCCAGTGCTTTAAAGGTATCTTAAGGACTTTTCCCTCTGATGGAGTGGAGATAATTTTTACATTTTAAAGAGAGCACAGCTGCAGCGTAGAGCCCAACCCCACCCAGAATCCTGGGTATACGGGCTGCGTGAATGTCGCCTTGACTTTATGGAGCAAAACCATTGTATCAGAAACATTATATACTGCCAAAGTCCCAGCCCTGAAGTCCAGAAACAATCCTATCCTGCTGCTGCATTTAGTATCAGTGATGGTCACACTCTCCTTTTTGTGCTGAAACGAACATGATGAGGGGGAGCAGTCCAGGCTCCAGGATTTGGAGTTGTGTCCAAGCTTGCAGTCACTCCCTCCTCCGCTCCGGTTCATGTTTTTGTAGCAGACGCCGATAGAAACCCCTCCATTACCGGCCCATTCCACCTCCCAGTAGCAGCGTCCAGCCATCCCGGCTTTGCACAGCACTTGAGCCCAGCTGGTGAAGCGCTGCGGGTTGTCCGGGTACGTCTGAGGCTCTAAACGTGTGGTCACTCCTCTATGACCATTGAAGAAGGAGAGATACGGGTTGGCTGTGGTCGGGTCGAGGGTGACTTCATTGTAATCTGGAGAGAGTAGATGCACATTGTCAAACACTGAGGCAGGGGTTCTAAAAGACAGATGTTAGGTTCATCAAAAATGTGCTCACATTGTAGGAAATCAGCTCTTGTCTTCGGTTCTGAGTTGTAGGAATGATCGGTGTTTTTGGCTGTTTGAAAGATGAGATGACAGACATTAAACACACCAGAAAAGGTAAGAGGATCGAAGTTGTGTGATTATCATACGCTCTTTGTTTCATGAAATAAAAGCTTCATCACTTTGAATGAAGCTCACAGTGTAATTGAGATTACAAAGTTAAGAAATGTGCTGAAAATATCTTGATCAAGACGAAGAGACACACAACTCATAAGGCTCATTTTATATTAAAGGTGCAATGACCAAGCTTAAAATTATGCTTCAGGCCCTGCTAATGGCAGGTGGAGACTAAATGTGACATTGTTGATGCTAAACTTAAAACCAAATCTTAGCTTCAATAAAATAAAAAACTATTATTTTCAATCTATCTAGAGCACTAGTGAAGAGCAAAAAAGTGATGTTTTACATTTAAAAAAACTAAAAACTAGGATCTGAAGTCAGATGTGAAAGCTTGCATACCTTTAGCTTTTTCAGAGGTTATTTGATTGCTTGTTTCCTTCAGTGACATGACTGGAAATACGAAAGAGCAACTAGTAAGTAAATATTGTCAACACTTTCAAAAACAAACTGAATGTAATCGTCTTTAAGGTTAAAAAAAACCAAACCAACGGACCTTTCTCAGAGATTCTGTCAAAGTCTTTCTCAAGTGTTTCATCCAGACTGTCTTTGAGGTCAGCCAGAGCTCCTCTCATGGTTTTATACATGAGATACTGAAGAGCGTCAGTGTCGGGCATCTCCACAGACTTTACAGGGAAGTGAAGAGACTTGCACTTCTGTAGTGATGGACAACAAAAAACAAATCAGCCAGCAGGATTTAAAAGTAAGGGCAACAACTGTGACCAGCATGAAGGAATCACTGTGCAAGGTGAAAACATCAGAAGTTCACTGTATTTAAAAATCCTGTTAACTGGATCTGTTAGGGAAACATGCACGATATAAGATTACTTTGCAGAGTGTTACAGTTCAGTGATTAACTTAACAAGCCTAGACTGTCCACCACGTCAGGAAACATTTAAAAACAGTTCAATGAACAAAAGCTCAAAAAGTTAGAAAATTGACTGAAATGACAAATTAATTATAATTAAGAACTTTTATGTTTGAGAACTTTTAAATCTTGATATTTATTGGAAACTTTTTAATGCCAATATTTTCTAATCAATCAATATAATGCAATTATCATGATAGAATAGAATGTCTTTATTGTCATTATACAATTGTAAAACAAAATTATTTGGCTTGATAAACTAGTGTGGGGTCAAAGTTAAAATCAGACACCACTAATTGTTTTCAATCTCAATTCATCATTATTTGCACTCAGAATTCACAAAGTTTTCACAGTTCTAGTTACATAAAAAAAGGGGAATTAAGACTACCTAATGGGAAGTTTGAGATAATGTGCTGGATTAGGCCAACCCCTCCCCCTCCCCTCCCTCTTTACAGTGGGACTTCGAAAGCCAATAGAGCATTGTGACAGGCTTTGGCAATGGCCAAGGTCTTTTCTTCTTTTATCTTTCCCTTTACTTTTATTTCGGTTCATGAACTGAGAGATAAATTGTTTGTTTAAAACTCATCTTAAAATAACTTTTGTCATTTTGTAGATCCAGGAAACTGCAGTACAGTGAAAACTGAAAAGGTTGGTAAACCCCTTCTGAAGCATAGACTTATGGTTTAAAATGTTCCTGATAATGTTGAACAGTTCAGTTTTGGGGCACAGATGGCCAAGCGGTTAAGTCGCACCCAATTTACGAAGGCTATAGTCCACTCGGGGTTCGAGTCTGGCCTGTGGCTCCTTTCCTGCATGTCATTCCCCTCTCTATCTCTATGGTTTCCTACTCTATCCATGAAGGCAAAAAGCCAAAAAATAAATCTTACAAAAAAAAAGCCAATTCATAGTTAAGTGTTTGCTTTCATTTGAATCATTTCATACCTATTTTTTCTTCTTATTTAGTTATTTTCCATTCCATAAAGTAGTCCTATCATTTCATCCATACTTGTTTTTTTAAATTATACTTCTTTTTCACCCCACATCAGCTTTAAATGTGTGATTGTGCTGTGTGTTGTTTACATGACCTGTGTGTGTTGTTGTGGTATTTGTTCTTACTATGTTGTCCTGTTCTTTCTATCATTACTAATGTTCAGAGTCTTTGAGTTCTTGAAAAGCGCTTTAGAAATAAAATGTATTATTATATGAACACGAGAATGTAACAGAAATATTACATTTTAAGATTTGCCTTCCAAAAAGTTACACGTTTTTTTAATCATGCTTCTGATAAAAAACTGGAGATGTACTTGGAGTCAGATTTGAAGCAGATGATGTTTTTTGGTGGATTTGATTACTGCTTGATTTTATTTGATTTAACCTTCCTTCAACACAAGTCATTTGAGCTGGCTCAGTTATCTTTTGTTCCATGCCTGCAGGAAGTGGAGGTGGTCCTCGGTGCGACAGAGCTTCTCCAGCTCAGCGTCGCTCCTCCTCAGCTCCACTGTCTCCCTCTGGATCTTCTCCAGCAGCTCCTCAGCCTGACTGACAGCCGCTCTCTGCTGCCCTCTGATCTGCTCCTTCACCTCGCCGCTCTGCTTCTCTATGGAGCGGATCAGCTTCGAGAAAATCCTCTCGCTCTCCTCCACCACTGCCTCTGTGGAGTGCTGTGGAAGATAACGTTTTTTTCCCCCTCTCCTTTTGGAAGCAATCACTCACATCCAACTTTGACTTTGTAACAACAATATATACACAGTTGCTAGTAAATTGAAAACCAACTCACCTTTATGTATCTGACAACATATCTGATTTCCTTCTCTGCATCCTTCATTTTCTGCAGCGACTTCAAAGATGATTCCTGGAGGTTTTTCTAGGAGAGTACAAAAGATGAATATCACACAGTGCGCTCCCTCGGGCTTCAAATTTCAAGCGGAAAGTTTTGATTTTACAATCAAAGGGTCGGATTGCACTGGAAGGCTTTGCTCTTTCAGTCCAAACTTTTAACACAGTGACATCAGAGCCCAACATACCAGTACAAGACCAGGTTTTATACTTTCTTTTCAATATTTGAAGTATTGAAGCCTTAAGGCCACTTTATAAGAATACCAGAAACATCATTTATGGGTCTGTTTTGTGTTGCTGCTCTATGCTTTAATAATCTATCTTCTGGTACTACAGCAAGTTATTCCAGCAATGTATCTTACATTTATTTTGTGAAGTGCAGAAAACGAGTCAATAGTCCGGAAAATCTAGTTTCAGGTGAGAGTCAGCGTGAGGTGCAGGGGACATTTGCATGCCTGAATACTGATAATATGTAAAGCATTAAGAGGTCAGTCTTCTATTCAATTATTTGGTTTGCTGATTCGTCCCTGGATTATCAACACAGTCAGCATTTGGACCCTGAGCACATGCTGGGACACAGATAATAAAGGCTTTTAAGTACTTTAATAAAGGGACTTTTGAAGGCAGAATTTTGAACCACAATTGGCACTACTTTTCAGGGTCATTACAGTCTAATCTAAACACACGAACTGGAAAACATACTGCAGAGGTTTGGACTTGTAAAGTCGCTGGGAACAGTGAACTTCCAGGAGTCACTGCTCGTTTCCTTGCACTCATTTTTTTTCCCTGTTTTCAACTTTTTTTTGCTGATCTAGCCTCATGGTTGCAGGCCGTATCCACTCAGTCTTATTATTTATAGAAAAACACAAGACTGGTGTTGAATTTTATTGAAGTCTCTGAGAGAAAGTGAATAAACATTTTCACAAAAAAAATATCAAACCATTCTTTGAATAAAACAAAGGGGCCTGAAAACCAAACTCAAATGCTTCAATTCAGCAAGTCAGTGATTTAAACACAATCAAACACATATTTAGCGTACAGTTTTATTTTCAAAGCACAATATGATCTGTTGTTATGCTTGCAATGTACGTATGTAATATGTTTAAATGTCATCAATATGGGACTCTTTTTTTTAATCCCTATCAATCTTATTTAACGTTGAAACAAGCCCAATCTGCAACAATAAAAACCCATGATGACGTCACAATGGTGTCATGAAGGTTATTTTGCCAATCTTAATGAAGCTCTCTAGATCCGCGGAAGACATCAGCCCCATAACAAAAACGTAAACCAGTAACCTGACTTTGACCTGTAAAATTAAGTAGTTTGGGTAAATTCTTTGACGTTTGGTGCCAAACAGTGTTTATATTTTATTTATACTTTATATTTGTCATTGTAAAACACTTATAAAATTGTAGGCACATTCCTGAGTGTTTCTAGCTGAATATTAACCATTTAAAAAGCTTCAAAAATAATCAAACTCACCTGTTGTGCTGCTCTCTCGTCCACTATAGTGACTGCATCGTGGCCCTTATGTCTCCCTTTAAGACACTGTGAACACACACACTGCTGGTCAGTGCGGCAGTACAGCCTCAGTACCTTATCATGCTGCGGGCACAGCTTCTCCCTCAGCTGGTCTGAAGCTGGGATCAACATGTGGGCCTTCCCATGAAAGCGATCCTCATGGACTCTCAGGTGAGCCCCACAGTACGACTCCAAACACACAAGGCATGACTTAACAGCTTTGGTTTTCCTCACTGTGCACTCGCCGCACTTCACCTCTTCTGCTTTGGACACGTTTTGAGGTGGAACTTGAAATCCGGAGTGCTGTAACTTCTCCACCACTTCACCCAGGACAGTGTTTCTGCTCAGCAGAGGTCTGGGACTGAACTCCTGTCTACACTGAGGGCAGCTGTATTGGCCCTTCTGCTTGGCTCTGTTCCAGTAGTCTTCAATGCAGTCCAGGCAGTAGCTGTGTCCACACGGGATCGTCACTGGGTCTCTCAAAATCTCAAGGCACACCGAACAACAAAACTGGTCTTGTTCTATAGAAATAGTTGCTGCTGCCATTTCTTACACACTCCCAACAGAAACTGGCAGGAACAAAGATGGGCGTGTCTCTCAGGTGTGCTCATAACAGCTTCTCTGGTTTCACCTGCTGCACCCTGAGGCCTCCAATCACAGCCAGCAAACCAGGAAATAGGCTGTTCCAGAAGAGGTGCAAACAAGCCCCTATTGATACACCTCTCCTAAGTATACATACCAGTATTTATTCATAGTACAATGAAATATGAACCAACCCTCATGCACATAAACTCCACGACTGAGAAACATTTGATTTCTTTTTTATGTCTGCATTTCACAAATCACAATATATTAGCACACATCTGTTCAGCAAATTGTTCTGTAGGTTTGGTTAAAAATGATATGACAAGACTTTTTAAAAAGAACTAAAACAATACAAAACTTCAAGGCAAGGTCCTTCAAAATATTGGAATAAGATGTGTAGAGTCCTGCTTTGAGCTGCTTAATACTTTAAGTTGATGTACTGTTAATGGGATCTGCAGTGGCTCTTACAAATGCCTCATCACTTGTCCATCTGCACCATTGTGCAAGCAAAGAGGATAGCCGAAAACAAAGCATTTGAATTAATAGCAAAAGGTGAATTAAAAAATTAACTACTCCTCAGTGTTCAGTTCTCTGAGAGGAAAAGCTGCAGACAGCACGGCGCTATAAAGACATTCAGCTTGTGTTGATGTTGATGTCCACTAAATGTCTATTTCCTCCTGGGGTGAGCACGTCTCTGCATGTGTCTCTGTCTGGCCCCTGTAGAGAACTTTGAGCCTGGGGAACAGAAAAAATGAATTATTACAGCCCTGATGCAGCAATAAAAGGTCAAAGATTAATAGATGTTTTAAACAACCATCATTTATCTGATGGGACTCAGGCAGACATCATGTTCATGGGGGGGAGGTGTATCAACTTTATTCACTGGGAATATATATATTCAATTTAATAACATTTTGTCCAGTCCTTCAGACTAGCTGTTTGCTGTTATAAACAGTTGACTGAATTCCTTCTTTGCTTTCTTGCACATAACTCAGGTGATTCCCTCGTTTCTTTGGAGGACAGGCGTTAAAAAATAATGAAATCATTCTTTGGCTTTGAATATTGTGGGAAACAACTGGGAAACTGTAACTTCACAACTCAAATAAATCTTTAAAACAAGTCTAGTTATTTTTAATGCAGAAATGTAACACTTTGTTTCTGTAATAATATGTAACATGTTTGTTTGTTGTGGGTTTGTAGTGCTTTGACCACAGTCCTAAAGGGATGCTGTTCCTTTTAGACGCCACCAGATGTCACTGTGTTTGTAATGTCTTTAGCCCCGCAACTTGAAATCTTCCCATCACTGTCATCTCAAACAACAGATCAATACTAGAACCATTTAAGTAGTTGCAATGTTGTGGGTTTCTCTAAAATATCAGTTAGTGTGTTACCACAGATACCTGCAGACGGTTTCCTGCAGACATACATTTATTTAGTAAATTCATTTACCAAACGGTGAGAAGTTGAAGGTGGGCGCAGAGGGTCCTGGGTTGAGTAAAGGGTTGAAAAGGTTGACGGGACTTTGGTCTAAGCCAGTTGGAGGGATCACTGGAAACACAAAGACAACAAACACAGTTACTGCAGAGTCTCTGCGCTCCAGAAACTGCAGCACTGTCACATCTCCACTTGTGCACAATCAGCAGGCTTCACTAAAAACAAACAAGTTGACACAGGTGTTTGTGCTGCGTGGGAATGTGGACTGATGGGAGTCAAAAGCAATCAAACGAATAATGTGATAGACTTTCTACAATGTCACATAATAGACAATAAAAATAGAATAAACTTCAATGTTAACCAGCACACATGAAGAGGCCTGCACATTTTTAAAAAGAGTGTATTAAGTAGTGAGAACAGGTTTGTCCATATCATAGATGAATCCTTAAACACAGCCTGGAAACAGGCGGTCAGCAGAAAATGGATAGATAAATAAAGAGACATGGATTCAATGATTCAAATGATAAGTTTAAGGTATTTCATAATAGGTCAGATTTCTGTACCTGTACCACAGACCTTCCCTTCAGGCTTAGCGATAGACACGTACAACATTTTAGCTGAACATCTAAAATACAATGTCAATCTAAACAGTATACTTAAATGTCCTGTTTGATTAAACAGATATCAATTCTTTCTATTATTCTTTTATTTACTTAAACAGTGACAAAGACTGTATTTAAAGCTGTCATTTTGTGAGTGTCTCATCCACTTGTTTTTATCAAAGTTGAGCACAAACAGGTTTTTATAAACTCACCTTCTGTTGCTTCCATTTGTACAGATAATGCACCGTCAGTGGGCTGTGTTGTGTCGAGCTGCACAGCAGGACTCTGAGGACCTACTATTACTACATCTCTCACTACAAAAGACACAAACACAGAGTCACATGAACAAGAGTTGACAGTACAGCCAGAATAAAACATGATATTAACATTTGTACGTACCTCTCTCGTAGATGCTCACAAATCCTCCCTGGCAGACCTCCTGCAGCAGCCCTTTAAAGTCCGACACAGCTGTCATGACCGGGCCGAAGGTGAGGCCGGGGTCAACGCTGACTGAAGGAAGAGCTGACAGCATAGGTGGAGCAAGGAGAGACTGACAACTCTGGAGGGAAAAACACAGTGACCAAGAGTTTTAAATGTTTATGGTGATACTTCCCTCGAGGGGGAACAAAAAAAAAACAACAATCTGAGGGGGTTATTACCTGGAGGAAATGGATTTGGTCATCACTGTGGGAAAGTTTGTCCAGTTCTGCCTTGTTCTTCTTCAGCTCAGCAATCTCCTTCTGGATCTTCTCCAGCAGCTGCTCAGCTTGACTGACAGCCGTCTTCTCCTGGGCTTTGATCAGCTCTCTCACCTCGAACCGCTTCAGCTCAATCGAGCGGATCAGTTCGGTGAAGACGGCATCGCTCTCCTCTGATGCTGCCCGGGCGGAACGCTGTAGGGAGACACAAAGAAGCAAATAGCGGGGGACCGTATGGGTGATTAAATGGTTTATTATCAACTATGATGTACAGTGAAATAAGAGAGACCCTAGTAAGTCTCGAAAGACTCTTTGGCTGGTCCAGAATACTGCAGCTTGTGTACTGGACTAGATCTAGGAGACAGATCACATTACTCCTCTATCGGCTTCTCTGCACTGACTCCCTATAAAATAGATTTTAAAATCCTTTTTCTCACTTACAAAGCTCTAGCTGGCTAGGCGCCTTCTTATCTTTAAGAGCTAATAGCACCGTACTACCCTTTGAGAACATTACGCTCCCAGAGTGCAGGCCTGCTCGTGGTACCTACAGTCTCTAAATGTACTATGGGAGGTAAAGCCTTCAGTTATCAGACCCCTCTCCTCTGGAATCATCTACTAGTCAGGGTCCGGGAGGCAGACACCCTCTGTACTTTGAAGAGTAGGCTTAAAACTTTTATTTTTCTATAAAGCTTATAGTTAGGGCTGGCTCAGGTATGGACCGCCTCTGAGTTATGCTGCTATAGTCTTAGCCAGGTCCCCCAGCAGTCTAAGGGTGCATTTGAATTGTTCCTCCTATCTCCTTTCAGTATCCACTTTCCTTAACCCCGGATACCGAACCGCGCATCTGACTGTTCACGAACATTAATGATGACAGAAAAGGGAGATCATAAGTTACCATTTGCAATAATATGCCTTGAACAACTTTCAATCTTTAACCCATAGGCGAACTATGAACATTATGCTGATGTTGTAAAACGATCAAAGTGAGTTTAACTTTTATTGCAGCCTGTGCTCAGTTTGCATTCGTTATTTATCCACTTTGAGTGTTCTGGCAGCCGTAAGCAATATCATAAATAACGTTAAACTTTCCTTCAGTCACAGATGCTGAAACCCTTGCCTTGATTAAGGTTCTTGGGATATTATGCAAAGCTATATAATCAGATTATAATCACCATAAAAAAACATCACCCTGTCTTTCAGGTGAAAAGGGATCAGAGACATTTTGAGCCAGATGATGTTTTATTCAACATATTTCATTCAATTCAGAATGTTTTATGCATTTCTTCAGTTGTACATTCTTGTCTTGCATAAATGAAACAATTAATTTCATATTTATTTTGATGTTGATTTATGAGTGGACAGGAAGGTGATGGTTTCACTTTTGTTACTTATTCTATATTGCTTTTATTTCAATCCCAACCTTGTGGTGATTAGGATTATTTCACCGGTAGGAAGGCACAGGGGAAAGTGTTTTAGATGCGTTTTTTGTAGTCCATTTTTTGAGTGTAACATTGTAGTTTCACCACGGCAGACCCACGTCATTAACCTCCGCAACGAGATCGCCTTTCCCTAAATCCTTTATGAATTCTCCTAACATCTTTCCCTAACCTCATGACATTTTCCCCCGGGGTTAAGGTAAAGTGGATAGTGAAAGGAGATAGGAGGGACAATTCGAACGCACCCTAAGCCTACATGTAAGTTGCACTTACAGGGTGGCCCCTGTGCTCCCTTGTCTGTTAGGTTTCATGTTGGATCTTTGTGAATAATATAACAAACAGTAAGGTCTTTTGCCTGCTCTGTGTCTTGGGATAACACTTGTTATGAATTGGCACTATACAAATAAAAACTGATTGATTGAGTGATTGACTTAGGGTATAGATCTGTTGTATTTATGTATCACACCGTAGTGGGTGTTTTGTACTTACAATGAGGGAGAATATGGCTTGTCTCAGGTCCTGTGCCTCCTTTTCCCTTTGATGAATTTTCAGCTGAGAGTTCTGCTTCATGTCATCAAGCTGTTTCTGAGGGATCACATCATAAGAAGGTCAATTACAGTCACTTAAATCACATCATAGGGATCTGAGAATCTGACAGAAACTAAAGGGTATTTCTAGAAGCCAGTGAACTCACACACCTTGAACTAAGCCTTATTTCAGAATGTGCAGTAATGAAAATGTTTGCGGGCTCTGTGTATATACCTATGACTTCATGCTACTAATAATGACCTTTACATCTTTATTTACTGATCTAGTTTTTTAAATTCTAAGTTCAAACAGTCTTGTGAGTGTTGCTTTCACTGTGTCTGTGTCTGCACTATGTGTATATCTCCCATAGAGCCTAGAGAACAAGACTTTGTGTTATGCTTGACTTGTGTAATAACAGATATTACATTTATAAAAATGTAAATACCTAGACTTGAGTATTGTTCAAGACCAAAGTTCCAAAACGATACCAGTTTGGTTAAAAAAAAAACATATACATAATAGTGTAATAACAATGATCGCTGCTCTTTTGCCAGCTTTAATTCACACTACAGTTTTAGTTAGCATCAGGCTGTTCTTGTTACATTATAATTTACCTGACATCAAGCTATCAGACTGGGGAGTTGACCAGCACAGTCATGATAACCCTTACTATTGTTTAGGCAGTACTGGAGGCCGGTTTCAATGGTGGCAACAGAACAACTTTAAGAAAGCTAAATTTACCAGAGTTAAAAGGGACACATTGTCAGTACTTTCCTTTACCAACCACAAGTCAAAACTGACTTAATTAAATCAAGGAGATAGATACATCAGACACATGTGATCTGTCATCTTAATACAAAATGCATTTTGTAAGCACTTCATGGGATCATTTTTAAATCATATATTTTCCATGTAACTGTGTGAAACAAAAAATACTTAGTCTCTGAAATGTAGTGGAAGAAGGATAGAGTTAGAGCACGGAAAGAGTCAAGAAGTACCACAGAGTTGTATTGAGTGTTGAGTAAAACTGATAGCTGTGTGGTGCCTTTGATCAGCAGCCTGGTTTTGAAGGTATCAGATGATGTGATTACCTGTCTCTGTTGTATCTCAGTCTCAGCCAGCACTGTGTCATGTCCTCTGTGCTCGTCCGTCAGACACAGGTAACATATGCACTGTTTGTCTGTGCGACAGTAAACCTCTAGTAGTTTGTCGTGTCGGGCACAAATGGTCTCCTGGAGTCTTTTGGAGGCCGACACCAGCTTGTGTTTCTTGAAAGCAGCAGACTCGTAATGGGGCTGGAGGTGGACGTCGCAGTAGGAGGCCAGACACACCAGACAGGACTTCACAGCTTTGTTTTTCCTCCCGGTGCACACGTCGCACTCCACGTCGTCCGCCTCGGCAAAGCTTTGGCTGACGGCCTCTTGTAGTCCAGTCTTTTTGAACTTATCCACCACGTCGGCCAGCATAGTGTTCCTAGCGAGCAGCGGCCTCGGGTTAAAGTTCTGCCTGCACTGTGGGCAGACGAAGATCCCCAAGTAGTCATCCTGGTCCCAGTAGTTCCGAATACAGCCCGAGCAGTAACTGTGTCCGCATGGGATGGTCACTGGGTCCTTCAGCACGTCCAGACATATCGAGCAGTTAAACTGGTCCTTGTCCAGAACCAGTCCGGCATGAGCCATGGTCGAAAAGGGACAAAGAAAAACGACCGAAAACACAGGAATGCTATTGACAGACAGCTGCTGTTTTGTTTACGGGAAGTAAAGTGTGGGGGCGTGGTCAGTGACGCGTCACCGGAAACGCTGGCAGGGGTTTAATTTTTAAAACACTACATTTCAGAATAAAGTGTCTAAAGATAGATAATCTCCAGAATGACAAAAAAAAAAAAAAATGTAGGCCTTATATTTTATCTATTAATAGTGGAAATGTCCTTTGTAACATAATTACAGTGGGGAATTAATGAATATGAGTGAATATTTTTTTTATTTTGGGCAATTCTTTAAAGAATAACAAAACAATGGCGTGAATATTCCACTTACAGGTTCAAAATAACATCACTGCACAGAGGTAAACCGGTCATTTAAACAGTAATACTCCTGTCAGCCATGGTTGTAGATTTAATGATCTCCACACCAAAGTAGCTGATCAAGGTACTGCTAATCATACTCTTTGTTAGATACATTTTATAAAACGATGATATTCTATTCACTAATACTCTTTAAGTGTGCACACTGTTTTTGTAGCTGTCAGATACATTTCCTCTGTAAGATAGTAAAGTAGAACTTAGAAAGCAAGGTAAAAGTACAAACCTTAAGATAATGCAAAGTCCCCAATTAAAGAAAAGGGGGACAAGTCTATACACTTTACCCAATTCCACAACAGTTTGACCAAATTTTGTTTGGCAGACTAACTTTTGGTTCAAACCTTGAAGGCCATCATTCAACTTTTTGTAGCATGAGTGTGGCTTATTAATGTGCAGGCTTTTTATTGCTGCTGTTGTTTAACTGCACCTATGTGAGTAATGTATATCCACGCTCCTTTCAAACCTCTAATTTCAACAATTATATATATATATATATATATATATATATATATAGGTACAGGATATGGCATAGTAAGCACAACTGAGTTCTAGTTTGAAGAACATTGAGAAACAAAGAAAATGTCACTCTTACACTAATTAAGTATTAGTTTGTTTTTTGATCTCTTTCAGCGGTTTGTTGAGAGTAAACATGTCTCAGTTTGTAGAGGGATGTTAACATACTTAACAAAAAAATAAATATCCTGCAGCATCAGTGAGCTGTGGATACAAATATTGGTCATCAGGCCTACAAACTACAGTTCATTAGTAGCTGAGGTTAACACTTAAAAACAAGCACTTAAAAAAACCCATTGATGAGTCACAGTTTTAAATACATTTTTAATTTAAAATGCTTTTAAATAATTAACAGACACAATAAATATTATTTGGTACATTAACCCTTTTCAATAAAACATAAATAAGTTAAGTGTAAAATAAAAGGACAGCAGCTGTCAGTAAACAAAAATAACTGAACAGGATGTTTTTATAAGTGCCATTCAAAACATAAATAACAGGCAAGACATACCGGTACATGTTTTAGGAATTGATTTCTTTCCATCTTCATTCAGAACAATACATTACTTTGGTCACAACCTAATGCTTTTGAAGCATTAAAGGGAAGCTTCTAGATCTAAAAAGGCTCTCTCAATAAATAATTCCAGCATAAGCGTTTATTGTGCGTTGAAGGTCCAAAATAGTAGCCAGCAAACCTCTTATGATCATTTTCCTGTCATGTCAGGAATCAAGGACTTTCTCTACTATTTACACCCAATTCCAATCAAGAAGCCTCCCCTTTAACTGCATCTATCATAAAGTCAGTAAAAGAACAATACTGAACTGATAAATAATCCCTTTAATTCAAATATTCCCATTTAGATTGTTGACAGGAATTCATTGTGTGTACTTAGTTGGGCTGCTTTTGTGCGGAATGCGATTGGTATATTAAAACAAAAGTCAGTACATGTCCATGGTTTTCATTCAGGTATTGCGTTGCGCCTTCTATTTTTCCATAGAAAGTTATAATTCTTTGAAATTGGAATCTACGGCTAATAAAAGGTAAACAGGCACAAAAATATACCTCTGTTTTAAAACATGCATCGATGTCAGTGGAAGGTTAAGTTCTGCTCTACATGCTAGTCTAAAGTTAGAAGATTTTGCTAAATGAGAATGAAAGCCGGTCTATTCACAGTCAACTGCCAAATAAGCTTCACGGATAAAACTACAGTATCGCTCGCTTGTTTCAGTGAAAACAACTTTCAAAATGATCCCAGTGCATTCATATGGAGCGTTTTAAAACATGGAATAAATTCAAGTTCAAGTTTTTTTATATTCAGCTGTCCTAAGTTCAGTATTTCTGTTCACGTCATACAAAAATACACAGCAGGTAAAACTGAGATAAATGGAATCTGGTAAGTCAACTAAACACTCTCTACGATGTTTTAACTGTTCGTGTGGGTGTATGTATTTCATATGTGTACGTGCAATTCAAAAGATATGGGTCTACACTCATGGTGCGGCTTCACTTGTTCTTCTCTTCCAGTCCGCTCTCGGCTCTCAGAGCCTGGCTGCTGGCTGAGATGTAGTTGATCCAGTGTTTCAGGTCCTCAGGAAGCTTAGGGCACTCGATCTGCACACAAACACAAATTCAGAATAGGGTTTAGTAGAATAAAGCCAATACAATATGATACAATTCTGATCATCAATTAAGAGTGATTTTAAAGTAAAGGGTAGAAAAGGACTATGAGACAGCTTAAGTATTGGATGCTTTTCTAGACCTCATGAATATTTTGATTTTAGACTTTGCATTGTAACTGACATAACTTAAGACTTAAGTTTAGTTTGATTGATATTTTCTCACTACTTCATAAAATAATCAGGGTAAAACGTAATTTAAATCAATTTTGCTTACTATGGTTAATACATGCTTTTTGTCTTATTCTTACTCACCTTCCTTTTGCAGATATACTCGATGATGATCTCTGGGCTGGAGCGAACCACATTCTGCCTGCAGAGCATAACCGCAGAGACAAAACCATCTCTCTTGGACACAAAGCGCTGCTCCAAATAAAATGCTTTCTCGTCCCATCCCAGTATTTTGGTCCGGATCTCAAAAGCCTCTCGGAAAGCCAGGGAGCGCCGGTATCGTATAGTGGAGGCCCCAACCACCATTTTGGCCCCCAGTTTGCGTGAGGCCATGAACAGCCCGTTGCGCATGTAATGGTGGAAGCGTGCAAAGTCACACTCCCTAAGATATCGGGAGTTGTTCATGTGGCCCATATAGTCCAAATCATGTGGGAGGACCATTCCTTCAATGCTTTGCTCAGCTAGAATGTCCCATATTCTGGGTTGGAACCATGCCTCTACAAAGACATGGACACCACGCAGGAAGTACCACACATCCAGACTGCAGAAGAGCAGGAGGAGGGCACCCAGGACCAGCAGCAGCATCTCTCTGAAACAACAGTCCCAGTGTAAGTGATAAAAAGCCATCCTCATCCAATTGATTTCAAAGTCAATTTTATTGTCAATTTCAAAATACGCCAGACATACAGTGGAATCGAAATTGCGTTTGTCTCTGTCCCACGGTCCAATACAACCAAAATAAGGTAAAATAAGATAAGGTAAAATAGATAAAATAAAATAAGATAAAATAAGATAAGGTAAAATAGATAAAATAAAATAAGGTAAAATAAGATAAAATAAGATAAGGTAAAATAGATAAAATAAAATAAGGTAAAATAAGATAAGGTAAAATAGATAAAATAAAATAAGGTAAAATAAGATAAGGTAAAATAGATAAAATAAAATAAGGTAAAATAAGATAAAATAAGATAAGGTAAAATAGATAAAATAAAATAAGGTAAAATAAGATAAAATAAAATAAGATAAAATAAGATAAGGTAAAATAGATAAAATAAAATAAGGTAAAATAAGATAAAATAAGATAAGGTAAAATAGATAAAATAAAATAAGGTAAAATAAGATAAAATAAAATAAGATAAAATAAGATAAGGTAAAATAGATAAAATAAAATAAGGTAAAATAAGATAAGGTAAAATAGATAAAATAAAATAAGATAAAATAAGATAAGGTAAAATAGATAAAATAAAATTAGGTAAAATAAGGTAAAATAAAATAAAGTAAAATAAGGTAATAAATAATTTAGGTGTAAATAAAATACTACACAATACAAATAGCAATATCATGTGACTTTAAGAGCAGAATCGATGACATCCTACACCTAAGTCATTTTAGACATGTGCTTGTATAGAGTTTTCTAAATTAATCTCAACACAGTATAAAATAAAATGCTACTTTGACCTCTTCAATGTCAGTGTAGGTTTATAGAAAAACAAGAGAACAGTGTTTATTCGCTCGCTGTCATTGTATTTAATTTACACATACGGAAGTCCTATATTCATTTATTTCAACCTTGAGTTAATCAGGAAGCGAAACGCTGCAGCATTCAAATGAACGCGGCGCAACTGCTGTGACAGCCAAAATCTGTTAGCTTAGCTGCTAGCTGCCAGCAGCTGGTGGCCTTGGCAGAATTGAAACCATTGTCTTTAAAGGCAAAGTCGTTACTTTAAGTTTTCGCATATTCTAAAATTGTATTATATCATAAATACTGTAGCGTTATTCATTATGTATATGCCTGTAAAACTTACTGTGCGTCCAGAAGATAGCGCTACCATGAGATGCGCTATAACTTGAAGAAACCGGTAGAATGAATGAGTGTGACTTCCGGGTTTGTGACGACATGTGAATTTTCTCTTTCTTCTTCTCTTGAGGTTTAACGGCATTGGGCGCTGCTGTGTTATCTGCTAGCGCCACATGGTGGACTCAGTTCAGCCCTACAGTCACTTGAGTCCTCTTTTCTCACAGTGAATACTTTATTTGAAAATTCAATGCAAATGTCTTCGCATGATCACAGCACTGCGACCAAGCTTCTCCACGATCCCTCATATCCATTTACTTATAGTTTCAAAAATGTAATTTCTCACAGCTGAATATAAATTTTCTTACTGGCGGCATTGTCTTCATGGGCCATGAATTCTTAGTCAACAATTGATGTATAATTGATGCACTGAAAGTTTTTTGTTAATGCACATATTCTTGATAAGCCAGCCTTGTGTAAAAGGCAGTTTTAATGTAGTTAATGAAAAAACTTAAGTACTCAGATAAATTCAGATTAAACAATGTTTAAAATATATATATATTTTTAGGGAAAAAGCTGTACAGACAATGGATGGTTGTTATTAAAGACTAATATTCATTTTCTGGATGTGTTCATGTGTTTTTCTGTTTTCTTTGGACGATTGTGTTTGATGCAACAATTCCACTTTTTAGCCAGTAATAAAAAGTCCCTTTAAACGTTTGGTGAGGGAATAAAAGTGCACCAATACGACTTCAAAACGGATGTGTTTTATTGCTTTCATAGCACAAGAGGACACACCTTACACATTCATATTACTTTCCTAAAGGAGGAAGTTATCTTCAAAATCTTGTTCCAGTGTTGACACAGGTGAGTGTTATGTTGTGTCTTGTTATCAGAGGTATAGGCACGAGTGTGTTCAAGTCGAGTAATCAAGAACAGAAGACATACATAAGTTAGTCTCAACAGTTGCCCATGCAACACCTCATTTGTCCTTCTCCTCCAGCCCGCTCTCTGCCCTGAGAGCCTGGCTGCTGGCGGAGATGAAGTTAACCCAGTGTTGAAGATCCTCTGGAAACTCAGGACACTCCACCTGTTAGGACCACAGAATAAACGTATCATCCTAAAGCACTTTGTAATTTACACTTTGCGGTAAAACCTGTATGAATTTAAGCACATTTCTTACCTTTCGCTTACAGAGGTGCTGCATGATCTTGTCCGGGCTGCTGCGTATGATGCTCTGCTTACAGTACATGACGGCACACACCAACCCGTCTTTTGTCGACACAAATCTCTGCTCCAGGAAAAAGGCTTTGTCATCCCAAGTGACGATGCGACTCCGCAGCTCGTAGCCCTCCCCTATATACAGAGCTCTGCGGTAACGAATGGTGGTGGCCCCAACGACCATTGAAGCTCGCAGTGCTCGCAGGGCCTTGAACACACCGTTACGTGTGTAGAGAGAGAAGCGGGCAAAGTCACACTCCCGGAGGTAGCGAGCATTGTTCATGTGACACATGTCGATGTCATGTGTAGTGACCCGGCCTGTGAGGGTCTGCTCTGCTGTGATGTCCCGGATTGGAGGCTGGAACCAGGCCCGCAGAATCACAGCGGCTGCCCGCAAGAAGTACCACACATCCAGACAGCAGAAGAGAGCCAGCAAGGCGGCGAGCACCCACAGCACCCACCACATCTCCCTATAGAGCAAATGTACAATACAGAAGCACAGGAAGGGGTTACTATTACGTGCAGAACAAAAAGACACTTTTATTTTAATTATGTAACAAAATTAGGGAATAGACTTACATTCATGAATGTCAAAGAATAACTTGTTTGATAATAAACAAAGTCTACTTTTCCTGGAAAGTCTCATAGAATGAGGGACAATAATTATTCAAAAATGTGTGTTAAATAATAAAATATGCAGGAAAAAAATAAATTTTATTTTGACTTAATTTGCAGTTTCCAAAGTTGCATTTTTAAAAACATTCAGATGTGTTTAGAATCAAAACTGAATTCAATAAAGTCTCAAAAATAAAAAATAATTACAGTTCATTATTAAATAATTGTAAGGCCAATGATTGCAGCTTCATCTTTCAACAAATGTAGAAGATTAAATCATTCAACCACCAAAACCTGCACTATCTGTAATTCAACAGGTTTAATCCTAACACTGTTTCTCTCACATACATAAATATGTTGACCTGAAACTTAGAGGTTATTCTTCCATTATCTCTTAAAGATAAAGACAGCAGACCTACTGTGATTCAATGTAAGAATTTTAAAAAGGGTTTTGGTGTTACAACTCTCAGGATGGCTGTGCACTGATTTACGAAACATGAGGGTGTAAACAGGCTCTGCAGGAAATGCAGGTTACCTCTCCAAAAAACTGCATGTCGCAAGTTGAATAGTGTGCAGCAGAGGTGAGGTGAAAGAAGCATTCAGATCCTTTCCTGAACTAAAAACATAAACATTATAGGTCTACTGTTAAAACATTGTGTTTAAAGATCTAAATTGAAAATGTTATTCAGGTTAACGTAAAAGGGCGAGATGCAGAAGAAATAGAAAAATAATGTTCCTGTATTGTGGACTGATGAGGAGCTAAGTTTGTGCAACCTTTTCTGTGACTACAACCTGATTTATCTGCTGCTTAATAGACGGATTGTTTAGTCTGTAAAAAGAAATGATAACAAATCTTGACATGACTACCTACACACCCTGAAGATACTAACACGATTTCACAAGTTTGTCCAACCAATCGTAACATGAAGTGAGTGAATGTACTTTAGAAATTCCTCAAATTGCTGTCAAACGAGTTGCCAAATAAGCATGTCAAGCAACCAATATATTAATCAGCTCATGTTTTAGAAGCAAATCAAATATTTTGTAACCAGAAAGTAGTACCATCGAATAATAAAAGAAAATAAGAAAAGTCATAAGAGTCCCCTAAACTCCATGCAGAAGACGTAAAAAGTGTCAAAAAAGACCATATTCAAGTAGAGCAGTAAATTACACTTGCATTACTTCAGTGAATTACATTTTCAAGCTTATTTAAAGCAAGTTTAATGATGAGAAAATGTAAAACTATAAAAAATCCCAATGCTTTTAAACTGTTCCCAAAGCCATGCAAACGCTGGAATTGTTTAAAAAGACTTTTTTTTTTTTTTAACTGTATGTAATTTCATACACTTAAATTAAAGGTAATGAGACACACTGTGATATGAAATGTAAGCTAACGTAATCATTACCTGTGGTAACTCTGCAGTAAAAAAAAATACCTGTTGAGGTAACTGTGGGTGACGTATACTGTGCTCGCGGGTTTGAGTTTAACTTCACGTGCAGCGGTGAAAATATGAAAAGGTTAAAAACATATCACTTTGAAATTACCGGCTAAAATTCACAAACACTCACCTGCCTTCTAAATCCTCGTGTTTCCTCTTGAATTTACCCAAACCTCACCCGACCAGGCACTAGACCCATTTACTACCAGCGAGTAGAGCACGCGTAATTAATATCGATATAACACTTCCGGACGAAGCCTTCAGAATAAAAGCACAAGTGAGTGTGCTTTTGGTCGATACATTACTGACACGCAAGTTGTCAAATGAAAACAAAGCGTAATATATTGCAAATTCATACTTTAGAGTTATATTAAGGCATATAATGATTTCAAATTATTATTCCTTTCAAGAATGTTGTGACAAGATTCATTCACTTCCTCTTTTTTTGTGTACACCGGGTCATTATATGGAAAGGCAAGAGGATCAAAACTAATCACAACTTACCTGTCGTTTATTGGTCACCTGTGGGGCGCCATCATAGACTGTATAAAGATTAGGGCTAGGGTAAATTAGACATAGGGTTAGACTGTAAATATTATTTATTGTATTTACTATAAATATTATTTACAGTCTATTGGCACCACTTGTAATTCTTTTAGGTCACTAAACTCTCATAATATAGCCTATGGAAAGCCAAGGTTTGCATTAATTAAGCGCCATCAAAGGTGTATTGAGCTCTAAAAAAACAAAATAAAAATGTTTTAAATGTAAAAAGTTGGTAGTGCTTTGATATACCCGTTGTGTTGTGTAATGCACACAGCCTTTTAATTATAGCAGGGTTTATACACATACTGCTGTGAACACTGAACTCCATGTTTATTGTGGAAGGTTTTATTTCACAAGGTTTTGAGGAAAGGATAGTTTGTGGCGGAAACATATAATTCAATCAAGGCCAAAACAGTGTACAGGAGGACGGCCAAACATGCCCTGAGGTTTAAACACGTGACATATTTTATTAAACATTCTTATTAACAGGTCTCTCCACCAATAAATCACAAGTGTCAACACCTCCTCAGAAATAAGTGAAAAAGTTCAAGTGAGCTCTACAAAAGTCAAATGTAGCCAAACCATGAATGCATGAGCAAGAATGTCAAATCTTATACATTTAATCATTTAATTACTGAGAAACTCGCAGACTTTATTTAAGTAACATTTTTAAAGCAGTTTGTTTATTTAAGGATCAGAACACTTCCTACATCAGTGGTCAACTATTAATCTACCCTTAGTGAAAAATAATGTCTTTAAGACTTTTACTTTTATGTTTTATTTGTATTGTTCAAAGTCAAAACTATGTATTCAATATTTTCACACATTTACATAACCACTCAAAAATGTAGTTGCACGGGACAGGTATTAAACGTAATTGTATAAAGCAAAAACACAATAAAAGATGTCTCACGACTAGAAAACTCTCCAGTCTTGCTGGTAACCATGTTATTGAGTAAAATTCTACTGTGTTAGCCTTACAGTGACCAATAGATGACCTGTCATGAAAGAAAGTTCTTACTGTTATACACCTGCAGAAAAATCACACTTACTGTATGTCATTGGATGGTCTGAATACTACATAAACTTCATCATTATGAATACTTCAAGAAACTGACCAAAGAAAAAACATGTTAGTTGTCCACTTTCACTCTTTATTATTTTGCAAATGCAAGTAGGTCGCATGCAATGAACCAGAATCTTGATTTGTTTCTCTCCAAGAAAGTTATCACAAAATGTAGTCATGAAAAGTCATTTTTATAGGTAAAATAGAGAACAATGAAATTTGAGAGAAAAACATCGAACTTAAAGCAACAACTAATTCAAAAAAGTGCCTTGAATAAAAAAAAGACAAAGGTTGTCCCATCCAAACCTCCTCCTTTTTAAAAAACCTTTCATGCTTTATTATCATTATTACTATTTCCAACTCCTATAATTGAAGTATCTTTTTAAACTCTAAAAGGGAAGTTGAACATAAACGTTGACATGATTGTAGGAAACATTAAGAAAACTGAGTATGAACAGACATCAGTTATTTAATGAACATCTCTTCACAAAGCAGAGTTTGCATTTAAGTACTAAGGCGGATCCGCTTTGTTGTTTTTTTTTTATTCAGAACTATTTAATTTGACGTGTTCGATGCTCCATCACCATTTTCTTCATGTCCTGGTCTGTGCTGATGTCGCCCATTTCAAGTTCGTGTCCTTGTCCAGCTAGAGGCTCATACTGGTGTCTGCAAAGAGCGTTTAGCCAAGTCATCTGAGAAAATTCCTTCTTAAATGGTTTCATAAGCAAATGTGTAGTTTTTGTACCTTTTAGCTAACGCACATTGCATTCATGTCAACAGCTGTAAACAAACTCACTGTTTCAGGTGTTCCTCGATGGCCTGGCGTTCATACACCGTGCCGTAGACAGTTTTCACAGGATCAACAAACATCTTCTTGGTGAGTGGACAGATCAGATGTTGGGGTATGAACTGTGCCACCGGATCCACCATTTTCTTTAGAAGAAGAAGATTTACTTTATCAATCCCACAAGGGGAAATTCCATTTTTTAAAAGAAATGAGAGGAAATAAACATTACAAGACAATATGTTGTTAGGAAACAGTAAGGTTCTTCTTCTTCATCCTTATCTGTCTATTTTGTAAATCACTTTGGACTGGTTTTCATGGGGAGAATAGAGAATGGGTTTAAGCTGTGTTTACTGGATTGTACGATAGTCTTAAAGGCACCATTCCTGAGGTGCGCTCAGAGCGGTGCTCTGTCACTTTAAATGACGTAATAAGACAGGTGAAATGGTAGCTGACGGAGGACCCTTATGGACGCCGACTTTGAAGCTGTCGGACTTGACAGCTGACCCACTCCCACAAACTAGTTATTGAAACCAGCCATAACTTGTGAACTAACTACAACAAACAAAACTGAACTCAAACACAAAGCTTGGGCTCGTTGCTCTAAAAGCCGTCCGGTGCGATCAGGCCGCCGGTGGCCTGGCAGACCCGCGTATAGGTGAGCTGACCTAACCTTATGTTTTCCCTGTGTGAGAATCAGTCCTCTCCGTACCTGTCATCACTTGACCTCTCTGTCACACTTTAGGTTAGGGCTAGTTTTGTTGTATGAATACTGTATGTGTAGCTGGTGCTAGCTCGTAACAATGTTAATTTAAAACCTGAAAGACGCACTTTAATGTGTACCATACAGCCATACAAAAAGACAATGCCTCTTAGACATTGACAATTTTATAGGAGACCATTTACTTTTTCCATGTCATCCATTGAGATCCCTGCAGTTTCCTCTGTGTGCTTCCTGGCTTCTCGTTCATACTCTGCACGGCTCGTCATGAATTCCTCTGCCAAAATGCTAGGAAAAAGAACAAAAACATTTTGAAGTTATACACAGTTGTGATGTTATATTTTACAATATGATTGTTCTACGGTCTTGTATCAACACCTCTGCAAAACCAGACGAATGGCATTAAATTAACTTTTTTAATGAGCCACAGTACAAAACCAAATTATTTGTACAATTGGGGCTGTGATTGAGTTTCACTTTTTGACAAACCCATATATTATATATATACTGTGTGTGTATGTATATATATATATATATATATATATCATAACTTTCTAACAGTAAGTGTCAAACTACCATCATCAAACGCAAGGATTAATAAAAACATTCTGATAAGATGATATCCAAATCAAATAACAACTGATGAAATGTAACTACAGATTTCTAGAGGAGGTAAAACTGGTAATTATAAGAACAGACGGAAATCCAAATAGATAAATAACATCCTCATCACTAAATATACAGTATTTCTGGGTTAATAATCGGCTTTGTTATCCACCTACCAGTCACCTCAAAGTGCGATTAAGCATGTGTGTAATCTCACCTGTCCAGAGGATCCTCAGGTTCAGGGACGATGAGCAGTCCATACACAGCTTCCAGGATTTCTCTCATGGTGATGTGGGCGTTGTAGTTGCGGTCAAATATGTTGTGGCAGATGCGTCCCACACTGTTGACGTTGCAGTGGTAGACCTGTTCTCACATTTAAAGAAAACAACTCAAGTGCAAACAGATAATATTACCTCAGAAGTTTTTTTTTTTCAACGAAAAGTGTTGTTCCTCATTCCCCAATTATTATAAATATTATAATACAGGGAGATCCTTTTCCAAGTCTGACGTCTTAAAATATGAGAAAAACCCACAAGCCCAAATAACAGTTGTGATTCTGTAAAAACAAAAGAAATAAAAAACAATAACAAAATTAAGCAAAAAGGGGCACCAGTAGCCTAGTGGTTAGTACGCGCTCCCCATGTACGGGGAGGCTGTAGTAGGCTGTCGGGGTTCAAATCCAACCTGTGTCATTCCCCACTCTCTCCCTGATTTCTAAGACTATCCTGTACTGTCTCTAAAATAAAAGCATAAAATTACCAAAATAAGCCTTAAATAAAAAATTGGCTAAAATATATAATAGTCATTTTATAAGGATACATGTGTGACAAAGCGGACGAGTGGAGGCTTCACTGGGTAGTCAGGACCAAACTGGCAGTACAGCTCAAACACTCCTTTCTCATATGGTGTGTCCGGAGGACCTTGCATGAGAATCTTCCAGAAAGCTGAAGATTATAAACAAAGAGTCAGCCTTGTTGATTTTAGAAGCCCTTAGTCCAGTGGTTCCAAACGTTTTTAGGCCGCCTCCCCTTTAGCAGTGAAAATATTTTCAAGCCCCCTCACCATACACATCAACATACAGTAAACACAGCGTCGCTGACAATCTTTGCTGACAAATTCCTATATTTTTTTGAATGTATCTCAAACATTGGCTGCAAAACGTACAGAAAAGTGTGTGTGTGACAACAAACAACATTGCTGCTCCTATTGTGTCTCCCGAAGAGGCCCTTATGCAGGATGCACGGTGTCACTGTCCTCAATGTAGAGTAAAGGACGACCTCCAATACATAGCTTATGAGGCAACAGCTCGCATTGGGCAGATAGGGAACTCTATGTCCCACCTTGCCCTCTCAGCCACAGGTAGCCCAGGACACCGCAACCCTTATTTCACACGTGGACCTCCTGTCTCAGATGGGGGTCTGGCACCCTTGTTGCCTTCAGCTGTGGGTTTGGCCACTGGGCATGACCCACTGCTGAGAGATTGCTTGATCTCTGTTCGCAGGACTTAAGTGAATGGCAAGGCGTTGTCTACCTGCATGCAGTACGAGGACAGGAGGCAGCTGTTTTCTTACGCATTGCCGTGGCCCCATTGACAACTCTGGGTCGTCCCTAGGGGTCCTGTGACCCACTTCAGTAATCACTGCCTCACCCCCAATTCACACATACTCTGTGCGCGCCGCGGTCCGTCAGCGCCATGGTTTTGCTCCGTCGGACGGCTCGCGCCCATTCACATTGGATCCGTTTCTGGGACGTCAGCGCATCCATGACACATCACAGGAGAACTACAAGATCCCGCGGGAATAAAGAGAAAAACATGCAAACAACATGTTGCTTTGTCTTTCTGAGGATGTATTGTTGTTCATTCAGTGCCTGTTTTGACGTAATGTTGATAAAGTGATGAAAAATACGATCGTGAGTCTGTATATTGTGTTTTATTTTGAAATTAACCGGATGCTCTGTGCGTTTCCTTGTCTGACTTCCTGTCCGGGCTGTCATATTCTGTCCATCTTGACGCGTGCCTGCAGCATACTCCGGCGAAAATAGCGTATTTGAAACGGAGCAGAGAGCAGTGTCGTTGGTGGCACGTGCCGGAGACGGACCGCAGCGCGCCCTGTGTGAACACAATGATTGACTAGAGTGGAAGCTAAGTACAACGTAGTGTGCGGCACTGACGGACCGCGGCGCGCACAAAGTATGTGTGCATATGTGAATATGCTAAAATATATCTGATCATAGAACAGCAAAATTGTGTATAGATTTCATGAATAAGGAACAGTGTATACTGAAAACAACATGTACTGCACAGTACATCAGTACAGCCCCCCCCCCCCCCACCTCCCCCTCTCCAAAAAATCTATCAATTTAGAAAACCAACTTCCTCATGGCCAGCAGACTACAACTGTTGGCTATTGTAGAGTATGAAATTAAGTGCCAACATTTTTACCAGTCGTTTGCCCCATAAAAAGTGAAAAATTAAAAAAGCATGTCACTCACTGAAGTCTGACTCTGAGGGGAAAACTTTGAAGAAGGGATGTGGATCACAGTGCAGACTCTTCAGCTCCTCCAGTATACGTTTGTCCTTCTCCAGAAACCAACCCTGCTTTGTCTCCTTCCTCTTCTTCAGAGCACTAATAAAAGAGATTATGAATAATTTAGAATCAGATGATGTGCAAACATTGTAAAGGCAGAAAATATTAGGGCTGGGAATATTTGAGTGTCTCACGATTTTGATTTTGATTCTTGGTGTAACAATTGGATTAAGAATCTATTTTCAATTTTAAAAAATCTGGATTCATGATTCAAAGTCTATTTTTGAATTAGTCATTTGAATTACTCACCTCTCAGTCACTGTCACTTTGCTGTTTATCTGACTTGGCAACAAAGTCTCTGGACTTTCATCATACCCATGAGTAAGGAAGATGCTTGACAAAGAACTCTATAAGAGGATACATTAATAAGCAAGTTAACTTGATGTCAAGTGTTTAAACCTGTGTTAAAACGATTCCTTTCATTTCCATGTCTACTGAAAGGTTAATAATACCATAATTAATAAATACCAACCTCAGTGATGGAGGACGGGTCGAGTTTCTCCTTCAGTTTCCTCTGCTCCAAAGACAGAACCGTCTCAATCTCAAAGAGCTTCAGACTGTCTTTGGTTGTCTCTGGTTTGAAACAGCAGCCACCTTGAAGCGATGAGCATGTGTGGAAGAGAGATAAACAAGTGTTTAAATAACTGCCGTCATATTATATCTAACACAACTTTTTTAAAGGAGCATTATGCTGACACGAAATGTTTAAAATTGGTACTTCAGTCCAAATTCAAAACATTGGAGAGAGCCGTTTTCCCCCTAGCCCCTCCTCCTTAAAGCCGATGCGCAAGCGGGTTGCCAAGTCGCGGGTTGCCATGTTGCGGACATGGAAGCTTCAGTGTTTAGCCAGCTCTGCATTAGTCTTGAAATGTTTCTGCGCTCTAACTTCTATCCATTTTAAAAAGCATCTCCAATATTTATTCTAGTTTAACCACATTTCTGCTCGTGGAGCTTATTAGAAAAATGCTGAGGCTCTTTAGGTCGGATAGAATCAGTTATATCTGAACCAGTTCTCCTGCCTGCTTCTATCGTTGCAACACCTGTTGGTTTGCTGTGATAACTGGTCTCATATCTGGCAAACCGAGGGGCATCCGAAACTGCTGTGTGGGATTGCCTTAATAAAACCACCTACCTTCTCTGGTCAAAACAAATACAGACCATTCCGGACCGGAATCAAAACTTACTGGTTGTTGCTGCATTGTTATCAGAAAAGCCAGCACTTTAATGTAGCATGTTTTCTTAATGTCTGATGATATAATAAGGTCCTTTTGTCATTTAATTCAGTAGATATCTTACATATTAATCCTTTAAAGTCATTGTTTGGCCTGCCAATTGAGATTAAAAAAAATGTAAGGCTAATTTGTTTCAACAAGTTGTAATGGCTAAAAAACACAGTTGGACACACCAAATCTTCTTTACAACCCCTGAAAACATTATCTAATCATCTGATAAAGGGTCCTTCTGATTTTGTCTTAGTATTCTTAGTTTTCTCACTAACTCCATAATTGAAGCTGTGTTTCAGAGATGTCATACCTGTTCCATTGCTGATTCCATGCAGAATGTTGTTCTCCACATTTCCAAGGAGGATCGAATCCACAATAATGTCCAATTTCAGCAGTTTGACTGTAATAGGGACTGGCTCCATTGAGGATCTACGGAAAGTTTTGAGGCTACAATATCAGCTCCCTTGAAATCATTGTGAAGTCATTAAACTGTGAGCACTGAGAAAATAAAAAAGCAGGAGTCAAAATGCATGTAACATAAGGTTGGCAATAACAAGATAGGTAAGAAAAAAATTACATTTACCCAGAATCATTTCCATCAGTGAGACACATGATGCGGAGTCTACAATCTGGGAATCTCGCCTTGACCTTTTCAAGCTCAGATGCCCCACGTCTCAGGGCGTCATACAGCAGAGTACAGCCACTTGCCTCGATGTTACGAATGTGCTCCTACATAAAGTTAACAACTTAACTTTTCATTTCCATTGGGATTCAAATTTTTTATCACACCTGTGATATATTGACCACATAGTAATTTCTTTATATTTTAGATGTGATACAGTGTTTTGAGAATCACTTAATATGAGACTCTGTTCAGATATGTAGTGCAGAACAATCGAAGACAAAACTGAATTTACCTTGAACTTTTCCAGATTTTCAGTGAATGTGTGGAGAGTCTTCACCATGGAGTCGAATTTCACGAGGCCAATGATATGATGAAAATCATAAGCCATGGTCCTTGTTGCAAAGTTGTCAAAGAGCTCTTTTACAGCATGAATCTTCTTTATTTCGGCACTCTCATAGCACTCTTCCTCCATAGAGGAGCTTGTGTCGATCAGCACCTAACAAAGTTCAAGTCAAAAGTATTTGATAATAAATTGAATTCATAGAGCAACAATTAGAATACAAGACAAAACAGAAACAAAAATAGTTACGAGAGGTTGTAGGCTGTGGTAAACAAATGGAGATGTCTAAAGGGAGGGTTGTTCAAGAGAGTGGGGGCAGTGATAATCTGATGTCCATCAGTCTGTTTATGTAAATGGACTTGGACTCCTGTAGCACTTTTCTAGTCTTTTAAACCATGGACTCTTAACCATGGGGCCACGGCCCAAGCGCCACCTAGAGGGCTGCAAAAAACTTTCAGTTTTGCACCTGTGGGCCGCGGGACTGCATAGGTTATCAATTGACCAGAGAGATATTACTGTTATCCATGAGATGCTCAGTTATAATACCGCTTCCCACCACTTGGTGGCGCTAATGCGTCAGTCAGTTGTTTAACAAGCTACAATAAGCAGAAGAAGACACTCAGCCAGCCGCTGGCTTGTAATGAAAGTTATGGAGAGGTATCTGAAACAAAAAAATGTTGACAAAAGTGGTGCCCCCCCCAAAAGGCTAGATTATTGCGCAAGTATAATCCTGACTTCATTAAGTACGGCTTTGTGAACGGAGGTAACATAATTTTATTTACCAAATTTCCTATTTTTCTCATCAGTTTTTTTTGAAAGTCCCTCCTTTTTTGCTGTAGTAAAATCAAATGATTAGTTATTTTTCTGTTAATTAGCTTGACTTGAGCCTTTAAATTTGTTCTTGAAGCTTGATTTGTTCCATGAATTGTTACCCTGTTCAGCGTCTTGTTGTATGTGCAGGTTTACATACACATGATAAATGAATATCTTCGTGATGATCACATTGTATCATGTCATTTTTTTTCACAAGGTTTTACCTTGTTAAACTGTAAGTGGTGATTTAGTTGAATTGAATTTGAATACAAATCAAACCAAGAGTGAGATCAATTAAAACAATACAGTGTTAATATTTGAATGGGCCCCGGGCCACACGTTCACCCAGGGATGGCAGAGGCTGCTACATAAAGTACACATGTATTCACAGAAAACTGGCATAGCAGCAGGTAGTGGTGGGCGATATAACGATCTTAGATCGTGAAGGATTTTAACGTGCTGACGATCTGCCAAAGCAGAGAGATCATAGAACTGGGCTTATGTGTTTATTCCATCATGCTGCAGTTTATTCTCTTACACAGACGCGTCTCCCCCTTTTTTGCTCTGCAGCGGAGAAAACAAAAACGAAACTTAAAAGTAAAGTCTGCAAAAACAACTCCATCCCGGTTATATGCAAATGTTCTGATATTTTTCCAAATTGACACGCCGTGAGCAGTTAACTTATCTGCATAGTTTGCACAGTTAAGTTTACATCTCAGATAGCGACACAAGAAACCGTTTAACGAGCCAGAGAGACGTAAACAGTCTGCAGAGAGACAGAGTGGAGCTCAGACAGTCAGTCAGTGGAGATATAACCCCGGTGTTTAAAATGTTGTTGTCGGTGTTTTCTGGTCTCTTTCTGGTCTGGTTTTTAAAAGTTACTTTCAAGCTTCTCCACCTGAAGCTCACCTGTTGTGATTACCAAATTTATAGGGATTAAGTTTAACGACGTTACACATTGAGAGTGAGTAACCATGGTGACTGTCTGTCTGTCAATCAACAATGTCCCGCCCCCTCTATGAATTAAACTCTTCTGTCAGTAAACTTACTTTGATCATGTGTCACAGAATGAACACATTCTGTATTATGTTTGATTATATATAAACCAAACTAAAGTTAATCCTAAACTGTCATAAAATGACCAATTGACCAATTCGCCATTGATGTCATAAAAAACAACAAAGCCTATAAACAAAGGCTGCAGGTATATGAAGCTACAAATGTAGGAACTCTGCAGGACTAAAATAGAACAGAAACACAAGAACTTGAAGTCTACATGTTTTTAAATGAATGCATCACTGTGTAAAAATGTTCCTGATGAACATAAAAAGAGGACACATAACTAAATCATAATTTCAAAGTGGTGAGGAAAACCTTCAAATTGTGCATAAATATTGATCAAATTGAGGGAAAGACGTTTCTGTTGCTAAAGATGTTCTGGGTGAGACCTCCAGACCGCCTACAAAGACGTTTTTCAAATAGATTAAACTTGTCAGCACAGTTTTTGTGCATTTAAAAACATTATACAGGGAAATAAGTTTGGTTGAACTGGTCAGTAACTAACAAATTTGCCTAAAGATCAGTATGAAAAAAATGGTGATAAAATCATGATTGAGATTTTGGCAAAAAAGAATTGTGATATGATATTTTTCCCATATCTCCCACCCCTAGCAGCAGGAGCATTTTGGGGTTCAGTGTCTTGTGACATCTTTTTAACTACTACAGGAACAGGAGCTCTGAAAAAAAATTGAGCTGTAATGAAATAATCAAGCAAAAGAAATTTGAAATAAGACATGAAACAGTCAAAGTGTTACCAGTATAGCCTCTGTTGGATTCCTGGTTGTGACCAATGTTCCGTCATCTCTGTGATCACCAGTCCTGTGTTAAACGTCAAATACACAACAATCAGCTCATTGTATCAAAGTGCTCCCTTGATTCTGGGAAACATCAGGTGGATATGAGACACTGAGATACTTTACCTGGCTGCCAACTGATTCACATCTTCTTTTCTGACTTTGCCATTCAAACAATCACGCACTTGTATCATATCAGAGGATCCTTTGCCTTTGTACAGACACACCCCAAGGTTGTCTATCAAAGAAAAATCAAATTTTAAATGACAAATTCAAACATTATGGTATTAAATATCAAAGGTAGTAAATAAAAGTAATGGTATTGTCTTTCATATTGGTCAAGATTCAGAATCATTAACAAACATTTCATCATTTTCTTAGTTGATCCTCAATAATAATCTACTTCATGAAGAAACTTAAAAAAAATGTAAAAACTACCAACTCTGATTACATTAATATAATCCGTACTGAAGTAAAAAAGTATTTCCCTCTGAATGGGCTAATAAAGAAGTAGTTAGTGCCTCAAATTATTCCAATGTACTTTACAAAAGTGCGAAAAGTGCAAATACATTCGAAACACAGAGATGTTATGGAGTACCTTTAGTCAGCAGAACAAGGCGATTCCCACACTGTCCCAGCTCCTTCAAATGAAGAGGCGGGGTCACATTGAGCCACTGATTGGAGGGAGTTTTTAATTCTTCCACCATGCATCCAAAAGTCTTCTCCATATTTATCTGAAAGCTATCATTTAATTGCAAAAGATAGATCTGAGTCAAGGCTCAAGTCTTAATTCGGGGTTTAAGAAAAATACTTTTATCAACCTTCTGATAAATATTGAGTCTCTTGGTATAAGATGTAGTATATATTTGTACATGTATACTAAGTATGCCACAGAATCTGATAAGGACCTGGAAAAACACACAGAAATCTTAAAGATATTCTAATTTAACAGAGAAAAGTACAAATTTGATGGTACAAACTTCTGGCCAATCGTCTTGTTATGGTCGATCCAAAGAGGATAGGTTTTGATGTATGGTGGCAAACTGAGCAAGATTTTTTTGATGTCACTGGCTCTCTGTAAAGATGTTTCTCGCAAAATCTCTTCAGTGCAATTTGGAATTTTCTCCCCGTCTGAGAGGAGAGAAGAATCAGAACAAACAGAAAATATATAAAGTGAAGATGACTGTATGGTTAAATTACTGTTAAGTGGTTTTCAGAACAACAGGACGACACCTTAGGCTGGAGATATACTTGCTTGGGGTACAACACCAGCTGCATAATGAGTGTGATTGTTCACATACTTCATTATGCACTAAACAAGTTAGTAGAGGATTCCTCTAGAGGGCACACCAGAGAGCTCAGGCCGTATGGAACTACATGATGCAGATGTGGATTATTTTGGTCTATCAACTAGTCTAAAAAACTTTCTGCCATTGTTGTCTCCGCTGCTGTGTCAAACACTTACATCCCCTCTGTCTGCCCCTACAGTTCATGTGCGTTCTACATCTTGTGACTGCAAAGCTTACATTTTTCAGGACGTGCAAAGCCAACACTGCAAACAGAAGATGGGGTCGCGAGGCCGCTATCGTTCAAATTCGTACGCGTAGTTAAAAGCAAGTATATCTCCGGCCTTATAGGGTGTTTGACATTAATGAGGTTTCATATTATACATGAATGTCTTTAGGTGCCAGTGAATGCTCATCTATAAAGCTCACTGCAGCCCTGTCCTATGTTCTTCACAGTATTCAAAATATAGCAGTTCATTAAAAGTGATGAAAACGTAAACATCTAGCTGCATAGACCAGACTGCATTTAAAAAAACAACAATTTTGACCTCGCACCTCCTACATTTCCGTTGCTGATTCACAATGATATAAAATGCTACTTGTACTGTAAAGCCTCTCATATTGACTATAAATATAAATTAGTCTGCACTTAGAAAAGGTTGATGACCTGTCATACTTTTTATTTTACCTTTGATTTTCTGGAGAACGTTTGCCTGTTCAAGGGCATCAGGTACTCCAGGCACTCTGACTGGTTCACAGAAACGGCTGCCATCTTCAGACTTAAGAGTGATGAGTGCGTAGTTCTCGTGGTCTGATGTCAGTTTCTGTCAAAATAAGGCAAACAGCTTATGTCAAAAATCTCTAGAATTACTTTTCTTACCCTTGACAAGTTCATATCAAACATTTCTATCATCATACCTGAGCTTCTGATCTGAGATGTGCCCAGCAGTACAGAGAATTCTCAAAGACATCCAGGTCCTCAATGATTTTCTCCCCTCGTTGTGTTCCGAGTTGAGGCAAAAGCTCCCTGAAGAGCACGTACAAGCCTTCAACAACTGCAATCTACAACAAAAATAAGAACATCTAGAGAAACAGCTACTGGTGAAGCACACACAAAGAATAATAATAATAATAACAATTACAAACCCTTATTGTTTACCTTCTGAGTCCTGGTAATAGTTTCATTTCTGCAAAGTAACTGATGCAAACTTTGGGCGAGAGGGTTACATCCAGTCAGTTTTCGTACGCAGGAAATCAGCTTCTTCAGCTCTTCTGTTCCACAATTAGGTTTCTATGTGACAAAAAAATTATTTCACATCATCATTTAGTCCAGAGGGCAGAGTATAATGAATTATAGCAAATGTTTTGCTAGTTTTGCCATCTTTTCAGACCAGTGTTATGACTTCTAGAGCCATGCTTGCAGATCTTTGAGCTGAAGGAACATACCAGCATGTTAACCATAAGGGTTCTCAAAATTGTTCCTTCGATACCTTTTCAATACCATGTTTTAAAACAATCAGTTTTTTAAATGATCAAAAGTAATGGAAAAAGTACAGAAGCTTTAGAAAACCTACAGATTAAGAGGTCAGTATACTGACCTATGGCTGACATGGTGTTAAAGTTATGTTTATGTCTCTTACAAACCGACAGAGAGCAGGAGGAGGAGTCGTCTACATTGCACTAATGCGTTAGCAACGTTTTGGGATAATGTGTAGGACTTTGCAATTTTGGTAATAAAAAGCAAGGAATCACGCAAAATTGGGTGCCGAAGACTTCTATTTTTGTTGCTGTGAAAACAGGTATTAATATCATTTGACTTTTACAAGAATTATATTGATTTTTTTAGCATCACAAATAACTGTTTAGATATTGGTGGTGAACCAACGAACTGTCCAACATTGCCATTCCTGAAGTTACTCTGTTAGTATTGATGATAACATGTTGATAGTGCCTGTAGTGTCTGTGCCATTTTGTATGAAAGTAGTGAGTCATCAAATAGTGCACAGTAGTACTGCTCATGTATCAAAAAGTAAAACTTACTAGAACATGAAGTGAAGACAAGAACACACTGATTCCTTTCTGGGTTTGTTTTACTGAAGGCACAACGTCGTCAATGAAGAATGTCTCATTATGTGGAGTGTCATCCGAAAAGGAAGACAAAGAGAAGTAAACTGTGGACTTCTCTGAGATTTCACAACTCTGCAGGGTGTCACCACCAGCATGTGCACCTCTGTAAACACAAGAGAAGAAGGAAAAGTACATTTAGATAAATAAAATCACAGTTTTAGCAATAATATCAATACTTGAAGTAATAAGTCTAAATTACTTGTAACAAAGGACGTGTGCTGGGATTCCACTTTCATTTGCCAACTTGAGTCGCAGGCTGGTGATGGTGTCACTTTCTAAGTTCACCGACAACTCAAAATCTCCCTGCATGACAATAGAAACACAACAACAAAACAACAACAAAAAGATTTGGTTTAATCCCAGTATGAAAAATGATCAGAAGATAAGACATCAATAAGGGAAATTACTTAAGTAATTTGTGATCCCCTAAATATTTTAGGAGATAATGTCAATAGATTGAGTAATACATTAAAGATATCCATCAATCATGGTTTAATATAATCTGAGTTAAATCTCACCTTGAGCATTATGTGGCAGCGCACCACATCATCTCCATTGGTTTTAGCAATCTCTCGCTTTGGCTGCCATGGAGCCTGTCTCAGGTTTTCTTTTGGTGTAAAGATGGCATAAATAATAGATCCATTTTGAATATGTCTCTCCTTTAAAGACCCTGCATGAAGACATAAACATTTATGTTAATATATTGAACTTGTTAGCAGACAGTTTTCTATTTGTAAATCCAACAGATACAGACAGATGAAACACGTTGTTTGCGCACACCAAAAATATAGTAAAGTTATTTTCAGTGTGCCACAGACTTCTGATTTTTTATTCATGGTATGTTCCTGCCACTGTGAGCACCTGGGAGCGTGTTTAGGTTGTGCATGGGGTACCCTCTTGACCATTTAGATAACGAAATACCTCTAGACTCCTGCGGAAAGGCAAGATGCAGCAAAGCTAAGAGAGCAGAATAACATCGGCTTCAGACAGAGAGAGAGAGAAAGGGAAAGATATCCCTACATCCCTCACCGATTGAGTGATATTAAATAACGGACTATCGAGTGGAACTTTTCAAAATTGGGTTAGGGTTAGGTATACTCCTGGTGTTTGTGTCTGTGCACGTGCCTGGATAAGTGGAGCAGATTAACAACACTTAACACTTTTGATATAAATACAAACCTAATATTAAAATATAGCCTAAGATAATATATATATATGTATTTTTTTTTTAAGTATGTCGACCCCCTGCCCTTTGCTCACAAGTGTTGAAGAAGGGATCGTCTGTCAGGGGCATCCCATCGATTGTGTAGAGACAGACTCCTTTTGCATTGCCGACCTTTTCAAGATGGCTGATCCTTAACATCAGGTCCTCCACAGTGTTTTGCAATGGATCCATATCTGTAATATCAAAGATGACTTTTGTTACAATGTTCTCTGGTTGTCTGCAAAGTCTGCACTATGATCACTGTAACCACGTCCTTTTTCAAACAACACAACACATTATGTGATTAACAACTCAGTGGCGTGTCAAAGTTTATCCATAAATAGTTTATCAAAAGATGTTGTACTCATACCTTTAATTTCTTTTAGTTGAGGACATTTGGGATATGTGTACTTCAGACAGAATGGCTCCAATGATTTCTGCACAGGGGTCACAGTTTGAACTTGGTGCTCTGGAGCTCTGAGTCTTCGAATGTAGTTTTTCATTGCTGAAAAACGGTTCTTCTCTACTTGACTTAAACCTTAAAGAATGCATACAAAAAATTGTCTTTCAGTAACTATGCAGGTTCTTGATTATTGTTATTATAAATCAGACCTTTAAACCAATAGTTTCACAGTACACAGCAGAAAGAAATATATATATATATATATATATATATATATATATATCATTCCATTCACATTTTCTTTTCTATTTATCATATTAATGTTAAATAGATCATGGTTCTTTTCTTTCCTCACTAGGTGGAAAAATAATGACAGTGTTTGTCTTTAGGTTGAGGTTCACCATACCCATGCTGGTTAGATCTTCATCTGTGACACCGTCAAGGAAATCTCTCTCATCCTTCACACCCAACTGGAAAAACTGGTTGTAGTAAGTTTGCAGTCTGAACTTCTCAAGTACATTAAATACCGCACCCATCTGAACAATGATATAAAAAAGACAACATATAATTAAATAATGACATAGTCCTTTTTCAAGTTACAATGTTGTGTCTGTTACAGCTTGAAAAAACATTCACAGTACACATAGATTACATCAGTATCACGTAGTCTACCTTTGGGAAGAAACAATGTAGGAAAATGTTCTGGGTTGATTATAAATGTTTGTGTATGTGTCTTTTTATGGAGTGACAAAGTCAAGAAAGTGTTGAAACATTAGTTTGTTTGCATTATCAAAGACTGTGTTGCTCTACTAGAAAAACTCAGAACACTCAAAGAAAAGTTAGATGATCAAAATGCCACGTTCAGTCAAAACCCGGAAATAGTGAACAAATTGTAACTTTGTTAAAAGTAAAGGGATCACCAAAAACATTACAAATCATCTTGAAGGGCAACATCAATGTTGCTCAAATATGTATGCTCACAAATCCTCTGCCTGAATCTACTAAGAGTAGTTATAGCTATTTAGCTTGTTTTTCTGTCAGATTTGAATGTAACCAATCAACTCTGCTTCTCTGAATTTAATGGGCCTATCGAGATCCTCAGAATTTCCCAACATTAAAAACAATACGAATAACTAACACAATCCTTGTTTTAGATCTTTGAGGTGCACCAGCAAGCATATTTTTTATGCACCTGCTGTTGGTGACGCACGTCATGCAATGTCACATTGGGTGTGTTCGATAAGCACACAGAGAGGTGATCTCTGCCAGGTGTTAATGTCAAAAATATAATGGCACTTACAAAATCCAGTTAGGGCCCAAGTAGCCTAATATCGATTGCTATTATCACGTCGGTTGGTAAGCTATATCAAATCAGGGATTCATAAAGATAGTGTTGTTTTTTTATCTACCAAAATGTGTTGTCAAATGAGGTCCATGTAAGGGAAAGTAAAAAAAAAAAATAGGTTACCATTGAAACAACCTTGAAATAAAACTATTAAGTTAGGCTACTTTATGTTGACGCTCACTTTTTTTGGAGTTCTGACGGTAAAGTGCAAACTAATCCATAATTAAAGATTGAAAGAGTAAAAAGGAACAATCTTACCTTGTCATGTCAGCGATCTGGTGACACTAAACCTGTTTAACTATTCCTTTCGATTTAGTTGAGGCTGTGACTGAGAATGAAAATGAAATGTCAGAGGCAGCCTTATGTACACAGCCCCAGCCTAATTTAATGGACGCTGGGTTAATTTGCTTACTGTTCATTGTAGGCTACAGGGCACAGGGTTTTTCACTGTGAAATTCCTCATCTCTAACGCTAAACAAATATCTGGGTCACGTCAGTTTTTGGTCATAACCATTGCATATAAGTCTAGGTATATGTATAAGTACTTAAAAGTAAACATCACACAAAAAGTAAGGACATTTGTGTTTGAGAGATTATTTATTTGTTGCAACAATGCTTCTTGGCAATACATCTGGAAATCCTTATTTCCCTTTTAAATGGTGCAACATTTGTAAGGAACATGCATTTTTGGGATAAGCAACAGAGCTGAGTATGTGAGTTGCGCCCATGAAAAACTTGGAATGCATTTTGGAATGCAATTCCAATTCTATGCAATAGAACACTATGAAACATGTTTACCCTCTTAAGTCACTAAGGACAAAAAATGTCCACTTCCAAAAAACTGCTATAAAAATAGAACAGATTCATATTTGTATCTACCATTTTTTGCATAATCTCTTAAACAACTCCAGCCCTGCTCAAAACTATCCAATATTTAATAATTATCAGGAATTTAACCCTTTATATGCCAGAATCATGTAATCAAACTTTGACATATCCAAGACTGATTTAAAAAAAAAAAAAAATCCCCCAGCCACCAAATATTTGTTATATGGAAAATAACTAATTTTTGTTGGTTTTTTTCATAAATAACAACAATGACATCAAGTAATCAAACTGGCGTTTAAAGGGTTAAATTCCTAACAAATAATTGAATGTTTATTAGTTTTGCGCAGGGCTGACGTTTTTTAAGAGATGTATGCAGAAAAAAGCAGAGCAAAATATCAATCTGTTCTATTTTTATAGCAGTTTTTTGGACGTCAACATTTTTGTCCTTAGTGACTTAAGAGGGTAGTAAATTAAACTGATGCCTGAAGGTTACATTTGACTCTTTCAGTTGTACCTGAAACATAGGCTACCTACATCCGCTAGATATAACAGTGCGAATGATTTCAATTGCCATCACTTGTCATAATTTGCCCCTATTTTACTATTTTATGATGTATTCTTATGAGAAGCCACTGGTACTGATGTTTTCTGTATCATGAGCGCCCTCTACTGGGGCCCATGCAGACTTCACCGGTGCAGCAAGTGTATCGTTGCCAATGATGCTGTCCCCGTGTTAAGTTAATGTGGAATAAGCATAAGGTACGCTAAAGATGCTCTGAAGTAAGTTTGTTATTCTTGATAAAAAAGTACTATTCTTCCATGTAATATGTTTTGGAGAATCTCCGAAATTAATATAAAACTTTTCTGACTAGATTGATTTGTTATTGAGTAATGAGGTAATGAGCTCTCCATGTGGTTGTACTGTAAAATGTACACGGTGTAGCTTGCTCAACAACAGTTAGCTCAATTATTTGTTTCTATATTGTATGTTGGAGCTTATTAATGCAAGATTGGCTGTGAGAGACCTTATGCTTCTTTTGTTATCAGAATAAACAGTGCGTGCTGAGGCCAAAAGTGAAAGTTTATGTCTGATTCATCACACAACCCAAGAGAGTAGAGCACACAACCGCAACATACACACCTACTGCACAGCTGAACTACAGCTTACTTTAGATTATCTGATGATGATTACCTCCTATTAGAAGTGTGGGTGTATTGATACTGATTGAAACTTCCCTGACTACTATTTTTTGTGCATCTATTAGTAGCAGGGTACAAACAACTCCATGACTTTTATTATCACAGAAAGTCTACCCTAACGTTGTTAAAGATGTTCAAGGTGTATATCTGTCTTATTGACAATATTTAAATGACTTTGCACAGTAATATATTTAATATTCTATTTTGGTAGTCAACACAGTATTTTATTTTTTTTGACTGATGGAAACTTTATTTCAGCATTTATTTAAATTTTGTCACTATCAAGTATTTGTTCAATCAAACGCCACAACTTCTGTAACATAAAGGTCTTTTTCTCACAACACACATTTTGAAGCAGAGTTGCGACTGTGAAATGTTTCAGTGCAAAAAAACAACACAATGACCAAACACAGCTTTGACATTATTCCCTTTCTTTTCATTGTTTTGTTTTTGACACAAAAAAGTGAAGCACGAACCTCACTTGTATCTCTCTGCAACAAGCCTTACAGACTATCTTCTTGTTTTTATCTAGTCAGTGTCTGACTTCAAGTTGGCACTCTTGGAGGAGGGACCGGCTGGTGTAACTTGCCAATAAACTCCAGCTCCCTCTTTGCCTCTTGGACTTTTTTCTGCTGACTTGTGGTTCCCTCAGGTGGTATTTTATGGGAAGTGAAGTATTGTTTATTTAACTGTTTAGGTCCTGGCCTGGTGGTGTCCCCTCTCAAAACACCATTTCTATTTCTGTCCATACTGTTGTTGCTTTCTCTGGGGCCAGTCTGTGGATGACAGTTACTAGAATGAATGTTGCTCGTCTTCACTGTTGCTGACACTATACCACCTCCACAGGTTTTAGTCTGTCCCTTATTTTTTGTCTTTGTGCTCCCTGTGGTTGGCACTGAATGGTCAGTACAATTGCTCCTCCAGGAAGGACTTCTTCTCTCTCTGTGTGGTGATGAATCACATTCTAAGCTGGTGCTATGAATCCTGTAATGGGATGACTGATGAGTGTCAGGGATGGGTGAGTTTTTTGATGTTTCTATGTGCAAACCAGGACTTGATGTAAAGAGAGAAACACTGTGGTCGTCACATCTGGTCTGATCCATTATCTGGTTCCTGCCAGGCCCTGGAAGTGAAGTGTTGCTGTGGCTGTCCTCATGCCCAGAAGTAGAGATCCTTGTGCAGATAGGTATTTGAATTTTTCTACGTCCAGAGGAGGCTAACGTGCTTTTGAGCTGCCCCTGAGTCCTCGATGGTGAAGGACTATTAATGACTTTAACTGATGCAGATGTCTTGCTAGGAGAAGCTCTGAACGGTGGCTTGGGTTTGGTCTGGCACTGCAGAGGAGGTGGATGTGGTCTTAGGGACACTCTGCTGCCTAAATCAAGTGGAGTCTCATCAGAAACCTTTTGTCCTGCAGTCAGCCTAAAGGAAAAAAAGCAATAAGATCAAGGAACATTTTCTTACAAGAAGACAACAAAAAGATGTGCAGTAAAAACATTATTACATTATTAGTAGCATTGGCTTAGTCTGAGAAAGCTTGAAAGGAAAAAGAAACAGATTACATTTTTTTAAAGCAGCTTCTTTATGTATCAGCAGTGAGTGTTTCTGTGTGGACAAAAAAAAAGTATTTGGAGGTCCCCCTATGGACTAGTTGCAGTTCTCTTTATAAGCTCCATCTCTCCCATGTTAACAGATTTGACACAGAACAAACTATAAAATCTAAATACAAATCCAATACATTTTTCTTCTTCTCTTCCATCTGTAAATAATTATATTCCCATCTTTTAAAAATGTGTCTTTTTGGGAGTCAAAAGAGTAAAAGGTTCAAACCTGGAGGTGTTTTTCAAACCCTTCAAAGGCAGAGGCGAGGATCTTGAAGGTGAAACAGTCAGAGAAGTAGGGAAGAGCTCCAAGTCCATTTGTACAGCTCCTCTTAGCTCTCTCAGCTCTACGCACACACAAATGATACGGCATTGAGATTTGAAAAAAGTCTCAGACGTGTCCTTGAAACTTGCTGTTGGATAATTGAGCACAAAAAGCCATCAAAAGACAACAATCACCAAGTGCACAAGAAAGCACTCGCTTAATGTTGGTTTTGCTCAAACGACTCTCTATTGATGGACTCGAATTAGTTTCTCCAACATTTGGCCCAGAGTGGATAGATTTGGCTGAAGTGCTTAATTTGTCCTTTTTTTTATTCATAAAAATGTTTTTCCAGCTAATGTAGGTGGGCGATATTTTCATCATCACCATTTCAGCTGGAAATGTATCACAGAAATAAAGCTGAAATGGATTGTTTTCTTTCTGGACTGCAGACGGAGTTTCTGCGGTGCCTCTGACAGTAATGTGGCTGAAATCCAAAACAACGCTGAAGGCTGTGCATATACACATATACACACTCCAAAAATAGGCTTTGTGGTCTTAGTTGGGTTTGAACCCATTACCATGGTGCTGACTTTCTGGTATTTTAGGGAAAAGCTGGTACTGTGTGTTACTGTTATTATTCTCATACATGAAACTCTGAAACCCAAATCCTCCTCTCCCCTGAGCTGATGCAGACACACAAACAGGAGAACAAGGATCATCATTCCTGCCACAGAATCTAACAGCATCTGGCTTTTTATGGCTGCCACCTTTCATTATCTGAGGTGATGGTTCTGATGTATAGTGGGAAGATGTTGGCCAAACTTGTTCTAGTATGTCTACCAGTAAATAACTTCAACATCCTGAAGGAAAATCTACCACAAGTAGGTTTCTACAGCTGCTCCCATGATTACAACAATATGATGGATTATCTATTTAAGTCAGTATGGACAGATACAGGTCAGGGGTCATGCTCTGAGCTCTTGGGAAACATAATCATCTACATTTTCACTTATTCGCCATCACATCAACTCTCCCCAATTCAGACCACTAAAACACTGACAGAGCCCATAAAATGATTTTTATCACCCACTTCTTTTAGCTCTTGCACTAATGTCAAAGCAAGGCCTGCATTGATTGTAATAAGTAAAGAATATCTGTTAATGAGGCAAGCACATTTGACTTTTTGAGTGTCTTGAAATAAGATATACTAACTATAAATAGTACGTCGCTTTTCAAGACTTTACTTCAGTAATAAGTAACCAGTAGTAGTCAAAGACAAAACTGGTAAAATATCCAGCAGTGAGAACTACAGACCAATTGCCCTGGCTAGTATACTCTCAAAAGTATTAGAACTAGTTCTCTTGGATCGCCTTCAGGAATACATTGCGACAACAGACCACCAATTCGGTTTTAAGAATAAACACTGTACAGATATGTGTATATATGCTCTGAAGGAAGTTGTTAACATGTACAGGAGGAAAAACTTGACTACATTTATGTTTTCTGGATGGGTCCAAAGCCTTTGATAGAATAAATCACGGTAAATTATTTATGAAATTACATAACAGAGGGGCCCCCCTTAGTTGATAAGAATATTGCATTCCTGGTATTTGCATCAATCTATATGCGCCCGATGGGGCAGGAGTATATCAGTACCTTTTCAGTGACCAGTTGGGTCCGACAAGTTGGAATTCTATGTATATGGACGATCTCTCTGAACAGCTTAAAGCTTGTAAGACTGGTTGTATGGTGGGAGATAGAATTGTTAACCATTTGATGTATGCTGATGACTTAGTAATCTTGTCACCTTATAGTGCTGGCCTACAGCAACTTCTAAAAATCTGCCTGAGTTATGGAGTGCAGTGTGACATAAAGTATAATAGTAAGAAGACCGTTGTCATGATATAAAAGCAAAGGACGATCGAAAGCAGAATTTTCCTTCTTTCTTTATCTCTGATCAAGCCCTGAGTGTGGTAGATAAAGTCAAATATCTGGGACATATTATCAGGAATGACTTGAGTGATGATGTGCAGCGTCAGTGCTGCAAACTGTATTCTCAAGCTAATATGCTGGCACGTAAATTTTCAATGTGCTCAGACAATGTTAAAACTGAGCTGTTCAGAGCTTACTGTACTCCCCTATATACTGCCCACTTGTGGTGCAATTATAGTAAAGCTAAAATGAAAAAGCTGCAGGTGGCATATAATGATGCATTCAGAATATTTCTGAAGCTACTAAGATGGACGAGTGCAAGTCAGATGTTTGTTTTTAATAATGTGACCACATTTCATGCTCTGCTGAGAAATGTTATGTTCAAATTGATGTGTCGATTAAATAACTCAGAAAATGTCATTATAATGTCAATGACCCAGCCCAGACTAAGCAACACAAGGTATACCTCGTGTTTCTGGAAACACTGGTGTAAATGTCTCTTTGTATTGTAATCACATGTAGTGATGATATCCCTTTGTTAATGTCCTGTATCTATATATCTGTGCTTTTTTTTAATAACGATATGGACCTATGGGTCTGAAATATAGTAAAGTAAGTACAAAGCAAAAACACAATAAAAGATGTCTCACTACTAGAAGAGTCTTGTTGGTAACCATGTTATTGAGTAAAATTCTACTGTGTTAGCCTTACAGTGACCAATAGATGACCTGTCATGAAAGAAAGTTCTTATACACCTGCAGAGAAATCACACTAAAGACCAAAGAAAAAACATGTTATTTGTCCACTTTCAGTCTTTATTATTTTACAAATGCAAGTAGGTCGAATGCAATGAGCCAAAATCTTGATTTGTTTCACTCCAAGAAAGTTATCACAAAATGTAGTCATGAAAAGTATTTTTCTATTGGTAAAATAGAGAACAATGAAATTTGATAGAAAAACATTGAGCTTAGATAAACAGCTAACTCAAAAAAGTCCCTTGAATAAAAAAAAGACAAAGGTTTTCCCATCCAAACCTTTTCTTGTTTAACAACTAAAACACCTGTAATGCATATGCTTTATTATGATTATTACACTTTTCAAACTCCTATAATGGAAGTATATAGGTTGAATATAAACTTTGTTATGATATTTTAAGAAACATTAAGAAAACTGAGTGTGAACAGACATCAATTATTTGACATCTCAGCATTTAAGTACTGAGGCGGATCAAACCTCTTTCACCTTCAAGTTTTTATTTATTCAGAATTATTTGATTTGACGTGTTCGATGATCCATCACCATTTTCTTCATGTCCTGGTCTGCTCTGATGTTGCCCATCTCAAGCTTGCATTCTGGTCCGGCTTTTGGGTCATGCTGGTGTCTGCAAAGAGTGTTTAGCCAAGTCATCTGAGGAAATGCCTTCTTTAATGGTTTCATAAGCAAATGTGTAGTTTTTGTAACTTTTAGCTAACTCACATTACATTCATGTCAACAGCTGTAAACAAACTCACTGTTTCAGGTGTTCCTCGATGGCCTGGCGTTCATACACCGTGCCGTAGACAGTTTTCACAGGATCAACAAACATCTTCTTGGTGAGTGGACAGATCAGATGTTCGGGTATGAACTGTGCCACCGGAACATCCATTTTCTTTAAATAAAATAAAGGAAATAGACATTACAAGATGACATGGTAACTTAAAACCTGAAAGAAAATTTTAATGTGTCAACACAAAAAAGACAAAGTCTATCACACAGTGACACTTTTATAGGAGACCGTTTACTTTTTCCATGTCATCCATTGAGATCCCTGCAGTTTCCTCTGTGTGCTTCTTGGCTTCTCGTTCATACTCCGCATGGCTCGTCATGAATTCCTCTGCCAAAATGCTTCCATAGAAATAAAAAATAATAATATTGAAGAGATACACACTATTTGATGTTATATTTTACAATATGGTTGTTCACGTTTTTTGTACAATTGAGGCTGCTGAGTGCAGCATATCTCATATCCTTTCGTAAAGGATGGTCCAGTGTACCCTGCTTCCGGGTCATTTCACTCAGTTAGGAACCTTCCTAAGCAAAAATGACAATTCTGACGCACCCTACCTCCAGAATTTGGGAGTGGAGAGGATGGTATGGCCTGCCTGCAGTCTTGACCTCAAACCCATTGAACACTTGTGGGATCAGCTTGGGAGTACTGTTCATGCCAGAGTGACCAATATGAGCCAGCCCGCAGTCTTAGATCCTCAGGTGGGGGCCTCCTGGTCGTTCCAAAGTCGAGACTTAAAACTAAAAGTGACCGGGCCTTTTCAGTCAAGGCCCCTCGACTTTGGAACGACCTCCCTGAGGAGGCAAGACTCGCAGATTCCCTTAATTCTTTTAAATCCCTTCTTAAAACATACTTTTACAGACTTGCTTTTATGTGATGTTGTCTTCTTAATGTCTTTTCTTAACTGGTTTCACTATTTTTATCTTCTTTTACTTCTTTTACTTCTTACTGTTCTTTTATTGATGCTCTTATCTCGTACTTTTGCTCATATCTTAACTCCTCTTGTGTTTTAACTTGGTAATTTCTTATCTTACTTACTTTGTCTATTTATCTTTCATATTTATATTTACTTTTTATTTTTATTATTATTATAGTTTTGGGTTTTTTGATCCTTTAGCCACTTGTTTTTATTTCTTTTACTGCTCTTACCTTCTTATTGTTGTTATCTTTTTATTTGGTTTTAGCTCTTTTAGTTTCTAACATCTTTTTAAATCTTTGGTCCTCTTGGTCTCAGCTCGTGTTGTTGGGTTCTTGTGTTGCCTGGGTTCTTATAATGGTTCTTGTGATGGTCGGGTTATATATGTCTGTTGGGTATCGTGCACTTTGGGTTCTTTTCTGTTGAATTGTATTCAATTATTTTTAGTATTTTGCATTTGTTATGTTCTTGCTGTTGTTAATGTTCTTCTGTGTTTGGTTTAGTTTGTTCTTGTTTTTGCTGTTTGTCAAAGCACTTTGTAAACCTGTGTTTTTAAAAGGTGCTATATAAATAAAGTTATTATTATTATTATTATTATTATTATTATTATTATTATTATTAATAATAATAAAACCACATTGGCTGACTTGTGACAAATGCTGGTTGAAGAATGGGATGCCATCCCACAGCGGTGTGTGACCAGGCTGGTGACCAGCATGAGGAGGAAGTGCCAAGCTGTTATGGCAGGCTATGTATGGTTCTTTCACACTGAGGCTCCTGTTTGTTCAATGAATAAATTGGTAAATTGCCATCATCCAATTCACTAAACGACCCTAGAAATGTAACTTACGATTTCTAGAGGAGGTAAAACTGCTAATTAAAAGAACAGAAGTAAATCCAAATAGATAAATAACATCCTCATCACTAAAAATATTTCTGGGTTAATAATCAGCTTTGTTTTCCACTTACCATACTTCAAAGTGCGACTTGATTAAGCATGTGTGTAATCTCACCTGTCCAGAGGATCCTCAGGTTCAGGGACGATGAGCAGTCCATACACAGCTTCCAGGATTTCTCTCATGGTGATGTGGGCGTTGTAGTTGCGGTCAAATATGTTGTGGCAGATGCGTCCCACACTGTTGACGTTGCAGTGGTAGACCTGTTCTCACATTTAAAGAAAACAACTCAAGTGCAAACAGAGAATATTACCTCAGAAGTAATGACAATTTTTTTAAAAATTAAATGTTTGTGTGATTCTCTAAATGCTTATTAGGCCCAATTTTTTAAAACAAATAAATAATAATATCCTAAAAAAGGAATCCTTCCTTTGAGTCCAAGTGTGGGTTTTTTACTTTATGTGGTGGCTATTTGTCCGAAAAAATCAAAATAAACTTATATCAAACATAATTAAATGATGTGGTCTACACAGGCAAAAAAGGGCCATTGTCTTAGCAATAAATCTGCATTTCTGATGGTTTATTTGGTCAAAAGCAAGCAAGCAAACAAAAGAACAAAGAAAATCGTGGATCCTGCTGCCTCTCTTGTGCTGGTAAAAAAAAACATAGACCCACCCAGGTGCATGCTGGTCCTCTACCTGCCTCTTACCTATATAACCTCAGGTGCCCACAGTGTTACCCAAATACCTAACAAAAATACTAAGGCAAAACTAAATTTACTTACTAACAAAAAAAAAATATTACCCCAAAATCTATTCTAACTAAAGAAAACGTGAAAAATAACAAAATAAACAACACCACCCAAATATTAATAACTAAATACCAAACTAATTCTAACAACAAATAAATAGCTTCTACAATAATAAAAATAATAATAAAGGTACAGAGAGAGGATTTTCCAAGTCAAATAAGAGGGGGTACTCTAAGAGTTGTAAATTCATTTGAAAAAATCAGGGAAATTGTAGGAGTAATTTTAAGTCTATAAAATGTAAATGGTAAATGGACTTCAGCTTATATAGCGCTTTTCTAGTCTCCCGACTACTTAAAGCACTTTTATATTGCATGTCACACCCACCCATTCACACACTATGTAGTATCATCCAACAGAAGTAACTTATCCCATTCATCCACCACCACCAAAGCAGTGGGAGCAAAGTTGTCTTGAGAGTTAAGTGTCTTGCAGACATGTTGCCCAGCTGGGGATCGAGCCCTCGACCTTCCGGATGAGAGGCAACAACTCTACCAACTTAGCCACAGCTGCCCTGTACCACTTATATCTCAGCTAATACTTTAAGTTTTGACCCTCCTTTGGCTCTGAAAAGACAAGCACCAAACAACAATTGTAGTTCTATCAAAAATATTAGTCGTAGTTTGAAAGGATACTTTGGTGACAAAGCGGACGAGTGGAGGCTTCACTGGGTAGTCAGGACCAAACTGGCAGTACAGCTCAAACACTCCTTTCTCATATGGTGTGTCCGGAGGACCTTGCATGAGAATCTTCCAGAAAGCTGAAGATTATAAACAAAGAGTCAGCCTTGTTGATTTTAGAAGCCCTTAGTCCAGTGGTTCCAAAAGTTTTATGCCGGCCGATGAAAATATTTTCAAGCCCCCTCACCCCTCACCATACACATTAACATATATCAACATACACTAAACACAGCGTCAGTGACAATCTTTGCGAACAAATTCCTACGTTTTTTAGAATGTATCTCAAACATTGGCTGGAAGAAGTACAGAAAAGCAACTTCAGTGTCTGACAACAAGCTGAGAAAAATAACTAATCACTTTAAAGAGGAAGCAATTAAAAGAGATGCTGTTCCATGCTTTTCTGGCAGAGCAAAACATTGAACAACTAGGGGTTTTGTGCCCCACTTTGGGAAACACCGACTTAGCAAACGCCAAAATATATCTGATCATAGAACAGCAAAACTGTAAAGATTTCATGAATAAGAAACAGCGTAACTGAAAGCAAGACGTACTGCACAGTAAATACTTATTATAAACATGTACATTCAAAATGTGCTGTCTATACCCAACTTAGAAATATCTAATATTTGAGTGAGATTACACCTGTTTTTAGAGATTTAAGTTTTAAAATGTTAAAAGGAGCAGTTTTCTGTTATTTCTGTTGGTGTTATGCCCCCCCCCCCAAAAAAAATAAAAAAAAATAAAAAATAAAAATCTATCAGCAGACTATTGTTGGCTATTGTAGAGTATGACAGAAGTGGAAAAACTTTACCAGTCGTTTGGCCCACAAAATAAAAGTGAACAATTCAAAAAAGCATGTCACTCACTGAAGTCTGACTCTGAGGGGAAAACTTTGAAGAAGGGATGTGGATCACAGTGCAGACTCTTCAGCTCCTCCAGTATACGTTTGTCTTTCTCCAGAACCCAACCCTGCTTTGTCTCCTTAATCCTCTTCTTCAGAGCACTAATAAGAGAGATTATGAATAATTCAGATGTAGTGCAAACATTGTAAAGGCAGAATATGTGATTACCACCTGACTCTTTACCTGGGACTCAGCGGTTTGTTACAATCAAAAATAAATAAGGGTTTAATCATTTGTAAATTACATTCATGTTACTTGCTTACATAATGGGTTTGAAATGATTGAAAAATATTTGGTTAGAGTTACTTTAATTTTCTAGCTACATTGAATTTAACAATGAGTGTTGGTTGTGCCACGGAATTGACCTACACCAAAATGGCATTAAAACCAAATTATTTCTGTATTAAAATTGTTTCGACTTTGTATCAGAGTGTCTGAAATTTTGTCGGCCTTTGTAAAAGATTAAGATTAATTTAAGAGATTAACTTTTATTGATCCCCGCAAGGGGAAATTTCAGTTTTTACACTCTGAAGTCATGCAACACACACATAGGCTGAAGTATATACACACATGCACACAAACAGGATCCTATGGACATGCACTAAGGGAGAGATGTCAGAGTGACGGAGCGGCCCACAGTGGGCGCTCTTGAGCTGGTGGTGGGGAGGGGGTTTGGTGCCTTGCTCGAGGGCACCTCGGCAGTGCTCAGGAGGTGATCTGGCAAAATGTGCTGTAACGACTTTGTAGTCGCCATTTTCATTTAGTTTATTCGTACCATATATCTTATCTGTTAAAATGGCTTCTGTTTGTTTATATACCCTTAGAGTTCAGAGTTTGCTATCCAACTCTAGTGGTGGTCATTTGAATTACTCACCTCTCAGTCACTGTCACTTTGCTGTTTATCTGACTTGGCAACAAAGTCTCTGGACTTTCATCATACCCATGAGTAAGGAAGATGCTTGACAAAGAACTCTACAAGAGGATACATTAATAAGCAAGTTAACTTGATGTGAAGTCTTTAAACCTGTATTGAACTGATGCCTTTCATTTTCATACCACTTTACACTGAATAGAGGACAATAATTAACAAATACAAACCTCAGTGATGGAGGACGGGTGGAGTTTCTTCTTCAATTTCCTCAGCTCCAAAGACAGAACCGTCTCAATCTCAAAGAGCTTCAGACCATCTTTGGTTGACTGTGGTTTGAAACAGCAGCCACCTGGAAGCCATGGGCATGTGTGGAAGAGAGATAAACAAGTGTTTGAGTAACTGCATAATCAAAGAAGTTGTGTCATGAGTCCTTGGCTCTGGTGGTTCAGGATGCTGAACGATTTCTATCATGGTTAGTGGGGTTGTCGGAGTAATGGAAGAAATGGGACAGAATTTGATTTCACACAACCACACCTTTAATTCTATCACAAATTCATCAAGAGCGTTGTTTCGCCTGCCAATTGAGATGTTAAAAATGCCAGGCAAATTTGTTTCAAAAGGTTGTGATGGCTGAAAAAACACAGATGCACACACTAAAACGTATTCTTCATAACCCCTGAAGATAACAGCTAATGTCAAAGGGTCCTCCTGATCTTCTCTCTGTTTTTACACTGACTATCTTAGCCTGTGCAATAGTATCTGCCTACACATGTCTGTATATGCAAACTCAACCCTATGCAATAGGGCTATGTGCAATCCCACCAGCACTTTAAAGTCACAGGCAGTTACAGTTACAGCACTTTTACTTATAAGACTCAGGCACAGCCACTTTTATGCTTGTATAAATGTGTCAACTAGTGTACAGTTTATGTTGTTGCTTGGTCATTACTTGTTGTTTGTTTTTTGCTTGTCATTGTGGTTATTGTCAACTTGTTACATGTTACTTACGGAAAACATGTTTTTCAATGTGAACCTTGAACTGGGGTGGCGCATAGGCAGGATGTTGTGCAGGGAGACTAGCTGGATGCTGCTGTGTATGTCCACCGGGAGGTGAATAAAGTTTCAACACTAAATTAACGTTGTATTTATTACAGTTAACAGTTATATGTAAATTTGTAAATGTGTGAACTACCAACCTGCCAAGGGACTACACATAAAAGTTAGCCTAAAGCTTTAATTTGGCATACTAACATGTTCATAAATGGACACAGTACCTATTTTTAAATAAATAAAATAAAATAGACTCAATGAATGAAGCTGACTTTCAGAGATGTCATACCTGTGGCATTGCTGATTCCATGCAGCATGTAGTTCGTCACTTTTCCAAGGAGGATCGAATCCACAACAATGTCAGATTTTAGCATTTCGACTGTAACAGGGACTGGCTTCTTGGAGGATCTATGGAAAGTATTCAGGCTACAATATCAGCTCCCTTAAAATCATTGTGAAGTCATTAAACTGTGAGCACTAAGGGAGTCAAAATGCATGTACTCACAAAGCATGCATTAACAAGACATGTAAGATGATTAGAAAAAATGACATTTACCCCACATCATTTCCATCTGTGAGACATATAATGCGGAGTCTACAATCTGGGAATCTCGCCTTGACCTTTTCCAGCTCAGATGCCCCATGGCTCAGGGCGTCATACAGCAGAGTACAGCCACTTGCCTCGATTTTACGAATGTGCTCCTACATAAAAGTTATTAGGGTTTACTATTGCATGACACCCTAATGCAAATTTCAATAAAATAAAAATGAATGAGTTAAGAAATAACTGAATTCACCTTGAACTTTTCCAGATTTTCAGTGAATGTGTTGAGAGTCTTGACCACAGAGTTGAATTCTACGAGGCCAATGATATGATGAAAATCATAAGCCATGGTCCTTGTTGCAAAGTTGTCAAAGAGCTCTTTTACAGCATGAATCTTCTGTATTTCAGCCCTCTCATAGCACTCCTCCCCCATAGAGGAGCTTGTGTCGATCAGCACCTAACAAAGTTCAAGTCAAAAGTATCATACTGTAAGTGTGCCCAGCCGACCATGGGTGAAAAACACAATAAATTACTATTCTGGCAAATTAAGAAAATGAACGCAGACAGCCATTAATGCAATCAGGAATGTACAGGAGGAGATAAAAAACGTTTAGATTAAATCAATCTAACTTTTGTTGTTGTTTGTGAAGTTACAAAGCCCTCTCTTCTATCAATTAGAACACCCCAAGAATTAAGAAGACATGGTGTACGCTTGCTATTGTCTGTATTAATGAAGAGGCAAAATGGGAGTTGATAAGGAACTGAATTTGAAGGTAATCTCCAATACTATTATAAACATGAGAGTGGTTAAGGCAGCAGGACATGATAGGTATTTATAAACTAAAGAAAAACTAAGGTCCCCATTGTTGAATATTTATGTGGAATCCTTTGAACAGTGCTTTCTGCCCTCATTGCTAGGAAGTTCCATTATTACACTTATTTTAAAACCTGACAAACTCTCAACCGAAGGTGTGACACACAGACCAATCTCACTCCTTCACTCTGATGCCAAGATTATTACAAAGGCTTTCGCCATTTTTTCACTCGATGCTGAGAAGTCATTCAACCTCGTAGCCTTCTCTATTGGAAATGCTTAAATGTATTGGTTATGAGATTACTTTTATGGAAGGTATTACATTTTGTTTGTTTATTCATCTGCTGAAGCTTCCACCAATAACTTGATTTTACAACCATTTGAGCTTTTTCACAGATTTCAGCAAGAGTTGCCACTTTCTCTGACACTTTTTGTACTTGCCACGAGGGCAAACACTCTAATGGTTGGCACTGGGATGGGGAAACCGGAGGAACGTATTGAATTATATGCAGATGACGCTATCTTGTTCCTTACTGATCTAAATCAATCTATACAATCTCTTTCAAAACTGGTACCTTCTCTGGCTTTAAAGTGAACCAAACTAAATCCTACTTCATTTTTTAAATAACAAGAGAGAAGAAAGCCAGTGAAGCTACAACCATTTCTTAATGCCATTTTTTTTAAATATCTGGGTGTCTAGATAACTCATTTTACTTTTAATTGTTAGTGTTCATATTTATGTATAATTATTGTAAGAAGTCTTTTTTTTATTCTTTGTGTTTTTATATACTGCCACATGTTCTATATGAGGGTTGTTGTTTTTTATGTTATATACATAAATATATTGTACATATTCTGTTGATTGCATTATAAAAAGAGGTGTGTCCAGCTGATCATTTGGCAGAAATTCCTTTGAATATCAGTCGTCTTTATATTTCTGAAAGACAATCGGATGTTCAATGGTCTTTTTATGTAAATGGTAAATGGACTTGGACTCACATTCACACATTGAGAGTCTGCTACTTAAAGTGCCGAACTGCACATCACTACTATTTCATTCACATGATAAGACATGAGACAGTCAAAGTGTTACCAGTATAGCCTCTGTTGGAGTCCTGGTTGTGACAAATGTTCCGTCATCTCTGTGATCACCAGTCCTGTGTTTAACGTTGAATACACATCAATCAGCAATCAGCATATTGCATCAGAGTGCTCCCTTGATTCTGGGAAACATCAGGTGGATATGAGACACTGAGATACTTTACCTGGCTGCCAACTGATTCACATCTTCTTTTCTGACTTTGCCATTAAAACAATCACGCACTTGTATCATATCAGGGGATAATTTGTCTTTCTCCAGACAAACCCCAAGGTTGTCTATCAAAGAAAAAGAAAATTTTAAATGACATATTAAAACATCATGGCACTATATATCAAAGGTAGTGAATTAAAGTAATAGGTATTGTCTTTCAGATTGGTTAAGATTCAGATTCATTGACATAAACACTTCATCATTTTCTTTGTTGATCCTCAATAATAATCTACTTCATGAAGAAACTTCAAAAATGTAAAAACTACCAACTGTGATTACATTAATATAATCTGTACTGAAGTAAAAAAGTATTTCCCTCTTAATGGGCTAATAAAGAAGTATTTAGTGCCTCAAATTATTCAAATGTACTTTACGAAAGTGCAAATACATTCGAAAAATACTTAAACACGGTTTGAAATACCCCATCCTGATAGAGATTTTATGGAGTACCTTTCGTCAGCAGAACAAGGCGATTCTCACACTGTCCCAGCTCCTTCAACTGTAGAGGTGGGGTCACATTGAGCCACTGATTGGAGGGAGTGTTTAATTCTTCCACCATGCATCCAAAAGTCTTCTCCATATTTATCTGAAAGCTGTCATTTAATTGTACAAAGATAGATCTGAATAAAGGCTCAAGTCTAAATCCAAAGTTTAAAAACAAATGTCTGCAAGATTTCATATTAAAAACTTTTGCTATTTTTCAGAGGCTTGATCCTTTCAGGGTCAAGGATGTGCAATCTTTGTGAGGAATTTATGGAGGTCAGTAAGATTCAAACCTCCAGTGTGGCAGTAAAAGAAAGGCCACAGGATCCCAAAATAAATAATTAACGTCTCTTCGGCCGATCAAACGGTTTCTTGTGTCGCTATCTGAGATGTAAACTTAACTGTGCAAACTATGCGGATAAGTTAACTGTTGATCACGCCGTGTCGGTTTGGAAAAATATCAGAACAGTTGCATATAACCGGGATGGAGTTGTTTTTGCAGACTTTAAGTTTCGTTTTCACCGCTGCAGAGCAAAAGAGGAGAGGTGGGAGAGGTGTGTCGGAGCATAAACTGCAGCATGATAAAATAAACACATAAGCCCGGTTCTATGATCTCTCTGCTTTGGCAGATCGTCAGCACGCCAAAATCCTTCACGATCTAACATCGCTATATCGCCCACCACTAACACCTAATACCCTTCTGTTTCTTGTACGACAATTTCTTTCTTTTATAACTCATGTTGTCAGGAGGTGCGACCAGGTAAAACAGTAATTCAAAGCAGTAAAAAAAGGTGAACAAACGGTTTCTCATTATGATGTGACTATCTATTTTACCTAATTAGTTTATTTGTACATTTGTAGCATTATTTATCTGACTTAAAATCGGATGCTAAAGCCTCTAAAAACATTGCCAATAGAATGCAATAATCCTCAATTATTGTAAATACAAAAAACACGTACAAGTACGGTTACCTCTTGTGCATAACGTTGTAATACAGCACATGCATAGCTTTATCTTACTATGAAGAGTGCTCATTTTACAAACAGGCGGACTCGAGAAAAAAGAAAAGAAAAGAAGGGATGCGCAGCGAGTCCACGTCTGCACATCGGAGAACAACACAGAGAGCATGACAGTTACTTCACTGACTTTGTGTCTTGTTTTGAGTCATTTTAATCAGATACAGCCATAAATAAATAAAATTAAAAATAATGCGCGGCCGGGTCCGCATCCACACATCGGAGAACCAGAGAACATGACAGCTACATTGTGGCTTTTTTGAGTCATGTTAGTCAGATACAGACAGAACACTCCCGGATCTCTTCATAATGAAGGCTGTCAACGTTGTGTACCTGCGTGCCTGTGCTCGTGCATGAACTGTACCGTGCCGAAGCACACCTCTCCGAAGCGTGCCAGGTGGAGCGATCACACTGGTCAAATGAAATGGACTTTAGGGGTGAAGTGTGCCTATAGGCACGGTATGGATTGCCAGTGTGATCGCGCCCTGAGTGCTTGTTGCATTGGCCTGGCCTCTGCTGCTGGTATGCTGTGTGCGCTCCTCCGCATTGCACTTATCATGCCCCCCCCCAAAAAAAAAATCCTAGCTTCCTCGAAATTTTTTTAATTTAAGTTCTAAAAGTAAAGTCATTTCAAGTCATCTGTCTCAAGTCTAAGTCAAGTCTTTTATCACTGTCAGTCAAGCAAGTCTCAAGTCCTCAAATTTGCGACTCGAGTCTGACTCAAGTCAAGTCATGTGACTTGAGTCCCCCTCCTCTGGTTATAGCACATGCGAGTTGCCAGTGTTGATTGCTGATATCCCTTTCATGTATAAAAAACATATCAATCTGCTGATAAATATGGAGTCTCTTGGTATAAGATGTAGCATATATTAATGTATACTAAGTATGCCACAGTATCTGATTAGGATCTGGAAAAACACTTTGAAATCTTAAAAATATTCTAATTTAAAAGAGAAAAGTAAAAAATCTGATGGTACAAACTTCTGGCCAATCTTCTCGTTCTCGTTGATCCAAAGAGGGTATGTTTTGATGAATGGTGGCAAACTCAGCAAAATTCTCTCAATGTCATTGGCTCTCTGTAAAGATGTTTCTCGCAAAATCTCTTCAGTGCAATTTGGAATTTTCTCCCCATCTGAGAGGAGAGAAGAATCAGAACAAACAGAAAATAAATAAAGTGAAGATGACTGTATGGTTAAACTACTGTTAAGTGGTTATCAGAACAACAGGATGACACCTTAGGCTGGTGATAAACAGTACTTGTTTTTTGACCTTGCGTTTGGGTACAACATCAACTGCATAATGAGCGCGATTGTTCACATATTCACTATGTACTAAACACTTTAGTAGAGGATTCCTCTAGAGGGCACACCAGAGAGCTCAGGCCATATGCAACTACTTGATATGTGTGATGTAAGCGACAGACATGACAACATTCGAGGAGGTTATTAATATGTTAACATAAGATCCGGAATAACATAATAGTAACATATCAATAATCAAAAGTAACATCAGACCAGCAGTGACTAATATAATGATCGGTGGTCAGAACACAGCGTCAGCACTTTTCCCACTAAACTGGGAATGTATTTTGAGCATGGGTGACAGAAAAAAAAAAAAATAGTTTAGCCAAGATTGACGCGTGAGTTGGCGGATCAATCTCCTTTTGTCGTTTTTGGGCTTTCCACAAAAGTCAGAAATGTATTTTTGCACCATTTGGACTGATGTAATTCTTGGGCTCCATGCCAGGGGTTGCTGCAACACCCTCAGCACCCCTACTTCCTGCGGGCCTGACTCCATGTCTCCAAAATGTTTTTACCGTCCATTAACGTTATATAATTCACTTTTTTCCATTTAATTGTGCAGGTTTTCACATTAATTTCTTAAATGCCACTCAATTGTTTCTAGTTTAACCGACATGTTGAGTGGCAATTAAAATGTCATACAGATGTGGATCATTCTGCACGTAGTCTATCAGCTTGTCTGCAAAACTTTCTGCCATTGTTGTCCCCTTACATCCCCTCTGACTCTACACTGCCCCTTCGTTCATGTGCATACTGCATCTTGGGATTGCAAAGCTTTAATTTTTTAGGAGTTAACAGATGCTGAGGATACAAGGCAGCTATTGTGCGCATTTGTTCGCTTAGTTGAAAACAAGTATATCTCTGGCCAAACTTGGTGTTTGACTTTACTGTAATGATGTTTCATATTTCACACAAATAATAATAATAATACCTTTATTTGTATAGCGCTTTTCAAAACAAGTTACTAAGCACTTTACATAGAATTAAAAGCCAATAGGCAGCAGTTTGTAAGATATAACATCGAGATAAAACAACAATAAAACCATAAAATAAATAAAAAGCAAGTCTAAAATAATGAGTTTTTTTAAAAGTGACTTAAAAGAAGACAGTGTGTTTGCTTCCCTGATCTTCTCCGGCAGGTCACTCCACAGTCTAGGGGCCCAGCCAGAGAAGGCTCGGTCACCTTTAGTTTTGAGGTTGGTACGAGGTATGGTAAGCAATGACCTTCCGGAGGATCTCAGGTTGCATGGGGGCTCGTAGGTGGTCATCTATGCCTGTATGTCATCTATAAAGCTCACTGCAGCCCTGTCTTATGTTCTTAACAGTATTGAAAATGTAGCAGCTCATTAAACAACAACAGTTTTGAGCCAGCACCTCCTTCATTTCCATTGTTGATTCACAATAATATAAAATGCACCATCTCTCACTTCACACAGTGGTGCACAGACAACTATCTCCAACTAAACGTCACAAATACAAAAGAAATGGCCATCACTAACCCTGGTTCCTCACATACAGTCCGGAACCCCACATACATTAACAATGAAACTGTGGAAATGGTCAATTCCTTCAAATACAGCAAAGACTTTCGGCCACACGAAAACTCAGAGCCCTGTCTGTCTCACCTCACCTCCTATCACTTCTGTATAAAAGCATCATCCAACGCATCCTCCTCAACTGCTCACCCTTTTTCTTCAACATGCTCGCTGTTACAAACAAAAATAAACTCACCAGTATCACAAATATTGCTTCAAAAATCGTAGGCCTACCTATCCAAAACCTCTCACAGCTAAACTACAGAGCCCTGACTCACAGAGCACTCACCATAGCCCAGGACCCCTCTCACCCACTCAATCCACTCTTTTCTTTTTTGCCATCGGGTCGGAGATACAGAACCCTGACCTGGAAGAGGGCACACTTCAAAAAGAGCTTTGTCCCCTCAGCGATTGAAGCTCTAAACAAGCTTCCACGCTGACTGGTCCCTTCATGTTACCGGTATGTGTTTTCCACCTGTGCTATATGTTTCGACTTAATGTTATATGTTTTCTTCATGTGTACCAACCATGCAAAGCTGTGGAAACAAATTTCCCTCCTGGGGGACAATAAAGTAAAGTATTGTATTGTACTGTATTGTATTGGGGCTGCTATCTGCGTTTTCTCCCTTTACCTGTGCTGTGAATCCTCTCATAATTTCATATTTGTGTCTGCGCTTAAAAAAGGTTGATGAACTGTCACACTTTTCATTTTACCTTTGATTTTCTTGAGAACATTTTCCCGTTCAAGGGCATCAGGTACTCCAGGCACTCGGACTGGTTCACAGAAACGGCTGCCATCTTCAGACTTAAGAGTGATGGGGGCAAAGTTCTCATGGTCTGATGTCAGTTTCTGTCAAAATAAGGCCAACAGACAAAGTCATAAGTTGACTAGAGGAAAGCCATAGATTTTTTCTGTTAAATGGAAAATCTCTAAAATTACAATTCTTACCCATATGAAACATTTCTATCATCATACCTGAGCTTCTGATCTGAGATGTGCCCAGCAGTACAGAGAATTCTCAAAGACATCCAGGTCCTCAATGATTTTCTCCCCTCGTTGTGTTCCGAGTTGAGGCAAAAGCTCCCTGAAGAGCACGTACAAGCCTTCAACAACTGCAATCTACAACAAAAATAAGAACATCTGGAGAAACAGCTACTGGTGAAGCACACACAGAAAGAATAAGAATAAAAATAACAATTCTAACTCCTTATTGTTTACCTTCTGATTCCTGGTAATTATTTCGTTTCTGCAAAGTAACTGATGCAAACTTTGGGCGAGAGGGTTACATCCAGTCAGTTTACGTACGCAGGAAATCAGCTCCTTCAGATCTTCTGTTCCAAAATGACCTTTCTAGAAGACAAAAAAAATGCATTTCACATCATCTTAGTCCAGAGGGCAGAGTATAGCGATTTAATAAATAAAGCAAATATTTTGCTAGATTTGCCATCTTTTCAGACCAGTGCGATGAATTCTTGAGCAGACAAATATATGAGACTATAGCCATGCAAGCAGGTCTTTGATCTGAATGAAAGATGTTACTTTAATTCTTTATTCAATACCACATGTAAACCATACTATTTCTATTTATATATATATATTGGGGCTTTTTAAACCAGAGAGATAGGACGGTGGATAGAGTCCGAAATCAGGGAGAGAGAGAGTGGGGAATGACATGCGGGAAAGGAACCAGAGGCCAAGTTTGAATCTGGGCCACCAGCTTTGAGGACAACAGCCTCTGTACATGGGGCACAGACAAACCACTAAGAAATTGGCATACCCTTCTCTGTTCTTTTAATGCTTGATATTAGTGAAAAAGTACAAAAGCTTTAAAAAAAAACCCTACAGATTCACAGGTCGGTATACTGACCTCTGACCTCTGACTGACATGGTGTTAAAATTATGTTTATGTCTTATAACGAGACAGAGAGCAGAGAAGGTGACACTGTCTATATTGCAAAAATACTTTTTGCCAACGTTTTGGTGTTGTGTGCAGGACTTTGCAATTCGTATATTCAAATGCCAGTGACACTCAGGATCAGGCTGGTTGACCACCAAGAATAGATTGGTGACAACTGGTGAGACAGTGGACAGCATGGAAAGAAGGCAATTGGGGCAGGAAGGGGTAGTAGCCCAACCTGCATCTTCCAAGAGGAAGAACCCAAGCAAGCTACAGATTGACCCACAGATAAATACCCCCAGGTGAGCCAGAGAGTGGGGGAGGATGAGCACCCCATCAGGACGGACCAAACAATGACGACCTTGGTTAATGGATTACTAACGTAGAGTAAATGGATCTGTCAAGGAAAGACGCCAGCTGGTCCTGGAGGAGGTGGGGGCAGGTGTGGAGGAAGAGCAGACCAACTGAATAGCGGGCATGCGGCAGCAAGGAGCATGGAAAAGTTGGGAGGGAGCGCTGGAGAGGAAGGTAACCTGGAAGGTAATCATGTTCATGTTCAAAGCGGTTTATGACGTGTTGCCTAGCCCCAATGAATAGGGGCAAGAGTGAGTGTCCTGCATGTCCTCTTTGCCCTGACAAGGGTTCACAGGAGCACATCCTGAGCAGCTGTCCAAGAGCTCTTTGAGATGGTCGCTACTGCTGGAGGCATGACCAGGTGCTCAAAGCAGTAGCAGAAGCCATTTCCAGGGCAGTTGCTAACAACAAGTATATCCAAACAAAGAGATACATCAACTTTGTCAGAGCTGGAGAGCAACAACAGCCAAAGACAACACCATCAGCCGGCCTGCTCACATGAGCATCGGACTGGGAGCTCCGAGTTGACTTGGGCAGGCATCTCAAGTTCCCAGACCATGTTACCTCAACTTCATTGAGGCCAGACATGGTGCTTGTATTCCGTCTCTTCCAAGCAGGTGCTCCTAATAGAGCTGACGGTTCCCTGGGAAGACCGCATGGAGGAGGCGAATGAGCGCAAGCAGCTCAAATACCACGAGCTGGTAGAGCAGTGCCAGACAAGGGGCTGGAAAGCTCGCCAGTTGAGGTGGGAGGCTTTTCAGGCCACATGTTGAGCAAGGTCTTTACACTGCTTGGCATAACAGGAGCTGCCAAAAGGAGCGCCATCAAGACCACTATTGAGGCTTCAGAGAAAGCCTCTAGGTGGCTTTGGATGAAGAGGTCAGACCAGTGGGCCAATGCTGCTGGGACACAAGCCAGGGCCTAATCAACCCTGGCTGGGTCGCTTGAGGGAGGGTGAGACCCAAAACACCCGATGAACTAAGCATACATATTGATGATGTGTCCCAGCACATCTTAGATGTTTCTTCAAAGTTTAAAATTCTGGAATCGTGACTACCCTATTACAATACTGTATATCATGTGTATAAAAATAAAAAGTTGATTATCCCGAGTTATTACAAAAGAATCAATGTAGTATTCAACTAAATCCAACAATGCATCCAACAAAAAGGCTAGCTGATAGTGGCTGTAGTGTCTGTGCCCTATTGTATGAAAAAACATATGAAGAAGTAAGGGGTCATCAAATTGTGCACAGTAGCACTGTTTATGTATTAAAAAGTAACTTACCAGAACATAAAGTGAAGACAGCAACACACTGATTCCTTTCTGTGTTTGTTGTACTGAAGGCACAACGTCATTAATGAAGAATGTCTCATCCTGTGGAGTGTCATCCGAAAAGGAGGACAAAGAGAAGTAAACTGTGGACTTCTCTGAGATTTCGAAACTCTGCAGGGTGTCACCACCAGCATGTGCACCTCTGTAAACACAAGAGAAGAAGGAAAAGTACATTTAGATAAATAAAATCACAGTTTTAGCAATAATATCAATACTTGAAGTAATAAGTCTAAATTACTTGTAACAAAGGACGTGTGCTGGGATTCCACTTTCATTTGCCAACTTGAGTCGCAGGCTGGTGATGGTGTCACTTTCTAAGTTCACAGACACCTCAAAATCTCCCTGCATGAAAATAGAAACACAACAACAAAACAACAACAAAAAGATTTGGTTTAATCCCAGTATGAAAAATGATCAGAAGATAAGACATCAATAAGGGAAATTACTTAAGTAATTTGTGATCCCCTAAATATTTTAGGAGATAATGTCAATAGATTGAGTAATACATTAAAGATATCCATCAATCATGGTTTAATATAATCTGAGTTAAATCTCACCTTGAGCATTATGTGGCAGCGCACCACATCATCTCCATTGGTTTTAGCAATCTCTCGCTTTGGCTGCCGTGGAGCCTGTCTCAGGTTTTCTTTTGGTGTAAAGATGGCGTAAATAATAGATCCATTTTGAATATGTCTCTCCTTTAAAGACCCTGCATGAAGACATAAACATTTATGCTAATATACTGAACTTGTTTCTATTTGTAAATCCAACAGATACAGCCCATTGTATCAACTAATCTTTTCAATCCAACATGACAAAAACACAATATATATTTAATAAAAAACAAAAAAAACATTTAAAAAATAAATAGCCTACTATTTACAGGGTTTTTTATTTCAAAGAAAGGTTTTTAATGGTAAATATTACAGGTGTGTTCAAAAGTATTATTACTTGCTATGTGCATTATGAGATAGGAGGCTGACTTTAAATTCAAAAATATATTTTATGTCAACTAGAAGAACCGATCTTCAGCTTATACATATATCTTTTGGATAGTATTCACCTTTTCCCGAAGGCAGAAGATGAAAGATGATGTGATTTATTGAATGACTAAGAACCTCTAAAGCAGGGATGGGCAACTTTGGTAAAAGCAAGGGCCACATTCATTTAATTCTCACTGCCAGGGGGCCAAATTGTGGTACATAACAACGATTACAGTCAATTATGGCTCAAATGTAACTCAACATATACCAGTGATCAAATATTTTTTTCTGGTTTTCATGATTTCACGGCGGAGTTAGTCATGTTTTCTTCATGTTTCCAATTAATTGATATGTAAAAATTGACCTGAGGGCCACATTGAGGGTTGATGGGGTCCGCATGTGGCCCCCGGGCCGCCAGTTGCCCACCCCTGCTCTAAAATCCAGTGATCACTTAAAGGGATACTTTACGGATTGAAACATGAATCTGTATTGACATTGGGTCATATATGTAGTAGAAATGTGAAATAAATTTTGAAGTTGGTGCCTTCCACATCAGTTTAAAGAGCTCATATTATGCCCTTGTTGTGGTTCGTATATTTAATCTATGTACCTACTTTTGTACGTTCACAATAGATAAAGTCAGAAAAAAGTGTCTGTTCATGTACTGCTGTCCGTCAGCTACGCTCTGCTGAGCCCACACTGTTAGACCCCACGTGGGCCAAGTCTGCTCTGATTGGTCTGCCGATCTGCTCTGTCGTTATTGGTCAGTTGCTCAGCACGCGTCTCAGAAATTTCAACATGAAATGCTGGGCTTGCCACAATGAGCCAATAGGCTTAGATCAGTGATCTCACACTGACAATGACGCCGCACTGACACATTTTTATCGAGGGGGACTAGAACAGAGCGTTACATGCGGCTAACAGGAGGACGTAGGAGAAGCCGCGTTTCTGCAGACTTTGAATTTTTGCACATAGATGTGCCTAAACATGCACAAGATACATGGAAAACACACTAAAGGGCATATAAAACCAGAAAAAGCATAATATGGGACCTTTAAAGTTGAAACATAATTTTTTCGCCGTTGTCGGTTCTTATCAGCTTTCTCCATAGAGCCTGTCAGCATAGCTACCAAGCAATATGGCGGACGTTAAGTTTTAGATTCTGGGAGTGAGGTCCCACCCATTGATCTGTGATAGGTCTGTAGCTTCAGTGGTCGAAAATATGAGGAACTAGCGTTGTAGTTTCACCCCTGCTAACCACAACAGCCACTGATGGCGCAAAATGACGATTTTTGCGTCATCATCGGTGGTGTCTTTTGCAGACAAGAAATACAAAGATTTCCCATCTCAGGGGAAAATGAGGGCAGGATGCATGACTATTCAAAAATACTACCAGGTTTCTAATGATACAAAGCTTAATGCAAATGCGTGAAGTATCCCTTTAAATTCTAGCTCACTGTTTGGTAAAAACTGACTTTGGATGGAAAGATGTAGCTTTAAACATCTAAAAGATTCACTATGTCCAGCAGGTATTTCTTACAGTACATACTGTATGTATATATAATTTTTGTACATGTGTGTAAAGTCAAATAAAAATAAAATAAAACTTGTTTAATTCTTGACTGTTTAAAGTGTTCAGGTCTGCTCACAAGTGTTGAAGAAGGGATCGTCTGTCAGGGGCATCCCGTCGATTGTGTAGAGACAGACTCCTTTTGCATTGCCGACCTTTTCAAGATGGCTGATCCTTAACATCAGGTCCTCCACAGTGTTTTGCAATGGATCCATATCTGTAATATCAAAGATGACCTTTGTTACAATGTTCTCTGGTTGTCTGCAAAGTCTGCACTATGACCACTGTAACCACGTCCTTTTTCAAACAACACAACACATTATGTGATTAACAACTCAGTGGCGTGTCAAAGTTTATCCAGTGGTCATAAATAGTTTATAAAAATGATGTTTTACTCCAACCTTTAATTTCTTTTAGTTGAGGACATTTGGGATATGTGTACTTCAGACAGAATGGCTCCAATGATTTCTGCACAGGGGTCACAGTTTGAACTTGCCGCTCTGGAGCTCTGAGTCTTCGAATGTTGTTTTTCATTGCTGAAAAACGGTTCTTCTCTACTTGACTTAAACCTTAAAGAATGAATACAAAAAATTGTCTTTCAGTAACTATGCAGGTTCTTGTTCATTGTTATTATGCCATAATGCAGAAAGAAAATCCACAGTTATCACGTCATGTTTGTCTTTAGGTTGAGGTTCACCATACCCATGCTGGTTAGATCTTCATCTGTGACACCGTCAAGGAAATCTCTCTCATCCTTCACACCCAACTGGAAAAACTGGTTGTAGTAAGTTTCCAGTCTGAACTTCTCAAGCATGTTAAATATCGCACCCATCTGAACAATGATATAAAAAAGACAACATATAATTAAATAATGACATAGTCCTTTTTCAAGTTATAATGTTGTGTCTGTTACAGCTTGAAAAAACATCCACAGTACACATAGATTACATCAGTATCACATACTCAATAGATAATGGGGATTTGGGAAGAAATTGTGCAGTGCAAATGTTCTGATTTGATTATAAATGGCTGTCTTAAATATGTGTCTTTTAAGGAGTGATGAAGACAAGGAAGTGTTAAAACATACGTTTGTTTTGCTTTATCAAATGTAGCAAGCCCATTTTCCTTACTTAAATACAACAGTGAGTGTAGCTCTACAATATCTAAGACATGGTGGGAAAAAAACAGATAGGCCTATTTAAACAAAAATGGCCAACATGAGTACAAAGTCTTTAGAACTTTAGTGATGTGCTCATATAAGCGTGCTAACCAGAATCATTCTTCTGAGGTTTATGACTATAGTAATATGCAAATGCTCTTTACAGTGGCCTATAGTCTATGCATGATCTTCTTATTTTACAATGTTAACACACTCAGAAAAATGATAAATAAATAAATAAATAAATGAAAAAATACAGTTATGCGCACAAGTAGCCCTATATCAATTTCTATTATCACGTCGGTTGGTAATAGGCTATATGAAATCAGGGATTAATAAAGATAGTGCTATTTTCTTTATCAACCAAAACGTATTTTCAAATTAGGCCCATGTAGCCTAAGTGACAGCAAAAAAAGTACCGATTTTTTTAAAAACACAAACTTTACAGCAACCTTGCCAAAAAGACTATTAAGGTACTGTGGGATAAGTTCACTTTTCTTGGAGTTTGGAGTTCTGACGATAAAGTGCAAACTAATCGATAGTTAAAAGTTGACAGAGTAAAGGGAACGATCTTACCTTGGCAATTGTCAGCGATCTTATGACATTAAAACTCCGTTAACTTTCGCTTTCGATTTACTTGAGAATTTGCCTGAAAACGAAAAGAAAATGTCACAGGCAACCATATAAGGAACGCAAACCCAGCCTAAAAAGTTTAAGAAATCTGTTGCAGAAATGCAGAAGTATAGGCCTAATTCGATGGACGCTGTGTTAATTTGCTTATTATTCATTGTACACAATAAAAACGGCTTTTATCGCTTTGATTTTATAAGACACAGAGAATATGGTTTTATTTGTCCAGAAAAATTAGAATACGTCCAATTTTGGCCATATTAGAGGTACAGGGTTTTCACTGTGACAAAAATCTGTCTTGCATAACCACATCTATAAATCTAAACATATGTCTTAGGCTATGATTCGAGAGAGAAGAGAGCATCCAAAGTCAGTCACGTGATAAAATCCTTATCAATTTGAGGTCATAACCCTGAAGTTTAAGTCATGGTATATGTATAGCCTAAGTATTTGCCATCTACAATTTTTTTATATATGTCTTTAAATGTTACTCTTTCAGCTGTACCTGAAACATACCTACATCTTTGATATGAGTTTGCTTAAAACACAAACTTAACCCATATTCACACTAAGCTCCCCTAAAAATGTAGCCTACTCGTGTGTAGGTTGCTTAACAACAGTTAGCTCAATTATTTGTTTCTATATTGTATGTTGGAGCTTATTAATGCAAGATTGGCTGTGAGAGACCTTATGCTTTTTTTGTTATCAGAATAAACAGTGCGTGCTGAGGCCAAAAGTGAAAGTTTATGTCTGATTCATCACACAACCCAAGAGAGTAGAGCACACAACCGCAACATACACACCTACTGCACAGCTGAACTACAGCTTACTTTAGATTATCTGATGATGATTACCTCCTATTAGAAGTGTGGGTGTATTGATACTGATTGAAACTTCCCTGACTACTATTTTTTGTGCATCTATTAGTAGCAGGGTACAAACAACTCCATGACTTTTATTATCACAGAAAGTCTACCCTAACGTTGTTAAAGATGTTCAAGGTGTATATCTGTCTTATTGACAATATTTAAATGACTTTGCACAGTAATATATTTAATATTCTATTTTGGTAGTCAACACAGTATTTTATTTTTTTTGACTGATGGAAAGAGAAGTACAGCATTTATTTAAATTTTGTCACTATCAAGTATTTGTTCAATCAAACGCCACAACTTCTGTAACATAAAGGTCTTTTTCTCACAACACACATTTTGAAGCAGAGTTGCGACTGTGAAATGTTTCAGTGCAAAAAAACAACACAATGACCAAACACAGCTTTGACATTATTCCCTTTCTTTTCATTGTTTTGTTTTTGACACAAAAAAGTGAAGCACGAACCTCACTTGTATCTCTCTGCAACAAGCCTTACAGACTATCTTCTTGTTTTTATCTTGTCAGTGTCTGACTTCAAGTTGGCACTCTTGGAGGAGGGACCGGCTGGTGTAACTTGCCAATAAACTCCAGCTCCCTCTTTGCCTCTTGGACTTTTTTCTGCTGACTTGTGGTTCCCTCAGGTGGTATTTTATGGGAAGTGAAGTATTGTTTATTTAACTGTTTAGGTCCTGGCCTGGTGGTGTCCCCTCTCAAAACACCATTTCTATTTCTGTCCATACTGTTGTTGCTTTCTCTGGGGCCAGTCTGTGGATGACAGTTACTAGAATGAATGTTGCTCGTCTTCACTGTTGCTGACACTATACCACCTCCACAGGTTTTAGTCTGTCCCTTATTTTTTGTCTTTGTGCTCCCTGTGGTTGGCACTGAATGGTCAGTACAATTGCTCCTCCAGGAAGGACTTCTTCTCTCTCTGTGTGGTGATGAATCACATTCTAAGCTGGTGCTATGAATCCTGTAATGGGATGACTGATGAGTGTCAGGGATGGGTGAGTTTTTTGATGTTTCTATGTGCAAACCAGGACTTGATGTAAAGAGAGAAACACTGTGGTCGTCACATCTGGTCTGATCCATTATCTGGTTCCTGCCAGGCCCTGGAAGTGAAGTGTTGCTGTGGCTGTCCACATGCCCAGAAGTAGAGATCCTTGTGCAGATAGGTATTTGAATTTTTCTACGTCCAGAGGAGGCTAACGTGCTTTTGAGCTGCCCCTGAGTCCTCGATGGTGAAGGACTATTAATGACTTTAACTGATGCAGATGTCTTGCTAGAAGAAGCTCTGAGCGGTGGCTTGGGTTTGGTCTGGCACTGCAGAGGAGGTGGATGTGGTCTTAGGGACGCTCTGCTGCCTAAATCAAGTGGAGTCTCATCAGAAACCTTTTGTCCTGCAGTCAGCCTAAAGGAAAAAAAAGCAATAAGATCAAGGAACATTTTCTTACAAGAAGACAACAAAAAGATGTGCAGTAAAAACATTATTACATTATTAGTAGCATTGGCTTAGTTTGAGAAAGCTTGAAAGGAAAAAGAAACAGATTAAATTTTTTTAAAGCAGCTTCTTTATGTATCAGCAGTGAGTGTTTCTGTGTGGACACTTGAGCACTGCTTAAGTGAAAAAAAAAAAGTATTTGGAGGTCCCCCTATGGACTAGTTGCAGTTCTCTTTATAAGCTCCATCTCTCCCATGTTAACAGATTTGACACAGAACAAACTATAAAATCTAAATACAAATCCAATACATTTGTATTCTTCTCTTCCATCTGTAAATAATTATATTCCCATCTTTTAAAAATGTGTCTTTTTGGGAGTCAAAAGAGTAAAAGGTTCAAACCTGGAGGTGTTTTTCAAACCCTTCAAAGGCAGAGGCGAGGATCTTGAAGGTGAAACAGTCAGAGAAGTAGGGAAGAGCTCCAAGTCCATTTGTACAGCTCCTCTTAGCTCTCTCAGCTCTACGCACACACAAATGATACGGCATTGAGATTTGAAAAAAGTCTCAGACGTGTCCTTGAAACTTGCTGTTGGATAATTGAGCACAAAAAGCCATCAAAAGACAACAATCACCAAGTGCACAAGAAAGCACTCGCTTAATGTTGGTTTTGCTCAAACGACTCTCTATTGATGGACTCGAATTAGTTTCTCCAACATTTGGCCCAGAGTGGATAGATTTGGCTGAAGTGCTTAATTTGTCCTTTTTTTTATTCATAAAAATGTTTTTCCAGCTAATGTAGGTGGGCGATATTTTCATCATCACCATTTCAGCTGGAAATGTATCACAGAAATAAAGCTGAAATGGATAGTACGAAATAAAGCAATGACCCATCAAGTGTTAAGCAATACTGTGACACCAGGTGGCAGCAAATACCAAAACGTTGTTTCATGGATTTACCTGCAAGTGTAGGTTCAGGTTTCTCTAATTGACTCCGACATTTTTGTTTAATATTTCCCTGTGAGAGAAAAAAAAACAGGCTAGGTAAAAAAAGCATCAATTTTGATTCATGCACTTGATATAATAATGTCATAGAAAAACACATCCAGCTGTCATTTGTGACAGTAAGTGGAGAAATAACAGAAGATAAATGTATACAACATGTTCAAAAAAGCCGGAGTCTTTAGAAAAGGCAAAGGAACAAGGAAAAGGGATAAAATTCACAACAGGAGAAAAGAGGAGAAGAATGTGAGTGTTGACCACTAAACGACTGAGCAGAAGTGTTCCATCATGATTTGGCCTCAAATATCCTTATACAGAGCACATGAAACCATAGCGCTGTGTATGAGGGTGCGTATCACTTACTAAACCAAAGGCCTGATTTAAAAGTTTGTTAGTTATGAGTGACTACTAATTTAACATCAGCATACACACTTATAGTTTTTAAAGCATCCATGTTCTAAAAACATACACATGCACAAGTACACATACATAAATACTGTACACACAGATGCCTGAAGACTGACAGTTAAAATGTTTTTTTGGTCCTTTTTCTCGGTGGGATTCAAACCCAAACCTTGCAGTGTTTTCTTTCTGGACTGCAGACGGAGTTTCTGCGGTGCCTCTGACAGTAATGTGGCTGAAATCCAAAACAACGCTGAAGGCTGTGCATATACACATATACACACTCCAAAAATAGGCTTTGTGGTCTTAGTTGGGTTTGAACCCATTACCATGGTGCTGACTTTCTGGTATTTTAGGGAAAAGCTGGTACTGTGTGTTACTGTTATTATTCTCATACATGAAACTCTGAAACCCAAATCCTCCTCTCCCCTGAGCTGATGCAGACACACAAACAGGAGAACAAGGATCATCATTCCTGCCACAGAATCTAACTGCATCTGGCTTTTTATGGCTGCCACCTTTCATTATCTGAGGTGATGGTTCTGATGTATAGTGGGAAGATGTTGGCCAAACTTGTTCTAGTATGTCTACCAGTAAATAACTTCAACATCCTGAAGGAAAATCTACCACAAGTAGGTTTCTACAGCTGCTCCCATGATTACAACAATATGATGGATTATCTATTTAAGTCAGTATGGACAGATACAGGTCAGGGGTCATGCTCTGAGCTCTTGGGAAACATAATCATCTACATTTTCACTTATTCGCCATCACATCAACTCTCCCCAATTCAGACCACTAAAACACTGACAGAGCCCATAAAATGATTTTTATCACCAACTGAGGGAAAAGGAATCCTCTGTCTCTTGCAGCGTGCAGACATGGCCCATCGCCTATCGTCAAGTTGCTCTGAGAGCATACAGGAAGCCTTGAGGGACAAAAGCCCCACTTAGTGCCCTATTATTGGCTAAAGAAACAAAAATGGCAACTCTAACCAACCTACCTACAACACCAACTCATTGCTACAAAAAATGTAAACAGGTCCCCAAATTAAAACTTCAGTTACAGAAAATACCTCAGAAAAATAAACTGCAAAAAATCGAATCCAAGCAAGTGTATTCATCTAATTATTGGTCAGAAACATCTAGTCCCACTTCTTTTAGCTCTTGCACTAATGTGAAAGCAAGGCCTGCATTGATTGTAATAAGTAAAAATATCTGTTAATGAGGCAAGCACATTTGACTTTTTGAGTGTCTTGAAATAAGATATACTAACTATAAATAGTACGTCGCTTTTCAAGACTTTACTTCAGTAAAAGCATATATTTTTTACTTGTTACAAGCAATGCAGGCTCATCTTATCTTATGTACTGCTCACTATTTAGATAGACAAACATGATTGTTTAGATTTGAGTTTTTTGCAGTGAATTTGATAACACTCCCCAGCAGATATAGACTTCTGGCCAAACTAATTGGAAAATGTTCAGTTATTAACTAGAGAATGATAGTGTAAAATGTGCAGCCAATGCTTTAGAGGGGAGGATATTTGAAGAAGGATTTCCTCACAGTTTCCACTTCTTGAGGATGATGAGACACTATAATTTCCTCAAATGGCTTTTTTTTTACATTCAACACATCGAGCCTGTATTGTATGTTTCAGAAAGTTACTCCTGGACTGCTGTTGGACATGATGTAGTGTAAAGTTCACTCCAGCTAAGAGAAAATGGGTTGTTTCAGATGGGTGTTTGGGATCAAAGTCTGATTAGCTGTTACACATTGCATTAAATAGAAATTTGGTCATACTGTATCGATCCTCCAAATGCATAAAAACTATACAAAAAACTGCTTGGTGCAATGTTGATAAACTCATGACAATCCTGGAGAGGGCACTTACACTAGCTTGGCTATATTAATGGTCACAGGAAAAAAAATATAGAGTCAGATGTGACACTGAAGATGTTTTTTCATCCCATTTTCTTTGACACATTCCTAATTACAGCAGGCCATGAAACACAACACAGATATTCATGATCATAAAGTAAAACAAGTCATCTGAGTTGGAAGGTTTAAATGTTTCCTGCATATTCTTTAGGCTGACTAAAATCCTCAAATTTAGGATTCAGGACGGTTAAGATTTCTCTTTCAGTATATACATTTAATTTAGAAAAATGCTAGACATACAAACCAAGGCTGTTAGGTTTTCATTTACTAAGCATCCTTATTGGTATGTTCCTGCATGATTGTTTAACTGGACAAGGCTTAATAAAACATTCAACTGACACCATAAAACCTTCTGTGTTTACAGAATACACTAAAACTCACACAGGAGATCCTAAGGGCTGATATCAGTATCCATCCTCGCAGCGATGGTAAGTTATCATGGCCAGTGATGCTTTGCACAGCACAGCATTAACATCATCCCCTACAGCAGCAAATAAATGAGAATGCACAGTAATCTCATGCTCGAAGGGCACAGCACATTTAAAGCCACAGCTTCATCCCACCTGCTCACATTCCAGGCAGCAACCCTTCACTTGAGGAGGTTTCTTCACAGGCACATTTCTGCTTTGCCCCAGGTTCTCTTAAGTACAACATTGACTGCCTCTACAAGACTCGACAAGGGGATGACTCTATACAATAAACTTCACACCTATGGGTCTTTAAGACTCAAAAAACAGACATAATGTTTATGCCATCCTCTCGGCCTCTGTTATACTTCACTAATCCTGATGGAGTCTTGCAGGAACAATTCCCTGGCTGTTTGATTTCATTTTGCAAAGGCATCTTCTCTTTACTATTCTAATTATTTTAACAGTGTGTATTGGCTATGCATCTACTTTGTGTTTTGATATCTGTTACTTCAATGTTTTTTTATTATTTATTTATATTGCCACTGATGTACCTAAGTCTCTCTTGAAAAAGAGATTACAAAATGTCAATGAGACTACCTGGTAAAATAAAAGTAAAAAAATAAATAAAAGGAAAGGGTCACACACCATTTTCCCTTTGGGTTTTTAACGAACATCTGAAGCACATAAACTTCAAGAGTCTTAAACAATCAGCATTTTATCCCTCGATACGGTTGTCCTATTTTTCAACTTGTCTTGTTTCCAGACAAACTGGCAGTGAAACATTTCCAGGAAGACATGAACACACACACACAAGTACACACAGGGATCGAGAGAGATAAGTTACACATCTGGTCTGCAGCGAAACCCTACATCTGGGTTCTAACTAACTCACTCTCACAATGCCAGACAAGCAAATCAGTGTAGCAGAGCATGCATGCACGTTTGTTGGTCAATGTGTGTGTTTGTGTAAGCATTTAGAAAGTAATTGGAGTGATTGAGAGCAGATCGATTTTTCGCAGCACTGCAGAGCTTTTGGCCAGACAGAAGGAAAACAAAACAGGCTTAGACAGAGCCTGTGCAGGTTTCTTGTGCAAGCCTCTGTTTGTATGCGTGTATGTGTTTGTAAGTGTAAACTCAAACCTGTGCAAAGTCGTGTGCAAAAATATTTCTAACTGAGGAAGTCCATCTTTTCAAATTCAAACTTCAGAAAAATTAGAAGACTGCCCCTGGTCAAGAAAGTCAATATCTTTCTGTAATTGATATAATCTGCATTGTGTTTGATACATCATTAACAGGTTTTAAGTAAAAAGATATGATGGCATCTAACAACTGGAATATATTTTAATGAAATTGGAATATTCTTATAAAATTTCATCAAACATTAAGTCAGGCTGAGTGTTTTTGTGTTTACAAAACTAGGCTTAAGTCAGGTTCAATCTCTCCTTTAGTGGTATGTGATGAATGCAATGAAAACTAGAATGACAATGACTTTACAGTACAGTACTAACTCGAGTAATGTCCAGTATGGATTTTCAATGTTAAGAGACTTATAAGTATTAGGATACAATACAGATTAAGGGGTAAAATATCCTACTGTGCATTTACAATAAAATGGAAAGACTATCCAGATTTCATGTGAAACTCAACAACACAAATCAGAGGATGCTAACAAAGTTTTTTTTTTTTTTTTTGATCGAATGAAGATTAAAAATGTCGTTAGCATTTTTTTAAACGTTTTCTATCATGTTCTTCTTACCTTCAAATACTTTACCAGTCTTTTCAACTCTCCACACTCCTCCATTAGGACAGACCTGGAAGAACAGAGAGACAGAAAATAAATGGCCAGATAGAAAGAGAAACCAGACAGATATCAAATATAATGGAGAGATATAATGAAACATGAAAAAAGTAAGTGTATGGTTTAGTATCAGATGCAGTGAACCAAAAATACAATGTGCGGAAAAGTAGTTAATGGAAATAGTTCAAATGAATCAACATATTTAACATTAAATGAAACAGTCTGATGTGACGTTTTAATGTTTTGGGATTTTCAGTGTTTACATGTTTGTCAGAATCAATGTAGCAGATTGATGAGCAAACTCAATAGTATACAGTAAGTCACCGTCATCAATAGAGGTGCACTCGGTGTCTGCTATGAGTCTATCCTTTGCAGTTTTCATACTGAGGATACAGTGTCCTATTTATCTTTCTTTCTGCCCCCACGTTTACTTTCTGCTCCTCCGGTTACATAACCAAACTTGACTTTCTTCACTTATTTAAAAGGGAAAAAGGAAACTTCTGCCTGCCCTGAGATCCATTTTTTTCTGACAATGGAGCCTTTTGTTCTGGTCCAGTCAGGAAATGGGCGAGAGCAGGCGCAAAAAGAGAGGGGGGGGAGAGAGAAAGAGAGGTGGCTCCAGTGACTGTACTGCCCTGTGGGCCTCAAAGAATGAGGGATGAAGGAAGGAAAGGAGGGATGGAGGGTGAAGGAGGCACGGCAGAAACAGAAGCAGCCAAGGAGAGAGGAAATTAAAGAAGAGAGAAACTCACTTCCAGACTTGAAGAACAAGCATGAATTACAATAAGACATAGAACAAAATTTACACCAAACTAATTGATACCAAATGTGATTTGTCTCTTCTAGTGGTACAAACAGAAAATGAAACCTTGCTTGTTGTAATGTACCAGTTTCATGTGTTGTTTACCCATTCTGCACACACTGTTTATGCTGTTGATACTTTGTTTTTTAAGGAATTTCACCACAATAAAGCAAGGATTTCTCCATGTTTTTTTTGTATCAAAACAATGTTTGTTAAGCATGTCTGTTGTTCTTATTTCAAACAAGATACTTGGATGTCACATAATGTATGAATGTACAGGCTGCAGGCAGATATAGCTTTCATTAAGAGGGTTAAATGTAGTGATGGACAAACTCATAGGCCACACTTAAAGTCTTATTGATAATAAGACTTTGCTAATTCTTCATCAAAATATAGTTTGGGAAGTATTTCTTTGACTTGATTTGACCTACCTGAGTCGATCCACCACTTGGTCAATGTCAGTGACATTCAGCTTGTCTCTCATGGACTGGACCTCATCAGCAGCACTGGACCGGACCGAACAATGAGAGCTCGGTCTGAAAGAGAGGGGGTGAATTTTGTAAGAAGTTAAGTGAAAGAGATAAAGATTATGTGCATTACTAAAAGCACTGCACCATTCAGCACCTCATCAAAATATACAAGATCAGTGTTTGGATTACATACCTGCTTCCACAATCAGAATCTGCAGAGTCGATACAGAGTGTTTGACAGCTGTTAAGGTGACCCAGGGCGTAGTCCACCGTCTCAGGTTTGTACCGAAACAAGAGCTCTTCATCGTCTCTATGGCAACAACAGTGAAGACAAGGAAAGTATCTTTACACAAGTTAGTTTATTGCTTCAAAAGCCCTGCCAGTGCTGCTATATATAAGTCTTAAGCTGTGGTGGAATATGAATTAATATCTCTAAACATAAGCCTAAAAATCTGCTTCTTCAGTTTTGCTTTAGATTCTAAGTAATTTAATCTATTCATTTATTTATTTTTGGTTTCTTGATTTTTATTTTTATTTTTTGTGGCTTTTTGAAAAAATTATTTGCATTATTTTATGCAGACATATCTGGTGGTGTATGCAAAAAGGCTGTACAAAGTGTGCACTTACTAGGACTCTATTATTAGAGCTGGGCTCATTTTACAATATGCAATAGTGATTCCAGAAAGGCCAAGATAAGCAGCAGGAACATTATATTTTCTGAATGATCCTTTGGAGAAAAAGGAGCAGACAGATGGTGTAGGCAGCAGCAGGTGGTGTGACATTGTGGTCTGTTCTTAATGTTATCTTGGCTTGAGGAGAAAAGTACTCGTTCCAGCCATTCAGACAATTAAATGGAGCTGTGTGTGTGTGTGTGTGTGTGTGTGTGTGTGTGTGTGTGTGTGTGTGTGTGTGTGTGTGTGTGTGTGTGTGTGTGTGTGTGTGTGTGTGTGTGTGTGTGTGTGTGTGTGTGTGTGTGTGTGTGTGTGTGTGTGTGTGTGTGTGTGTGTGTGTGTGTGTGTGGAGGGGGGTAAAGGCGTGCGCATCAGGACCACACAGGAGGAGGCCAATATAAAAATCAGTTGACTTTTACAAGGTACACACCCACTCACACACCCTCATTCCCACATACAAATGCTTGGGGTAAGAGCTACTTTTACTCTTTGTGTGTCTTTAAGCAATTAAGTCAGTGAGAACTTTGCTGTGAAGACAGAAGGGTGCTCTTGGCTATCATGCCTGGTAAATTAGCTTACTAAAAACACACACAATTCCCAGCAAGTGTATGATAAAGAGAGAAAAGGGGATAATCTCTATTGTGATTCTTTGGAAATATGTTCTCTATTTCTATGCCAACAAAGCATAATTAATTGAACCAAGATAGCAAACAAAGGGTTGTAGAGCATTATTGAGTGGAAGTGTTATTAAGGAAACATTGTGTGTGCTTTATTTCTAAAGCCATTCAGCTGCTTTACACTTGGGACTTATCCTAATTGAATGATCAAAGGCCTATAACACACACACACACACACACACACACACACATTGTGCATTAAGGTTAACAAGTATACTAAAGCCAACTTCAAAGAGGAAAAGAGATTTGTGCTGGCACTGTTTTGTGTGCCACCAATACTTGTTGGTCATTTTTCAGCAGACAACAATAGGCTGTATTTCTCCCTCTGAATTGAGCTTTTTATAATCCTAGCCGGAGCACTCTACAAGAGTGACTTGATGTGTGAGCAAGTAAGGCATCAGTTCATGTCTTGCTCAGTGACACTTTAATAAGACACGGTGCTGTTGGGGCATCAGACCTGTGGCTCTTTTGGATATTGGAAGCTGAAACCTTGGGCCTAACTGTCATCCCAATTTACAAGATACTCTTCAGAATAAATCCCTGTCCACTTGGCAGTTAAAACAAGCACCAGAGGTGACATTATACATTTTGTATTTCTTTTGACGGATGAATCATTTTTTCGCAAGTCAGTGGACCACACTGAGAATTATAACAACTGTTTGCGCCCATTGTGAGAACAAACCATCTCCTGCGCTGTCGGTCAGGGGATGTATCCCCACTTTAATCCTTGCTTAATAATCAAACAATTATACTGGATGGATTTCTTGAAGTTTTGGGAGTTCTGCATTCTGCTTGAGGTTTCTGCCTGTTAAAGGCAGTTTTTTCCTACCACTGTAACTTTGCTAAATGTTACATAGTGCTGTGCTCATGGTGGATTCATTTCTGTTCTCTGTAAATAGTATAACAAAGAGTAAGGTCTATAGACCTGCTCTGTTCGTAAAGTGTCTTGAGATAACTTTTTTTGTGAATTAGCGCCATACAAATAAAGGTTGAGATTTATTGATTGACAGTACAGAAAGCCATGTTTCCAAGTGAATTTTACTTCCAATGTTGCACCATCACAAGGGTCACTTTTCTGGTTTTAAGTGAATTGTTTTAAAAACCATTGGAAGAAATCAATTTGATTGATTCGAATTACTTGTCGACGAACTGTTGACCTTGTTTGAACTATCTGTATAAAATGATTGTAGGCTATATGTTTAATGGCTAAATAAAATACTCATACATGCAAACATACATACATATAAGTATGTAGAAGAATGTAGTTATAATGCTGACTGTAAGTAGAGTCTGGTAGAGAGGCTGGCATAGACTCTTACATCTCAGTATGGCATTCCAGCAGCTAAAGCGAGTAGAAAGTGAAAATCTGCATCATCAGTGACATCACAGTTTAACAAAGGTATTATTGTTTTTTTTGGTGTGGATTCTGATTTAAGGTTAGGACATCTTCATTGAATAAAACTGACTTGCTTCCACTTAGTAATAAGTTAGCGTTATTTTATTTTGGGAATGGGATGGAATGGATCAAAGGAGCTATCACAAAATTCACTGATTGAGTTTTTTGGGGAAAAAATGTAGAAGCGGTTCATTCTGTCTATATATGTGGCTGCTAAGAGAGGATTTAGAATAATGAAATTAACAACTACAAAAACAAGACCATGCTGACCAAGCACAAACATGGACGCAGATAAAAAGAAAAACACAGTCAAAAGGATGTTGACAAACTGACAGGCAATAAAAAGTTTGTCACAGAAATGCAGAACAATCCATCTTACGTTGTGCTTTTCCTAAAAGGCCTGAGCTAAATCTGTGAGGTGACACGGGGCAGCATTCCTGGCAGCAGCGAGCTTGTTGCTAGGATAGTTACAGGCTCACACTTACTGTGGCTCTCACACACTCACATGCCTGTACATCATCACAAATAAACGGCTATTTTAAAGTATAATGTATTATCAAAGTCTTACTAATAATTATAGCATCCTTCAAACTGTTTATATGACATCTTAATATCATTCACTTGGCCGTTGCTACAAGCTCATTGCTGGCCTGAGTCAGAAGATTAATTGTAAAAATTGAAACTCAAAAGCATTTATAAAATAGAACCTCTTAAAGAGGAGCATATAACTCCCTGAAGACTGTGCCTCATGAAAACAGAGAACCAAGCTTTATGTGTTCTTGCTTTAGACAAGTAACTGACTGATAAAGGTCAAAGTTACTCAAGAACACAAGCAAACAACCAGCCCGATTAAAGTGACTATTACCTATTTTAAAAACAAAACAAAAACAAACATTTCATCAGATTAAGCTAGGAATGATGGGGCCTTTAAAATCCAGGCCAGTGTTGGATGGAATTTGCCGTGGAATGTGTGGAAGTCTCCCTCCTTTAATTGTCCTATTGTTGCACATTTGCAAACCAGTTTGCAACTTCCCTACCCCAAAAACCTTTGTTCCCCTTCCTCCCATCCCATTTGTAAGTGACATGTGAGCACAATATAGTGTTTTATGGCACTCTTTGTCAGGGGAAGAAAAGACGCAGGGAGTGAGAGAGGAGGGTCTTGACCTATACTTTCCCATACCTACTTTATGTGTTGCTTCTCTTGATAGAAAAACAATCTAACTAACAAAGTAGATCAAGATAGAAATTGTGTTCTGCCCCACATTTTGCTAAGCTGCTATCTGCTAAGCTATCATTTAAAGCAAGAGTAGAATAAATTGTGTATTCTTTAATATTACGGATTCAAATCATGCAAAGCTCGTACTATATCTTACACTAAACTGATATATAAAGCATGTAGTCATCACAAATATGAATTGAGTTTTAGTTTAAACAGAATGTTGAAGAAGTGAATCTAGGAGCCCATGGACTAATCAATTCTGTTAAGCTTTAAAAGAAGTGTAAGCTGCAATAGAGTAGGACAGGAAACTAAAGATGCTTGATATGCTTCAATGCCATCAATTATTTTAATATTGTAGATTAAGAGATATTTCTTGAGCCATAGTATACATTTAGTGTATTTTATAGTGTAAGAACTGGCAGGTAGGTGGGGAACACCAAGATGATGCACTTGTGCAGAAATATATTTAGTGAGAGAAATAAAACATGTGCATGTGGGATTTGTTTCTATGAACACACCACCTTGACAAGTACTGCTATATAACAGAAGGGTATAAACCTTAGCATTTGATAAACTTGCATAATTGATATTTTATATTTTCTATGTCTTTTTTTTTTTTACTTTGTTCATTTTGCAATAAGCAACAACATGTGGATGCTGTTTGAGGTCAGGGCCTCTCCTTCCATTTTTCTTGTTTACCAGGTCGACACGTTTCCCCTTGCAAAAGCTGCCTGAAAAGTTGGACAGTGACACACCAGGCCCCTCTGAAATGTTCAAAGATTTTAAACTTTAAGACCTTAAAGGAATCAGTTAAATAGTATAGAAGAAGCCAGTGCAAAAACAAAACGAAACACAATATGGACACATGTTTTAAAAAGGGACCTTTCCACCATGATAACATATTCAACCCCACAGTGTTCTACACATTGTTTTACCAGCTGCTCAGTGTGTTATTATGAGAAACAGAAGATAGTTGGTATGTGTTATAGGTCTTTCAGGAATTTATTTTCACTGTGGTTAAACATTCCAATATGGCAGTAAATATTAAAATATTCCTGTAAATTGTTTCTTATTATCTATTCCCAGCACTGTCAGTTATTTATAATGTTTGTTTTTGAGAAACCTCATGCCTTTTATGTTGTAATGTTTTTGGCCAGAATGTCTAGAGGTCATAAACACAGCCTTTTAAATAATTCACCGATAATGTGCAGTAGAGTTAATTTACGTGCACCTACATTCCCTCCTTGCCAGCCCTCTCACTGAGAGTCTGCAGTAACATCTTGACCTCTGCTCTCAGCAGCTCTTTGACTGCAGGCGGGTCTGGGAGAAAGGATCCCCTTGGATGTTGTAGTGGGGTCCCCGCCCTGCTGCCAATGTTTCCCTGATGGCTCTCCTGCCACATCTTGTACCACATCTCCGCCTACAAACACAATTGTAATGGTTAAAAAAACAGCTATATTTAATGTCTCATCAATCAATCAATCAATCAATCAATCAATCAATCAATCATTATTTGTATAGCTCCAATTCATAACAAGTTTGATCTCTAGACGCTTTACAAAAGAGCATATGGGATAGGACGCAGGAAGGATTTCTCCTTCGTATTCCTTGCGTTTCTGTTGTCCACACTTCCTTGCCGCGGAGGTGGAGGTCGGAGCAGGCCGTGCATGAATGAGGACGGCGGTGGTTGTGGGGATGACACAGTTCGATGGTGGTGGCTGGGTGTCATAGTGACATGGTTTTTTTTACAGTACAGGAGGTGATTTCAAGATGTTTAACAGTCCAAGTGACGCTCACAGGTGACAGCTTCTGATTTAAGTGATGGTGCTGACTTTCTCAATGATTTAGCAAAGCACTCATTTAAAGCAAAGTGGAAAGGAGAATTATCTTATTTCTATCAAGTCTCAGTGAATGAAAAACCTGTCTATAATCTGTACTAAAAGAAAAATATACAATGAGTCTACCAGTGCATACACAGTAGTGGGAACACTACACGAGTTGTACTATCAGTCAGAGAGACTATAGCTACAGTTAGTTATTCTGCACGCGAGAAATTAAGCTCAATTTTCTTATTTCATTTCTCCAAAACGAAGAAACTTGTGGATCCATCCTTGTCTGTTCAAATGTTTTTTCCTTTTTTTACTTTTACTGTAGGTTACTAAACTGCAACACATCTCTATTTCTCTCTTTATCTGCTTTTTGTGAAAACATTTTCAGGGCTGTCCTTGGCACAAGCAGACATTGTTTTTTTTTTGTAAACTGATAGAAACACTGAACGCTATCTTCTTGCAACAGGAAGCAATACAACTTATTTTTGCAGAAAGATATAACATACTGTATGGGCGACACCTTCTTTCAACAAATATATTTGTTACACGGAAAAGACATCTGTATACTGTGAGCCCTCATAATGTGTATCATATGCTCAGTTTTCATGTAGTGCCATACCTTTTATAACCCAAAACATGCTCCCATGTTAACACTAATGCATATTGTATCTTATCTTTGTATCAGTATAGGACCATATCAATTCATATAGCACACACTGAGGAGCATGAGGAATTCCAGGTTGTCCATGTCACTAGACAAGCAGCTCTGTCTGCAGCATTAGCAAGCAGCTTTCTAGCCTTTGTACTTTTGCAGAGCTTATCACTGCAGATCAAGGATTTATGTAAAAAAATGTAGTAAAAGGCCACTTTTCATGCTTGGCTTCCTCTGTGAGCTGGTAGAAAGGGTGAGGGCCCATGATTATTGGTGTACTTTTTCAACCAGCATTCGTTTTCTACAACTGCACACAAACCTCTGCTTAAATGTCAACGTAATATAGCCACAGTGAAGCACAGAAAAGAAACAACATAAAATACATATTTTGGGTTAAAAAAGAGAGGTAAAAAGAAACATGTGCTTATGTGCACACACGTCTAAGAGAAGTCTGGATACTATTAAACGCCTCCACACCTGTTGCTTGCCAATCATTACTGTCACATTGCAGTCAAGGACTTCACATCAAACGAATACACTGGAGGATACTATAAAAACACTGCTGTGTGTGTTTTTAAGAGTGTGGGGGTTTGTGCCCGTCCACATACATAACAGAATTCACTCAGTATTTTACACACACACACAGTTTTCACACTCACACTGGTCTCCTCTGTCTGTATTTGGGTGTTGAGGTGTTTATGTTTCAGGATTCATGGCTCACCACCAGCTAAAAAGTAGTTCAATGGTCTTTTTTTTCTCTCCTTCCTTCTGCTGTGAGACTGCTGATCTCATCTAGGAGTTATTTTACAGGAACTCTGCTGAGACCTGTCAGCTAAAAACACTTACAGTACTAGGTGCTATTATGTTAAATTATTTAAATTGGACTTAAGAATATGTTTAACTTAGAGGGCCTTTCATTCAGGGAAGAGAGGAGAGATAGAGTGAGAGTGTGGAGGAAGGAACAGATAGATTGGCCTTGTAGAGAGACTTGAAAAGAGAGGCTAATATTCCCTCTGATCTAACCGCCTGAGACAATGGAGACCTTGATGGAGGGAGAAGCGGCAGTGCTGAGGAATGGAGGAGTCACCTGCAGATCAACTATTGCTATTCACAGTAGCTTACTGAGGGGTAAAATTCATAACATGGTTCTAAGAGAAAAAGACGGGTACAGAGGAAAAGACGGGTACAGAAAAAAACACAAAAAGTGAAAGACATGGAGGTAGGCAAACAGCCACATGGGGGGAAAAAAGGAAATGATTCGTCTTGCTGTAGATGGAATAACTGTAAGGAACCTTCATGAAGTAGCCCAGGAGTTCAATAAGGTGCTCTGTCCCTCGTTGTTTTTTTCCTTTGGAAATTTCTCAAAGCTCTAAGCCTAAGAATTTCTTTCCGTCTGAAGGGCTTTACCCAGATCCACTGAGGCTGAACTGGCCTTAGGTGAAAAAACACCTGTGTGTGTGACTATAATGAAAGTCACACAGGCAGTACACAGTACACACACACACACACATACACACACATGTGCACATCTATTTGATGTATACAGACACACACAAAATTAAGTTTAAGTACATGCGTTGCTAACAGTCTTATCAACAGTTGAGGATTAGCCTATTTAACCCTGTTATACCGACCCCCTGACTCACTAAGCTTTGTGTGTGTGTGTGTGTGTGTGTGTGTGTGTGTGTGTGTGTGTGTGTGTGTGTTTCTGTATATGGACTGAATTACTCAGCATCACTGAAGTTTGATTTGAGGTTTGTTTCCCTTTTGAATTGTACTTTAAATCCAGTTTTTGTACATAAAAACAAATTTAATTTCACGATTTATCAGTGTATTGAATATGGTTGATTGCAGTAGACTGTGTTATTACCTGTGCGTGTGTGCTGTCGGCTGTGATTTTTAAAGGTTAAAATAATACAAATTAATAAAAGTGTTGTCAGCGTCTAAATGGCGCTGCCTGAAAGCTGAGACAGACTATGTCCATGTGTGGCTTTTTTGCAAACAGCGACAGGCCTGTTGGCTGATAACATCTACAGATGGAGACATTTCAACACATAACAGCAGGAAAAGAGAAACGATGGCAGAAGATGAGAGAGACGAAAAGCATATAAAATCATACCATATGAAAAAGACAAAAGTCAATAGATTGATTTTTATACTCCACAGAACGTGCTGATGACAGGAATTCTTTGTGTCTGAGTGAGATCTCCAGCTCCAGACTTGTTCTGAGGTGCACATGGCATGACCTCTGTTATGTAATTCAGCTTGGCAGGAATGTTCCCTCAGTAGACGAGGCTGCATTTCTTCACATAGCATGTAAGATATTAGGTCAACCAAAGACCACCAGCATTTGCAATGCTCTAAAATACTTTGAGTCCTATTTTGTAATACTTTCATTAACAACTTAAATTATTTTGGTAAAATAATATTTAAGTCTAAAAAAGTTCACCTGCCACTATTTTGATAGTCTTCATTTTTCTATGTTTTTATGTTTGAAATATTAGTTTGAAATATCATTGTGAATAAAAACATTCAATGACAAGAAAATACATTTTTATGATGAGTTGAGAACACCTTCCATTAATGAAATGTCGGTAAGAATCCTGAAATGTTTTAGAGCAATGATGATGACAGGATGGAACAGTTGTTTAATTTCAATGTTCATAAGTCGGCCATGTTTGTCTCTTAAGCCTGGAAGAAACTTAAGGATGGTTTATTACGTTGGTATTATTATTATTAAGTGTCTACTTTTGGTCTCTAGTCGCTTTGTATTAATTATGGTTTCTAGTAAGGCAGTTCAGCTGGGCATATTGTTTATGCATGACACAATAATAAAATAAAATTAATCAATCACAAGTTCTTGTAACTTATGACTGGCTATTGGAGTTCTTCTATGTATGGCATACATAGAATAACTGGGGAATTTTTTTAAAATTTGGTTGACAAAGCCAAAGATGTTGAATTATGATAAGATGCAATACAGCTTTAGACTTGTTTCAACAAAGCCAGGAGAACTGTATTGGTCTTAAAACATGATTATTTTATTGAAATGATAATTTTTTGTACAGATAATTTGTGAGAGAAGGAGTCAGGGAGTTAAAAGAGTTATATGTCACTCTGACTTTTCATAAAATGCGTGTCCTTTCACACTTGTGATTGTGATTCTTCAACATCAACCTCGGCTCAAAGTGGCATATTCAACAAGGTGTGTGCCATTCCAACTTAGATTCAAACCGTAGATTGCATTTGGTCTGTATGACCGGGGGGTATATAAATAAAGCTAGATTGATTGAGCTTGAAAATGGATGTGTTACTAATCAAACCTGCATGTATTTCTTGGGTGAGTTCATTTTTTCAGAGCTGAGGGATTTCCATGAAGTGATTTGAGGCAGTAGAGTTGCCCTTGAGTAAATATTGATGTCTGTCTGGCTCACATTTGGACAGAACAGTGCCAGATTACCCACATTACTCTTTTATGAGGGAGTCTGGGAATTCGTATTAATGAGAGTATGCAGCCAAACTAACCTACTTACAAAACCTAACGCCAAACTCATAAATTGTTTGGCCAGGAATTCTTGGCCTTGCATTTTTATAATTCACCCTGAAACCAAGAAAGTCTTATGGATAATGGGATTTTTTTTGATGTACAAGATATCAGCACATAATCTGTATTCTTAGAAGGAAGAATGATGAAAAAAATCTTTGCTGGCCACTCTGCAGTGAAATCCCTAATGAAAGCCAAGAAAGCCGCAGAGTGGAAATAGAAGGAAGGTAATATTTCAACAACTCAAGAAGACCCTCTTACCTCAATGTGCACATCTTTGTACATGTCAACCAGGGAGTGGCCCAGTGCTGTACAGACCTTCAGCAGCTCCGACCCAGGAACATGATCAGTGATCAAGCTCCATAGAGACTGGCTAGGGCACCACAGCTGGTTTCCATAAGGAGACTGAATACAAATGGCATTCTAGGAGTGAGGAAGGTAGGGAAACAAAAAAACAACAACAACACATAAATTAAACCATAATTAGGAGAAGCTGACCAGTATTAAGAGCCACTATGATTAATGACATCATTGTCATCAAGTGCATTTACTAAAGTAAATAACTGAGATATGTTATGATATGGTAGCCTTCAACTATTTAAGTCTACTATCTAAGTTATATTGTATAGTTTCTGCTTATAATATGACTACACTCATGCACTTTAACTTATGTCAATACTGCCCATTTACAACTCTGTTTTGCACATTTACATTTAATCTTTCATATTTAATTTATAACCATTTACGACTCTGTTTTTTTCACATTTACATTCAATCTTCCATTTTTAATCTCCCTATTTAAGACTAGTAATGCTTAGTTAAATCCTGGTTGTATATATTCACATTCTTAGTTTTGATATTTTTAGTACTTATTTACTTTGTATTTAATATTATATTATGTTTAGATTTACTAACACTGTGTTTTTTTACTCATATTGTGTGTTGGATAACCTGCTGCTGTAACGCCACAATTTCAATAAAGTAATTATATTCTATTTTATTCTATTCTTATTAATATACTTATAAACTATGCTCGAGTTATTATTTTATTAGAACGTTTTTTGTGTGTGTGTTTAATCAGGTAGAAACATGTAAATCATACCAGCTACATTTTCTTGTTGCCTTAGTGATGTCTCCAGACAGTTTGTTTTGTCCAAAACATAAAGAAACTCGGTATATTATTACACATTATTTAAAAAGAAAATCACCTTTAAGAACCTGGATCCAGCAAGAAACAAAACTAGTGATTTATTTGATACCACAACCTCTTTACATTCTGTAGCTAGACTAATCAAATAACCTTTTTAAAACAGACCCATCTAAATAGTTACTTACAACATTATAATAAAAAAAACAGATTAAATAACAATTTGAGGAATGGTTGATAGAAGACAGTAGAAAAGAAATAAACTATTTAAGCTTGTTTAGTTGTCGTTAGTTAAGGGTGACGTTAGATAGCCAGTGAGCTTACCTACCTGAACGTAGACCAAACATTTAACAATTGACAAGAAACAAGTGTTTAAATAGTGTAGGCTATTTAAAAAATATCGGTAAACAAAAACAAGTTATGTTGGCCTTATAATCGTCCAAAGTTAATAAAAATACGTTTTGTTTGTGTTGCTATTCAGAAACAAACGCTCACCTTCATTGGCTCCTCGTATCTAGCGAGACTGTGGTATCCAAGCAAACTTTTCTGTTGCTAAGGGAAGATATCGCGAGATCAGTTAGACCTGTCAGCCTGTGTGATCCCTACACAAATACCTGTCATAAAAATTGCCTACATGTTTAACTTCACACCATTCACGTCAGATTTTTATTCTATTATAGTTGCTGATCAAGTTAAAAACGTGCCAAATGATAAATGTTTCCAAACAGACTGAATAGCCTGTTCAATTGTTTGTTTTGCAGACTTGTAGGTCTTTAAAAGCTTTGGATTTAGGCTATACGTAGCCTATACTAACATTGAAAGAGGGGACAGAGATACTTTAGGTAAGACTGGCGTGTGAACCCTCAAAGAGGCAGTGACAAATTTTCCCTCTTTATGCCCCAACCCTCCACCCTCTTCCGGGCTCTTTGTGGGAGTAGCGCAGCCCCAGTAGGTTAGACCGCTTGGACGGGGGACTGAGGTACTCTTAGAAGTTTTGCTTAAGAAGTATTATAGCAATGTGATAAACTGCATATTTTTTTGTAAACTTTGGTAATCCGTCTACCAAATCCCATCTGGACTACCGTGGATGTTTCAATTCACTCACGATTTTATTCATTTACAGTTTTGTTTCAAGGATTATAGCATGATGGTTTTCAACATGGAGAGCAGAATACGCACAGCCGTTTTGGCACTTCTTTGCGCACAGGCCGGTTTGGGCTTCTCAGTTGCCGGACAGCAGGAAGGCACCTGCGAGGCCAACGGCAGCTTATACTTTGTCGGGGAATGGTATTTTCTGGACTCTGATCACTGCACTCAATGTGAATGCACTTCCGAGGGCTCCGCATGTTCCCGCACCGAGTGCACCTCTCTGCCGGCCGCATGCATCCATGTCAGCCACTACCCCACCGACTGCTGCCCCAGGTGCGAGAAGATCGGCTGTGAGTACCGAGGAGTAGTGTACGAACTGGGGCAGAACTTCCAGGTAAGTCTTGGAGCGATGATAGGTTGCAGCAAGGATTGGTCCCACTGATGTTTTCAAATAGCGTAGTCTATGGATGATTGCATTGCATTTCAATTTTTAGAGATGAGCAAAATATATAAATCACAAAAACCCCTTTTTTTTTAAAAAGAAGTGGTTGTCATCTTAAGGGTCAAAAACCAAGTAACCTGTAAGAGTGTAAGAGATGAACTACCTTATTCTCCCTTATTTCAAACTGGTAAAGTTTTACTTCAAAAAGTGAGAAGCTAAGAAGCTGAACTAGTCATGTCCACAAGTTAAAGGTAAACATTGTTTCATTGTAAGGGGTCAAAAACTTTAAAAACTGTTGATGTAATATGTAATGTTCAGAAACAATGTCATTGTTTTTAGAAATAATGAGAAGTCAATACGATATATTTTTAAGCTAAAATTTGAAGAATATGCGTGATTAAGGAGTATAGTGTACGAAATATATTTGAAAGACTACCACAAAGCATACCACAAGTAATGGAGAATATAAAGGATATTCACCTCACCCGATACTCAATTTGTAGAGGAATGAAGGCTATCATTTATCATTTTCTAAAAAAATCCATAATATTATAAATAAGTAGGAACTGCCACACTATCCTAAAACAAAACTGAACATCAAGTCAGTATTGATTTTGAAAACTTCTTCCAGGTTTCACCCAACACCACTGTTCCCTGTCATTAAATGTGTTACTATGCCCATAATATGCCCGTAGTTTTTAAACTACATCTTGTACCAGTGACGCAGATTCCTAGACATTTGTGTTATAACTGTACAAGAAAAAGCCAATACCCATCTTTCTCTGTGTATGTCTTTCCTGAACTCTGTATCATTGAGTTACAGTTTGGCATGTTGGTATGAAACTTGAGTACACAGCAGGGAATTGGAGGTAAATGGCGCCCTCTTTTGAGGTGGCATGAGCAGGGCTTGCTGAGAGTTGCTGGTCAGTAATATGAGCCATGTTGAGTATTAAGCTGTATGTGGACACTACATGTGTGCCTGTGTTTTCTTAGCCATCAGAATGTGAGCAATGCACCTGTGACAGTGATGGCATCGCCCGCTGTCTGGTTGCAGATTGTGCACCGCCACCATGTGTCAACCCCATCTACCAGCCAGGGAAATGCTGCCCTGAATGCAAGGAGGGTAAGTCAAAAATATGTACAAGAAAAAAGTAGCAAGTAACAAATAAATAAATAAATAAAACAGACAGATGGAACAAACAATATTGTAGATGTAGTACTGTAAAATGTTGATATAATGCATCTAATGCTGCAGTTTTACTTACCTCTGTTCCTCATCTCCCTCCAGGTCCTAACTGCTATGTTAATGCATCACGCAGCCAGGTGATCCCAGCAGGAGAGCCCATCTGGGTGGACTCCTGCACCAAGTGTCGTTGTCATGATGGCCAGGACGCAGGCTACTGGGAAGGAAACCGTCTCGCCACCTGTTCTCGCCTCAAAAACTGCACACCTGAACAGCCGTCCACCCAGAAAGAGTGATTCAGTCGCTCATCAGAGAGCCAACAGTTACCCTGAATCATCCTATAAATGCTCCATCTCTTAAGAACATGCTGAAAGCTCCTGGGCAGCCAGTAAAGCCAGACATAGTGGATGATATGCTTCTTCAAAAATGTTAGTTTCGGGGATTCATCAAGATTCCTGCAAGGACAAGGCTGGACCTTTATCGGGCCTTTGCAGCATATTTCAAGCAAGGTCTAAATTCAAGGCTGGTTGGTCAAAGCTGAAACGATGCTGCTTGGTCAGTACTTTTTGGCAATTCAACTGAAATTTTGTGAAAAATATTGCCAAGCTAAAGTAACATATATTTTAAAAAATGGACGTATGACCTTTGAGATAACCACAAACCAGCTGAGGCATGGAAACATCATGAACAGGCAGTACCATTCCAGCAAAGAAGAACTGGTTGGTACAGACACACTATTCAGGGTGGTTATGCAGATGTTTCAACACATGGCCCCCTTTCCCTGCTTTGTGTATGGGAAAACAGATGAGCTGAGAAGATGAATTGTAGTCCTTGAAAATAAACTAAATTGGTGAAATTATTAACAAAAACAAGATTAAATCCCTAAAACAAGTACATTTTAAGGCCTGCTGTGATCTTTGAATTACAAGGCTTTAAACACACATACCTTTGGGGCAAACCTTTCTTGATTTCTGTATCTCAACAAAACATATTTAAATCTGACAGTAATCAAAAAATAAACAAACTTGACCTCTAAGAGGTGAACACAACCACTATAGTTACCTTTTAATATTTTTGTGGCTATAAACAGCATCTGCTAAATTTGGACCAATCCCTTACATTGTGAGAGGGAGACATTAGATAGCTTTTATAACAGCTACTTCCCCTTGATTTTTAGAAATATCTCTATACACCTGCTTTGGCAACAAGCTCCATAACAAAACCTATGAGATTATTGGATAACGAGAAATTGTAATTGACCTGTCACGGTTTGATGCAGCACCCAAATGTATGCTCAACTGTGATGTAAATTAGAGTAGGAAACGCCTAAGCAAAGCAATTAACAAGTTGTAATGCTCTGTAAATTCTGCAGGTCAATTTCCATACTTATTGAAATCTAATGTATGGGACTCTGGCTTAAAATATGTAGTAATACAGCAGTTGTAGACATGAGTTTCATTATATGGAATGTTATTTGTAAACTGTAGAGCAGGAATATGCATTTGAAATGTTCGGCTTTCTTCATTTATCACAAGGATGAATGTGCAGCATTAGCCAGCTACTCTGGTATTTTCCATGTTCTCAAAGTGTACTGTTAACATTAACCTTCAGTGTATGATGAAATGTAGCATGACATGTCATTTTATACGTTTATATGCAGCAGATCTTACAGTTATTTGTTAGTATCTACTTCTGTAGTCACGAGGGACCTTTGGATGAAAACCAAAAATAATCTTGTCTACTTATATGTTTATGTGCTGAGTCGGAGCAGGTATTAACTTTACTGTATAAGACTCCCAAGCTGGTACTGCATGAAGTATATAATTAAAAACGACAAGTTTCACTGCCTTAATTCTCCACGAGAGACTTCTTGAAGCAGGATGTGTGATCAAGTTAAAACTTTTACAGTTATGGACACCTCTTGAATCTTATTTTATGAACAGACTTTTTCTTTTTTAGAGAATATTCTCTTGTTCTCTTCGCTGCATTTCCTTGAGGGGACTGGTAAATGCACCAAACAGTGCAGAGATAAGATCAAACAAGATATGAAAACCGTTTCTTTGTTCGTCCTTAAAAAAGGCATAGTCTGACAATTTGTGGAAAATACTTGAGAATGTATTCTTAGGGTACAATCTTAAATTTGATACCAATTTGATATGGTTAGTTTGAAGCTAAAGCCAGCAACCAGTTAGCTTAGTTTAGCATACAAAAATGGGTTAAACAGCTGGCTAGGTTCGTCAAAAGGTAACAAAATATACAAACACCTCTAGAGCTCAATGTTTAATTCTTTATTTATCTGTGTTTTTTTTAACGGCCCAAAGTGTTATAATGAAAAGGTGCCTTTGTTTGCATATTTTGTAGGCATAGACTTTTAGCTTCTTAGAGTCTCCACTGGCTTTTACACTTTGGCTTGTAAGTTTTAAACAAAGAAGATGTAACACAACATAAAGTGAGCTTGAGAAGGGTTGGCTTTAGGATATTGTTACCATTATACAGAGCCAGGCCAGCTATTTCCCCATGTTAAGTCTTTTAGCTAAGCTAGGTTAGCTTACTGCTCTGCTGTAGCAGTACATTTAGGCCCACTGTACAAACACAAGAGTAGTGTCAATCTTCTTTGACTTGGTGGAGTTACAACTGACTGCCTGAATAAAAGGGAACTGATATTAGCACACTAGCATAATTTAGTGTTTTATGCTGGTATACAGCAAATCACCCTGTAAAAATATGAAAAATTAAACAACCTTTTTATATCGGTTAAAAATGTGTCTTTGTGTTTCCTTTGTGTTGCATCTATTCTTTCTTAATGTGAAAAATAAGCTATTTTGTTAACAGCCTCTGTGATAGAGCCTTTCCCTTGAGAGTGTTTCTGCTGAAAGTTTGCGATCACTGCTTCCTGTAAAACAATAGAAGGAAAGAAGAAGACAGTAAAAGAAGCTTTACTTTCTTTCTCAGTGAACTTTTTATACTGAGAAAATAAAAACTTTGCAGAAGGTGAGCGGTCTACTTTATCCCATCATAAAAACAAATATATATATATACACACACATACACACGCACAGGCCACTGACACAGACAGTCCGACACAACACGATCTTTAACCATCAGATTTATTGATTGTATAGAAAAAGTAGGTTTGATATGACATAATGCATTCTATATAAGATATAACATTTTCAACATTCAATGTACAAAAAAACATAGCTAGAGATACAGTAAATGTTTAAAAATGCCCGCAGGCCTCTAAGTCCTGTCTGCTCTCCACTGCAGATGAGCCAAAAAAGTATCTGAAAAACCGTCTCCATTACTCAACCACCTGAGGTGTGCTTGACAACTGGAACAGCTTTAAGAGTCAAAAGTAATTTAAGAAATATCAAGTGCTGCTCACAGTCGTTTCAATGCTCGAGTAAAGGAGACGCTTCAAACACTATTCTCGCTGAAGTTTCTGATCTTTACATCTGCATCCCATGTTACTGCTTATACACACTGGGGGCCACGACTCTCTTGCTTTATCCTTCATTTTTCCAATAACTGTCACTCTCCTCAGCTTGTTCTTTCTACATGGAACCAACCTTAGAAAAGGAATTGCTGTAATTTGTAAGAATAAGCTTGACAAAGATATAATTTAAAAGGGCACTCAAACAATTTAGGTATGAAGACGAGTGCTTAAGTTGTCATGAAGAGTGTGACTCAACCAGTGAAAACAGCTTCATAATGTCTTGCGTAGCTCGAGCATTTAGACTTCAAATCTCAAACAGAAGCCTTCCGTTGTTAGTGGAGGTGCGGGGATTGAAAGTGAGGGTTTAGGAGGAAAGGAGGTTCCAACAGATATGTGTATCCATTTAAACAGATTTTTAAACATCATCCTCAGGGTTAATAAAGACAGACTCTTAAAACTATCAGTTTATGCTTCATCATATTTTTATAGAGTGAACCCAACAAGGTGACATAAATGGTCAATTTGACCATTGTAGCTCCCCAAAAAGCCAAGTGCATTTGTTCATGCTACAGAAAGTAAAATCAGCCTGTAGCGGAAGTTTTGAGTCGTGGTTATTTTCTCCTACAGTGTTTAGAAGCACAGAACCTCATGTCTAAAAAATGTAATATTGATGCTAATATTGTTTTCCAATAGTTGATAATGTTTTGTGAATTTTGTAGATGGGTTCTGACTGTGAATCATGTAATATCATCTGTGGAAAAAAGAATAACACTAATCAAGGGGACCCAAAATGCGGCCCTCACCCTTACAACGCTAAGTTACTATCCTGTTGTGTTATGGGAAATGTAGTGTTTTTGGATCTTTACTCATTCTAAGGACTTTAAGTCTAGACATTTCAGTCCCTGCTGCTTTAAATTTACAAACTTCTTTACTTCATCTGTGTTTCCGAAGTCGCCTAACTTTATGGAGGTAAAATGCGTAATCTCTGGAATACCCTTTAATACTGCAAGGTGGAAATCAAAGCAATAGCTGTCATATTATCTGTTTACTGCTTATACAGATTTGAAATCAATGAAATGAAAACATGTATACAAAAATAACATGACTGCATAACAAACTGAGCTGAAAGACCGTTAAAAATGCTCTAACTTTATATCCTACATGAACACAATGACTTCAAAGCAGGTTATAAGATAGATCTGAACAGTTCTGTAATATTGCACAGGGTGAGCCTTTAATCAGTACAGGGAGAGGCTTGTATTGATCTCCCCACATGTAGTCTGCCCGCTGAGGAAACAGAAGCTCACCAGGAGATTTCTGTACGGTCTAATTTCAAAATTCAGAGAAGAAAGAGGATAAAAAAAGGAATAGTTGAGTCAGATTCAGCGGGGGAGAGAGGGGAAAATGGGGTGAGGCAGGTAGGAGTCATGTACGGGGAGGGAGTGAGTACAACGAGAACTAAAGATAAAGTAAAGTGGGACAGATTCAGGGACACAAAGAGGGGCCCTGTCGATATCTATTGAACGAAGAAGCGCTCGTGAGACACAGCTGTGCCTGAAGTGGGCTCGGCACAAAGCACAACAGAGCGCCATTGACACACACAGCGTGGACTGGCAGAGTAAGAAAGAGGAGGCAATGAAAGAGGAGATAATGCAAAGGAAAAAGGGAAGACAGTATGAATGCGTGTGTGTGTTAGAGAGAAGCGATCATTCCTTCCAACAGGCTTTAGGTGAAGATAACGGAGAGCCAAACAGATGGGAACATTTTTCGCCTCAAGGCTGTCCAAACGAGGCAAACATTGTACGCCCCATGTTGCTCTAAACGATGCAGAATTTGAACTGTTCGGCAGATTGCGCATGAAAATCACATGGCATTTTGACATTTCAAATGTCATATGTCGCATATTCCTCCATGGATTGTGTCAGCCAAATTACCTTTAAAGGAAAATAAACAACCTTTCCAGTCCCTTTGTAAACTACTGAAGGCATCTGTTTGGTGTTTAGGCGTCAGCAGTAACAGCATCAACAGTAGAGACAAGGAAAAACAAAAACAAAGAAAGAAAAAGTTACATATGAAAACATAAAAAAAAAGTAAAAGGCTTTGTGCTCTGATGAAGGAAATCCTGATCAGAGTGTTTGTTTTTTTACAGAAGGAAAGTTATGAAACTCATATGAAACCAAAAAGGTTTCAAAATCAACACAATTTCAATAAAAAACGTGATCCTGGCTGTTTGAAACCCATCATTTATGATATCTGAAATGTGTTAAAATGATGCCATTACAGACCTGGTGATAAAATCAGAAGCAGCAAGAGAAACGTCAATTAAAGTAACAACATATAACTTCTAATAGCGACCTTTAAATCAACTATTTCCATCAACAGAAGACGATCTCTGTCATTTCCTCTTTCTGGATGTGATGGTCTTCTTCCTCAAAGATGGACAGAAAATGGTAACAGAAAGACAAGTGGCATAATAACAGTATCAGTAGAGTTATGATATTGACATAATGGTTATATTGTCAGCTGAAATATGACCCTCAAAATAGATTACTCTTGATGTCTGTGGAGCCTTTGAGAACATATCCAGCTCATGTTTGCTGTTGAACCCTTTTTTGTTCCTCATATACAGTATGTTCAGAAAATGCATGTTTCCACTAGGGATGGGCCATGATTGTTGATAATCCAGAAGAATCATAGAGTTCATGCATTTACCATATCATCAAAAAACATAGTTTTTCCAATGTATTTGCCGGCACCAGGTTTGAATGCTTTACTAGTACTGTAAGCCCAGCACAGTTTCAGCAGGTGGCTGTCAGGTCTTGCCCAAGATTTCACCCTCTTAAAAGAAAGTTTTTTCTTGCTGCTGCAACGTTGCTAAATGTTGCTTAATGTTCATGACTCATTAATGTTGGGCCTTTGTAATATAGCAATGAGTAAGGTATTTTACCTGCTTTTTGTAAAGTGTCTTGAGATTACATTAGTTATGAATTGGCGCTATACAAATGAAGATTGGTTCATTGATTGATAGTGCCAGACTGTGACTGTAGCACATCTAAAAGCTGTTTGCTAACCGCTATTAAATAACAAAATAAGAAAAAATGGTTGAATGGTTTGCAATAATTCCCAGAGAATATCCAATAGTATCTCTGCTTGACATGCCCATCCCTAGTTTGTACATGATCGAATGTGTACATTTACGAATGTTATTGTGTCTCAAGGGATTAGCATCTTGTAGAGAAAAAAATGGACCTGTTAAATTCAGATTATCACAATAAACCTTTCTTAAAGCGGATTGAAAAAAACAAAGTGTCCAGAAAGCTAACATCCATCATGTGCCACATGGGGGTCAAATCATGACTGGGCTGTCAGCATAAACCTGCCTTATTGTCTTCTGTTCCTCGATATGATTCCAAATGTATTCCCATGGGTAGTTCCACCACACTGCATTCAACACAGTAAAAAAACGTTCATAACTTCAATATGTTTACTTTTTGTTGCCAAACTTTCCAGTCACTCCACTGAGTCCGTCTCTGTTTCCAAAGTTTGAGTTTATATTTATAAAAAAAGGAGAACCAAAAGAAAGTTCTCGTGAAGAACAGGTTTCTTATCAGCGTGTCCCAGCACTGTTTTTGAGTCTTCTGCTGTAGATGCAGGCACAATACACATTCAATAATTGATACCGGAGGATTTGATTGAGTAGTTCGATCCAGACAGGAGACTCCCTGACGGAGACGTTAATATTCAAGAGTCTGTTAGCATCATTCGTTGAGGTAAAAGTCAGCTGATATGCAATACATCAGATACGATTCCATAGGCCTAAACTTAACCATATTAAATATGGGATTCCCCATTATCTTCAACATTTACATGCTTGAAAAGTAACATTTTTGTTGGTGTAAATGTAGTGTTTGTTGTCCACCAGGTTTGTCATTTCCAAACAGGCCTTTCAGTATCTTGTGTCCTTCGTTTTCCTGTCTTTGTATCCATGTCAAAAGACCCATTTTTTCCATTTTCTGTCAATGAACCCTGTCAGATATTCCAAGAAATACCCCTCGATGCTGTCCTGTATTCAAGAATTGGCCATGAAAACCATCCCACTGATCTCCTAAAGTATAGTCCCCTCTGTCGATATGCCACTGGACACCCTCCAGTCGTCGAAAGATTGTTAAGGGAAACACTCCAAGTTTCAGTTTCCTGGTTTGACGCCAACTTTCGGTCAGCCACTGATACTCCAGCTTTGGTCCACTCTTTAATTCTGAAGTCACTGATTGGTAAAGGGAGGGGTGTGAAGCCATTTCTGCTTGAAAAAAGTTGTAGGAGGAAAGGAATCGAGTCCTTTTTTCTTCCAGAAATAGAGAGCTGAAATCTTTAAAAAAAAAAAGGAAGAAAGAGGATTAAGAGGGAGAAAGAGACTATGATGTGCTTGTGACTTTTCCTTTTTCTTTCACCCCCTAATCTTTTCAGTCTTTTTTAAGTCAAGGATATGCATTCTCTTTGTTTTCTTCACATCTTTTCCCTCCAGTCAATGGATGCCAACCCTCCTGACTCTCCGTCGGTCTCTAGCCCTTGAAAGGCCTAGGCGGTGGTTTGCCGATCTCCACTGAGATGTTTGTGTACAGCGGGTACTTCTTGACCTGAACCAGTCTGTAGGTCAGAGAGCTGATGCCATCCTTCTTCATTGTGTTCTTAGTGTTCTGTATCTTATTAAATCTGCAGGGGGAGAGACAAGATGGAGAAGAAAGAAAAGAGGTAGAGAGGAGAAGGGGAAGATGGTGGAGAGGAAACGAGAAGGGGGGGAAACAATGAAGTAAATGTGATTAAAAATAATACAGACAAAGATTTAAAGTTGTTAATGCATAATATACTGTGAATTTTTTTTTTTTTGGATTTGTTGTACTTTCAGAGGTTCATGTCTTTAACAAGCTAATGTGAAAATGCAACAATGTAACAACAACAACAACAACAAAATGAATAGGCTTGTAATTCTGTGACAAAGTGACAAAGCCAAGGTGACTGTCTCATGGGGGAAAATATGCTATAATGACGAGCGCAACTTTGGCCTTTTATGTCCCCTCAAATCAACAGTTGTTGAATGTGTCTACTAGTTGTGACAAGGTCAACTCAAAGCTAAAAGAAAAGAAGAGAAACTTTTTCAGCCTTCTATGTTATAGTCTACTCTTGTTTCGTTAGTTTATTCCTTGTTTTGTTGCTTAGTTGTCATTTTGTGTCTTATTTGGGCGTTTTCTATCTATCATAGTGTTGCTTGGTTCCCTGCTGTGTATTTTTCCATAGTGTATTATTTCCTAGGTTAGTCTGTAGTGTTTCCTGTTTTATTTTATAGTTGTTGTCCCCAGTGTTTCTTGTCTTGTCTTACTTCCTCCCTTTGTCGGGTTTCCCTCTGTTTGATCACTCTGATTGTCCTCAACTGTGTTGTTAGTTTCGCTTGTGTTTAATTACCTGTGTCTATTTAGTCAGTGTTCATTCCCTCTTGTTGTCTGTTCATACATCTTCTGTGGATTTCCGTTGGTCTTTAAAGAAGTCGCCTTGTTTTGCCTTTTGTTTGTTAAATATTTTTGGTTTCTGCGTATGGGTCCTCCTCTTTGTTTTTGATGAACTATGACATTCTAGTCGCAGACGCATGGCAGAAATGAAAGTGACACATTACATTCACCTAAAATCCACTTTATGGATTGTTTTTTTATATTTTAAGCTTTGGACATCCCTTAGTCAATATTTGGCATACCCAATCTTTATTAAACACTGAATTTGTTTAAATGAAAAAAAAAGAATCCTGTAAATATTGATTTTATATGAAATATATTAACCTGCAGACCTGTTTATTCCCCTATTCTTGACTTATCTTTATGCAGCTGAATACCAAGAATATTCTCTGGTGTAAAGAAAACCTACTTTACAATAACCTCAATACAGATTGAACTTATTTTCTTTTGTCCTCCTTCGTTAATTATCTGGCGACCCCCTTAAATTGATTTGCAACATCTTTTTTGGAGTCCTGATGGGAACCACAGAAATAGAGCACTCTTGTTTTTTTTTTCAATCAGGGACAAGAGGATTTTACAGAAGAGGCCCTAACAGGAACAAAAAATAATTAATTATCAGCCTTGAATAAATAATGCAGTACAGCATTTAGGACATCAAAATGATGGTTATTCATATGCATATTAAGTTATAGCAGAGAAGAGCAGCTCCACTGTGTAACACATACAACACAACTTTATTGACAGCATGAATGAACTGTCAAAATCAACAGGTTGCAGGAGTGTTATTATGCTTTTATTTGATTCTATAAGAACAGCCTCTGGCCCCCCAGCAGGTTTTATTTGATTCTATAAGAACAGCCTCTGGCCCCCCAGCAGGTAATTGTAAATGTTCAATAACCAGAACGCAGCTAAAGGTAACTGTCCTGTTAATTTGATTACAATGAAGTGAGCCGCTTGTTCCCTTTGTTGTGAACATACTGACCAACAGGTGGTGCTATTGCATTGCTCTGAGACTCAGTGAGCAGCGTTATCCCATCACAGCCACCTCAGCTTGTCTGAGTTATGCTGGAATCTCCCTCCCCATTGGCTGTAATACAACTCTTACATCAGAATCTGCTCTTACGTTGGAATATGCTCTGATATTAGCAATAAAGATGGGAAAGTCATTCACAGAGTGTATCAGACAGTTGCACAGCTCTGCTGCTGTGCTGAAATGTGAATTGTGATGCAACCACTATCTAAAAAACAACAACGACTCCTAACGTAAACTCTCCCCTGTCCCCCCACTAGAACCAGCTTCTGCTGCCTTACAGGGTGGAAATGAGGCTGCTGCAGTGTGCCAGTGTCTAACAGCATGTTTACTCCACTCTTAAAATGCCTCTCTTTAGTCTGGGAACAGAAAAAAAGGCTGATGTGTGCAAATGCCCTGCTGGCTGCCGTGCACATTCACTTATCAAAACACATCGATGACTGACTGCAACAAAAGACGTCTTTCTAACGATATGCTTGGACGTAAAACTGGAGTTGACACTTCAGTCCGACACGGACCACTGAGTCTGCACGGCCCTGTCAGAACTGACTAGTGAGGATCTCTCTTCTCTCCCTGCACTGCTCTCTGCCTCTGTCTCTCCCAAACCAAATCAAAAAGAGCTGTTATTGGCATGAATGGAAACAGGGAAAATGTTGTCAAGCATATTTCCCTTGAACGATATAATACAATAGTGTATCAAAAGAATTAGGTGTTCTTTGACTTCTGAAAAGGATTGGCAGCTCTACCTAAGAGAACAGGATATTAGTTTAAGGAAGAGAGTGCAAGGAAAGGAAAAAAATGGGGAAGAAGAGGGGAAAAAAACTGTATGCATTGCATGGGGAGAAAAATGGAGGATGGACAAGCAGAGAGATAAATATATATCATGAAGAGAGAGTGACAGATGGAAGGGGCATGATATACTGATACCAAAACATTAAGAGAATGAAATGCAGAGGGAAAAAAAGAGAAATCTTTGGATGAATCTATAAAGCAGCGGAGATTAAAAAGCAATAAACTAATCCCCACACATACATTCAGAGGATTTCAGATGCAATCTGCAGGCTTCAGTTCGTATGTGAGCCTACACATAGTTTTATTCCAGAGTTGGAGGGCGACGCAAAGACAGACTCCTTAAATATTCATTAGCCTGATTTCCAGACTGAGTCTTAACTGGGCTAAATAAAGCTCTATTTTAATTCCAGCGAGTGTCACAGAAAAAAAAAATCTGGTTTAGGATCTCAACAATAGCTTCATATACCAGCTACTGAGGGTTCTGGTGATACATATTTTAAACTGGCCCACTTGAACTTGTATAAAAATGTGTCAAAAGGTTGCTATTACATTTTTAGCGACATACTTAAGAAATTCCATTCATTAGTTTAGATTGTAGGTTTTATCAGTTATAACATTTAAAACACAATTAGCTGTTTTTGGGGCAAATGACTGAGAAATACAGCGAAAGAGTTAAGTTGGCTAGCTTTGTGTTGCTAGCTTGTCATTGTGTCTTATGAGAGACGCTATAGAGTAAAGACTGCACTAATTATGGTGAATTGGGAGAAAACAGGCTAAGCTAGCAGGTGGAGGTGCTAGTTTGTCAGGTGGCTATTGCATTAGCAGTTGTGTAGTAACTCCTGATTGTTTCAGGTAGCCTGACATGAGCAGTCATTTCCTGCCTTGGACCTCTAACTTCCCTGTAGTCTCTGCTGGTTGCCTGGGATTTGAGAAGCAAATATAATAATCCAGCAACCAACCCTTAGTTTAGGCTTTTCTGTACATAATTAACAAATTAGACAATATGTGTCAATAACTGGGAAGCTAGAAGTGGAGGTAATTGTTACAGCTGGATAGAGCCAGACTGGCCGTTTTCCTGCTGCCAATATATATGCTTAGCTATGCTATCAAGTTGCTCATGGCAGCATCACTTTAATTACTGTAAAGACATGAGACTGGTATCAATCCGCACATCTAAGCCTCAGCACGAAAGCAAATTCCCAAAGGTTTGAACTATTCCTTTAAGGGATTCTAAATAAGCCGGTTAACTTAACTTGTTTTCAAAGCAAATACAATTTTACACACACACACACACACACACACACACACACACACACACACACACACACACACACACACACACACACACACACACACACACACACACACACACACACACACACACACAAACACACACAAACAAACACACCACACACACACGCTGTATCTGCACTGTCCCAGGATGATAACATATGAATAGAATATTGAACAATGTTACTGAGTGACTGATTCATTTGCAATGCATGAGGCGAAGCTTGCTAGACAAAATGTGTGTGTGTGTGTGTGTGTGTGTGTGTGTGTGTGTGTGTGTGTGTGTGTGTGTGTGTGTGTGTGTGTGTGTGTGTGTGTGTGTGTGTGTGTGTGTGTGTGTGTGTGTGTGCAAACTGATACTCGAGGCTGGTGATGAATGTGCCTCTTTCTTACTTCCGCTGGCCCGATATCTCATTGCTATGCCTAACCCGCGTCTCGGAAAGGAGCGGAGAGAGAATGGACTGCTGTGTGAGAGTTTGTGCATTTTTAAGTGTGTGTGTTTGTGAGAGAGAGAGAGAGAGAGAGAGAGAGAGAGAGAGAGAGAGAGAGAGAGAGAGAGAGAGAGAGAGAAAATGCAGAAGAGATAGTAAACATTCATCAGATGGTCGAGACAATGCTTCCCTGGGTAAATGTTGGACATTACGCAGGTTCTCCAGATAAACTCTCCCAAAAGGTTCAATCATTAATCTGAGTCTTAACAGATGGAAAACTTGAACCTAAAGACAAAAGGCTAATTCATCTGTGTTATTGAGTGACAGCCTCAGAATTTATTCATTTGTTTTGTTGGAGGTATTTCTAAAAGAATTGAAGAAGAAATGTTGTAGTCTTTTTTGTCAGTGGATATAGTGTGTGGTTTCAGTTTGACTGCCATTCATTTGCTGAGGTCGAGGTGTTAATCAAGACATTAACAGCAATTAGATGAAGGTCTGGTACGCAGCAATGCCTCTTAATGAGTCAAGGTGAATGGCTCCATTAATAATTATCTCAAAGAAAATAACCAAACAACTAAAAATAGACCTGAACATGTAGTTTCTCTGGGGAAATAAAAGCGATTAAAACACATTTTATTATCAGAAGTCCAACTTGGCAAAGTCCTGGAAGATATCTAAACACCCTCACTCTTTAGAGCTTTAAGGTTTTCGGGACAGCTTTTTAAACACATTTGTTTCTTTTATTCTTTTATATCTTTTGTTAGCATGGCTCAATGTTGGAGGCCACTTTCCTTCTGCCTGTCCTCAGCTTTCCTCCAGCCTGAAACATCTGAACCAATACTGATGGATTGCTATGAACTTTTGCATAGACGTCCATGTCCCCCAGAAGATGAATCATTGTGAATTTAACGACCTCCTGACATTTCCTCTTGGACCACCATGAGGTTGATGATAATGATTGTGATTGTGACTGACATTTTTTAACAACTATTACATGGCTCCTGGATAAATTCATGTCCTTCACAGAGTTAGATTTATTAACTTCAAAGATCCCCTGACATATTCTCTCATATCATATATATCATAAATATCATCATCAGGCCCAATATTTCAATTCAGGTGATGACCATAGATCTTCAAAATGTGGAATTCCTAAACAATCATGCCAACACAATTAATAGTTATGACCATTATGAACATCAAACCGACGTTATTCTGACCATAGTTAACAAACAAGACCAGTCAATAAACCTCAATTACATCTCGGAGAACAAGGTATCAAAATAATTATTTCTTCTGCACCAAATTTCCTCCTTTTTTTGGTTACAGCTATTTTAATCGTATGGAAGACCAAATGACACTGAGGGGGTAAAAGTGTCTGACAGAGGAAAAAAGACGTCCGTCAGCTGATGAGAGTTGATGAATGAAACTATCAGTCTGGGCAGAGAACATCAGAGAAAAAAAACAAACACCTCTCCTTTCCACCCACACTGCCTGAATCCTGCCATGAGGAGGCTGTTCTCTCCGAACACAACCTCCTGATCATTCTGAGCCGCCACGCTCCAGTGGAGCCCAAACGCCACTTCTATTCAGGAGATCCTTTAAGCCGAGATTTCCGAGGCATTATAACGAATGTCCAGAAGGGGCCGTATAGAAATGAGGTTTGTGGCGACTAATAGGCAGCTATTTTGTGCTCCTCTCTGGATTTATGAATAATGTATCGGCCCCAAATAAGAAGGGTCCCTGTTGGTGTCACGTTTTATTGAGGAAGTCTGCTCCACTGACCAGAGAGAGAGAGAGAGAGAGAGAGAGAGAGAGAGAGATAAAGAGCAGATCGACAAGCATGGGGGAATGGGAGCTGAGTGTCACACACGCAGGCAGGCGCACACACACACACACACACACACACACACACACACACACACACACACACACACACACACACACACACACACACACACACACACACACACACACACACACACACACACACACACACACACACACACACACACACACACACACACACACACACACACACACACACACACACACACACACACACACACTTTCTTTTAGTCTACTGGCTGATTTATTGATTTTGATGAAGGCAACTAGACCAGTCTGACCCAGCCGTCTCCCGTCTCTATTGGTGTCATTTCAGCAGCCAATTACTGAGGGATTGTTGAATATTTTTCTGTCTTTATAACACACACACACACACACACACAGACACAGACACAGACACAGACACAGACACACGCACACACAAAACAAAGATGGATGACATATTACAAAGACCTGGTTACTCAAGACATCTTCAAATGTAAGTTATTGCAGCTATTACAGTGTATAGATTGTTGTTGTTTTTTTAAAGTAAAATCATTTCAAGATGGATGTCTGACGTCTCAAACATTTCAGCGGGAGCTCTTGACAGGTGAATCAAATTTCTTTCATTTCATTTGGTTCAGAACTTCTACTTTTGGCTCATTTGCCTTCACTTCACGATCTATATAAGGAGTAGATTTGATTTTTTTTTAACTGAAAAGGGAACATGAGAGTTGTTTTGTGCTCATCAAACTGGTAATAGGTCAATGACAGGTGGATAAAAGCAACATCAGAAAGTGAGAAAGGAAGGATTTGTTCTGACAGTATTACTCATTCTCCTTTCACACGCAGGTTTCAGGTTCCTGTGAGACTCAGCAGGTGCTTGATTCAGGTTAAAGGCACATTTCTTTTCAGTAGATGTCAAAAGCCCACACCTGTACTCAAGAGGAAATCTTTCTTACTTTAGAAGTAATGAATGCATGTGCTTTGTCTCTAGAGCAGTGGTTCTCAACTGGTGGGTCTGGACCCAAAAGTGGGTCATGGAGCCGTTGTCAGTGGGTCCTGAATGTGTGCCTTGGAATAAAAATGCTGTCAAAAACGCTATGAAGCACATGACTCCTGTTGCCTGCATTTTTTAATCTTCTTATAAACCTGTTTAGAGATCACAACTGTCCTAGACTTGTGTGTGGAGGGGTGTGTGTGTGTGTGTGTGTGTGTGTGTGTGTGTGTGTGTGTGTGTGTGTGTGTGTGTGTGTGTGTGGACCCTGACACCTCCATGTCAAAACGCTGTCATACGAACATATCATATGGTCTTAAACTCAAACTATTTTAGGAGAGGGAACAGAACTCACTCTATCTTCAGACTGAGCCGGCTTCAGCAGCTATCGATTTGTTCTGTAACGAGCCATCGCTGGCCGGCCCACCCAGGCGTGAAAACGGAGGAGAATAAACAGTGATAATCCACATTTAAGCAGCTTAATGTGAGGTGCTATACTCCTGGTGATTAATGTGTCTAGAAGGGCTCATCTCTGCATATTGGGTGTCATTCATCAAACCATAAAATAACAGGTTTATAGGGGAAGCATTTTGTCTGAAAAGCTATTTAAACGGTGTGGCCTAAAGCACACTTTAAGACCCTGAGCTGTATATCTGAAAAGCAAACGTTGGTTTATTGAAAGGAAACATGTTGTCCTGGGTTATTAGAAATGTTCCAATCTTAGGAGACATTCCTGACATTTTTCTCCTTCTGATACTTTTCTGCAGGTAATGTTGGAAAACGGCACTGGATTTACAGCAGACTTGTTGATGCACATTTGCACACAATCAACAGTGTGATTGCCAGATATTGCTAAGGAGTCTTTGAAATGCACTTGTTTTATTTATTGAACATGACCTCGTTTAGTCAAGCATTTCAATTTCATCTTTTTTTATTAACAAAGGCTTTTCTTTAAATATCCTGTTATGACTGAAAATGGTTAATCAGTCAACAGAAAAATGATCCTCCCTCAGGTCAGTAACTCCTCAAAGATAACATATATATCTGATGGCTGTACTCTTTTCTTGCTGATGCTTCATTTTTCCTTTATTTAGTCACAAATATAGTAGTAGCATTATTAGGGAGATTAGGGTTTAAGCGACCTGGGGAGTTGACTTGATGCTGAACTTACACATGGTGCGTATTTGATGCTGTGTTTTTAGTATTACAGATTGAGTAAACCAAATGTACAGGCATCAAAAATTAAAAATGTAAAATTTCAGGAAATCTCCTGCAGAAAAAATGTCCTGGCAGTGTGGAGAAAACAATGAAACATGGGAAATAAAATTTCCATAAACTATAATTGAACACTTAGTTGAATAAATAAATCATGAAAACGCTAAATAATGTATAATGTTGGATGTTGTCTGCATGTCTGTAGGCTTGGGGGCATGTTAAAGGATTCATGTATCTTTCATGTTTCCTCTTTACCTAACAACAACTGTAACCGTGACAGCAGGGATGCAAAAAAGAACGGACAAAGAAATAGTTTAGATACATGAAAACTGTTATTGATAAAAGAACGGCTTGTGTGCAGAAATAGAGTAAAAGCAAAGGGTATTAAGAGTGAATAGAAATATGTGGCTGCACTCTTCGGTTTCAGATCTGACTTGTGAACTGTGAATAAGAAGTGGACTTAGCCTCTTGGATTCAAAAGTAGACCATATTGGGACCTTAATTACACGTGCATTCTTTCAAATAGCCAGCAGGTTTGACTTTAACAGGTTCAAAAAAATATTTCCAATTCTAAGAGAAAAAGACCTGACATCTCACTTTGATTTATGACCTCAGGAAAAATGTTCCCATTGAGTTTATAGTCACAAACACTGGTTTCAAGTCTTCATTTTGTAAATAATGGTAATTTACAGTAATTTACAGTAAAGAGTATCTTAAAGGCCTTGGCTTCTTCACTACCACAACATTTCATCACTCAACAGAAGAGACGTATCAATACGTATCCACTTTATACATCAAAATATGGTCATTACTGCCTTCAATAAGCAACACAGTAAGGCGACAGAAATAAGGCAAAACTCGAGACATTGAAACAGTTCACCAACCAATGGGGGGAATCTCCATCCTACTTTCTGAGCCAACAACAGAAGGCTGTTTATGATCATGTCTGGATCTGCTCAAGGTTTCTGGCTGTTAAAAGAAGCTTTTTCTCACCAATACAAGCTAGATTGATGTTGAGTCTCTGTTAAGAACATAAAAAGTATAATATGGACCTGCTCCTTTTGCAAAGTGTACTAGGATAATATGCGTCAAGAATTAGCTCTCGACAAATAAGAATGAATTAATCGATTGAAGGTAGAGAATTCACATTTGTTGATTCAGCCTTTGTTTTGTTGCACTTGTGACCACTTCCAACAAGTCACTATGTGCTGGTGTATATTGTTCTTCTCCATGACCTCTTTAAAATGAGGAAGTGAATCACTTCAGGTCAGTCTATGCAAGATTTTTAGTGGACGCTAAGTGACTGAAACAGATGAAATGGTATAGATTCCGAAACAGTCAAAGTGATTTTACTATTGTTCTTTCATCACTCAGAATCACAACTGACTCATAAGGAGGGCTCATCGTATTGATTGTTGAACAAGGATTTATTATCCAATACATCACTCCTATTATGGCTTCCAAACACAAAATCTCCCTCAGAGAGTAACATGTAGTTTATATTGGGAGTAGATATTTCTTTCTCTTCCAGGAGTGCTGATTGAACATTAGGCAGGTATGTTTGTGAACAGCATCAGCTAGGACATGGATTTTATTTTATTTTTTTAATGGCAAGGTTTCTCTTTAAGACATCACTGGTTAAAAAGGTTAAATGTCTTGGCATGGCATGTGAATCCAGTAAAAGTGGATAGAATTAAAGCAGTTCAAGTTGAAGATAAAATACAAAGGGAATCATGCTGGGCTGTTTTACCTCTCACCTCTTGCCCTACATGTGTTTCTGTATCCAACAGAAAGTAATTATAAGAATCTGTTACTGATATTACGCCCTTTGCAGAGCCACATAGTTGTAAGTCTCTTGAACTCAGATGAAAAAGTTTGGAAAGAAAGATCAGGTTTGTGTAACTATGAGACAAAAGCGGCGCAATCGATACAAATGTGAAGCCGGCGAGCGAGTTTGGACAATGATGCAGTACCTCTGTGGGTTGGGCTCGTTGTGTTTGTCTCTCTCGTGTTTAATCATTCTGTAGCGGCCGATGCGAACGTCTGGCCTGGACACCTTCATCCCATTCAGAGTGATCCTGCAAAACACACAGATACAATATCTATTAGAGGGAAGAAAGGGAAACAAAAAGAGACAGAGACAAAGAGAGAGACAAGAGAGGAACGCAGCAGATTGAAAGATAATACTAACCAACTGAAGAGGGAAATAAAGAGAGGGCGTGCACCTTCAGTTTACATGAAGATGAAGCAGAGCGGGATATAATTAGCATTTTCATTGTCTTATAATCCGTTTTTTCAATACAAGTGATTCATTATCAAAAATGTATTTAGTTTAGATTAAATTTACCAAAATAAAAGACTAACGTTTTTTTTTATCAAAAAAGCAACCCAGAAACAAGAAAACATAAAAAACCCACAGAGCATTACATCCAAGATAAGAGTGCTTAGGTGATTTTTTGCCTAAAAAATACTTGAAGATTCAATTATTATCAAAATAGTGAAAACAATATGCTAGATGTATTTTATCACTTGAGTGAAAAAAGTCCCCTGAAGAGTAAAGTAGGTAAACACTAAAAAGTATCCAAGGCTCTCTGTTCTGTTTCAAAAGTTAAAAAGCCTTTATGAATTCATGGCTACAGGTAAAGTTAAAAATGAATGGCAGACCGACATGTTTCAGCCTTACAGTCTATGGTTTCAGCTCATCAGAGCCTTCATCAGGGTCAGGGTATTATGAAAAATAGTTTTAGGTCAGTCAACTTTTAGATTACTGGTTTGCCGATTCAACAAATAAAAGAATGCCCAATAAATGCTCACAAATAGTATAGCTTGAAGCTTGTTTTAAATTTGATGTGAGCAGTAACTGGGAGCCAGTCGAGGGAGATGAACAGCGGAGTGACATGAGCACTTTTAGGAAGGTTGAAGACCAGTCGTACTGCTGCATTTTGTATCATTTGTAGAGGTTTGATAGTGCATGTAGGAAGACCTGCCAGTAGAGAGTTGCAATAGTCGATGTGTGATATCACAAGAGCCTGTACCGGGAGCTGTGTTGCATGTTCTGGCAGGTAAGGTCTGATGTTTGTGATGTTGTACTGGGCGAATCGACATAACCGGGCAATCGAAGACACTTGAACCTTAAATGTTCGCTGGTCATCAATCATGACACCCAGGTTCCGGGCAGACAGACAGGGCAGACAGAATATGAAAAATTAAACGACAGATCAATATAACCAGCCACATGCGTCAAACGAAACAGCATTCCCTTGAAGTGAATGCCAGCAGTAACCCACTGGTTATGAATTACTCAGGACAAAGGTCAAGAGTGGACTTTAACCCAGCAGACCAGTGTTTGTGTCAGGGGTATTTCAACTTAGGTTGGCAAGTTATTTTATACGTAAGTGTCAGGAAGATTAAATGGTGAAAGCATTTTGGTCTTCTGAAGTCCAAAAAGTATTCATACTAAATGTCCTCGTTTCTTCAACCTTATTGACTGGTGAATATTTGATAAAACAAGACTTTTACTTAAAATAAATACAAACCTTTACCTTGCAGATTCACAAGTGTGGGTACACTGAAACGAAAAAAAAAAAAAAACCCATCTTATCTACACCAGAATATGCTTACTCAACTTTCACTGCTGGCTAATGGTGTATGATCACACACTGCATGCTTTCCAACAGCGCTCCCAGGGCTCTTTATACTCAGTCTAATAATTCCCCGTTAACACAGCACATTGCAAACAGTGTTGCACAGAAACAAACAGAGACCTCCTGGCTCGTACTGAACGACCTCAGTGGAAAGAACAACTGGTCAGACAAAGAAACAAATTGTTCAACCTCAGGTGCTGTGAACTTAGCTGGGCGCCAGGTGGGGAAAAATAAACAGATTTACAGTGTGTTCCAGTTAAATAAAGCATGAGATCAGAATTTTTAGACAGAGTGGTAATGTAGTAATACCTCTAAGAGGCAATGCAAGGGCAAATGTGCACAGAGATTTATATCTAATGCAACAAGAAATGGAGTGCAGGCAACACAAAGAGCAGATTTGTTCCACATAAAGCCCGGCTAAAACCCAGAGGTTGACAGAGGCATTGATATTCATACCTGCAGTGATATAAAGGACTGTGTATGTGCGTTCTGAATGAGCAAGTATTGTTTGTCGCAACGCTCTGATTCATGCAGTCCTGCTGTCTTAAAAAGCATCCAAGCCTGATATTGCTCCTCAACAACTGCTCGACTACTCCACACTTCTAGTGCCTCCTCCTTTCTCTGTCTCATCTTCTCCCCCACCCTCTCCTAGCTGCCTATTTTCATCTCCTCTTGTTCCTGCTTTCCACTTTTCTAATTTTCTTGGTTCCATCTCTCCATAATCTCGGGCTCCACTTTTCCAATCTATGGCTTTAAAAGACTGACAGCGATATTTGTGAAGTGCATGTATGCTAAAGGTTGAAAGCCACTACTTTAATCTGACCTCACAGGCCAAGTATTGTCAAATGTTTTTCATCATGGCACAAAAAAACGACCTCTCTGCAGCTGCAATAAAGGTGTATGAAAGGGTGAAACACCAGGGAACTCTTCTGGAAAAAAAGTGAAAAGCCATATATAGCCATATATATTGAAGGTATATCATCTGGCAATAAAACCATCCATAGAAAATGAAAAGATAAAGAATGTATTTCTGTAAAAAGTGCTATTAATGGTTATTCTAATTGACCATGTTTTAATTAATAGATGATACAACTTAAAGTTAAATTCTAACTTACTATACATCTTCTTAGCTAACGTCGGTGTTTAGCCCCTGTTGCCTTACTTCATTATTTAAAGGAAATGTTAAAAATCTTGCCTCCCCCTCCCCCTACCAAAATAATATTAATACATGGAGTTAATAGGGGATATACGTAGCAAAGAAGTGAGAACACATAACATGAAAAATTATTTTTCTTACTGTAAGTCTAATAGAGACCAAAGCTGAAATGTGTTTACTATTCATAGTTTTCAGGCATGTGACTGGTGCGGATGCCTGGAGGGCAAACAGAGCTTTGGAGAGTGTTGGCCATCATTGAACACTCTGTGGACCTGCAGCACAGGCTCGTTAATTTCCCATCTCTTCCAAAAGAGGCATGCTAACAGCACCTGAAAACCGCAGAAAAAACTAGCGACCCTGCATCGATCAGTAGTATTTGCCAGAACTTTACTCCGGTGATGTTTAGATAGATTTAAGAATGCTTTTCCTTAAACTGCCACCAAGACAAAAGCCTACACAAAAAGCAAGTTAGCATTAGCTAACCATATTGTCAGGATAACCGTCAGCGCTCACTTTCGGTCGTGTTTGTTAAAAAGCCAGTCAAATTTAGCTGACGTTTGCAGGATCAGGAGAAGTCTTTAATCCACGATCCTACCTCTCTTTGGTTTTCTTTCTCAGATGGGATTCTTCAAACGTACCACATGTGCTTGTCCCCTCGTCGGGTTATGCATCCAAGTGAACAACAACTGTCTTTCTTTTGAAATAAAAAATGGAATTTAATTTGTTAAACACATAGGTGGTAACTGACATTGGCAACTTCTCCATCACATGCAGCAGTAGGAAACCTTTCGTGTCAATCTGGAGGACAGTTCCATACGTTTGTGATGTCAAACTATGATCTGGCCTACATGTATGTGGCAACCAGCACTTTAGCCAGACCGACTCTACAGTAGTGTAGGCAGAATATACTGAACGTAACATCCTGCTTCAGGCTGCTGAGTTTCCATCCTGACATTATGTTATAGGCTTATCTAACTGCGTCCTGGCTGTTTTCTTATCTTCCCCTGCTTGGAGTAAGAAGGGTATTATAGGGTAAATGGGTGTATTTCCTAATGTATTTGTTCTATATGGGCACATTTATTTTACACCCTAGCATTTCTACTAAGCTGGACCGTTTTAGTTTGCTGTTCTAGAAATTAGTATTCTGCTTTTCACATCTTCTTTCTCTTCTTCTTCTCTTTCAGGCCCTCTTTTAGCTTCGTCATCCTTTCTATCACATCCTCTGGTCCTTTCACCTCCCCTCTTTTCTGATACTGCTCTTTTCATCGCTTGCTTCTTTTCACCTTCTTAATCCTCCATACCTGTTCTTTATCTCTTGGCCTGCCTTTCTCAACCCCCACTTCCTCATCTCTCCTTTCTCTTCATCTTCACCTTTCATCCCCCCCTCCTCTTCTCCTACTCAGGCCAGCAAAAAAAACAAAAAAAAACCTCAGAATAAAGTTATGCGCCATCAAAGGCATGTCAAACCAGTAAGAGGCAGAAAACACCAAACAGCCCTCCCATAAATAAATTCAGTAGAAAAACCAAATAACCCATCTCTCTCTCTCTCAGTGACTTTGCTGACTTGGCACACATGCATTCATGATTGCCTTTGTCAGTGTGTCAGTGCGCACACTATGAGCATGCATGCATTTGCATAATTCAGAGATTTATTATGGTGCAAATAATATGAGTGTGAGGGTGAGAGCAATGCACTCCTCTCCACTTGCTCTACAGCTTTTCAGCAGTGCAGTGAGCCCGGCGATACATTATGCACAGTTCTGCATCTTTAAAATAATCTTCTCTGTGCCAGATCCCTGCAGCGTGTGAGCTTTGACTGTGGTGATAATAGCTAATAGCTTCTTTCTTTTTTAACTTATTCTGAATGAATGATAATATGCTATTTTTTTATATAATTCAGTTCTAATTAATAACATTATCTTTAGGGTATGAAAACAATAAGTTGGCTGTAAAGTTCCATTTGTAACAGGCTGTGTTAAAATCTAAGTTTACCACATGAGCTGTAAAGTAAGATAACACATGGGAAGCATTGACACAACTCTTTTGGCCACAAGACAAATATTGTGGAAGACATGGCCCTTGTTCTTTAACATGCATCTTACTTTGTGCTTTTAAAATCAGATATATGGAAAATTTAATCACAATTTACAATTTACATAACCAATGGACTCAAAAAAATGAGCGGCGACCATTAGGCGTTTAGTTTAGTTCAGTTCAGTATTCGTAGCTGCTCTCATGGACATTGTTTATATCAACAGCGGATCATGTGACTGTGTGTTGTATGAAATGGGTCCCTGATCGTCACAACAAAATAATGTGTCTGCTCCGCATTTTTCCTCAACAAAACTAAAAGTTGAAGCATCTTATAGTGTCTATTGTTTATGGACCAAAACTTTACTGTCACTAGTCTCATTAACCATTTCAAGAATGTGATGGCCTCTAGATTAGGGGAGAGAGAGCGGGGGCTGTCATGCACTAAATAGCGTCAAAACCAGGAGAGGACTGTAGTCTCTGCCGAGGGCCGTCTGCTCTGCCAACTGAGCTGCAGAACGCCATGAAGTGAGGTTTTAAGCATCTTAAGAGCTGTAGTGGGTGGGGACCAAAACAGATTTTAATGGAGAGTAAAAATCAGACTTAAGGTGGCATCAATGTCTACATAAGATAAATATTTACAACAAAATTGAAGGTAATCAAATAAAAACATGGTCCTTACAGCTTGTTTCATTGCCCGCTAGTGCCCAAAATAAATACATGAATCTGAGTTTAAACCATTTGATTAAGTACTTATTCAAAGTAAATATCATTCACATGAAGTACCCAAATATTTGTACTTGCACGTTGTGAGGAGGTTTAATTACAGATGAGCCACAGTGTTTGAACAGCTCTTTTGTTTACTCAATCCAACTTCTTTATTGTATTAACTGGATTCCATTAAAATCACAGCATTGATGGGCATCAGTGTGACTAGGAAGACTTCTAATACAAATATGGAGATGAAGCAATCATCTCAAATGAGTAATCTGTGTGTGTGGTTAAATGATTGGAAGCAGTTTTAAGTTATTGTAAATAATCCTCGAAGGAAAGCAGAAGCAGTTTTCTGCCTTCTCGAACACGAGTTGATCAGAGTGTTTACTTTATAGTGAAACATCATCAGAGCTCGTTTGAAATATTGTTCTTCCATGTTGCGTCTCTCTCTTTTCCTTTCCCTTCAAACTCGCTCTTAGAAAGTCTCTGCGAGGGTGGGTTTTGTCTCCGTCTCGTCATCTGTCAATACCAAACCGTGCATGGTGATTAAACACCCTTCCAAGTTTATTGTTCACAAAGAGAACACACACAGAGATGCAAGAGAAAAAAAACACTTATTATTCCACACATAAGCATGAATGAATACACTCACACATTTTTAAATATATAAAGCTCAGGGTTGTTGTTTCTCAAGTGTTCGGGTGCACTCACGCAATCACTCACATGGCGGGGGGGGGTGTAATTGTGCACAGTATGGCACAACTTTGCTAGTGTGAGTGTGCCCTAAGTTTGGTTTCAGAGCGGTATTGCGAGCAAAACATCCAGCCTGTGACCTTGTGTGTGTGTGTGTGTGTTTGCATGTGTGTTTTGTAATGAACTTTTTAGAAACCAATCAACCTTCATTCTTCTTCTTCTGAATTTCTTCTAGGCTACTGTGACGGCCTCAGGCTATGTGTGGTCTCCCTCTTTTGTCACATACTGTTGAGCCAGGTTGTGACACTACACAGAATAGTGTCCTTGACAAAAAGAAAAAAAAAAACTGCAGCCGGAGCACACAAACGCTCCAGTGCAGTCATTATTTTCCACCGCTGTGACAGGCAGTAGGCAGTGAGATAGCATGACAGCATTGTGTGAATGTTATGTAAGAGACGGGACACGTAGGACACAGGGGAGCTGCAGGATGGAAAGCTTCAGCGTCCCCTCCTCCCCTGTGATGTATATAATCCAGAGACGACACATTTGACAGCCACCTCCACAGAATCACAGCAGGTGGGTGGCTGCTGTGAAATCCCCCCACTGTGCAAGACCCTTTGAGCATTTTTGACTTTTTTTTGAGGGGAAGCTAGTCAAATCCATGGGAGAAGTGGGATAACAAAAATGGAGACAGAATAAGATGATTGATCCAAGATGAAAAAAAAAAAACGCCTCTAAATTTGGGATCTTTTTTGAGCCTTGTGGGTCTCTCCTGACAAACAGTGAATCAAACAAGATCTTTCCACCTTAAAGAATACTTAAAAAGTAAGAAAAAAACCCCAAACAAATTCAAGCCACAAAGCAACTTATTGCAACATTATGCATTCACCTGTGAATTTCAAACTCTTTACAGATAAGTTCAAATCCACATCAAGACCGCTTAAAAATCATCCTTTTAATCTTGTTAAACTCCACACTAGAGCAGCTTTAAAAAGATGTATGACACAATGTTTTCATGCAACATCTCCTTGAACAGATTCTGCATTTAAATAACAAACTTTCTGGTGTCGGAAAAGTTCTCATATTCGTTTTTTTAGTCGGATACGTCCATATGCATTTCTGCACTGGTTGGTAGTGAGGAGGAAAACGGTCCATGCAGACAGCAGACACGTTAACAAGTCAAAACAACATTATATTGTACAGTTTCATAATATTGAGTGTTATTCAAACAGGACACTGTTGATTTGTCAGTACTGATATCTAAAATGTACAGTCATCAGTCATTTAGGAATAAAAGGCTCTATGTTAAAACATCTTCATGGAGTCACGTGCCTGTAGTCACAAACATTTTGAGAGTAGTTAGACGATTAGCTGATCTGATTGACAGGTAGGCACGGTGTAACGGTTTGTCAAGAGGCTCAAAAACCCACCTCAGCTCTAAGCCTGTCGTTAGGTTGACTGAAAATTAGGCTGAAGCAGCATTTCCATCATGGCGGCTGCTGCGGGATGAGCCTCCGGAGCCCCCCTGCCCTAGATGGTTGACGTCATTAAGGCTTTGTCCTTTAATATTTACAGTCTATGGGTATGACACATTCTTTCAAAAGCTGTGATTGGGTGATCCAAATTAAAAGAGAAAAAAAAGTATGCTCAAAAAGCTCTCTTAGTGATAATTGGCATAGAAGGACCGGGAAATTGATGGACCGAATCACAGAATCAGACATTGTTAACGCTTTAATGTAATGACTATCTCAGTTGATTACATTGTAAGCCGCTGTTTTAAAGTATAGCCTGAGGAGCTGGTTTAGCTCAGTTGGTTCGATCAGGCACCCCATGAACAGAGGCTCTGGCACACTAGTCACAGGTTCAACTCTCAATCCTGATCATGTTTGGTAGGCGTCATATCCCACTCTCACTTCCCACATTTCCTGCTGTGTTCAAATAAAGGCAAAAAGATCAAAAATAGCCACAAACAACTATATAGCCTAAAAAATGTTTGAAAACACATTCCCATTTGCACATTAGATGATAGTTACATTTATTTACTCACATTTATTAACTAGGCGTTGCATTGGGTGGGAGATGTAAGCACATCTGTAATGAGATCTACCACAAACTCGATACAATAATTAACTCACTGTCATTGTGTTTGGACAAAATTTCTTCTATCTCTCCGTCTTTTCAACATTTTCTCCTCTGCTTGAGAAATTCTAAAGCCTCTTAAAAGGTCTCCTCACTACTCCTTACAGTCTCTCACCTTAAGAGAACTCTTAAGGGCTAAGATGCATTGTGCATAACTTTTTATCTCTTGCAGGATCTAGCCTTAACTTTAAGGGGAAATCCTTAGAAAACATCATGGTTCTAAGAATTACTGGTAAATGTGGACACTAGGAGCAACTCTTTATACTAGGAAGCTGTATGAATATGACCTACTGGGTTGAATCCATTTTATATTCTTACTTAATTTACATAGGCACTTCAAACTTTGTAAAGAAAGGGGACCTTCCCAGTTCTTCTTACCTTAAAATAATATCTTCCTGCTAATATGATTCTCCATGAAAAGTTTAATTTGTAGCCTGGGTCAGAGAAGGACTGCCAGTGTGTGCATGTGTGCATTAAAGAAGTTTGGACAGAGGTCTGAACAAACACACAAACACTCACATACACACTTGCAGAGCATGGACCCTTTGATTGGATTAATCAGGAATTTCTCCAGCTCTCCTCTTTTATTCCCACCAGTGGAGTTAATTACATCAGAGCAATGGAGTGTAGGAGAACTGGGAGCTAAGTCTGATGCCTCAGTTTTCTCTGACTGCAGAGAAATGAGATGGGGGAAGACAATGAGGTGAAGGTGGAGGAGGAGCGGGTGGTGGTGATGGTGGTGTGTTCAGGGTTGAAAGATGCACAGCAGAGTAAAGGTAATAGAAAAGTAAGAAGGTGTGTTGGTGCAAACAGGAAACAGAGTAACGATATAATCTCTGCAGGAACACATCTGGGTGATGCAGGAGGGGACGACTTTCAAATGCCTTTTGTCTCTTGCATGTTAATAGATTGAAAGTTGTTTTCAAAAAGGGCTGCTTTTGACAATGTAGCCCATTAGTACAACTGAAATATAATCATTTTATTCATAAAAAACAACTTTTGTGATGTAGGTAAATGTTAGTACGAATTTTCATGAAATTCATTCATCTTGGTAACTTTGTGAAATGTATTATTCAAGTCTGTCTACCACTCGTTAACACTCCTACCTTTAGGTGTCTGAAGCTGTAACCTTATATGGGTGAAGCACCTAAGTAGTAGCAGATCTATATATGGAGAGGAGCCAACTATATGTTGTCAACAACTGTTTGCTAGACAGAGCGTCTACATCTGTTACGTATACAAATCAGTGTCATGTCATTTTTATTGTTTTATAGTGATGCACCCAAATTGAAAGGAATTTGTGGGTTGCACCTTTTTGACAGAATATAAGCAGCACTGTGAACACTGTTACTTTGTCAGCACTTTTTCAGTCAAGTGATTTGGACGCATGCTTGTTTGATGAAGTTGTCTGACCTCGGCCGATTTCTTCATTGGATTTATACATTAGAAACAAACCCCACCTAACAGTAAATGAATCAGAACCTCATCAATCTGATAGCTAAGAATGAAGAATCTGTTATATCAGAAAGGCTATTCACATTGGAGAGCAGATATATTTCATTGAAGGGGGTAAAACACGGTTTCAAGAAAAAGTATAAATTCGTTTTTTCAAGCCTATTTGATACAATTTCTTTGATTTGTCTGTGTGTACACCTTTAAAAAACACCTCCCCCGTCCCCTTGTTAAGATTTACAGATGTTGATATGTTTCATGTTTTATCAATCTGTTTATTGTGAAGCTCTTTGTGATGCCTGGCCTTAAAGGTGTTACATAAAAAAGACTCAAGCTTGCACAGTGTCAGGAAATCTGAAATCTGGAAATGTAACTGTTTTGCCAATGTCTGACAGAGACTGCAACATCCTGGATTAACACATTACAGCGGAAAAGGTGAAAGGTGAATTCCCCCACTGACAGAGAATAATGTGCGGTTAATGCGGTTGGGGATCGTTTCATACTCGCATGTATACACCTCAATCACACCCGTACTGGCCCAGGCGTTCTGCACATGCTCCACAGTTCCCGTCCTGGGCCTTGACCAGGAAGTGGAACATCATAAATCCATAGAAGAAAGCCAGGAGACATCAAATGGCGAGTGCAAGAGCGAGAACTATGCATTTTTACATGGAGAGAAGATGCTGTTTATGTTGTGCCAGATGAAGGACCATGGATGGAAAGGCATTTGGTGGTTGTTTGTTATGTGACACAATAAGTCAACCGGACAAAGGTCCAACAGTAGCAAGCTGAAAGAGGCATCTCGCCACCTACAACAGCGGAGTCGGAAACACTTCTATCCATAAAGTGTTTCTCCCTCGGTGCATGAATACTGGGACAAGGACAGTAGTCCAGTTAATTGGCCTGATTAAGCTAGAACCGTAGGTCAACTTAAAGTGTGCACACAAAGTTTACACTGAATGTAAGCACAGCAGTTTATCTTTGATCTGTTCCTTAAAAGACACAATCCTAAAAACAATCCTCAACCCATACCATTGCATGCTCACATTTTCTGCAAATATGAAGGTGAACAAGATGACGTGTGGTTATTTCCTGCTTTGCTGCTTTCTTGCATGTTTATGTCCTGCACTAGCAGCTGCTGACGGAGGCTGTTCTCTCCGACCAAAACTCCTGCTCAATGCTTCATTTCTCTTCGCCTCACACCCTTCATATTCCTTCCCCCCTCCACTTTATTCCCTGTACTTGCTTCTTATTTTCTTCCTGAGCATCCTCCACCCCTCTAAACTACCTCACCATGTTTTTATCCAGTGCATCCTTTATTATTTGTGCCCTTTGGTGCCATTTTACACAGAGGGTGTAGAAGAAGGAAGGCAGCTGAATGTATTCAATTCAAAAACCTCAAACAGGATCAAACCCTTACTATGAAGGTCACACACAGTACAAGTACACATATCAGAAGACTAGGTAAGTCACATACAGCACAGCTCCAGCTACATTTTAAGTTGTGTAAACACCTTCTCTGAAATCTTCCACAGTTGCACATTTGTAGTGTGCAGGTTTAGATTTAGATGAAATACAATACATTTAAATAGAAGTTCATTGTGTCAAAAAGGTTCAAGTTCAGGGACAGATCATGGTTTTAGGTTACATATGATAACATATTTGGAACTTGTCTAAGGTGACCTTTAGTTGAAGTGTTCAATAGGGGGTCCACAACCTCCAGACCTGAGGTCCTTCAGGTTTGTAAAACAGAAATCTCTTCTGGACCCAGACAAGCAGATCCTATAAGGTCCAGGAGTATAAACCTTGGAATCAATACTTCAGGTAGCCAGTGTAGATGTCTGGCTTTATATGACCAAATTTTCAATTTCTTGGCTCCAGGATGCTGTCCGCTGCATTTCCAATAAACAGGAGCTGGTGAAAAGCTTTTATAGGGCACAGATGTGTCCTCAGTGTGGGATAGAGAGCTTTGTATTTCTGAAGAATTCCTGAGAGGTTTGAGGGTTAGTTTGGTGATGCGGCTGATTAGTGAATCAAAATTCAGGTCAGCATCAGCTAAAAGTCCTTGAGTTCTGAATTGGTCTATGGTGCTGGGGATTGGGAAGCGTTGGTTCGTCGCCTTTGCACTTTGCACTAATATTTCAGAATAACAGTGAAGCAGAGGAGCACCACCTTCATGCTTCAGCCATCTACACACACCCTTTTCTTTCTTTTTCTACAGTAATTTCCAACTAAAACAGGTTTGACAATCATTATCAACCTTTTTTGAAGTTTGTAGAGTTAGAAATGCTCATGGTAACCATTCATTTGAATAACCTAAAAATGTGTGTCTGCGGATTCCCTCATCTTCACATTCACATTGATTCTACTCCAACATTTAGGAGGTCCTCTCTACTGTGTCTCTTCATTTATTTTCTGTGACGAACACATTTGAAACATTATGTCATCAAAGAACTATGTTCTATGTCTCTTTGCTTCTTCTTGCCAGGTCTTGTGGACGCTTGGTATTTGTCCAACCTTTAGAATACAAAGACTTTAATGATGGATATGAATCATTCACTGCTTGATACAGATTCACTTGGTGAAGCTTGCTAGTGTGTGTGACTGTCTGGGTGCGGCAAATGTCTCTGATCCAGTACTTTAACCTTATTAAATACTGGACTTTTAAAGGAAGAAAATACATGAATTTGCCTCTTCAGTCTGTTTACAGGAAGTCAAATGAACCATATGTACAAATTCAGTGTAAGAATTTAACTTTAGCTACAATTTAATTTAGTCAAGGAGTGCAAAATGTATCATCAAATCAGTTTGATTATCGAGGAACTTAAATCAACGAATGGAGGACAATTGTGTACGAAATCTGTATTCTTGCATACTTCAAAGACAAAAGTGAGAACAGCTGTTCTGAGAAGCCACACTCAAGTGGAGAACAGGCCTTCTGTTATAAAGCGAGGCCAGGTAATACCAACTGAAATTATAACACACTCACATTTGTACAAATGATGCTAAGAGGCATTCATAGTAGAGTGACAGAAAGTAAGATTCTCACACGTGCAGGCGGGGGCAAAGTAGGGATCAAGTCAGTTTTGTGAGGTGGAAAATTAAGTTCTAATATGATACCAAGTCAAGTAAGAGCAAGGATCACTATTACCAGTGTTTTTTATTATCAAAGGGGCTGATCTTTTGTCCTATTTGATGCTTTATTAAAAGGCTTCTGGTACATTTCTGTTACTACTGAGTGTAATGGAGAACCTTGGGGTTTTCTTTTTTACCTCAATTTAATTCAAAGGTTTAGTGATATTAAACTTTTCAGCAAACTCAAAAAAGTGTTGGTGTGTACATTCCTTCATATAGTGATGCTATCATGGCCAACATGAATGCACAAAGCTGCAGGAGACAATCGAATAGTGCAATAAAATTGTATATTCATGTACCAATTCTCTTATGATCCCTTCTCAATATACTACAGATGGAATAAAGTGCTGTAATGATTCTCAGTATCGACCCGCCAAATGCAAGCTTATTGGTGAGTATGCATTTCTCTGTTTGAATAAGGCCTTAAAGCCCTTGTCAAAGTCGTTGAAGAAATGAAAAGAGAAACTAACTTGATGAAACTTAGAAAACGATGAGCCCCCAGGCCCATTAAAGGCCAGAAAGACCGTTAATTAGAGGAAAACAAGCAAATAAAGATTAAACTTGATATTTAAAGTACATGACAGTATTTGCAGGCCGGACCCAAGGGTGGAGACTGTTCCACAACCCGGAAGTGTGATTGAACTTATCAAGGCATGGCACTCTCAGAATATCGTGACTCTTACAGCATTTTCAAGCCTTCACAGAAACACATCCACGCAATCCTCGCTCTGCGCTGGCTATGGGAGGACATGACCCCTGCCGAGGCTCTGATGAAAACCATGGCTGGGCAGGAGGGGAAGAGGACCAGGAAGAAAGCCAGAAGCACTGAGAGGTGGGTCTGTCATGGAATCCTTTGGGACAGGTACGATCTTTGCCCGAGGCTATCACTCCATGTTCTGAGTGGGTGAGAGTAAAAACCCTTCCTCTCGCAGTAACACCGATCTTTTTGTTTTAACAGGGGTGGGAGGGGGGAAGTTGCACTGGCAGCTGTGGAAGTGGCATGTGTCCTCCCCGCCACAGGCACGGGCCACACTGAGCGGCACAGACAGCTAGCTCCCTCGGGCCGGCCTTACACTAGCAGGACCCATTTCAGGCAGTGGCAGTGGCGCGGTCTGTGGCATCGACCAGCATAAAAAAGGAAAGTGCTGCAGGCGAGCGAGAGTGGGGAGATGAGAAAGCAGACGTGGAGAGTTAGAGGGGCAGAGGAAAGGAGGAATAGAAAGAGAGAGGAGTGGTGTAAAGAGCAGTTTAGTCATTTGGTTGATTTCTTACAGAGCGAGCAGATGGAGGGTCAGTGTCGCACTCAAGGACACCCCGACTGGACGCCAACTGATTGGCATATCGGCTGCTTGTGGAGTTCAAACCTGTGAACTTTGGTACCTTCTCAGCGCAGAGAAAAACACCACACTCTCTCATCTATACTGCTGTTCTTTTATATTTCCATCTCTACAAACAAAACAAAAAAAAGGGGTATAAGTAGCAGAAAGTGAATGTTTGTCAAAGCTTGTAAAATGTCAGCAATTTGCATTTCTTCCACAAATAATGTGTGCATTTTCAGTCCTGCTGCTGTTGGATACACACCCGGTATCAGCACATTCTCAAGAATGGGAATTGGAAATGAAAAATGGTATCGGGCCATCTCTAGCTAACGCCAGCATACTGACTTACTCTGGATGACATTTTTGCTGTCATCTGACGTAGGATGGAAAGTTGAGGAGTCCCCAACTCTTCATTAGTTCTTGAAGACATTGCTTACAGGATTTCATAAAGACCAATGACTTCTACTTGTGTTGTTTTTTTGTACGCAACCAAATAACTGATGACACAAAAATTGAACAGCACTACTCAAAATCAAACAGACAACAGAACGCTTCAGGTACGAGAGATCTTGTCCTGCACACAGAGATTGTGCATAGAATGACAGAGATTTTCATAAAGAAAGATTTTACAGGAGGAAAGTGAGTGGTCGACTTATTAACTGACTTTGACAGCCTCAGCTACATCTACACAGAGCCCAGTGCACCCCCCCCCCCCACCCCCCCCCCCCCCCACAGCTTGTACTCTTGTGTTGTCAAGGGCATATATCTTTTTGATTGCTCTGTGAAAAGCTTAAAAACAAGCCAGCCCTGACATGTGAAGGTGGAGGGAGAGAGGGAGGGAGTGCCTCAGAGAGAAGCAAGACGAACACTTTATGCCAAGCTTTTTATCTGTTTATATCAAGAAAAACAACTTCAGTCAGGCAATTCAAGCACGAATATAAACATCTCCTGATGAATGGACAAACTGGCAAACCATTGATTTAACCCTAACCCTAAACCCTAAACCCCCTCTGTGATTGTCTGTGTTGCTGTTTAGTCAGTTTAGTCTGATTGTTGGTTGTGTCATTTGTCTGATGTGATCTTTGTTTCCGATGTGCCGCAGAACAGGAACCTGCTGTAAACCAGTTTTCACTGAGTCAGGCCCGATTGACTTTTGTAATGTTACTTTTAATCCTTCATGTATAATAAATGAAAAGAAGCTTTGTTCTGTTAAGAGATCAACTTTTGCTATAAAAAACAAAGAGAGGGAAACAGAGAGGGAAAAGAACAGTACAATAATATAACCCTGCAGTTTTAGTTACTACTTTTTCTATCATCCTGTACCTGAATTTGATGCCAAACCCTGCTAACATATCTACTTCTATGTTCTATCCTTGAATCTCTTCAGTTTTATCGACAGCTGCAAAGAAAAACACAAGACATAGATACAACGATTTAGAAAACTAATCAAGTTTGAGGGTTAAAACTAAGTTTTATTGAAAAATCTCTATTTATCCTTGCATTCAAAACGGACATTTGTCATCCCTTCGAAGCGAATTCTTAAAAAAATAATGGTGAACTGATAACTTGCACATCCAGACGGCATGGAGGCAAATTGCCACCTTATATGGCACCAGACACCTTATCATCATTTGCACGTGGGCCTACAGCCTTCTCCTACATGCTACTCCACCTATAGTCGGCTCAATCTTAGAGTGGAGTCCTGCGGTGACCCAGATTCATGCTGAAAAAGAAAATATTTTCCAAAACCTTTAAAACTGCTGCTCCATTGAGGTTAGAGACCTATCAGTACCCTGAGCGAACTAAAGCACAAACTCTTCCTCATATAATGTATAGTCTAATGAATAAGATATTAAATGCCTTGTCATCCATTACTGCCTGTTTAAAAGCAGAAATATTAATGCAAAGGATGCTACCTTAAGCTATCTTACTTTAACTGTAATGACAATAACAGCCTAAGTAAGGCTGTAGCTGCAAAACTATGAACTGACATGTTTACAGTACACTAGATTTTCCCATGTCAAAGAATATATTTCAGTGGTTTTATCCAAGCGGCAACCTCCAGTCTTGAAAATGAAGCCAATGCAGAAGTGAAAAAAATCCTGCAGTTCACTGAGTGTCCGCTTGAGGCTGGCTACAGGAACACAGGAAGTCACATACACACAACAGGCTAAAAAAAGCTGTTTTTACAACATGAATTAACATGTTTACAGCCTGGTTAAAAAAACAACATAGGTCTGATTAGTTACAGGGACAGTGTACAGCAACTTGTTCAAAAACACTTAAAAATAAGCAGGTATATTCTAAGTTCAGTTTGAACAACATTAAACTGTAAATAGTTTTATGGCTGTATAGACAGAGTGCATGAGCGTTCATTTTGATGGCAAAATGTTTGAGCGATTTACAGTTTTTCCTTTAAAAATGTGGACTTTAATCATCTCCCCGCATGTCACCTCGCATTCCATAAAAGCTGAAGAAGCTTCAGTTGAAGTGCAGAAAATATCCTGAGGGAAATCTTCAGCATCTAATGGCCGACTGCAGCTATTCTCCAATAAAAAAAGAACTTAGAGGTTGAGCTTTATCTGTCATCCTCTGACACATAATGGAGCACAAACACATTCCGTGACACACATACACTGAACATGGTTATCCAGTTAACTACACATAGATCTCTTTTATCACCTCCTGCAATCTCCTGAACAATGCTGACCGACACAGTTCACTCTCAAAAACAGCAACTTTGAAAAAAGCTCAGGTTTTTTTATCCTTGTGATGCTATTACGCTGAAAGAAGAACGAAAAGCTTCAGAGAGTGAGACGGAAAGAGGCACAGACAGACAAACAAATAAAAGAGACTGAATAAAGATGGAGGTCTGTCATGTCCTGCTGTGTGTGTTTTTAATTACAAATCAATCCAGATTCTTCCAAGGCAAGTGTGACTGAATTTAAAATGTCTTTTCAAGCCTATTCAACAAATAAGCAACCGGCAGCATCTCCAGTTATGATAATCTAACCAGACTGAATCACCTATTTCAGAAGTAGGAATCAAAAAAAATATAATGTATTATAAAGAATACTGAAGGAAAACAGATCAGTTTCAGTACAATACATGAACATTGTTAGCTGTGATTAAAGCGCAACGCAAAGCTAGTCCCATTAGTCCTTGATAGCTCATTCATTAATGAGTTAGATCAGCAATTCACCCGGCAAATCAACAGTTTCCAGTCCAAACAACTGTCTGAGTCTGAGGCTGAAAATTAAAGACAAAACGGTGGAAGGAGTTGAAGATAATCAGGCAGGTAGAAGTCACGTGTCTGTCTTCCTCTCAAATAGAGAGGAACTCCACAGTCGACTTCAGTTCACTTCCACACCAACATTCCTGGTGAACTTGAGCGTGTCATTAAGCTCTGAGTGAAGTGCTTCAAAAGGTTCATTTATTTGCTAATTACTCCGATTCTCTGGGGAAAAAGAAGTCCTGTTCATCACCCCCTCAGCGGAACTTTCATTCAGAGACTTGATTTCAGCACATTTGATGCAACAGTCTCCATTTGAGGCTGAAATGATGTGAATATCTTTGCGCACATCAATGGGATGGACTCTGTTGCAGTTGGTGTTCTGACAAAGAACTTTTTTCCAGACTGAGTAGAAAGCAAAATAGTCCATAATAGACCATTTTCCAGTGAATTCATGTTGGCTGCACTTCAAATAAAATGCTAAAACTCCATCTGGGGGAATAAACAAAGCAAATGTCCAATTACCTGTTGTAGATGTCGTCGTCCTCTCCTCCCCAGCCCCAGTACTCGTTGGGGAAGCCGTTGATTTTCAGAAACTGTTTTTTACTGAGGCCTGACACTCCTCCAAAGTAGCCTGCGTACGGCAGCCTGCAGGTGAAGATAGAAGACGCAATAAGGTTAGAAAAGGGAAAGAGAAACGGTGAGAGGGGGAAGAAGTTCAGAGGACGCAGAGCGATGTTTGTCTTTACATGATCATTTCTCCGCTCTGTGCTGCCACTGACAAGAACTGCCAAACTGTTTTGTGTTGTTTTTATATGACAATGACAATAAAGATCAAATAACTTTGAGATGTATACCATTACAAATGAACTTAGTTTTACCTCAACACAAAAAACAAATACAGACAGGATATTGGTGCCATTAACTCTCTGCTGCTTCTTACCTTTTCTGTCAGAAATAATAAACTTCAGAGTATTTTCTGTATTTCTTTATGGCGCTAAGAGGAAATCACTGTCAGTGTCTGATCCATGCACAAAGAGCCGTATTTAACCTTTAACAGCGTCATTTGTCAAGCCAAAGAGAAACTAAAGGAAACACCAGTTTATTAGCAAAGCGAGCAAACAAACAGGAAGAAACAATCCTTCTAATCGCTGCATCTTGTTTGTTTTTGAAAGTTAATAGGAGTGATAATCAATAATGCTAAAGTTGGAACTTATTTAACATAAAGTCAATTAATTTGGTAAAAAACCCTTTCAAGGACGTTGAGATCACTTTTTCAAGCTTATTGCAGAATAATTGTGCGTTTGTCTACATCTGTGTTTAGATATAGGTAAGTCTTAGTTCATGACATAACATACACATGCTCTACCATGATCGCACCTCATAATAATACCATCAAAATGGAATATTGACAAATGCAAAAGCTTAATCGAAGAGCTGCGAGTATTCAATGAATCAAATGTGTGACTGGTCAGCATTATGATGAAGAAGAGAAAGGATGCAGAGATGACATGGCTCTCTACATACAAGAAGCCATGTTTGTTTGTTAAGTAGATATAATTTTTTATCCAGATTTAATTATGAATGAAAATAATAACAATATGAATTCTTTGCATTTTACATCCCTAACAGCCTCACACTCATATAATGATGTCAGTGTGTGTTAATTGAAAATGAATCATGAACTGCAGCTTCTCACCGTGCGATACTGCGATGCGTTATCTTGTATTTATTTTTTCACATGGCTTAAAGAGACGACAGAATTTACATTAGAATGAAAACCTGAAGTGTTTCATGCGATCAGATCTCGTCCTAATGTGTCGAGTGAATGATGCATTTCAAATGGATAAACACATGGTCGATTATAAACAATAACACTGAGCCATTTCCATATATAATCCACTCAGTACAAATGGATTGGCCTGCTGTACAGTGAGGCTTAAGTGCTGCGTATACAGTAGTAGACCTCTGATGCTGACCTCTGATGCTGTTTAAGCAGCTGAACAAGCACTGGCTGCGTGTGACCTCATTACCTTGTTAGCTTGAGAATATCTTTAAGGACATGTTTTTTTTTGCACATTTCAGTAGTAATGTTGGATACAGATAGAGTTCATTTGATGCAGTAATGACCATGAACATTGACAAACAACACCAGAGAAAGGGAAACTAAAGCAATATGGAGGTAAAGAAGGGATGAACCTGAGATTCAGAGAAGATAAACAATAAGGAACATTTTACAATGAGGCAAATTCAAATGTAGCCTATATAGATGGACAATCAGCCAGAATTAGATAATAAAATGATTATTATGGGCTTGTATCCTGCTCATGACAACACACCCTGTCTGTAATCTTGTGTGTTTGACTTTGTGTGTGCAGAAGGGCAGACAGTTGTATAATTTTTCCTCAAAAGTGGAGAGACCAGCTGAGTGGTACAGAGGTCAAGCGCCTGGAGTCTCACCAGAGGCTGATGCATGTGTGGACATGTGTGTGTGTGTGTGTGTGTGTGTGTGTGTGTGTGTGTGTGTGTGTGTGTGTGTGTGTGTGTGTGTGTGTGTGTGTGTGTGTGTGTGTGTGCGTGTGAGTAAATATATTCTGTACAGCAAGTGCTGTCAAATATTTGACAGTATGCTTTTGGAGGATGACAAGCAGAAACTAATCAAGTTTTTCTCCCAGCAATACATTTAGGATACAGTGTGTGTGTGTGTGTGTGTGTGTGTGTGTGTGTGTGTGTGTGTGTGTGTCTGGGTCAGACTTAACCTAATTTTAAGGGATGCATCAAATTAAAAACCCAGTTAATTGAGAATGGCATGTTCAATTGAAGAGAGAAAGTAGTGATCAAAAATGTAAAAAAAAAGCTGTTTATATGGTTGTAGGTGGCTAAGAAAATAAGTTGTAATAATATATTATATCCTAAATACATCACTTTCCTTAAGTAGCAGCTCTTATCTTTACCATTCTTGTTTCCAGAAACTTGATATCTGTCTGATTCACTTATATGGAAATGTGTGATTATTATGAAAACAATGATACTTCATTTGTAAAAACAAAGAATCTCTAGGCTCTTTAGTCTGTGATGTTGTCGCATGGGAAGAAACATTTGTACTTAAAATGTCCTTGTTAAACTATCACACTATAGTTGAATGTATTTGTGGCAGCGTACAGAAACGTCATAAAGACTTATAAAGGCCTCCCTCTCCTTTTTCATTGTTATACAGTTATCTTGTACTGACTTGATAACCTCACAAACTGGCTGTTTTTAATCCCAGTCGACTCACTCATAAAGTCACTGTGTTGTCAACATGGCCAATATGATTGAGCATAAAAAACTGCCCTCTGTAACTATTATAAATGGACCGCAGCACTCACACGCAAACGCATACATGTACACAGCCTCAGAGTGCACATACTTTTACCCTCAAAATCCTGTATGATATAATGTTGATACAATTTCAAACATTGCAAAAGGTCCTTCAAGAGGCCGTAAGAATATGTTATTGAATGAGCCGTGTTGTGAAATGGGCTTCAGGGTGACCTCTTCTGCTCAGAGAGCTGCTATAGGTGCCGTGAGGTGTTAAGGTAATGGAATAGCACTTAACATGGCCTGACTTTCAACTGCAATATTTCCAACATTCATCAAGGCTTTAGAGCTTTTTTTTTAGCTGAGTCGTTTAACGTGACTCAGCTAAAAATGCTCAATTTACCCTCTGATGCGATTCAACAACATGCCACAAACACACTTTATGAAAAAACAAAAAAGACACGCACATTGCTCAGTGGGTGCTGGATCCCCCCAAAAAAGAAGGTGCATAGGTAAGGAAAGCAAAACGAGATCCGCACACCAAGAAAGTATGGAAACGTCACTTAATAAATCCTTAAAACACACTTTGTATCATCATGTTGTCGTTGTTTCTTTCTTGTTTGCTCCCTTTACTGCAGAACTAAAACAGCCGGGGAGGGTCAAAGAAAACTTGCTGACTCAGACAGCTTTGACCTTTGGGAAACAATTGACTCCAAAGATCAGATTTTTACATCAGCAATTAACTGCTATCAATTCTGTGTCCTTCCAGTCAATCAAACCACATGGCTTTACTTTTACCCCCTTTTCTATTAAATTCTAACAGCAAAAAAAAAAAAAACAGGTGAAAGTCTGAACTGATCCACTGCTATTAAGAAATGTTAGCAGTCTCGCTCACTTTTGCCAGATAGCATTAGCTTATTGAGCTCTATATCAGGGACCTGCTGAAGCCCCTGAGGTGTTTTCAGCTGGATAAATCTTGTGGACTGACAGCTCTTGGATGAGTAGATCACATTTTCTGGCCATGTTTAGTCCATTAATCAATGCTTTCAGTGCTTTTAGATAATTAAGGGCAGGTGTTGTCATAATGCAAAGACGCACATATAAAACCGGACCTAAACATTCAGTACTGGCTCGAAACTCTGGAGGACTTTTCTACTACGCAGCAGCATTTTGATTAAAAGACCAGAATGGACTTTCCCTAATCAAAGAGTTTACAGACTAACACTTTGTACTGTAAATTGCAATGAGTCCCACTGCTATCATTATTATCCCAATAATAATGAACTTGTTACATAAAACTAATTTTCAGTGCCCATATCTGTACAATACCTGAGCTCTTGATATTTGTTAGAGCCGGTTGGTTTTTAAATGGGTAAGTAGTTTAGCTGTTGCTTGTTTTAAACTGTGCAGTGCTTTCACCACAACTCTGAACAATAACGTTGCAGATGTTGTAAGACGAAACTATGGAGCTTGCTGGCATACAAAGTGGAAATACTGTGTCCTCCCTCATTGCATGCGGGGTCCCTCATTGCACCTTAATATTGAGTTTCATTGAAAAAATTGGTCCATGACGGCTCCAGGTGAGGTTTTTCTCTCTGATGATGGTTTCCTTTGTAGTTTTTTTTCCCCCTTAGAAAAGTCTGAGGTACATGGTTCTTGTGAAGGCTTCTGTTTTTAGAAGTCCCTGCTTCATCATTCTGCTTCAAGCTATTGATTAGTTTGATATGCAGCAGTGAGGTTTCTCGCATTTTCTGGCTGTAAAAATATTCATTGATCATCTCTCTGTGTAAAGCAGACTTCTTTGTAAGTTCCCATATAAAACGCTGCCAGTGTACAAGAAGCGGATGAAAGTGACCCTTTGTCTCACTAAAAAAAATACATTTAAACTTTATCAAGGAATGAACATTTTTTAGCAGAAACAAAATGCAAGATTTCTTGAAATTTGAGAAGCTTAAACTATATAATGTTTTGCATTTCTTGAAATTCATCAAGTGCACTGTGAGTCTTTACTCAAAGCTTTGTTGTAGACAACCATTTTTTTGGTTATCTTGAACTTCTCCTTTATGCAACACTAACAGTAATTGCAGAAGACTGCTCAGTAACTTTTGCTTCACACCAGTTGATCTAGCATGTCAAGTATTCAGACAACAATGACCAGGTTACATTTAGCACCTCTTTTCTGAGGGGAAGTCTTCACTTGTTAGTCAAGCTCTGTATCATAAGCTCTTTGTTTGGGACTACAGAAGTCTGACCAAATGGAAGTTGTGAGCTGTGACATGCAGTGCATTTTCATGCTTATTTAGCAACAGGAAATAATATTAGATTAGAATGAGGGTCAAGAAAAATTTGTACTGCCAATTGTCTGTCACAACAAAGACTGTGGGTCGTTTTTGTTTGCTGCAAATGGGTATTCTAATTTTACATGTCTACCATTTGCAGAGTGTAATTAACTGACACTGATATAATACAGTATAATCAGAATTTAAACAGACAGGAAGGGAAACCACTGGCAAGTACATCCGTCAAGGTGCAACTCTCCGCAAAGCCAGAGATGTCCTGATTTATGAGTTTGTGTATGGGGAAATGTGTCTGTGTACATTTTAAACTTAATTTATTTCACCATTAAGGGGGATAAATTCAGATGTACTGAATGGTATAAATAAATTAGAATATTTTTAATATTAGAATCCTTAAGGCATTCAAATAGTTTCAACTGTATTGAGACTTTATAGGTTAGTACAAATAGACACTTGTGCTCTGAATTTGGGTGCTTAGCTCCCTCATAGCACTTCAATCCAGAGTGAAGATCAGAATCCCTCACCTGAAGCCAAACTTGTCCATAGCAATGGCAAAGTGTCTCGGCTGGTCGTAGCAGTGGTAGAGGTTGCGGTCGTCCATTGGGATCAGGTCTACGTCGCTGAAGATGAAGCAGTCGTACTCTGCCTCCTTCAGAGCCTCCGTGTAGCCAACATTCAACAGTTTAGCTCGGTTGAAGGTTTCCTCACCCAACTGTAAAAAAAACAAAACAACACAAAATAGTTCATCAGTTCATTGTTCACACACGGACGAGGAGTGTGTTATTTGTTTGAAAAATTGGCGTAATCTGAAAAACAAATCAGGATGTGCAATATACAACGGAGGATTAGGGCCACGTTACAAAAAAATAATAATTTAAATTTACGAGATTAAAGTCGTAAATTTCTGAGTTTAATCTCGTAAATGAGGTTCGAGACCAGCCTGCGCAAAAATTATTAAAGTAGAACTCTTAAAGTCTTTAAAGAATAAAAGAATAAAGTCGTTATTTTAGTCTATATCATTAGTCTATATAAGAGCAGCAGCATCCTGTTCTCAAATGACAAACATGCAGCGTCTTGTCCTAACGGTTTCACTAATAAGGAAATAGGCTACTTCCTTGTGTAGTCGGTAAAAACAGTTGGTTCAAGAGAAGTTTTCACTTCAACTTGTAAGACCTTGTTTATCTGTAAAATGATGAACAGGACACAAACTGGCTCTGCACATGAGACACTTCAACAAGGGAGACCGATAACAGACACAAATAGTTGTGTTGGGGCTTTACTTATGCAGATATGAAACTACACATGCTTTTGGCACATCATCATCTTCACATTGTCATAAAATATCAGCACCCTGAAAAGAAACTGCAAGAAACTGTGGCTATTCCGAAGAAAGAACCACATTGCTTGCTAGAACAAGGTATCTAAATGAAAAAGAGAAAATAATTTCTGCCAAGAACTATAAAAAGGCTGTTTTGAGTAAATCTGGATGCTGTGTGATATGGTGCAGAAGCTACCGGCATTTGTAAATTATGAATGTATAGAAAGCAGATATAAAAATGCTAAAGGCACTGTTAGAATAAACAGAGAGAATGAGTCAGACCAAGCCAAAAGAGGTCAGGTTCAGATCAAAGGTTTTTTTTTTTCTGAGAAAAGATTGCTTTCCTCAAACAGAAATATATCTGCTTTTGGGTCTGTTGCACATTAAAGAAAAGTTCAAGTCTATTTCAACATTTTTTTTGTTTACTCCTATAGAAGTAGAATTGGGCTGTGTATGAAAATGTAATCAACTCTAGGTTATAATTACTGCAGAAGGCAGCTAACAGCTTACATGGCTGGCTAGCTGCCTCACAGGCTACGACCTGTGTTAAAAAACAGTTATCAGCGGGGCTACTTTCTGTGTTTATGTTTGATTTGATTTGCGCAAGACAATAATAAACTTCTACAAGAAGTTTAGCAGTTTCTGTCTCAAAAATGTTTCATAGTCTTAATCCCTAACCGTTACCACAAATTAAGTGTTAGCATGATGATGTAGTCCAACAGCTTCTATTCATAAAGATAATAATAGATAAAAAAAAATACCATAAAGTCCCTGTAACACAGCCAAAAAACATTTAGCCAACCATTAGTTCATCTGTTGACGTAGATTCATGCTGTATTTTAAACACTCAATGTCTGTAATTACTGCTGACTGCAGATGTTAGCTTGCTAGCTAGCCAACTAAACAGCCGGCTAATGGCCCTTAATACATTTAAACATCTCTGGCATGACGACACATCTGACTGAAGAGGATTTTATTTATTTGGATTGCATGCAAATAAGGTGATGTAGATTATATCACATCTTAAATGATAAATTAAAATTCACATTGAAATTCACATTCTAACACTAACAACATGCTACCTACACATAAAAAAAAGAACATGTTCAAAAACACAGGTTTAAAAAAGTGCTTTGACACAAAAGCGGAAGCAACATTAGAACAAAGCAGAAGGACCCAAACACAAAAGAACCAAAGAAACCCAAAAAACAAAGACAACAAATGAACCAAGCAGCAAAAGAACCCAAACAACAAAATACCCAACCAGTGTAATTAAACCACACATCACAGGATCATCATAGGACCTATCATAAGAACCTAGGCAACACCAGAACCCTACAGTAACACAAGTATCTGTATCTGAGAAAGACACACATGATAACAAAGAGGAAAAGGGTTCATAACGGCCAAAATTGTTTAAAATAAGCTCCAGGCTGAAATGGAAGAGAATTTCCTTGGAGGTCAGTTTTTATCTCTTCATGCAGCATGAAATTATATGTGTGTTGACCCCAAGAGAGTCGACTGCTGCAGCGAAATGCATCTGTTTTTCTGTCCCTGCATGGCCCAGGTTCAACACTATGGCTAAGATAAATGCATTATTGCAGAGCAGCACAGCAATGGAAGATAGCTGAAGTTAATTCATATGACAGATATAAATTCCATAATGCAAAAGTCACTGTACTTTATGTCTCTCTCTGTAGAGACTTTCTGAAACCGCTGGCTCATTCGAAGCCAAGTCCATGTCAAACTGCAGGGAGGTCAGCAAGAAGGAAGTGAAGCTACTGTGCAGCATGACACTCTATGGCACAGACCGTGGCAGTCCATGCTCATCATATGTTCTCTGAGAATATTCTAGTGAGAACAGTGAATAAAGCCAGGAAGAGGACAGAGAGAAATGGATGTGCTGTCCAGGGGGAAGATAAAAATTCAAAGCCTTTGTACTTTCAGTACCTGGTACATGCGTTAACATACTGAATCATCAGGAAGATTTTCCCTCGGGGCACAATTTAATTCACTTAGTAAATGTGATTCCATTTATCTTAGCACAAAGGGGCTCAAGTCCCTGAGCAAGTATACAAGTATAATCTTATATGCACTGTAGCATCAGCCAGCACAACAATGGAAGCTCCTATGGGGTCAGCGGCTGCTTCTGTATATTGTTTAAAAAAAGCAGCAGAGAAATTAAATGTACTAATATGGTTAAAAGAAAAAAAAAAACACACTATCAACTGAAATTATTAAATCAAAATGAAATCGTTAATGTCAGAACACTTAGAAGCAAAATATTGAGACAAATAATCAGCAAAAAAGCAGAATGGTTGAAATTGAAATCAAAACTTTTTCCTGGATTATTTAGAGGCAAATTAGATATACCGTAAAACTTCAAAGAAAAGCTGATCCCAAATTAAGGCCCAGTCTCTTTTACTAGCCTGGTGTTGCTGAACGTTTTCCCAAATAAAGGCAGGTCTCAGTTACGGTATTTACAATATGTGTAAAATGTTGCACAATCTGCCTTTAACTGTGAACAAAAAAGGTTTTTAATGAGGCAAAATCTAAGGAACTACATTTAACACAATGGGTAAAGAAAATACTGTTTGTATGCAGGGTTGGAAATTAGATATCCAAGTGAAAAACTAGTAAGCACACTCTCAGTACTGAAATAAGGTTTAAAAGTAGAGTGGCAAAATTCTTTACACCTTTGATTTACTACTTCTTATTGTTGTTTGATGGATAAAATGATTTATAGATGTCTCAGAAGCAACTGCAGACTGGATACACGTGTATACATGACATTCCTAAATTCATTGAACTAAGTAAGAGTTCACTTTCCTGTCGTAAAATTAACCCTCACAGTGAGCAACCAAGAAATGTACTGTATTTACACGGGAAATAAGCCTCCATTTATGATGACTGTGATGTGGAGTTTCATGTAAATCTGACTAGTGTGGCACTGTTAAGTACTTATGTAAAAATCTCTGAGATGTGAGCGGTCCCACATGACAAGATTACATTTGTTTATGTAAATGAGAATTGGTCCCAGTGCAAAGCTTCATCCCTCATATCGTGATAAAAAAGGACTCCCCAGTTGGATGAATGCCTGAGTACCATCAGCAGAACAATGAACCACGGGTACAGGGTTTGCTGCAGTCACATATGCTTTTGTCATTAGGGAAAACCTCCCACTTATGAGAGCATAAAAAAAACAATCTAAGAGGTGATTAATGCATCCGCTGCCTCTCACTCTCACTGCTCACAATAGAGTTAATTTATCTGTCTTTCTGGAGGTACACTTGCATCCATACATGTGCATTATCAGCTCGGACTGACCGTAAATCAAGTACAATGTGTAATCCTCCTGGTAAACCCACTAATACCTGGGATTTGAGCGCATAATCCCCTGTGCAGGTAACAAAAATAAAATCTATTGTCACAAATCCACTGGGGCTGAAAATATCAGCTGAAGTGGTCCTCTGTCTATTTTTGAACAACAGTCAGATCATAAGGATAGAAAAAAATCATGAGGTCAGAAAAGCAAAATATGACCAATGTAAGCTCTGACTTCAGGGCAGAAAGTTCAGCTACTGATATGAAAGGACAATTGAGTTTTTGACAAAAGCATTCAGTTGTTTTTTGGAAAGAAAATAATTCATTTTTGTTTAAAAGTAATCAGTGTTTCGATTTAATGGCATCTTTGCACATCATGTTTTTAATTATCCTGGACTACTTCTGATCATGAATTTTTACACGCAATCCAATAAATCATCTTGAGGCTATAGTAAGTAAATGTTCCTAAAATAAAGATGTTAGGACAATTTATATGTTGATATAAGTATGAGCCACTTATATTACAAATGATAAGATTAAGATTAAGATTAAGATTTACTTTATTGATCCCGCAAAGGGAAAGACAAATTTTTACATTTTAAGTCTAATGGATTTGCATCCTGATTTTTTTTTGTTAACCTTACCAATTATTTAAAATGTTGTAAATTAGAGAAATTATGTGATTGGTTGAAACTTGAGGCTTTACGCCTTTACCACTTCCTAGTTGCTTAAATAGAAATTGCATCATGCTGATCATGGTAGGTTTGGAATTTGTTTTTCTACTTCAAAAATGTATTGTGTATTCAGATTCAGAGTTGGCTGCAGTCTGGAGTATTTTGTGTGTTTGACACAAATCTTTACAAGCCCATACTAAAAGTCAAATGAAAAATGTTAATTTACAAGATCTGTTTAATATCTGTATCTTATACATTCTAACAACAGCTTAGAGTTGTATTTCGAGTTAAAATAAAGGAATTGAATATAACATCATGTATAACATCAGCAAGAATACCAACATTTTTCAGAATACATGATGATTCCTACACAGTCGTAGTCATTTTGTCGGGAGCACAAGAAGAAGTAAGGCAGCGTTCATGGACGATCAACATCAGACTTGTTGGACGGAGGACAGCTGTTCTTTACTAATAATCAAATGCAAGGCAACAATTCCCTAAACCAGAGTTATCAAATTGTTAAACTCAGTTATTGTTTTTTAAAAAGTGCTCTTCAAAGTTATTTTATACTAGAACAAAACATACAGTTTTTCATCCGATTTCTTTTTTTTTAAATATAATCATTTTGTGAGACTTTTTTTTTTTTTATAGATTATTTGTTTTTCCGCCCTCTGCAAAAAGTTCACAAAGTTTAACTTCTGAAGTGAAGTTGTTGTTGTTTTAGAGCTGCGAGCTACAATCAATACAGATGGAGAGTCTAATTTAATTTTAAATATATGCATTTGTTTGTGTTTGAGAGACAGAAACAAGGAGTCAGGGACTGCAGGGGACAGGAAGATGAGATTCTCTGCTTCGTAGCTCTCTGCGGGAAAGCCAATATAATTTTCCAAAAAAAGCAAGCCCTCTTTGTTCTCCAAAACCCATTAAGCCTCCTAAACCCATTAAGTTATAGTGCGGCCATTGTTCATTATTTTAATAAGACATCTGTGTATGAACCTCACAGCATGTCCACTTTATTTGGCTCTACATCTTTAATAATCACCTGATGCCACGAAGGAGTTTACATCACTTGCAGGATGTAACTGACACCTGGCCATCTGGTTTATGTGTGTATGTAGCGTCACATACGTAATCAGTAGAGGTGGGAGAAAAAAATCAATTTATGTAAAAATCAAGATACTTCTCTTCTTAGATTTAAAATCAATTCATAACTTCCAGAAAACTTTTTTTGGCTAATCAGTCACTCACTTCTAATTGCTAAGGCTAGCTCTTTAACTCAGTAGGATGCCAAAATAAATTCAGCCAGTATCACAGATGACTGGAGTGGACCTTGAAGAATGTAAATAGACTTTGAATCCACTGATCAATGGATCCAGAATCGTTTTGAATCAAAAATCGACTCTGAATTGAATCATGACCACAAGAATCGAATTGAATCGTGAGACAACCAAAGGTTCCCAGCCCCAGCATCACTTTTTAAGAGTGGTTTTCGTAGCATGACTTATGTAGCATAGCATCTCTAGTAATGACACAGGTGTATCATCATTTCAACACTTTTGTTGAAACATTTTTGTAGCATCACTGACACTTAAATAGTTTAACACAATTAGCATCGCTAACATACATCACTTATGTAATGTGACTTATGCAGCTTCAAACGAAAAACTAACGAAACTACCGTACCTAAATTTAACACACACCAATCTTATTTTTAAACTTAAGCAAGTAGTTTTGGTGCCTAGATCAAATCTAACTTTGAAGTACATTTACCTCATGTTTAGCAAGTTTTCACTATACCAATATGAGGAGCTGTTTACTGACATCAACGAGGCATTTTCTAAGGAAATGCATCTTTGTGCTGTAGAAGAAGTTAGTGGCAATAAACCAATACATGCATAGGAGTTGGTGGACTTAATGTAATATGTATAACACATATTCAATATATTCTCAAACTTAAATAAAAGTGCTATTTGTCTCACAATATAAAGTGACCAGAGGTTACATGGAGGAGGATAGAGCCGTCTTCCACTATGTTCAAATCAGTCCATCTTCCACCCCCACAGTGTTGAGTTTTTATTTTATTTCAAATATTATCTTTTTTATTTTGTTGACAGGTCTTGCAGGCTCTGCATTTGTCCTTCTTCCTGACCAAAATCCTTTACCATTTTCTTTTTCACCCAGAATGCACCGGAAAGGACTGTTCAGCCACGATTTGCCTACTGAGGCCCACAGGGGACAGTGAAACTGTTCATGTGTGAATATTTGACAAATAAACAGATTACACGTTGACAGGGTGAAAAGCAGAAAGGGGACTCCAATTTAGCAGAGGGCGATTTTTTGGCTCCTCATTTGCAATTTCACAGGCATCTTTTAGCTTTCAAGGACATTTCTGCTCCATTAATTTTTTATCTGGCTGTACAAAATGCAGGGTGCATATGCGTTTGAGCGTGTGGTCTCAGCCTTGTATAAATGAGTTTACTGACAAGTGTGAGAAGAAAGTGTGTGACAAATAGTTTTCCTCCCAGTCAGGCCTCTTCCTATTCAACATCACGATATTTGGAGGACATATCCAAAAATAAAAAAAATGATAACAAGTTCCTGACAAAGATGTTCAACTGGTAGAAAACTCCAGCACTAATCAAATTGTCTGACAGCGGCCCTTACTTTGATAATGCATCTTGTCACATTTGTCAGATAATTTGTTCTTAAACCATACATGTCCCCATTGCAGATTTGGTTTTGCATGCCGACCAACAATGGGCGAAAATCTCTTAAAATGAAGGATCTCCTTTCACACACCTTTGACTCATGGCTGATTTTACATATTGACAAAGGCAGCCTTAAAAGGAGATGTGTCTACGACTGGTTAAACTGTTGCACCAGCACAGATCTCCACTGCACCACCAGCAGTTTATAAGTGGGGTCAAGTGCAGAGAGCAGCTGGGAAAGGAGACCTCTGACTAAAAAAACCGCTGGGGTGAATCACTGGCTTCCTGGGGAAAATACAGTGGGGGTAATTGAATGGAAAACGCTCATCATCTTCCATCAAGGTGTCCAGTTAGTCCACTGCAGCTCACTGACTGACAGCAGGAAACTGCGGTGGGGAACACTCCCTGTTGTGGTTGTTGGCAGCTCCCCGTTATGTGTTCAACAGTGTGTGTGAGGCAAGGTGGCGCTGGAAGAGTTGTGAGATTTGGAAATGAGATCCGGACCATCTGGAGCTTGTTATCAACACCAATGAAATCGATAATTAACCATCAAAACAAGCCTGCAGACAAAAGTGACTCTGCAAATAAAAAAAAAAAAAAAAAAAAAAAGGAACTGCCACCAGAGTTTTCAGAGTTCTTCTGAAATATGCATGTAGCCAATATGTCAGCTCTGTTTTACGGCTCGAGGTGCATGCAAAACTTTTTGAAAAAGATACACTGACTGAGTGTGAGATAATATCCCTATGCACACATCTGTCAAATGTGATGGAGAGTGGAAATCACGCCTGCTTTAGAAATTTGGTCTAATGTGTCTGGAAAACAACAGTTGCTCACTTACCCTGAAGGTAATAGAGGCACCTTTCAACACTTCCAGTTTTATTTCAACAAAACAGGAAACCCTAAAGGCAACACTCTACAAAGTTAGATTGAATTTATTTTGGTAAAGCATCAGCTACTGTACTATTGCAAAAAAAACCCATTGCTGATACGTTCTTGAGCAATCTCGCTCATTACGGTCACCACCGCAGACGAAGCAGTGGGAGCAATTTGGGGTTAAGTGTCTTACCCAAGGACACATCAGACATGCAGCTGCAGGAGCTGGGGATCAAACCCCGACCTTCCGGTTTAGAGACGACCAACTCTACCACTGAGCCACAGTATGTTATACTTTCTATTTCAGATCTTTTCAGTGAAGGTATATGATGATATGTGAGCGGAAAAAAAATGAAATAAAGGAGGAGATTTTAAGTACTTTTTATATTCATATTAGAGCTCTAATACAGACACTCATCCATGCTCATTTTTTTTTACATCTGAGGACATTATGACGTGCTAGTTAACCTCACTAGCATGACTTTGGACTGTGTGAGAAAGCGGGTGAACACATGCAGACACAGAGAGAACATGGGGTTCAGATTCTTACTGTGAGGAGACTGTGTTTTCCACTTGACTCAGATGAGAGTGTATTTTTACATAAACACATAATATAAGAAAAACATGTTTCAATAAATATGTTCAAGACAAGACACTCAGGAGGATGTGTTTTTTATTTTCTTCTTTTGAATGAAAGAAAAGGGAACGAGTGATATGGGACTCTTCCCAGGGTGCCCCTGAACACGGCCTTTGACAGAACAATCTCGCTCTACAGGAGTTTTTATTACATCAAATTGCGGGAGTGAGACACATGTACAATTCCAAGATATCTTAGCAAACAGCATGTGCTGATAGGGATGAAATGATATGATTGAAAACTAACTCAGGACAACAACTAAATGACTTAGATGAGATGTACTGCCATTTCCTGGGTTGATCAATTTGGCTCTAATTCAAACACTTTGCAACCAAACTATAATCAATATGTGAGAGGAATAATGTAGTTGAATTACGAGAAGAGGAAATAACTTTAAAAGGCCTACAGCAACACGGTATCAAAGAAATAAACATTTCCATGATCTAATTGAATTTGCCTCCTCTTTGCCCTTCTACGCTCACATCTTTCATCCTTGCCTCCTTCCTTCACTTCCTGCTCTCATGTCATCACTTACATTTTTTTTTTTTTGTCTCTGCTCCTCTCATGCTTCTCGCTCTTCCCCTTCTGTCTCTGCAGTAATCTGGTCAGTGTCAGCCTCTCTCTCTCTACATGCCCTCTGAAAACCAATTAACCCTATCAGCCGTATCTGAGTATCACCAGATAAATCCTTTGCTGCTCCCTCTGACAGCGTGTGTGAGCTACTGTGTGTGGGAGACTGACTGACTGACTGACTTTGTCCCAGTGTTCTCAGCCTACACACACAAACATTCACATTCTGGAGATGGATTTGGCCAGTGCTCTACCTGAATGATTGTTACCACGACAGCGAGTCTGTGTGTGTTTTTTTTTTTTTTTTTTTTTTTTTGCGAAAGTCTGAGTGTCCTCGTGTTCTGTGTGTTTGTGTGTGTGTGTGTGTGTGTGTGTGTGTGTGTGTGTGTGTGTGTGTGTGTGTGTGTGTGTGTGTGTGTGTGTGTGTGTGAGTGAAAGGGTTTATCAGTCTCCTGCAGATAGGCGGTGGTGGGGCCTCTCATATTATCATTTTGCCGGTCAGTCAGTCCGGGGGAGAGAGACCACAGGAGGAGAGAGATTTCACCTTATCTGACTTAATTCTTCAGCATCCTGGGAAATTGGCATAAAAATTCATATCCAGACATATTGTGACAAAAGTCCAGGCTATTCTCAAACTGTATGGACTGCAAAGCACAAAGACGGTCTCTTTTGAAAGCTACCAATCTATAGTTTCAGAATGTGTTGAAACCCTTCCAAATATTATGAAAACCTGCGACCTGCAGATGATATAATGTGGGGCTTTGTCACAGTTTGGCTTAAAAACCGTCTTCCTGCTTTCAGGATGCGAGGTCTTCATCGAAGCAGCATAATATTCTCATGACCAGAAACTCATTGGCTACAAGAAACATCAGTCATCAGCACTGTCGCGAGCAACTGGCTGGGGGGAAGAGACGTCAGAATAGGGGCAGACACCTACCTTTCAACTCAGGCTCTCATTGGTTATTCATGTGAATAACAGTGAATGGAAGCTTCTAATTGGTCAGATGAGGTGTCATTTGAGAGCTTTGAGTGTGGTCGCCATGTTGATGTCTCAGAAGCAGAGAAAAGTGATTCACTTTATGAAATATTACCGAAGTACAGTCAGATCTCCTATGGGTTGGACATTGAATTGAATGTGTGTGATTTGGGTCTATTGTGTGTGTCCATACAGTATGAGCATTGGTGTTTAGAACACACTGAAAATGACCTCCCCAAAAGAGTAGGCCCAATTGTTTCAATTATTATGTCATTAGTATGGTGAAATTGTGTATTTATTTTGTTCTTTAGCCAAACATACAAGACATGAAGTGAAATAAACGTCGTTCAAACGTTCATTACACTTGTTAACATGTCCAGCTTACTAGCTTACAAAAGAAAACAATCATTATTTCCAAGTTATATGCCAAACTGTAAGAGAGCATTGACAACATGCTGTCAAGCACAACACTTCTGACTTCTTAAAGAGAAACCTTTCCAGACACACGTTTATATACAGGGTGTTTCTACAGCAGACATCACCGTAGATGGTGAAATAGAAATGTATACTCTTTTGTCTCATGATTTTGTTCAATGCCTCATGGCTAAGGGCACAGTGTGAAACTTTTCCTTACTTGCGTGAAAATGTTCGACTGCTGGTTCCCAACAGGTGATACGAACTATCAGCAACTGTGAGATTCGACCTTAAACTTTTAATTCTCAGGAAACCGAGGCTGAGAAAGAATCAGCTCGAGGAAGAAAGATGAAAGGAATACTGTGTGTGAATTAAAAACGACTTGTCTCTGAGGGTGACCGACGTGGGATGTTTTGTGACTCATGCCGCTATATGTACCAAATGATCATCAAACCTCATACAGTATTCCTCACTCAAATCACCTCAGAGATCCCTTTGCATATGACTGGCTGATGATATAATAGTTCATTAAACTCTTGGAGGACAATTCTCTCTTCGTCATAAAGTTAATTTTGTGGCTTATCTATTCAGGTCCTTCATTTTGGGAAATGATTCTGATCAATCAATTTATTTTTCACGGATGAAATAGCTCTCATTTAGAGACCTGGACATAGCAATAAAAACTCAACTATCTGGGCGGATAAATAGTCAGCAGGATTATTATCATGTTGAACCATGATTATATTAAAAGCCACAGAGCTCATTCATCTAAGACGCTACTAAACCTGCTCTCAAATATGTTTTGTAGACCCTTGAATTCAGTTAATTTCAGTTCAGTTTATTGCCATTTGTAGCATAAAAAACACATTGGAAAACATGTGCAAGAGGTAGACAGTAAAATTGCAGTGTTTCCCCTAGGTTTACAGCGTTGGGGGGGAGGGGACAAGCCGACATGCCGACATAAACACTTGAAGGAATCTTGGTGTTACTCGTGTTACTTTTAATGACAGATGTCCTTTTCTATCGGAAATGACTTCTTTCCCTGATTTCCGACTCTATCCACTATCCTATCCCTACAATAAAGGCACAAAAAGCCCAAAAATATATCTTTAAAAAAAAAAAAAGAGTAATATAATGGTAGGGGAAACACTGAATTGGACAAAGACACAGGACAGTACGTTTAAAAAACTTAATTTGTAAAAGATATGACAATGTAGATCATATCCAACTGGTTTTGTGATTTTTGAGAGACCGGTGTGTGCAAGCCTACATTAATCCATGTCATGCAAACAGGGCGTTTAAGGCCAGCTGTAATATAGTCTATGTAAATTGTCTAAAGTGGCATTCAGGCCTCAATCTATTCCTCTATTTTTGCAGTGGTTTGTTAAGGCAGTATAAGAGCCAAAAGTGTGAGGGTTGGCAATTTCACGGTAGTCCAATTACCTAGCTAACTAAAGCTGATCAAATCTGCCAGCAACAGTTGGCTCTTTAGATGGCAAAATCTTTGGTTGTCAAGAAATGAGAAGTTGCTTTTGTCTACTTTTATCTGACATTAAGGACCTTTAAGTGTTACACATCTCCAAAAGTCAATTTGCCAAAGTTATCACTGTAAACTGAACAAATGTGATGCAAGAAAAGAAAGCCAAACTGTACAGCATCAGGAAGTAAGTAAATGGTCAACTGGGATAAACTACAAATGAACGAAAAGCTATTGTGTTCATCAAAAACCTGCATGGACATTTGTGACTGAATCCACTCGGCCATGCTTTCTTAATAAAAGATGATGATCCCTTCATTTCAGCACCACCTGGGAAACAGCAGGCTCATCAAAGCTTGATTAGATACTGCAGTCAAGCGTGCACACACAAACACAAACACACACACGCCTATGTATATCTAATTCATAACCTTACAGTCTTCAATCATCCTCGCAGCAGCAGCAGCATGTTCCCTGCTTTATGAGAGCTTGGCACACAACACAAAGAGCGAGGAGGGGAGAGCGTGACGGGGTTGGCGTGAGGCCAGAATAACTAATTTGCTGTAATGACTTTCTGGCAGACCAGACGCAGAGGAGCTCCCAAATAAAGCGAGAGGCCTGGCCGCGGCGGGCGGTTCAATTACTATTCCGCCTCAGCGAAGTCAAAAGACGTGGATCAGGGCGACGTCAACACACCAGCTGATGATGATATGCTACTCTGCTGTGCTGAAACAATGAGGCAAGTAATTTGTTGTAAGAACAAGACAGCCCTCCAATAAAAACAGTACTGTAACTTTTGTTTTATTGCAGCGATCTGCACCAGCATGTCCATATGGAAATAAAGACAGTCCAAGGTGTTCTCTTTTAATCCTGGGTTACTGTGTGAAGGGGGTTACTGCTGATGAAATAACATTAAAAAGAGCTTCTTAACATTTAATATAGAGAGCAAAAGGAGTCAGGCGATTCATAATTATCCCTCCCTCTATATGGAACACTGACATATACAGTAAATGTTGTGGTTTTATTCCTAATTAAAGGTTTCGCTGATTTGAAAAGTTCACTGAAAAGGCCAGAAAGTCTCAAGAGACCAAGGCTGAAATAACACTGGGAATGTAAATCTTTGCATAGAGCAGATTTACTGTGCAGCCCTTATTCACATGGACTACTCAAACCTTTTGATATATTTAGTCCGGAATTCAATTCCCATTGGTGCCATGTTTAAAAACTAACTACCTACTACTAACTGTCATGCCCAAATGCCCCATACAGAGGGTCTACTAAATATGAACTTTGAGCTCTAAGAAAATTATTTTTTTAATCATAGTATCACACTAGAATTAGACAATGCACCAGTAAGTAAACCACCTTAAAAAACCACTTTCCATTCAAACATGGTCACCTCTGCAGCCTCTGTGGGCAGATGAGGCCGTTGTGGGCAATGTTTCAAATTAATTAAGCAGCTCTTGCCAAGCACTGCTTAGTAACTTTATTGGATTTTTATTTTTTTTTCGTGCTTAAATTTTATGAAATGTCATATATCTAATTTCATCAATTTATATATGGTAATTTTATTTATTAACATTTTTCAAATTAATTCCCCATCAGATTTTTTCACAACATATAATATATTCTGTACATAGTTACATTAATCATGGTAAAGGAAGGAGAGGGAAGATCCATTTTTTTTCTCATTCTTATATCACATTTTTCACCTGCTTTCACGTGTTCCAGTTAATCATTTCTGCTGCTGTAGGATTTTTGAACTGTTGTCTCTTTATGAAATATCCACAACAGGTACTTACAGCAGCCTTTGGGGGATTCTCTGTTTACAGAATATGTGACAGCTATATGGGACTGAACCCTGCTCATCAGCTGTCATATTGTCATGATTTAGCATTAATCAAGGCATTTAATCTGAAATATGGACGCATAGATAGCTGTGACTTCAATCTGGATTCTGACTGTAAACAAAGGGGACACATGGGGAAGGAAGCCTTGACCAGAAGTCCTTTATCATTGACTGATTGCTTCGCTGGAAGCCCAGGAAAGACGATCGTTGATCCCACAGGATTTATGTCACCAGAAAATAACCAATGGCATCTGGGATTGACTTAATGGTATCCTATAGTGTATATGAGATGAGATGTGTATGTTGTAAATTCCGGAATTGTAAAAGTGCTTTTTGTCTTATTCATTTCATGTTATGTTTGCGGAGCATTAAGATATATTTCTTGTCCAGTTTGTTATGAAACTTAGCAGGAAGGAAGAAGCCATACATTTATGGCGAGGAATCTGATTTGACCAACAAACAAGCAAGACTAAGGACCAAGTAGAAATCTTGTGTTGAGTGCTTACATACATGGTATATCCAGACATATAAAGATGCTGGTACGTGCAGATTTGCAGGTCAGAGTAGACTGAACTGTCAGCTTTGGTCTGCATTTTCCAGAAACCCTTCTAGTTACATTTATTTTTCTTTCCCCTGCTTTTTTGCATCAGCAAACCAGGTCCCTCTACAGTTCCCCTCAGAGTACATGTGTGCATTTTTACAAACCTCAGGGGCTGGATTTTCTTCTTTGCTGTAGCGATATTAAGTAAAAAAAAAAAAAAAAAAAAAGGGTGAAGACTCCACATCTGTGGAAACTCTGTAGCAGAGACACAGGCAGAGAATAGAGAGTGACAAAGCAGAGGACAGTTAGCAGAGCACCGACATGACAGCAAACGTGAGAAACAAACGAGAGAGAGAGAGGGGGGAGAGAGAGAGAGAGGACAGAGGGAGAGAAAGGAGAGAAAAGAGTGACTGGTGCTGAACCAGATACATCAACATGACAGCATAAACCAAAGACGAAGAGAGTCAAAAAATAAAGATGGGCAGAAAGAACAAAAGACTGATGAATGGAGAACAAAGGGAACAGGAGTGAAAAATAGATGGATAGAAAAAGTAAAAAAAAAAAATAAAAAAAAAAAGTGATGATGATGATGACAGAATAGCTGCCAAGAGAAATGACAGAAAAGGTTAGAGCTGCCCTGCAGGAAGTGGCCGGCATGTGTCACTCAGAGAAAAAGCCGACTCATACAGAACAGAACACAAACACACAAGCACACACACACTTAAAAGCTGTCACCTGATGTGCACGCTGACATGCCAGAGGAGAGCGTCGGGGAGGTGAAGGGCAGGGAATCAAACCCACCTGACATTTTGACAAATATGGTGCCAGATGGTTGCTGTGGCTTGTTGCTTTGACCTGCTGTGCCAGACCAGCTCTCACAGACATATGGGGCTCTGGTTGTGACAAAAACAACTGTGATGCTGTAGAAACCAAATGAGGGGTGCTCTCCTGAGAGAGGGAAATCTCTCTCTCTCTCTTTCTCTTTCTCTTTCTCTCTCTCTCTCTGTGGCTGACTCTCTCAGGCAACACAATCATAGCGTGTCTCATCACATCTAACCTCTCCAGTATCAAGGGCAAACAAACACTTACTCCAACACCCCAGCTGGGTGAATTCCTCCAAACCACCTCCTTTTTTCTTTTTTTTGCAGTGTTAAACATGAAGCATCTTGCAGCTCTGACTCATTAGTATCATGCCACAACAGTCATTTCATCAGGAATCAGGGAATTCAGGTTAGATGAAGCAGCTATATAGGTTAATATATAGGTTAATAACATACGACTTGGATTCATGAGATAAAAGCAAAATGTTAATAGCATGACAACTACCAAGGTGAAGAGCAGATCGTAGAACTTTATACATATGTAATCCCGCCTCTTCAAGTCTGCTGACCCAACACTTTATTTATGCAAACTTTCAATAAATGTGTAAAAAAAACAAAACAAAGTTCTCCAAATTGATATATTCTCAAATAAATAAAAAAAAGTGGAAAATGTTTAAGCTGACTCTACTAGACCAATCATTTGTGCAAGTAGATTACAAATGTTCTAATCAGAAATATTCTGTTCCAATTGGCTGGCTGAATGGTTTCGACTTAAAAACAAATGTAGAAAAAACAGCAAACACTCCCTGAGAATAAGTTCCCAGAGAATAAGGGCAATCTTAAGGGTCCTAAAAATGACCAAAAGGCCAAACATTTAATTAACAAGAAAATCCAAAAGGGTTGCAAAGCTTGAGACAGCAAATACTCGTCCTTCCTGTAAAACAGAAGTCCAGGTTGGCGTATGGATGATTAGACATATTGAAAGTTGAATTTTAAGTTCGATTTTAAGAGAAATGTATTTTGTCTTGTCTTTTCCTCCTTACAAGTAGTCTTTGTGCAAGTTTTAAAGATACACATAAGTCAAGTAGAACTTACTGTTAGTGTATGTATCTCCAATTCTACATGGGACATATGAAGCAGGAATCCAAGAGAAAAAACAAATATGGTCTCTAAAGGCACGGACCCACACCAAGTTAATACAAAAAAAACCCATGGCATCACTTTTATTTAACCATCTCAGATTCATTGGTCTGTCCTGTGTCACCTTAGTGATAACGAGGCCCAAACTAGGCTTTAGGTGTAAGGCCCATGTATTATTAAAAAAACACAAGTGTTATCCCACTGAGCAGTAAAATGCCAGCACACAGTATGAAGAGAAAACTGCTATCACTCCTCTGTCACGACTTTTTCTCTCCTGCTGTGGAGTAATTTTTTACCTTTTTCCCCACCTCCTCTTTATGCAAGGTAAGACACACAATCACATTATAAACAAACACACAAAGGATGGGTTTACATGCTGCAGGTCGCCTCAAACGAGGAGCTCAGAGCTGTCAGATGACTCATCCTTCCCTTTTCCCATCAGGAGCAATATGGGACACCATCTGCCTCGCCCTAATAATGACAGAGCCTTCTCCAATTTCCCTATCACTTTGACATATTGCTTGGCCTGTGTGGCAGATAAGAGTGTGTTTGAGTTGGAGCTCCAGCTAATGAAGAATTAGCTTTATTAGAGTTATTTTCTAATCGGGCCAGAGTCCGGAAACATTCCCCTCACTAGCTTATGGACTGAGAGACAGAAATATGACAAGCTAATAATGATATCATAATTCTTCTCATGACTTGTTTTTTTTTCCAGGGAGTGGAATCTTCTGTAGCATAAAACGGCTGTCTTTTTAAGAGACACAGATTTTGTCATAACACCCGGTAGCTTCACAATTTCCCCCTCAGTGGCTTTAAGTCTCTTTCAGCTCAAGTTCTAACTCCCTCAAGAGTAAAGGCTTGAATATACTGTACATGCTTTTGAACCATGCGTACGCAGAGACAACCAGCTGCGGCGTGAGCGTCAATGTTCACATACTTGCCTATGTACCACGCGTGCTACTGGAGGATTCCTCTAGAGGGAGCACCACATAAATCAGACGGTGTAAAACAATGATCTGTCGCCAGCTATTTTGGCAAACATGTTTGTTGCTATGCAACAGCAATGACACATCATAGTGCGAGTAGTTGCAGACTTGATCTATTAACTTTTCTTCAAAACTTTCCACCATTGCTATAGTGGCTCTCTGGTGTCTCTGATGTTGTCATTTACGGTCTCATACAACTCGACACTGCTCCTAGTGGTTATACGCTTATTGCGTCTCGCGGACGAGTGGAGTTAATTTCTGAGGACGCACACAACCTACACTCCAACCCACGCAGGACACGCCAGGCTGATGTCTTGAGTTAGCGTACAGTATGTAGTTAAAAGCAAGTATACTCAGGACTTAACTCCGATACCTTGCTTCCTTGCTTCCGGGAAAAAGTTTAGATTGATGTCCAGAGCTTTGCAGAGGACATACAGTTAATCAAAAATGTTAATTATGACAGCTAATCCGTTAACTCCATTAATAATTAACAGAATTTAGTATTTGGTCAGAAAGCAAGAAAGACATCAGCCTTTTTGCAACGTAGACATGAGTTCTTAAGAGGCCATGCTGACTTCAAACACGCAAAATTACACACTTGTCCGAATTGAAAAACTACAAATAGAATCTTTAAAGCTGCACTATGTAGTTTTGGGAGAGAAATTTGAAAGTTGGAGAAACGTACAGATTCTGTGGTATATGTTCATAACTCAATACACAAACTGTCCTCGGAGGAAGATTTTGTCCCTGTAACACTGTTTGAAGACAAAATGATTCGCAAGAAGTTATGGTGGTGGGCCCGTGACAGTGAAACCCGAACTCTCCTGGTCGCTTTTAAGCTCCAAACAGAGTTCCAGGGACAAATTCTTTCTTTGAGTAAAGTTTGTGTATTCAGTTACAAATATATAGCATAGAATTGTTTCACTTCTCCTACTTTCAGATTTTACCACCAAAACTCCATAGTGTACCTTTAAAATATATCACCATCACCTTCACACCAGCAGCACTCTGGAGGTGCCTTCATGTAGATCAAGAGCATTTCACATAAAAGTGCCCATGGCAGAGATGGGCATTAGGGCTGGTTATTCAAGAAGTTGGATCCCAACATGACAATTGTATAAAGATCTTTTACATATTGGTTGAACTTGAAGATGGTGTTGACTGAACTACAGAAATACAAAATTAAACTCCCTTTCTTCTCTCGACCCTCAGGAAAAAGTTGACCTCGGGTGGTTAGGTGGCTCACCCCAGGCTGTAGTCCTTGAAGCGGACTCCTGCATGTCATTCCCTCTCCCTTTCTCTCGCCCTGGTTTTTCTATCCTTTCTACTAAATGAAGGCATACAGGCCCCAAAACAAAGCATTACAAAGGAAAACAAGTTTAACTGGGGGCTTCTCTCCCCTCACATCCTCAACTTTTGTTGTGTTTTTCACAAAGTCACATGATGAAAACCCCTCAAGTGAGATGAAAACCCTGTGCAGCACAAAGCTCTTTATTTCTGTCAGTCAAAAGGATCCAACATTACAAATTTAGTCTTGCCCTGAGTCTGCAGCTATAGAGCTCTTTAGTCGTCATTCTGGGAGACTCTGTCACATAAATGCACTGTTCCTGTTGTCAGAGAGGAGGGTGACCCAACAGAGAGAAATCCCAAGAACCTCGGAGGATCACTGATGTGAAGAAGCTCTGTGACATAAACAGCTAAACCACATAATTTACTGAAACCGAGGCAGGGAATAAAAGTGTTATTATCTCAAAGAAAACGAGTATAAGACGTATGTATTCACTAAAACACTCCACAAATATCTTTTCTTATCCTGTTTTTACTGCTTGAATCACATTTTTTTCCTTTTCCTCTGTTTCTTAATCATCTTCCTTCTTTCCATTTCTTTCTTTCCTTCTTTTCTACATATTTGCTTGTTTCTGTCAGTGTTTATTTTTAATTTCCTGGTTTCTTTGTTCCATTTATTTCTATCCTTCATTTCGATAGTTTTGTCCATCCGTCCTTCCTTCCTATTCAAACATTTGTTCTTTCTTTTCTTAAATTTTACCATTGCTTTTGTTTGATTTGTTTCCTTCTTTTTTTTTTCCTTCCCTTATTTCTTCACTTAACTTCTTTCTTTTTTGTTCTCTCTTTCCTTCCCTCCTTCATTCCTTCTTTCTTTTGCAGTTTTAGCTTACACTTGTCTTGGGTCCAGAGTGAAAGGAGCAGAATCCTTTTCTGGTAATGATCAGACAATAAAACGTTTCCTGTCTTCATTAAATACACATTCTTTCTTAAAAGATGTAAACTGTTTCTCATTCCAACAACGTGTTTAGGCCACGCTTGGACATCTCTCTGAAACAATTAAGTGTCTTTTTTTTTTTTTTTTTTTTTTTTTACTATTGTGCGACTTGCAGCACTTCTAGGAAATTAAATTAAGCTTACATCGGCTGTTCTTGCCACCATGAGGGTTGGGGACGAGTATGACGATCTAATCAGAGTCGATAGCTGTCCAAAGAGGATTTGTTAATTAGTATGTTGGTGTGAAAGGAGGGAGGCATGGAAAGCCTGGGAGTTGTCAAGGTTTTTGGGTAACATGTCTGCAGTGTAATGTGGTATGAATACCAATCTGCTTTAATTAAAATTTCTTAAGTCACAGCAGCTGTCGGTGGGATATCATTTGTCTCCTCTTCCATTTTTTCTCCTTGGTTTTTCCTGTTTTATTTCTTTCCATCTAGTGATTATCAAACCACCAACTTAACTTATTATCATCACATCAATAAGATCCTCATGAGTGAAAAAAAAATGTGCAGCAGGTGTCCTATGCAGATATAAGATATACTGGGATGTCAAAGCTGCTCCATATTTTTTACACCCATGTGTAGCGGAGGTCAACAACATAGCCGCTCTGGGAATAAGAGGTCTAAAAGCGCAGTGTCATTCTAGATAAATTTTACAGCCTTTAGCTGCATCCCTCCTACAAGAATTATGGGCCATATGTTAACCTGATGTCTACAGAGCGCCAGGAGGGACATAAACCTTGTTGGCATGGATCTGGTACCCAATCTGGAGGATACTGCTTAAAGAGATATGGGGCATGCATGGTGGATGATAAAGTTTTATACACAAGACCGCTCAAGCTGAAAAATCTAATCCAAGTCGCATTCTTGCAGATAACTGTGTTTTCTCTACTGCTGTGCTAACCATTTAGGACAAACACAAATCCATCCTCTAGATCTGATTTGAGAGGAGCATTTGGTGGTCCTGCATCCTGAATAAAGCCTTGGAGTCTACAGTGAGGCTACTTTAGCTGCTCAGTAAAGCTGTAATGCTGCTGTGGTAAAATAAATGCTGTCTAATATAGTAATGGAAGTATCAAAAATCTAACCCCTAACCCCTAAAGTAATGTTTTTAGGTTCAACCTTATAGATAGATAGATAGATATACAGATTCAACACAAATTTAAAATCTGGATTTGGGAGGTTTTCTTGTTCCCCTTTTTAGTTTGTTTGTAGTCCTCTTTGAAGAGCTGTATTGACCAAATAAGTATCAGCAGGTTGAGGAGCATGCAGTAAAAACAGTATGTATGGAAAGCGAAGGCAGGAAGAACGCAATCTGAGAGTTACTGAGAAAATGGCATCCATGAGGTAAGTATCATTTCAGAGAGAGGATGCTGATGGGTTCAGAGATGGGTTCAAGCTCTACAATTTAACTGTTGTATTGAAGCCGTCTATTGATAGTAAGTGTGGGTTCTTTGGTGTCTCAAACAAAATAAGACCCACTTTAAAAAGATGATTCTGGACTCCTCATGAAGCCTGTTAACAGACTTAATGTTCACATTAAAATAAATGACCTAGACAGGTTGGATTTTTGTGTTCTTTTTGCAGAGACACTTCAGACAAAAAAAGCAGTCAGAAGGAGGAGAGGAGCAATTATCTATGATGTGTTTTGTTCGGAATCGCAGGCCAAAACCTTTTGCTCGCCACTGGATGGAAGCATGTTGTTCTGTCATCCAATAAAGTAAGACGCCTGCAGTTTTCCCTCACCGCGGCTGGGTGCAGAGCTGAGAGGAGATCAGGAGTTTTCAGTCGGAGAACTTGAGGATAGAGCCCCATGGGGCGTGTAAGCTCAGAATGTGGACAGCCAGCTTACAGCACAGCAGGGCTGGTGTGTGTGTGTGTGTGTGTGTGTGTGTGTGTGTGTGTGTGTGTGTGTGTGTGTGTGTGTGTGTGTGTGTGTGTGTGTGTGTGTGTGTGTGTGTGTGTGTGTGTGTGTGTGTGTGTGTGTGTGTGTGTGTGTGTGTGTGTATATATGTGTGTATTAAGGGTAATGATGCAGTGGAAATAAAAAGAGGGGTTCCATCATCACACGGTTACAGTAACAACAAACCATAAAACACAACAGCTAAACTCAGAGAAATAAAAGAACAGCTGGATAAACAGGAAGCTGCTGCTGCTGCTGCTGTTAGGAACTCATGCAATTAAACTCAAGATGCTACTTGTAGGAGTTTCTCATAAATAATGCCGTGAAGAAAGTTGTGATATAAATATGCTAAAAGCTTCATCAAACAGCTGCAGAGGCTGGCCTCCTAAATTATACATAATATATGTAAAAAGTAGAGCCTCTTTATTGTAATACATTTCAAAAGGCATTACATTATTCCACTGAGAAAATGGAAAACTTCATTTATACACACAAAATAACTGGATCTCTCCTGTTGTAAGATTTCTCTAAGACAGACCCCTGCAGAATACAATTTTGTACAGATGTATTTTTCATTTAGTAAAAAAAAATGTTACATGGTACTTTTATCCAAAAAGTGTTACATCACAGACTTAGCAAACTTGGAACCCATCCACACCGCATCCAAAATTGATATATGTCTCTGAAAGCAACAGCCAACTTTTAGGGGTCTCTGGTGTAACCAGTGAGAAGCGATAAAGGGATTATGGAAAATACTTTTCTGTGTGTTGCTTTCGTTAACAGGACTAGCAACTTGGGAGGTGAAAATGGAGTTGGTAGTGTGCAGACTGCTTATTATAGAGATGCATTTAAATTAATGAAAAAAAGTTGTTAGATGACCTGTTGGAAGGTGCATTCCATTCCTTTAGCTGCACCACACAGCCTGTGCGTAAAGCCAGAGCTCACAGAAACCCTAGTGGAACGACTACTTAAATACATCATAAAATGAAGTGCATCCAAATTTGATCCAGTACCTACAGATTTTTTGGGCAGAATTTATTACTAGAGATGACAAACTTGGCAACACAGTGACATGTTAATAGAGACACCCTCTAAAAAATTGTTTTTTCTCTTTCAAGGAAGAAACCCTTAAGTCACAATTCATTTTTCTCTAGACAGCTGAAGCTGCAATCCAGACCACTTAAAGGTGTGGTCTGCATTCATTTACACCACTCATTAATGCAATTACACAGATCAATCACATATAGATCACAAGTTAATAAAATGTATGCCTAAGTCCAGTCTAGGAAAGAACATTAGAACAATCATCCATCATCATGTGAGCTTACCTGTCTGGACTTATAAAAGTATCTATTTTTCTATGATAATTGTGATTTTGTTTTTAGGTTTTATTGCTTTAAGAGGATTGTTTAACCTTTAAAATAGCAGAGCACCAAGCCACCTTTTCCTAGAAGATACAAGAGATAGTTGAGTTGCAAAGAAATCCATCACTGTAAAACAAACAAGCAGGATTTCCATCAATGAAACAAAGAGAGGAGAGAGAGAGAGAGTGTGTATGAGTGAGACAAATATTGCTGGCAGCACTAAAAACATTCATTAAGCTCTTTAATTTATCATAATGTCCCCAAGAGAGTCTTTATTTTTTTTTTGACTAAACAAACTGCTTGGAAGAGGAATAACTTGTGAATATATATAATATATACTATAACTCTAACTGTCCCCTCTAACATCAACAAGATGTTCGGTGATTTCCAGGTAAAAGTTTGAGGGCTTCACAACACAGTTATCAGTCCATTGATGTAACCACACCACAGCATGTGTCATTCATACATCATTCTAAAGTATGAAAGTGTTTCTGTGAGTAACACGAATCTTTATACAGTGAACCTACTCTGCCTTAATCCTCTCCGTGTCTCGACATTTTGTACATACACAAGAAGAAACTGACTTGCTCTTAGCTCCCTTTGAAGTGCCTTAATGCGCCTGATAAGTATGCACACTCGCACATCTCACGACAAAACACACTACACTTTAAACCCATCAATGTTTGCCAAGCAGTCCAGTGCTACAGATTTTCTACTTTTTCACATGCTGGCAAGAAAATGTGACGTATTTCTTTTCCACCTTCACATAATCAGCTCATATCATTCAGTAACAGAGCAGTGGTTTAATGAAGGAGATTTGTAGATGATCAAATGAGGATATTAGGGAGATGAGATAACTGCAGTCACATTAAATAGTAATAACCAGTGGATGTTCATCACATCCCTTAGCCCTATAGTGATCACAGAATATGGACCATATGATCTCATAGATCCCCCCCCCACCACACATGCACACACAAAAACTGATTTTCCAGGACAGAAGCAGAAGGAACGCAGCAACTCTTCAAAGACATTCTGATGGTTGAAAGCCATTACTGATGCTAAAACACACTCCAGGAGGCACTCCACCCTTTCAAACAGGACTAAAACACACTCAGCTCAGAGATGACAGGCTGGTGATGCAGAGTTTGTAGGAGAGGTTGCTTCAGGATAGGAACCTGTGACGAGGAAACCAACCATATTACACAACAGAGAACAGACCTTTCCAAATGGGCTGAAATGAATCTATACTTATTTACATACACTTTGATTTAATGTGACAATATGTGATTGTATTTAATCATCCAGTATGCGGTTACTATCTAAATAATTAATATGCAGATTATCCATATATACAGGTAGCTGCTGTCACTGTGGATTTACAGGTGGAGCTGTCTGTCTGCTCTGCTGATGTACAGTATGACACCATCATGAGACGGGCTCACACTTTCTTGCTTGGTTGCAGCTGAGTGATTTGAGGAAAAAAAGCTATTTATACCAAAGCCACATTGCTATTAGAATCTAAATTGTTGTTATTTGTTTTAATCATTTAAGCTCCAGGGCCAGTTGTATAAATAATGCCTATTCATCAAAACTGTGCATGCATTATATCCTACACTGAAATTGGTGAATATGGAGAACACACTGTTGTATACACACCCCATGTTTCACTCAGACCAGGACAGTGTTTCCTAGAGAAAGCTGTGGTAAATATCATGATGTGGATCTGAAGTTTAAGTTAGGTGAGAAACTTAATCATTGATCATCCCTTTGATGTTAAATAATGATGACTGAGGTGCTTCTGATTGGTGTAAGGGCGTTAAATAGCCATGAGTTCAGTTTACAACGGCTCTAGTACTGTTTGAAAAATCAGCCGTTGCAGCAGAATTGATGAAAGAACAAAGCGACCAATAAACTTATTCCCCCACCTTCTTTTTTCCATTGTGCTTTATAGAATCATAAATGCTAAATACACTACTACCCACTCTGTGTTTTGCACTTGATGGAACTTAATTACATAGGAACAAAATGCTCATCAGTTTCATTTTGTCCAGTGCTGGAGCTCTGAGGCTTGATTACACAGTTTATAATGACAGATGGATAATTTGTGACTCAAACGCAGCGGAGATGTAATATAATGTCCTCGCAGAAAAACGCTCAAAGGAGCTATACAGCACAATGAGAAATGCAATCAAAACTATCTTCGTGGAGTGTTTGGAGAATAAAAGCCATCATAAAAAATGTTTAATCAAAAAGGGATCACTTAATTTTTAGCTTATTTGCAGACAAAGTACTGCATAAGGGTTCTTCTATTGAAGGACATTAACAGAGCTTCTTGTCTACTTTTCTTCTTGTACAATCAATCAAAGTAGAGGTTTGTTCATCCCTGGGCGGGGAGCAAATACATTGGATCCAACAAAAAGATCAAATCAACACTTCTCTGCCACAGTTTCAATAAAAAGTAATTGTTTGCAGCCCTGTTGTATTGGACTGGACGATATGTGTGATATGTGTGCTGGTGTCATTGTGTCAGCCCCTGTTGCTATTGGTTGAACTTGGCAAGGGAGAGCCATCCACCATGTTGGCAGCAGTATTGGTCTGAGAGTTGGAGCTTCACCTTCACTCATGGAAAGATAATCAACACACTGGAGGATGTAATCTCCAACATGTCTGCTGAACCATAAACAACTTGGTACAGCCGCTGCATTCTGCACACTGGCAGGACTGGACGTATTTCAGACCTTGACAGCAGAGCACATCTCCTCTGTCTTGGACTGATGTGATGGTTCTCCAAAGGGATTGCAACTCCCTCTGATCCGATTGGTTAGAGGAGTGCTCTGCAATCAGCTGCACGCAGGACCTACTGTAATGTAATGTTTTGAATTTCAACTAAGACGCCTCATGTGAAGATTAAATTGTTTCAGCTGGCGGTTCCATTTGGCTGCCGAAACGTTCCTGCAGGATTGTTCAGTCAAGTGCCTCGGTTGGGGTCTGAACTCCAGCTGTCAGTGCCAGTTAACCGACGGAATGGTGGAGGCTGTGGTGGAAGGAAATGTGACCCATGCAGGGAGAAAGGGAAAGGAGGTAAACAGTAGGTGTGCCTTCAAGGCTCCACCATACTTTAAATTGGTTGACTTAATCATAGTCAGTATGTTTTGTATATTGCCGCTGAATACAAAATTTGCCTCAGAACATATACACATAGATGTCAAACAGGGAACAATATACCATATTTTTCAATGAGATGAATGTTAAGGCTTATGGGAGAGTTGTAAAACACTAAAACTGTCCAACACAATGTAACATATTCAATGCAAAACAAATACCGGTACTACTAATGCCATGAGAAATTAGCTACTTTCTCTTTAATTTTTTCAAATTTCAAATTTGGTTGAAATAATATGAGCAGCACATGCACATGCTATTATCATAAACTGCGTGAAAGGTTTTCACTGACACTTTTAGATTTGCATAGCAGATGTTCAAGAAATATTCTTGATGGAAAAACTACTGAATTTAACACCATATTTTGTCAATATCTTCCCAGCTAATATTGGGTTGTTTGAAAACATTTCCTTTTACAAATTGTGAAACAAACATCAAAATGTACAGTGTGATGCTAGCAGCTCTATAGGTTTTACTTATTGGCCCAGTTGTGCTAAATGCTCAGGAGCAGACATTATTCATCATGTTCACCATTTTACTTGTACATGTGAGCATCCTAACTTTTGCTAAATTGCACTTTGATGCATGGCGTCAGTTTAGCAAGTAAGTAATAAGCCATGCGACAAACTGAAACTTGATTATTGGGCTAATTAAAGGGTTAATGTAACTTACCATGAGATGGACATGAATGACCAGATTTTATTTCAGTTGATATGATCCCCCTCTGGGTTCCACAAATGTACAAATAACAGCAGCAAACCCATAAGGGTAGCCTTTTTCTCAATATGGACCAACAAATCAACATTTTTTGGGCCACCAACATGTCTTGAAAAAGTACAACTTGTGTCTTCCAATGGCTTATCTTTCTACAATATTCAATTGATATCTGCAATAATCTTTCGAGGAAATTTGATCAACTAATAGCCACACAGAGGCTTAAACATTCCTAATATAAGTAATGATACAGTTAAACCATTTGTATGAAATGGTACACAGGTGCTTGAACACATCACAAGCTCTCTGAGTGAACCATTAAACGCTTCTCGAAATACAAATTCTGCCATTGAAAAATAAACTAAATGTAGACTAACTTTTTCCCTGTTAAAAATTTGAGCCATTTTACAACCAACCTTTATCCTCATGCACCCGGCTTCTCTTTGTTATAAACAGAGAGAGCTACTTTAATGCCTTTCGTGCTTTTTGGCTTTTTAAGGTTTCTCCTTAAGCCTCCGCCTTCTGCTGTCCTCATTACACCCTCTCTATATGATAAGCCAAATAGCACTGAGCCACTGCTGCCAGATACTGAAGGCCATTTGACAAAAGGTTATTTTAAGATAAATGTCACTTCTACCCGCTGGTAGTAGACTTTGAAAATCGGGTCCAAATTTCCTGTCATATACCACTAACAAGAGAAAGAGACAGAGAGTTATATAGAAGCATATCTCAAATATTCAATTCAACTAAGCTTCAATATTTTGTTCTCAGTATCCAGGAGGGAAAAGTAAAGGGAAACAAAACCAATATTGGCAGATTGAAATGTAATATTGAAAAAAAAATCAATGCACAAAACCATGATCGAAAAGTATGAGCTTTTTGTCATCCTACACCCAGCTATAAATTCCTGTCCTTCACAGTTTGAAATGCACCATGTGTGATCCAATAAATAATTCACTGTTGAGTCATTAAGGTCAGTCGCATCCTTGTTTTTCAACCAGTTTTACACCTGGTGATTGGTTGATGAGAAGTTCTTGTTGTTAAGCTCTGTGCAAGAAATTAGAGCACTGGTCCCAGTAGGGTTGGTGTCTTGGAATGTGATCAGGAAGCCATGAGAAATTAGTTTGCGACCATCTGCCTGCTCTTGTCTCAATATGTTCAATAATGTGCACTGAGGAAATGATACCCAATCAGGCCTGTAGAGATCCTTAACAATACTACTACTTCTACGCAGATGACACTCAGCTTTATCTACCGGTCAAACCAAACAATCTCACAGAACTCACCTCTCTTACACATTACCTTGAAGACATAAAACACTGGATGGCCCATAACTTGCTACAATTAAATGAGTCAAAAACCGAAGCTGTTCTTTTTTAAGGAAAGTTTAAACATTGGTTTAAACATCAAACAAGATGGCTCGAAGAGGAATTATCCACATTGTCGTATGCAAGATAACTTCATCCGATAAACTCTGCTTTCCACAGTTGCCAGCCAACAACATTGATTGGTTGCTAACCTTACTGTTACTGCAGAATGAAATCAAAGAACCAAAACATTGATGTGACCTTAAGGTGGTATACTTTAGTAAACAACATGTATAACTGCTCAATATCTATGGCTACAGGGGCGACTCTTAGTGCAAACTATAGTGTAGAACCTACTAGAATGGAAGTCTTGACAACATAGCAACAGTTACCGAGGCGGGTCGAGCTTTACAGATAGTTGGCTGAAGTTTGACTTTTAACCAGCTATTTCTGATAATCTATCACAGCTATAATCCTACTTAAGAGTGGCAATAAAGGGTGCATAAAATTAAAATCAGAATAACATTAAGAACAGTCTTTCAAATGGAGATCCATTTTGGTCAAATATATGACATTAAAGATATGATACTGGGGGGGGATCAAATTCATTTAAAGTACTACCTTAAATAGGAACACATTACTTCTTTAATGAGTGTATTCATGCCCGGGTAATCATACTCAGGGTACAATGTGTTTAATAACTGGAGACACCATAACTTCTCATTAGCAGATCAATTAGCTTTAGCCATAAAACCGTAATGCAAAACAAACTCAGCAAGAAATTGAATCCAAACTAAGTTAAATCCCTTTTCATATCCAACGCTGATGTTTGGTCTGCAGAATCTTTGCCACAGTGGATTATAATGGATTTGATTTAATATCTTTGTTTTGGATTTAGAGGATAAAATTGGGTTTGATCATAAGGGGATTAGAGTGAATTAGTTCATCTTTGTAGTCGAACCTTTGCAGCCACATGCTGAGAATGTTTATGTCTTTCGTTACTGCACACAGGCTTAAAATGAAATCCTACAAAGCACAGTCACATATGAATCATCTCCGCAAGATTCAAAAAAGCACTTTTAATCAATCTTATGTGATCGTCCTTTCCCTCTTTGTTGAGCGGTTTTGCTTCATCATCCGTCTGCTCACAGAACCATGGGAACAGGGCGTTGTTGGTTTTTTAAAAATCCTTCAGCAATATGCAAGGCCCCTCAGTGATATGATGTGACCTTGGGTCAGTTTATAATTAAACCCCAACAGAAGCTGCCCTCCATTCTGTAATGTTTGAAAGGTCATACATATAACAGGGAGAATAAATGAAAAAAGAGGGATGGCAAATATCTTCCTGAGTAAGCACACACAGCATGTGACCTCCTTCTCCCTGGTGCACATTTACCACAAATTAAGCTCTTTCAAAGGATTGTACAGTACAAGCACTGAGAGGTCAGGGCAATGTAAGGAAACATGATGACAATATCTTAAATTAACTCTGAATGTGTTATTCTAATCTGGTAATTCTGTTTGACTTTTCCTTCACTATACAGCTCCATTTATTTAATTTTAAACTGCACGTTTAAACCATTACTTGCTTTGAAAATACAAGTTAAAACTGTGTTTGAATGAGATTAAAACTAGATATAAAAGAACAGTTTGAGATTGAGAAGACTTGGGTGTGTGCAACAAAACAGTGTATAAACCTCAGCCATGTTTGAGGTTTAGCCTCGAGTGCGGTTTATCTGGCTTTTATGGAGCCGCTGAATTGATTTGCAATATAGAAGTCGCCTACACCATTAATGTACAAGTCTAGACAACAATATGTCACTGAGAGCCTTTTAAAGACCTTCAACTTGCTTTTAAAGTGGTAAAAAAGAAGCTCCGACAATGGTGACATATTGCATCGTTTTATGCTTGGTACCTTTTAGAGAGTCTGGAAAGGTGACGGCTGGTGCATAAAAGTAAAAGAATTTCTTTCTTCAAGAATATGAAAGTCAGTTGGGAAAAAAAAAGTCTTCTCTACTGACTTTGTATTTTATATTTTGAGATCATGAAATTTATTTGTGAAATGAAACCATTTGTGCTCAGAGCAATCATGTTTATGTGTATATGAGGACATGTGTTTCTAATTAAAGCATCTTTATTGATGATTAGAAGACACAATGATGCAGAATAAGATCCATGGAGTTGTACAATTACACAGGTTTTAACATGAACATTCTGTATTTAGTTTTTAATGCCCCATTGTGCAATACACAATTTATGAGGAGCAGCATTTAATGAAATCCTTTGTAAAATATTTGTATTTGCTAGTAATTCATGTTGTGAGTTCATTATTCCTTTCTTGACTTCCATATAAAAGTGACTGTGTCGATAAGTTTTGTGTTTAGTTGAACAAATTGCTTCATTTAACAAACTGAGTTGACCTTCCCGTTTTTTCACACTGATATTTATTCAAACGTGTTCTCACTGTAATTTCCTTTGACTTGAAGTCTGTAGAAAATGGTTTCGCAGGATTATGCACACGTGAAAGGTCAGGCTCAGATCACTGATTTGATTACATAAATTCAGATATTAGATTAGATAAAGTATTTATCCAGCGAGGAAATCTGTTGTGGGCAGAAGGGCAGAGAAAAAACATGCAGCTCTGTTCAAGTTACATATGACAGATAACATAACAGAAGACAGGCAACCCAAAAAACTAATCAAGTAACGCAGAAAATACAAGAAAATAAATAGATTGTCAATATGCACATTTAAAAAAAAAAAAAAAAAATATATATATATATATATATATATATATATGTATATATAAAGTATCATGTAAGACTAAAGGCTAAATATTTCTGAAAGGAATTCAAACAAGATATAAATACTGTGCATGGATTGGTTCATCGGGGTCAGGCTTAGCTGTTAGCTTGTTCAGCAGTGTGACTGATGTTGGAATGAGCTTAATGAGGTTACTCTTGCACTTAAAGGTTTTGTAACATCTGCATTGAAATGACTCCAGTGAAAATGACAAATCCTGTCAGTGAGGAAAGTGAGGATCATTATTATCCTTTTGTCTCCATAACTGATCACCCATTGCTTTGCCATTAGACTGACAATAATTAAAAAGACTCTTAAGGTCAAAACTTTCACAACTGTTGGTGGTGAATAAAAAGACAAAGCAGATAAGAAGACTGCTAGCTCTCTATTTTATTCTTGACACAGAGAAGTGATATTGGAGGTGGAGTAGTCTAAGACAAATCTATTATATTTGCTTGACAACTATTTAAAAACTTTGCTAACACAGCACTCAAGCTTCATCCGGATTATTTCTATCAGGACTAATACAGTAATGTGTCAGTCAACAACACACTGTTCATACTTCAGAAGACAAAGCAACAATTATAGAGAGAAAAAAAAAAGAAGCAGATTGTATGGACTCATGCTACGGTAAGGTAGTTGTTGAGGCTCTGTGAGGTGTCTCCTCAGCCAGGTAATCCATCATGCAGGAGGATGAGGCAGAGTGGCCATGATTCCCTGAATTACCTCTCCTCCAACACACGCACACACATTTCTCTGAGTCATCAGCGGCCAGCACACTCTCTGTGGGAGCTGCCAGGTGGTGGAGAGTGAGGAGGAAGACGAGGCGAGGAAGGACAGAGACACAGAGAGATTTGTGTAGAGAGAGAAAGAGAGAGAGAGAGAAAATAAAAAAAAAAACACAAAGGCAGGAGGAAGAAGAGGGGAGACAGAGATACACTAGCCTATTACACACAGCAGTCAGGGTTGAATGCCTGCTTCCTTAGCAACAGACAAACCGTCTCAAATTGCTGCAAGTTGCTGAAACAAACATCCTCCCACAAATCCACACTTGCTCACACACAAGCACAAAAGAGCTTTAGTTCATTGTGTATATAAAAAGGTGTTTTCTCTTCTAGGGCATTCTTCAGAGAACATTTCAGTCAGTGTTTGTGTGAGCCTGCAGGTTAATCAAATGTTATCAGTGAGGTCAATGTCTTTGCCCTACATTTATTCCAATTAGCCGTATTGACCTTCCAGACGAGGCCTAACCTGTGCGTGTATTTAAAAATATTTTGTGTATTTGTAGCCATGAAAAAAATCTTCCAACAAAGTCCAGGTGAGAAAAGATAAAATATTGCAATTATTAGTGAGGGTCATTCTGAATGTCTGTCCTCGTTAACAGCTTTTGACACTGCACAGTGCATCAGTGCGTTGTGTTATTCGTTTGTGACATCAAGGAGGGTTATTTTTTCTTTAAAGCCACTCACGTTTGTAGAAAACACACTTAGTGGCGTTGTCAGACCAGCTTTTTGTAACTTATTTGTGGTTTTAAATTATCAGTTCATGTGTTGGTGACTGTGAAATGGAAATTAACGGAAGTTTCTCGCTAATTTGAAACGCTAATAACTGAGTTGCTACGCACTATCATTATGAAATGTGAACTTTAAGACCTTTCCTTTAAACCATGTGTGACTTCCTATTTACTTATATAAATCATGGTGTTACACTATATATACTCAAAGCATTTCCTGGTTATTTTCTTACGGGGTTGGGTGTTCATATAAAAATGTATTTATTTGATGTTCTCTTCTTGAATGTAAACTCTTTGTTGTCTTCTAGCTGCATCTCATTTCTTTCAACTCAGTCTTTCAAGTGTACTTGAATTCTGCAAACTTAAAAAAAAAAAAAGAGTAGAAACAACATTTATTTTTTGAAATTTTACGACCCCGTTTTCCTTTTTGAGATTCAATCGTAGGTTCTTTTATCATAAGAAAAAAACAGAGATACACTTCACCTCCATGAAATTAGAGGAACACAAAATCCTCCACTGTAATCTTCTCTTAAGTGAAACTGATGCTGTAATAATGTCGATGTCCTGCCATGGTTAATTATGAAACGCAAAAACTTCACCCCAAGTTGCTCCCACTGCTTCGTCGATGTCGTATTAATGTGTATGAATGGGATTATTTAATGCTGATGGACACTTTACACAGCAGCCTCTGCCATCAGTGTGAGTCGGTGTGACAATACTAGAAAAGCACCGTGCAAGCCCGAGTCCTTTTACCATACAGATTGAATGTGAAAGCAAGGCAATTATCTAAGATATTGGAGGAGAGAAGTCGTCCTGTTAACACTTTTTAATAACTTGACCATCAACACTCACAATGTATGCAAAGCAGCCTCACAATGTTCTCTTTCAAACACAAACCAAAAGCAGAAACACAAGCATCAACAATTCAAATCTAGTTAAACTTCCTTGTTTTTCCGGTCTGCTTGTTTGGCTCTTCTAGTCGAACTCTCTCAGTTCACACCGGACCACTGAGAAATAACAGATTGCAGACTTTCATGTCAAATATCCTGACAGCATGCTCTTCCTCCTGAACCACAGAGCTCTCTCTGTTTCATTTTTCAGAAGGAAGCTTTCGCTGTGAGAACAACAGGCTGCTACCACTGAGACCTTGAGAGAACAATATCTGATCCATTCTCCCAAATCAATATGTATTATATTCAAAGATGTGTTAGCTGTTATTGACAGCCCCCCCCCCCCCCCCCCCACTTACATATTTAATATTGGGCTGAATCCCAGCTCTTATCCTCCTGGGTGTGCTGTCATCAAGATGTCGAAGGCCTTTTCTCATTTTGCACAGATTCTCTGGCTGCTGCCACAAAGGCAAAAGACAGACAAGTTGAAGGTCAGTCCACTCGGACAGATGAGTCTCTATTGCTTGTTATAACACCTGCTAACATACAACATGGCCCATCGCACCAACACTACATTATTGATGGCTTTATGGAAGTAGTTCAGCAGGAAAGTTGCCATAGTGCCGGGGTTGTTATGTTATAATATATGGCTTAATATCCAGAATTTTAATGTATACAAAGGTACCAGAAGTTACTCATGTCACATGTAATCACCACGTATAATACAGACCTGTCTCATGTATGGACAGCCCGAGGTATTAGACACAATATTAAAGACTTTGATTTAATAACGTCCACCAGAAAGTTTAGAACTGAAGAAGCTTTTTGGAGGAGAGGTGAAACGTCTTTAAGATCTTCAACCAGTCCAGTTGCCTTTGGATCGAGCTCCAAATTGACCATGACCTGGATGACTGAGAACCTGCACAGACAGATGTTTTATGAGATCCTGCTTTTCGGTCCTCACTTTCTCACCTTGAAAACATGTACTGTATACTACTATTAGCTCCTCTGTGAACCAGCAACCCTTCCAGTTCCCATCTGAAGGTACTTGAGCTGCAGCTTAGCTAAAATATAATAAATATAATATAAAATATAATATAAATATAAGAAAGGAAACAGTAAAGTTATTTCTCAAACAGTCTTTTGTAAGCAATTGTCAAAACTTGAAAACAACTTTTCCAGTTTAGCTGACCTCCAGAGCTTCCTGTAGTTTTATTCCAGCAACAAGGATCTAAGGTGACACTTGGCTGGTGCATTCACTTTCAGTTTAACCTCCAAATAGTGATAGTTTATTAGAGTTATATAAAGTCTTGGCAAAACACAGGAGGTTTGTGATGCAAATATTAGAAGGAGACAAAAAAAATAACCTCCTCATATATCTCTTCTTGGCTTTGATGTATTTCAACAAATGTTCTTAAAACATTTGTCAAAAGTGAAACACATGCAGAGTGGCTGCACCTCTGTGACTGAGTGTCGCATTGAGGTGATTAATAACACAATGTCAGAATGTCTTACTTCAAACATATATTTCATAATAAAATACACTGAGTAAATACACTGTGTTTAAGTATATCCATATAATATACCATAAGTTCCTCTGCAGTATAGGGCTTTTCATCAAATTTAAATGGGGATTAAATCATGATAAATAGCACCATATGTTAAATGCATCATGGGAAAATAACTACTTACAGGGCATCTGGCATATGGAAGCACAACACTGCTACATAGACGTGATGCTGTGATGCTGTGATCTACAGAGCTTAAAGTGCTAAAGAACAGGTATCACACTCAAACAAACACACCTTACTCCAACAGTGTTAAGACAGGAATGGCATTAGAGGGAAAGGGGAGAAGCAAAATGCTAATAAAATAAGAACTAAAACCAAGGTTTTGTCTTATAACAGAGCATTGAAAAGAAAAGTCTCACTGATCCATCCATATCTCTCTGTGGAGTCATTCTGCACAGCCATTGGGGGAAACGGCAACAAATGTGAAGCATTTTGGGGTAATTTTCTCAACAATCATGACAAGCGGTAATTTTAGAAACACAGGCGGCCATTTTCCCTCGACTTCAAACTAAAAAATGTTGTAAGGTGCTGAGTACAATGATTAGAACAGTGAAGTACGGTAATGCTCACTCACAGACAGTCTTTGTTATTTAACCACTTTTCTTTCAGCAAACTAAAAAGACAGATAACAATAAACTTGTGGAGAGACTTCAGGTCATATTTTAAGTTCAGACAACATATCTGATACCCATTGGCTAAAGTCAGATAGTAGCTAACATTAGCATTTAGCCACTTGAAAGACAATATAAATGTTAGCTAAAGTGGTTGGAAGCTAATATCATTAAGTTGTGTAACAACAGAAAGGGCTTCAATCCCTGGCTGACACCAAGTGGTTCAATGCTAGTATTAGCACTTTTTTTAACAGTAGCTAGTGGGGTATGAAATATGATGTTTCATATGAACACTTGTCAGATTTACCTTCCCTGTAACCTTTAAGGGCGAGAAGTGAAGAAAGAAAGCATTAACTTGTCTGGCTTTTTTTTCCTGTTGGATAAGTGTTCAGGAGGGAAACACAGCAGAAGTAACCGAACAGCTTCAGTGTGAGACTGGAGGGGAACGCTGGAATGAGGGGGAAAACAGCAGAGGAACGAGTGGGTTGGAATCAGAGTGACATTTCCAGGCCGTTTGAACGGGGGCTTGTCAAGGTGGTTAGAGGGTTTCATACAGCTGTTCTCAGCTATCTGTATACCAAGGTCGTCAAGTTTGGAGTGTTTGGCTGACAGCACGAGAGGTGAGTGTGAACAGAGGAGGGCCTGAGTCCAAATATGACAACACTGAGGGGGGAGAGAGATTTCAGCATTCTGTGTGTGTGTGTGTGTGTGTGTGTGTGTGTGTGTGTGTGTGTGTGTGTGTGACAGATGGAACAGTATGAAACAGGACACAACAAAAAGACAAGTATAGTTTAATTTTTTTTTACAAAATGCAAACTGACTTAAGTTCTTCTCAAATGATTATTGAATCATGGACTTTTAAGGAAATATCTTCTTTAAAATGGTTTATATGAAGGAGTTTTTGGACCAAATCATCCAGCTCCCATTATAGAACACTAACATGCTGCTACTAGAGATGAGGAAGACAAAGATGATGATGTCACAAACATATATATTCCTTATTGATATAGGTCACTATATTTACATCTATTGTAGTGTTGGTTTGCCTTTATGGATTCTAACCCTGACTCAGACAAGCTGCTCCATACTATAATATTGGTTTGAGTACGTTGCTTTCCATTTCATGTTTGTACATGGTGTTGACTCTTGGGTCCATGTGGACGGGTGTGTGTATTTAATCTTTTTTGCTTTGCTTGAGCTGCTCTTTTCTGACATTTAGGGCAACAAAAGGTTGATTCAAACTTTACCAATAGAAGAGAGACAAACGTCCATATCTAAAATAAAAGGACAAATATATTGTGAATATAATGTTGTGTGTGAGTAAGGACCATATTTCTCTTCATTGTCTCAGAATCTTGGCGTTAATGGACGCTTGAGTGAAAGTGAGGCTGAGGAACGAAAGGCTTGTTAAATTATGCATCACTTAAATCCTGAAATGTCAATTCGCTGGTGTACCGCGCTTCATATTACAGCTGTGCACTCCATCCAAGTAGACACACAGCTAATGTTTTGCATTTATATTGCTATGACCACAGGCACTTTCCTAAAATGCATGTGAAGTAGCATGTGTTTACTGGGTTTGTCAAATGTGTGTGGCAGGCATCAATATTTTGGCTCGACCAGCTGATAAATTGACTTAGTAGAAGCAATTTTCTTTGGATTCGAATCTAAGAAAAATGACACTCAAAGAAAGGAAGTATTAAATCCAAACATGAATCCTTCCTCTGAGTTTTGCAGATTTAAAACTGATCTGTTTTGGAGCATGATTTCTCTAGAAGTCTGAAACAGGTTGCAACATAAACTCTTTAATTGACACTCTAGATTTATTTTTCCAAGTTATTTATGAGTGTTTATGCACACAAACGTTTTTATGAAGCCCTCTGATCTTCCTTATCTGTGCTTTTGCTGCTTTTAGATTGGACATAGTTGTAAAAATTCAGAGAAAGGCATTGGTACCTTTTTCCCTTGTGTAAAAGATTGTGGATGTAAATATGGTTATTATATTTTGCACCAGTTATCTAAAAGATGAAGACAATATCTTCCCTCTGCTATAGGAAAATGTTTAGTTTAGACACAACATGTAACCACTCCATTGATATTAAAACAAGCTCAACACCGGTTAAGGATCTATCAAATGAAAACTTGTGGATTATTAGTAAAAGGAAATGCTAAAAATGCACAGCTAAAATCAGACTAGTTAGATAGAACGACTTGTGACCCCTCCAACTGAACCTCAACCAGCCGATGTGGCAGAAATCCTGCTTGATTCAATATGTTGACGAATGTGGGGTTCATATCTGTCTTCATCCACACTCTGATCCTGACATTGCTTTGGCTTCCTGTCCACGTTTGTATTGATTTTATTTCCCCTTTTAGCCCCCTTATGAGCCTGGGCACCCCCTCCGATCAGCTGATAAACTACAGATCTCGTCTTAAAATATTCTTATTTTAAAAGGCTGTGATTTCTGATTAAATTCTTCATTTTGATGTATCGTTATTCTACATTTTATTATTTTAAATTGAGGTGTTTGTGGAGCATTTTGTAACTTTGTCAATCAAAGTGCTGCATAATAAATGTTATTACTTCTAATAATATTTTATCATACCATGTTTACACGGCATCAAAAGTGCGTTTTTTTTTTACAAGGACAAAAGTCGGATCATCTTTAAGCACTCAGATCAACTTTATGTTCATACAGTGTTGCAGGAGTTTGACCTCTTCAGACTGTTTTTGCCTCTCAGTGCACCTCAGGAGGAAGTGAAGGTGTGTCAGAAAGCTCTACTCTGCTTCTACTAAAATAAATCAATAAATACATAAAATGTAGTTTTTTGATCTAAAAAGGTCAAACAGTTTTATCTCACCATGCTCCACTGAAAGGTGATGTCAACTGATACCTGAACCTACAGTATAAGGTCATGTAGACATCTCACACGTTGCTGTTGAAAAGTCTGATGATTAAGTGAAATGAAATTAGAAACTGAGAGTAGTCACAGCTTGAAAAAAGATTTGAGCTGCTGTGAGGAGCGATGAGAAGTTTGCAGCTACATGTATATCTATAATTCATCACTGCCCAAGCTAACACAATCACACGCAGCACTTTGCAACTGCGACTGAATGGGGTCTAGGGGTACAGAGCGAATGAGCACATTATTTCACTGTATAGTTCCTTTTAGACAACAGCAACAACGCCTCAGCACACAGAGACATAAAGATGAAGAGGGGGGCCAGGTGGAGGAGTAGGAGAGGAACAGAGTTGTTGCTCATCAGATCAATATCTTATTCCATGGTCAACTGCACAAAAAATCCCTATTTTTGTTTTTTCACACTTAACATGTTCACTTTCTTGTTGGGAAAGAATGAATGTGCTTTAGCTATGCATGGGTAAGAGTGGGGTTAATAGTTAAAAAAATGGAGGCATTGGAAACAGAGGAAAAAGAAAAGTCTGACCTCTTTTTCCTCTAAGAGGTTTATATCTAAATATGTCACCCAGGCATGCAACCTCATAGAGACGATAAGAACATAATGAATCTTATAATTAAATAGGCTTTATTCTGTGACTGTCCTTCACCTGCATGACAAAAATGCTAACACTCATCAAAGATAAAGAGTAGCATGGATTGAATATTTCTCCTGCTGAATGGATTCTGCTATCGCCCTCTTTTCATTATATCAAACTGAAACTCGTCACACATTTCACAGAGACACACACAACGTGTTATGGCAAAGGGTCACTCATTTAACCACCGTCGCAGAGTGATGTCCTTATATTGTTTAACTTATCTGCAAAGGCTTCTTCACTTAAGTCACTCACTATTTCTGAACTGATCCAGGAAGTCAAGAGATGCAGCCTTGAGCTGCTGAATTGATAACTGCACTTCTGATTAATAAAAGCAAGATAACAAAAATTGGGAAATTATGTTTAAATGCTTATAGAGATTTTTTTTATCATGCTGTCATATTGTCCTCTTAAATAAAGTACAGTATATTGCAATTTTAATGTAATCTATATTGCAATTTATCAGTTTCATAGACATTTGCTGATTAAATTCTGTTTCACAATTCTATTATATTCTTGCAAAGATTTTCTTCCTTTTCTGCCTGATGATGACAGCTCTTGTTTAAGGGTTTATTTTGAGACTTTTTATACTTTTATTTTAGAGAAAGGGCGGTGGGTAGAGTCAGAAATCAGGGCGGAAGAGGAGGGGAGTGACATGAGGGAAAAGAGCTACAGGTCGGATATGAACCCGGGCTGCCCGCTTGGAGGATTACAGCCTCTGTACATGGGTTGCACGCACTGACCACTAGGCTACCAGTGCCCCATGTGTTGTTGTTGTTGTTTTTTAAAGTAAAAAGGTATTTTTTCTTCCACACAGTCTTCTTCCTTGTTGAAACTTTGCATCTATATGACCAAAATTGCAATTCAAGAGATATATGCACCAGAAGTATTCACAAGTGTTTTTGTCATCTCACACACTTGCCTCTTGTCTGGTCATTTCTAGACAAATAAACTGTGTGGTTCGCCTTAAAGTGACCTTCATCCTGAAGCCCGAACAAATACAGACAGACACACACAGAACATAATCCATCATGATCCTTCAGCGTCCACTGCTAAAGAGTCGACATGAATACGAAGAACAGCGGAGTTACTGGAAAGAGCGTTTGTGTGTGTGCATGTGTAAAGGAAGGCAGGCGGAGAAAGGAGATAGCAGGTCAGACCTCGGTGATCTTGGTGGATTAGTGGAGCAAGGGGTCCTTCCGAGGCTCATAGTGTTAAGAGCTGACACCAGATCGTGTCAGTTTGTTGCATCTTATCCATCAGATTTTGTTCTGGTGCTAAAATGCCACTCTTAATAAAATGTAAACTAACATTGTTTTTACTGCTGAAAACACCTCAAAATGTTAGACGTACAGCCTGAGCAACATATAAGCACATTCTTCAATTTAAGTTGAAAGCTATTGGGTCTTCACTTGAGTTTTTCTATTTAATGTTACTTAATGCTTCCACTCTGTCAAAGATTCAGGTTTGTTAATCTAGTAGCTTTTGATGTTACTAGAAGCTAATGTAGCCTTTAGCCTTTAACCTTTAGCCTTTAGCGTGGAGCAGGGATGGGGAGCAGGCTTCAGATGTATAAGTGTGCTCACTTTACAAAATAAATTCACATCTCAACAAAAGCCTTTAAACTTCTATATCATGCAGACCTGTAGACACGCACTCAACTTGTTGAAATTGTACCAGGAAACCAAACCACTGGGTTAGGGGAAGAGTAAAGAGGGAGGTTTGGATTAAGATAAGGTGTTTAGAAAATTCAAAGTGAAGTAATGTTTGAACAACGTAACTTACTTCAGGTAAAAATAATAATAATAATAATGGCGGCTGCCATATTGGAAATGCTGCTGACTCCAACGAACTTGGTCAAAATGAGAAGCAGGTACAGAGGCAGGCTGAATGAATATCTTGATAGCTGAAACACTGCCACCTAACTAGCCTAGCTCATCATCTAGCTGACATATTCAAAGCAATGAAAATATCACAAACAAAGCTGAAAGTTCAAGGTCAGTAATGGGTTTTAGCTGAAGTGAAAGCTAGCCTCCTGGCAAACAGCTCGCCTGTCAGTCAAATCAGTCACCTCTCACCATAAAAAGCTATTTAGATCCAAAAAACCTATTTTGAAGGAGTCAGTAAACATGTAGATGTCTGTTGTAAAAATGGGCATTCTAAAACTGGCTCTAATGGGGATTTTTTGGCTTTTGGCAGCCAGAACTGCAGGTTTTTGCACTTACAGTATAGGCAATGGCTTTATTTCTCAAACACTTAGTTCCCATTCATAACACAAACCCCAATCTACTGCATACAGTGCATCATCCGTTCAACAACACCCCCTTCTTAAGGCCACTTTCTCACTCTTTAAACTTCTTCTTAATTACTAACCCATTTGCATCTCCGTCCTTATGTAACTGTGACTGGTTTCACTTCACTCATTTTTGATAACTCCATCTCAGGTGAGTCCAAAAATTAGTAGTAGGGCTCTATTTTATGTATCTAAGCTCCAAATTACAACTTCCGACAGCCATTTAATGGGCTGTTAAAATCTAAATGAACTGTGTAATAGACTGCAGAAACACTATTAATTTTGATATTTTTCTAATAGAGCTTCTGTACTTTTAAAGGACCTTTGCTGGAGTATATTTACAATGTTGCACTGGTACTTTTTCATTAGTAAATGATCTGTGGACATCTTCCACCACTGCAGATGTTTAAGGAGAAACAAGCAAAGGGAGGTGTTTGTGTGTGATTTTTTTTACCTTATAGACTTCCACTAAAGTTGAAGGGCATTAGATGCCATAAATCAATAATGATACCCAGCCTGGATCAACCTTAAGCTTGGCTAAAAAAATCATAGCGGCAGATGGCTCTACTTTCTTCATCACTTCTGTCACTCACCTCTCTCGCTCTCACTCTCTCCTGTTTTTCTTTGTGTTCTGTCCCTCTCTCTGGGCTTCTCTCCAGTTTTTACAATGAGCCGACGGCCAACAACACAAACATTGGCCCCGCTCTTCCGTCCGGCAGAGAGGACACAGAACAGCAGGGCAGTACAGCAAGGTTGCAATATAACTTTCCGCATGATCCCTCTGCAACGCCTACTCACCATACCTCAACAGCTCGCCGCTGTTTCAGAGCGAGATGATAGCTGCTTAAAAAATGAGAAAGAACGGCAGGGAGCCGGTGCAGAAAAGTAAAGATGCAAACCTGTAGCTAGCAGTAGTGTTTGTTAGGGTCAATTGAAAGCAGTTTGTGGTAACCTTTTGTAGCTTGGACTTGGATGTAACTGCCTGACCCTTTTTGATAACCTTAGAATTAGGGTATCATGGTCTACACAAAGTGTCAAGAGCTCCAAAGACAGAAGGAACATTAAATCAATTTTGGACATTTAAAAGAAAAAACAATAAATCAACCATTAAGAAAATATACCTCAGATTAATATAAATCATTAAATGCAGCCCTTTAGATGTCTTTTTTTTTTAAATTATACTGTATGGTACATCTTTTTTAAAGTATTTCTTTTGCCCAGAGTATTTACTGGATCTTCCTCCCACCCACTGGAGTGCAATGGAAAACTGCCCTTCACCTTATTTTTGTAATAGTAGCGCTTTAACTAGCCACTGTGATCGACACTCTCGATGTTCTTGTCATTAAAACCCCTCCTCTGTCCTTTTTGGATCTACTCTTTTCAACCTGGTTATAGTCTGCTCGCCTCGCTGTCTGTTCTGGGGACGGTCAAGCTCGTCTGGCAGTTTGAAGTCCACCACTCCTGTCTGACCTCGACAAGGGAGGTCCGGGAAAGTTTGAGCATTTGCAAGACAGGAGCATTGATCAACAGTTGACAGAATACAAAGATAACTGATTACGTTTTGTGCCTGTTTATGTGTTTCAGTTTGTTTGTACTGTGTTATTTGTGGAAAGAGTTTGGGAGTCCTTTTTCCGGATGTGTTAGGGTAAGGCCATAACCATCACACCTTTGAACATAAGACTGAGCTTAAGTACGATCAGCTGTCAACAGGATCATAGATTCACTGGTATAAATTAGGATAGTAAGGATATTTTACGCTGATTCTGGCAACAAATTTACTTTTCAGTTTGATTTGGAGGAGGCTTTTGGCCTGAGCTTAATTCTAACATAAATCCTGAATATAAAACTGCTACTTGTGCAAAGAGCTAATTGTAGAATTTCTCAGTGATAATATTAGATGAGCAACTGCTGGAAAAAATAATATATAACCTCAATATGCCCTTCATTGCCAATTAGTATAAAATCTTAATTAGAATCGAGGAGAAACCAAAAACATTTTTTTACCCTTCAGCTGTTCATGATGAGTCAGTATTTATGAAAACATTGTTTCATTTATATATTTATGGTTTTAGTTGAGGTCTCTCTCAGCAGTAACTTTTAGTTATAGTGAAGCTTAAACCTCCAGCTGTGCTATTTCATTTATGAGTAATATTTGGGTCAGTGTAAAACTCATCTACATCAAATAGAAGCAGAAATTACCCTCATCACACAAGCACCTCATAATGCTTTCAAGAGAGACTATAATCTGATTTTTAAGAATCTCAACAAGTTCAAGTAGATTTTTAAAATTACACCAGAGTGATTTCCTCTTTAAACAAAGCCCTCCAAACTTTTCAATCACAAGAGAACAAATTGTGATGGTTTGTAGAGATAATTATACAGCCAGGCAGTGGATCTGTGTGTGTTTGAAGAGCAGGTAAATGAGCTGAAGATCATTCTGCAGCCCTACTGACATCACTGTCAACAACATAATGATATAACCAGGTGCTGTGACAAGACATAAAGGCTTCTGTGAGATAGAACAGAAACATACAATTCAAGATGTTGGGGGATGCTTGCTCAAGATGTAGATTTTCATACACTGTAAAAACTAACAGCACATCTTAGGAAGAGAAGTAAGTAGACCGAACTTAAACATCAACAATCTTTGGGGTCACTCGTTCACCTGAACCTAAAAATGAATAATTGATGTAATAAATCTTTTGTTGTGAGTACTGCTCAATCATGGAGCATTTTAAGTTATTTATTCCAGTGTGTTCCAATGACTTATTTATCATTGTGACTTTACCCCAGGAAGACTTCTGATTTTAACTCCTGTGTTTCCTCTACAAAACTGTCCTTAAAGGGACAGTTCATTTTTTTATTAAGTGGGATTGTATGAGGTTCTTGTCAAGAGTTGGTGTATTACCTACAGGAGATGTTGATCAGCAAGGGCCTCTCATAGAGGAAGTGGCCAGGTTACCTGTCCAGAATGATTTTGTTTGTCATGTAAAGCACTTGGACATTGTGTTGTTATATATTTAAGTTGTTTTCAGAACCTCTAAGATCCGATCAATCTAAGACAAACAGAAATAGAATAAATGTTACAGCAGTCATAAGAGCACCTTATATAAAACATTCAAAGTCTTATGGTAGAAAAATACATTTTAATTTGAGATGAGCCAAGTCTGTTCTTTGAGAAACAAAAACAAAGAGAGGGTTGGGTTCTCAAAATTGCTCCGAATGCTGTGACCACTCTTATCAGCTCTCCACACCGCCTTGTAACAGCTTCACATTGAAGATAAGAAAGATTCAGACAGGTCTCACTGAGAAGATGAGTTTATGTTTGGGGGGTTTGTGTGAAAGCGGAAAAAAAAAAGGGTAAGACACTGGAACGTAGCCACATCAACAGCAGAACACAGAAGGGCAGGCGGAACCAAAGGTCCCTTCCACAGGGGGAGTTATTAAGGCGTTGCACACGACCCACAGGGGAGCGAAAGGGCAGAGAGAAGAGCTCATTACCCATAATGTAGAAGAAGAACTCTCACCTACACGACAGCCTTTAGTCTCACACACGCTCTCAACCGCTTCGATAATCAGGCTGCCTTTTGCTGAATCGAGTAAATATGATTTAAACTGCAGATGTGATTCTGAAGACGAAGAAACGGTCAACAAAGACCAATCAGAGGTGGGGAAAGGAGGAAGAGCAGGCTTAAAAAAACCTGCCTATTGATGAGTTCTCAATCTCTTTATGCAGACAACAATATTAATGTAAATGATGGTGGAAACAGTGCTCTGATTCTTCTCTCTCATAAATCCATACACAGAGGTTAACCTGAGCTCAAAGATCTGGTTTAAACTGGCTGCTCTGAGACACCAACACGATATTGTTTACAAGCTTTCTACTTGCAATGTGACATAGTTGATAATAAACAGAGGTCTTTACAAGTGACAATTATAAACAATATTACCTGTAACATGCTTTTTGTCCAAACTGCCTTTGTAGGTTTGACATTTTGTCTTGGTAATATCAACTTGGGCTCTTGAAATAGTGTTTAGATCATCCATATCCACCTTCAAGTCACAACCATGAATGAGAAACCAAGATCTTTTCTGAACACTCCTACATATCCAACTTTATTCTCAATATGTCAGTCGCTGCGGAAAAACATCAGCGCCTCATCAGCAAATAAATGTTTGGGTTTTTTTTCAGCTGAAGCTATAACACTGAGATCCTCAACTTTGGAGTCTATGAAACCTCTAACATCCTTGCAACATGACAGAACATTGGGGAGTCAGATTTTGTGCAGTTTTGTGGACTATTTTGAACAACCACAAAGGGCCGTGTAGCAATGGCGTCCACTTCTTGGGCTGGACAGCTTGTACATTAGCTAGTACAGTAGCTGATGCTGAGGTGACTTCTTCCCAAGCTTCACAGTATACATGTTCTTTTGGCCTGAGGTCCTTTGGCCTTCTCTTACCTGGTTGATGATGTAGATGCCGTAGTCAATCCTCTGCCGTCGGAGGATGGGGTGGAGGTAGTGGAGCCAGTACTTTAGGTGGTTTTCTCTGTGGCGGAACGGGATGATGATGGCCACCTGAGCAATAAGGGAAAGGTTTTTGTTTATGATTTCTCACTATCAAATCAAAAATATTGACCAGTAAACCTTTCTGCATTTCTTTCAGTAGAAGAATTCCAATGAAAAAATCAAAGCCACAAGCAGCATTGAATAGGCCCTCTCGTATCTGCACGTCGGGATGTGTCACAGCTGTGGGGTACGTCATGGCTTGAGTTTTCATGTGAATTGGACCGTGATAAAAGGAGTAATGTGTGACTTCATGTGGCCACGTTGACCAGCGGTAATTACAGTAAGCACTGTGGTGATGCACATGACGTTCAGAGTAGTAGATGTGGATGTTTGTTTGGAAACTTACCGCCTTAACACTAGGTGGCGTTGTGACTATGAACTAAATTCTGCATGCTGTTCTGTCATCAAATATGCAAAATTCATCCCACTAAAAGTGCTAATTATTTTCGGCATGTAGGTAAGAAAATGAATAAGAGTTTATTTATTCCAATAGGGACGTCAGACAACTTTTGGTGCTCGGGCCCTAATTTATAAAGTGATTAAAAAAAACCTGTCAAATCTTATGTATTAGTAAAGGTGCACCAGGTGAAACTTTTCTGTATACAAGGACAAAGATGAGACAGACTTCCTGTGTCAGAGTGTTTATTTGAGTGATTATGCCTCAATGAGTTCTGTCTCACCTTGCACTGAACTGCTCTGCAGCAGAACATCTTTTTTGTATAACAAACCCCCCATCATCATCACATCAAGTTGCTGTTCATTCATAATAAATGAAGCAGCTCAAGGATGGAGCTCTCAATGGCATCACAGATTTGAGGCAGATTTGAGTCCGTCCCGTATCTCTGCGCTCTAAGTGACTCATTCTCAGCTGTCCAAACAGTCCAAGGCTGAGCTCTAATCTACCGTGTGGCTTCATGATGATAACACACTCACAAGAAGACAGGCAGCACTCCGACCGCAGTTTGTGCATGGTCAGGGTCGTGATGTGTGCACCTGTTTCATTTTCATCTTTGCTGCTTAAGGACGCACCTGGATCTCAGTGATGGTACAAAAGAGTAGTGAAACTTTTAACACTTTAAACTTTGTTTTAGATAACATTTCATGCGCATGGCTTCTGGTGTACCTATATGTATAATATGGAAGCAGATTCATGCCAGGAAAAGTACAAAAAAGAAAGAAAAGAAAATAAGTTGAACATGATAGAAAAAAACACAAGAAAATGTTTTAATCACGATTAATTGCTGAATTTCAATAGTTAATCACGATTAACCCACTTTTAATCGGCTGTTTGAAATTCTTTTATTCTGCATTTCAAATCTGTTTTTTTTAACTGTCTTAAGCTAGAGATACTTTACTTCCTATTTTGATACAAACCTGCTTTTAATTTGAAAGAAATAAATGAGCTTTGGGTAGCTTGAACGTTATGGCATTAACATAACCACAGAAAAAGGAACACTTTAAGGATTGAAAGGTCAATGAAAACAGTGAACGCTAAAAGAGTGAAAGATTTGTGTCACAAGGGGGATATTTCTTTTGACTTGTCAACTGAGCTGTCCGAGTTTCTTCAAAGTAAAAGAGACATCAGAGGCAGAGTTGTGTGGTTCCCAGAAGCTGGGGTGGCTTACCTACAGTACGCCTAAAGGGATAAAATAGCACCTGATTAATGTGATTAAAAAGTGAATGCGTTAAAGAAAACTGAGAAAAACAGTTCTTGTGTTACAGTTATGTTTTGCTTTCTTTTAGAGGTGTGTTTCTATTTTAAAAATATTGAGTTTAGTTACATGGATTGATAAAAAAATGTGTGAAATTCAGAGCGACAGACGTATGTACAGACCTTCCATCTGGGCCGACAGTCAGGCGGCGTGTAGCGGCCTCCCTCCGTAACGTTGGGGTTTTCTTTCTGCACGCGTTCCATCGTCATCTGGGAGCTGAACTCGATCAACAAACGACCCACTGAGGTCCAAAAAAGAAAGAGAGAAAGAATTAGTGAGATGAAGAGGATAACAAGAGAAGACCGAGTAGGAGATACAAAAAAGATGACGGGCGGAGAGGAAGCAAGGAGAGGGAGTGAGGGAGTGAGGGAGTGAGGGAGCGAGGGACAGAATGAAGGAGCTTTAAGCTTCAAAGCAGCACTGTACATGTTTCAAAGCAATGTGTGCAGAAATAATAGTTTCTGGGGACACAGTATGCATAATGCAGCATTTAATAAGAAGCACAGGCTTGGGAAAACATATATTCCTGAAAAAAATATAAACAAAGACTTTGAAGTCAGTCAGAGTAAACACAACATGAAAGGTAATTACGCTGCTCAGTGATGAAGCAACAACGACCATACGTTCTATCTCTACCAATCTATCCATCATCCCTTTGAGTACTGACAGATCAAATGATATTAAGACTCATTTCAAAAAAGACAAGGGTTGGCTTTGGATCTCTGTCCCAGATCATAAATACAGAGCCTCGTTCAGGGAGCCAGGATCATTAAAATATATGAGCGAGCTCTGTTTGGGCTCCAAACCAAAGTCCTGCAAGCACAAGCAGACTCTGAGCTCTCATTCTGCAGCGAAATGTCACTCCTTAGTGAATGTGTTTTCTTCAGCGTCAGAAAAAAGGCTCATTAGTTAATTCAGAAAGCATCGAATTTAAAGGAAAAGAATGATCGTTGATAGGTGGTTACTTAAAAAAATAGAGAATCTTGTCTGTGGAGGAGTCATTCGATTTAAACTAAACTGACGGCACACCTTTAAAAGGTTCGGTACATTTGTCCATTTTGTGCAATCAATCATTTTATTTTGACATTTTAGACTAACTGAACTGAGCTTGATACCATGATACGAGACAAAAATCCAACGAAATGACTGAAAACAACTTTTTATGGATTTATTTGATTTGTTCTGTGTCTAAAACCTGTCACATCTTGTTGTGCTGTGCAGAGCTGCACTCCCTTCTGTTAAAATTTGTTAGAAATACATCACTGAGCACCACTGTTTGTACCAAGTTACATTATCCTCCACTACAATAAATCAAGGTACAGCAGTTGACTCAATGTTTGAGTCATTCGCAAATTCATCATTTTTTTTTTCTGCTCAAAATAGCACCTTTCTGTGAATCCTCCCAGGGCTCGAAAAAGTGTCAGGAAACTGCGTGATTTAGTCATTTTGTGAGTAGCATTTGTAACAACCTACAGTGCACAGATGTATTAGGACATTATTCATGATTTTGATTTTTTGATTTTTAGTTTTTTTGGAATAATGAAGTTACATATTTCTGACCTGTTTTTACAGATTAGGCTCTTCATTAGCAAAGAATGGGCTCGCTGCTACAGGCTGGCAGATATTACAGTCCAGCAGAAGAGTAGCTTCACCATGTCTAAAGGCTGAAGTGCGTTTGAGTTATGTTTTGGGCCCTGTTGCCTTTATTAGATAGGACAGCTGAAGAGAGACAGGACATTCTGGCTGGAGAGAGTGGGGGATGACATGCAACAAGGTCTACAGCCTCTGCACATGGGGGTCCGCGATAAACCGCTACAGGCTTCCCTGCGCCTCATTTTAAGTTTTAGACTAACATAACAACTTAGTCCCTTTAAAAATGTAAAAATGCATTACTCAATGTAGCAATCAAGAATGTAAGAAAGCAAACAAGAGAAGACGAAAAAAGAAAAGAGAAGCTGGGCCGTAGTGCTTCTAGAAATGTCTTAAGTCAACACTGAAGGGACCGGAAACAAATGATCAACTGGATCTCTTTTCATCTGAGTTATGGATACTTGTGATAAATGCCTTTGGTTTTTGAAGATTTGTTCAATATTGCAATAACAATAGGAAGTGTGATAAATAATAAAAAAAATGCATAAAAACTTCTTTCAGACTTTTTAAGTCTTTTTTCTGTTCTTTGTGTTTTACAGAATAACTGTTTACATCATGTTCCTCCTGAATGAAATACCTGTTGAAAATGTTTTATTAGCACCAATGTATTAGCACAAATGATGTGAGGCTATCTGACAGCTAGCTTTAACGTCATCTGACTCAATCAAAATGAAAAAAAAAATATATATATATATATATATATATATATATATATATATATGAAAATATAACATATTGTAAATAAAAACATTTTTTCTTCTTTATTGAGAAAAATTTAGACTTTTCCAATGTTGTTCATTTTGAACAGTCCCATACATTGAAAATTACCGTGCAGTCCTAATCTGGACCACAGCTGGTTTGAGCGGCTCCATTACAGTTATTTCACGTTTACAGTAACATACTGTACTGAAAACAAAAGAAGAACTCCAGACTATTTCAGCTTTGATTTCTTGTCTCTGCCTCTGGATTCTAAAAATACACAACAAACAGCAGAAACTTCAATCTAACACAAGATTTTCTAAAATAGGACTCAATTTATTGCGTTTACCTGACTCAGATATTCAGCCTTTTTCATTAGGGCCACAGGATGTGGTCAAAAAAGCTGAAAAATCTCAGTCTGTCAATAAAATGTGAGAAAATGTGAGAAAACCTTTAAAACATTTAAAAAAATTTAATAGAATTTGTAGACTTGTAAAGCTATAGAACGACATTCTACATCATGAAATATTTTTGAAGTCATATAGGTTATCAAAAATAAGATATATATGATTCTGTTGCAGCTACTGTATATAAATAACAGGTGATACATGTCATGTGTAGGGGTACATGTTTGATCACACAGCGTGAGAGCTGCAGAGAGCAGAGATCAAGTTCAGTAAAAGTATACGAGATAATAATCCTCTTAGCATTGATGTATGGGCTTTGTGCTGAGAGGTCTCCTCCAATCAACGCTGCTGATGCGAGGAGCGTGATCGATGCCAACAAGGTTACATGTTCATAGCACACCTCTTTATCAAACCACAAGAGCTGAATGCAAAATATTCCCACAGCCCCGTCCACTGGCTGCCTCCGCCGCCCGTCACCCACAGTCTTCTCCGTCCTCTCTCGTGTCTCCGTTTGATTTTTCTCTTTCCGCCTCTCACAGTAATGAGACAGTAAGTGGAACATAGTGTTTTCATCTCGTCTCAGGATGACGTGAGTCAGCGCTCGTGCAGAAAAAAAAAAAAGGACACACCGACAGGAAACACAAGTTCTCACACTAAATGATGCTATTTTTAGATTTATACGGTAGGTTGTTTGTTGTTGTTCGACCCATATTGTCAAAAATTAATTGATGCAGTAATCTTTGAGGATCAGGCAAATAGTGCAGTGAAGTCTTCTGTGGAAAAACTAACCCACTTCAGGGATTGCTTTATTTAGGGCAAGTCTGGAATTCATTTCAAGGCAATGAGAGCTTTGTTGTTGTTTTCTGCACGGTGGATCTACGGCACACACGGCGACCTGGCTATACTTTAATATGTGATTTATGATATCAAGGTTGTTTGGGTGGTATTATACGTCTTCTGGATGTGGTTTCCATTTCAGCCTGATCCCACCACACCGACACACGGGCTTTTAGAATTTCTTCATGTGCTTTGTATTTTTAGATTCTTGTGTGAAACAATAAATAAATGAATACAACTGCAGCATCACTGTGTTCATTTTGTAGCTGTAAAGACTCAGCTTTCTGTTCCAACACAGTGCCGTATGCAGTTTTCAAACAGGTCATGTTGAGGGTTAATGTTTGCAGAGAACCGTCCCAACATGAATGGAGCAACATGACTCAGTAAAGTCTAATACAAAGCTCAACTGTGAATCCAACAGATCCAGCACTCAGTACTATGACAGACAGACGGACGTCTCATCAAAGATCAGAAGTCAGAGTTCTTTTTACTTTTATATACTGTATATTCATTTATATATCAATATAGATTCCGCCACCAGGGGACTCTAAATCATCCATCCATCCATTATCTGTACCACTTTCCGTGTTCGGGGTCGAGGGAGGCTGGAGCCGATTCCAGCCGCCACTGGGCGAGAGGCGGGGTACACTGTGGTGTGTTCGCCAATCAATCACAGGGCTGACATGCAGAGACAGACAACCAGCCACACTCACATTCACACATACAGGCAATTTAGAGTCAAAAAATTGACTTAACCAGCATGTCTTTGGTCTGTGGGAGGAAGCCGGAGTACCCGGAGAGAACCCACGCATGCACGGATAGAACATGCAAACTCCACACAGAGAGGCTTATGTCTGACAGGGATTTGAACCAGGAACGTCCCCGCTGTGAGGCAACCAGCGCTAACCACTACACCACCGTGCAGCCCCGGCTCTCAATCAATACTGCAATAACAGAAGATGACGTTGAGGCTGGCCGAGAATCATGGGAGTTCGATAGACGAGGATCTACTACTTACTTTTTTCTTCATTTGACAAAGCATATCGCCTCAGATAACAAACTAGTACTTCAATTCAAAAAGATTCCAACATTACACTAGTTTAATGTTTTAGAGCCAGCTGAGAAATCGTATGGGATAAAAACTACACCATCTAGATACGTTGATGGTAAGTTGATTGGCGCAAATGACGAGACAAAAAGTGATCAGCCGCACGGTAAGAGACTCACGTCACTCTTGCATCACGATGTCTGCATTATTGTCGGCGCTGAACTCAGAGACACACTGTTGTTGTTTTGATTAGAAGTGAAGGTGACAGGCAGAGGTCAGGCAGCTTCCAAATAGACTGCTGACGTGAGTGAAGGAACCTTTTTAAACCATCACCAAGATCATCCTGTATTACTGTGACAAGCAAGAGATCAATAATACAAAGTGAGAGTATGAGTGTGTTACTGAGGAAAAAACACACACAGAGAGAGAAATATGTGTGTGTGTGCATGTAAGAAAAAAAAAAAGGTAATGTGGTTTTGAGCTAATGATGAGGAGGACAAGTGATTAATGAGAACTGTAATGAGTGGTAGCAATTAAAATGCATGTACATCACACACATACACATACACATATTATCTAAGCTTATCTATGTGGTGATATTACAGTAATACATGACAGGATGATTGACAACCCACACTGCAAATACACACACATACACTTACAGTTCTTAATGTATAAACGCCCAAATTCCCGCCACAGTAATGAACCAAATGTCTGAGATAACAGGTTAGTAGTACATGTACTGACGCAGTACACTGAGAGCTCAAACCTGTGGGGCTGTAATTCAGCCTTCGGTCTTACTCGATAACGAGGGAACAGAGTGAGGAGAAAAAAGGGAGCACTCAGGTGTGTGTGTTTCTCCAGAGGCATCCATTTACAGGTATTTCAGAGCCCTCTTCGTTATCTCCACCCCCTCCTCTCTCTCTGTCTCTCTGTCACTTTTTGTTAATTTGCTTGTTTCCCCACAAACCACACAAACCCTAAACATTACTGAAGTATTACTGATGACGTTCACTTACACTCACTCTCCACTATAGGCCATCATTTCTGAATATTTGATCATTGTGTGGACGTTTTATCAGGTACATAACCGGAGGCTTACATAGTCCCATGTTCACATGATATCCGCTCTCATCGGTTCTACTCCTGCAAATATCGGGTCGTTCTGTGTGTTCGAAAAAATGTGAGAGAAATTTGTTTTTTTTTTAAGGTGAAAATGAGAGGGAACTGTGAAATGCACAGTCAGTGGTACAGCAGAGAGTTGCTGCTGAGGCTTGCTGGTGATGTGTTTTGGCCTGCCATGTCACATGACTATCACTCTGATACATGTCTATAGCAAACTTCTCCCCATATGTCTTCTTTTTCTTTTCTCCAGCTGTCCTGTCAATAAAGGCAAAACAAACTGCATTTGTCATTAGACACCTTTTTCAATTCTAGCCCTCACATTTGTAATTTATTCAGGGGGGGGGGGGGGGGGGGTTCTTGTCATGTGCCTCACAAACAAACAAAGAAAAACTTTGCAATCTTTTAATTATATGTATGTCACCTCTGTTAAATCTCAATGCTAAGTAATTGAATGTTTTCACCCTCAAAAAAAATCGGTCTTCCTGCGCAGGAGTTTTGGAATAAATCTGAATTCCAAGCGAAAGTTTCTTTTTAATTTGATTCCATTTGACCATCTGTGACAGTGAAAGTAAGCAAACACTTTTCTTTTTTTCCCCATTAAAGTCCATGCACAGAGCACCAGGACTCTGCGTATATCACATGGTCAGTCTGGCCATCTGAGCTCACGAAGCACCCGGCAGGCTGCTTGTTAATCAGACATCCTGCTCTGACACCTCCTGTGCTTTCCTGTTACTTAAGCAACCACTGGAGCCAGGCCAAGGTCCAGTTTCAGTGAGAATGTATGAGTTTTAAAATTGAGTTTACTTCTTTTGCTTTAGGAGAGAGAACGGGTAGAGGAGAGGGGAGAGGAAAAAGGAGGGAGGGAGAGACTGTTCCTGTCCTGCTGCCTCCCACTGACACAGACTCTGTGACAAAAGAGACTTTCAGCCCTCTGAATCTTATTAGCCCGTCCACTCCCTCCTTCTTCCCTCTCTCTTTCCTTTTCTCTCTCTCTCAATCATGTACAAGTGTCTCTACCAACTGTGGACTGTAATTGCTATTCTTCCAGCGATGGAGAGAAAAGAAAGGAGGCATGTGATGGAGAAAGGGAGTGAGAGAGGACAAATGCGCGTGAGGAACATGAAGACCTTAGGCCAAGCAACCTTCTTTTCTTCAATTTCTCCCACTCTCTCGGTCGCCCTCTCTCTTCTTTGCCTTCTCCTTTCAATTGAAAGGTTCCTGATTAGGCTCTAAGAATACATCATGTCAAAGGCTGTGTTCAACTATGAAATCCTGTTTGTGTGCGTGTTGTTTTCCCTATCTGCATGTCAATGTGTGAATTTACTGGATCAGAGGATTATCGGTATCGAAGAATCTGCTCGACACACAAAGCATCCAGTCATCTGTTTGTGCACGTATCGATGCACAACACCCTGTGTGTTTGTGTGTGCTGGAAATGAAGGCATGAAGGGTTAACAGTGGTGCATTCAAGGCTCACTAAGACCTCACAGAAAAGGCTGCGGCTTTATCCGTGAACTGGCAGCTCTGTTGTCACAATGTGTGCAGGAAAATGACATCAAGGTGACAATAAAGGGAAACACTGACTGTAGAAAGAGGATAAAGTGACACTGGTCTATCTAAGGATTAGAAAGGTTGCTGCTTTGAGGTTTCCTTTAGAGAGCAAGAGAAAGACTTTCAACTAGAGTTCTGAACCATCAGATTCTGAGGAATAAATAAAATAACCTTGACAAAAAGGTAACAAAGACGTGCTTATCTTCTGCAGTGGAACGAACAGATATCATTTTTTGAAGGAAATACAAACTTTAAGAGTGGATTGAAAATTGTTCAAAGTCATGCCTTCAATCAGAAACAATAGTGCCTACACATACCACGAGTCAAGCTTCACAAAATGAGGAGATTTTTTTTTTTTTTTGCATCAACATGTTTTAACTTTTGGGACACTTTTCAATGTCTAATATATTTTTTGTATGTTCGGCTGCTCATTGTGTGAATCTCTGCTTATTGTGCTGCTGCCTGTCTTGGCCATGACACTCTTGAAAAAGTGATTTTTTTTTTAATCTCAACGAGTTTCTTTCCTCTTAAATAAAGGTAAGAAATAAATAAATCCCCAAGGTTGAGAATACAACCTTGTACAGGAATACAAGGTTGTTCTTAATTATCATTAGATAGACAAACTAATGAAAGGAACATATTGTGTAAGATGAAGATGTAACCATGATTCCCAAATCGCACTTCTACAGTATAAGGAAATCCATTGACAAAGCTTTAAATTCTGTTGCATTTCCCCTAACGGCTACAAAACCGACTGAAACAATTGAGCCTTTTTTCCTGCATTTTCGTCAACACAGTTTTTTTTTTTGTGTTGAGAGACATTAGAGAGACCAAACTGTAGGAAAAGCCTCATTTCATGGGCAATGTTGGAGATAAAATAAACCTATAGCGTACAGTTTTAATGGTTAAAAAAACTTTTGTAAGGGTATTAAAGGGGGGCAAATAAAGCCCTAACCCAACGCTAACACAGAAGCAACGACTGTTGTTCCAGTACCGCCATGAACAACAGCTAAAGCATGAAAAAACCTCTCATTTGTTTGATTGGGGCCAGTGAAGACTAACACTGGTACCTGGAACACAAAGATGTTCCCCGTTATTCCTTGGACTTTTGTTCCCATGTGCAAAAACATTAGCATCCATTGAAGGAGTGGTAAATAATCAGAATAATTTTTGGAAAATAACAAGACGACACACAAGAGCAAACAAGGATTTCATTCACGAGTGTGAGTTTCAAGCGTGCTGATGAAAGTAATTACAGCGTGAAACACTCTCCTGATTGTGGAAAAGATAGTGCTGTTTCTTACATCAATAACACTGCTCTGATCAGCATTTATTGAAGGACCGCTCAATGCTCCATTCAAACCAAGTGTTGTCGATCGTTATCCAAACAAGTCGGGCAAAAAGCACTTAATGGCTCCAATCCATGCACACAGTATGTTCGCTGATGTGTTTTTGTTCTCAGACGGAAGAGGCTACAAGTAGGGGGGCATGAAACAGATGGAGAATTCATGTAGCACAATGTTGCATCCTTGAACAAGAAACAGGGTGTGTGTGTGTGTGTGTGTGTGTGTGTGTGTGTGTGTGTGTGTGTGTGTGTGTGTGTGTGTGTGTGTGTGTGTGTGTGTGTGTGTGTGTGTGTGTGTGTGTGTGTGTGTGTGTGTGTGTGTGTGTGTGTGTGTGTGTGTGTGTGGGAATAAAGACGCGGATAAAGTCAGTATAGAGAATAAAAGGAAGGACTGATGGTGAAGAAGGATGAAAAAGAGATACGGCTTCAGAGACAGAAGGACAGCAGAGGGGGAACAAATGAAGAGAGGTATGTAACTGCAGAAGACAAACAGAAGATGTGAACCGGGGTGACAGATAGTGTGAGGTGGTGAGGATAATTCCATGGCAACACCAGCAAAATGAAGGTTTCACTTCTTCACAGTCGTGTTTGCTATAATTATCAAGTTTGGTATTTGCTTTGTATCCCAGGCTGTCAGCCATGAAAAGACCCAGAACATCTTATATCGATATTGCAAATAAACCAGAGCAGAATAAATGAGAACGAGATAGGCCTCATTACTTCACAAATTCCACACAGTGAAAGTAGCTCGGAATTTACTGTATCATCAAACCATGACTCAGGTTTTACAGGGTTCAGTGAGCTTTAAAGAGCGTTTTGATATAAAACAGAGAGTTATTTAATTACTCTCCGCCAAAGTGTGAATGTATAATTGACAGACAAACACGGACAATAAAACTTACAACTTTCTATAAACATGTTTTTCAGTACTTCCAAGCAGTAACAATACTTGATTTAACTAATATCACACTATAGCATCACCGAGTTATTAAAGAGTCCAAGTGCTGAACTCTTTAGGGCTCAACAGTGTAGTTCGGAAGTAAAAATCTCATTCATTTTCTCCCAAGCGGATATGATTATTAGCCATCCAAGGTAGACTTTCCGTGAGCTACCTGTGTGTGAAACAATCGCACAAACTCCTCAGAGATACAAGTTCGTTTGATATCAACCTCATTTTAAGAAAAATATGTTTATGAGAAAAGAACTACACTACACTACCCACGACCACAGAGTGTCACAGCAACATCTCTGATTCGTGAAACTCGCTGTTACCATGGCAATGTTTCTCGCCCATCGGCACCCAATGCAAACGGAAAGATTTGCTAGCAGGCTAGCTACTTAGTTAGCTAACACGAAATGTACCAATAACCTCGTTCTGCCGCAGTGAATGTCATTTATATATTCAACAACACAAACTACAAGATATTACAACACTTGTATTAACAGTATGAGCACTATAACAACGAAAAAAGTTACATTTAAAAAAAAAGGGATATCATTCGCAATGGATTGTGGGATGTGTAGTTCCTTGACTCCTGAAGAAAACAACTGTTCACAGTCTTGTACCTTTGCCTTTTTTCTCCACTTTCCGTGCTGTTTTGGCGCTGAATCAAATGAACTTTTTTAAGAGTATTGGGGTCGCTGGCTGTCTTGTTCCCAGGCTTCAATCTTTTGATATAAGGACTTTGTGAAATTTCAATGGAGGATTTGAACTTTACTTCTGGAACCAGATCCATCAAAAAAGTGGGCGGTCACTGTTGAGCTCTGAATTGACTTACATGGACTTGAGCTTATAAAGCACTTTTCTAGTCTTCCGATTACTCAAAGAGCTTTTACACCTGCATGTAACACCTATCCATTCACACCCACTCACACACTGATGGCAGAGGTTGCTAAGTAGTGAGAAGTAATAAATCCCATTCATACCCTCATTCATAGGGGTTAAGTGTCTTGCCCAAGGACACATTGTACATGTTGCTGCAGGAGTTGGGGATCGAACCCTCTACCTTGCGATTGAGAGATGACAACTCTACCAACTGAGCCACAGCCACCTCTATTCAGTACAGAAATTAATTTTATCATGACCTAGACCAAATAAACTATGAAAAGCGAACAGATGACAATTGATATATCTCTAATAAGTTATATATGTCTCTAAATTGCTGTTTTTTTTTCTTCTAAAATTGCCTATCATAAAATAAAGAGTCTCATTAACAAGTCCGAGGAGAAAACGTCCTCGATCACATGAAAAGGAAGGAACAGAGGAACTTGTTTTTAATCACACAGCCTGTTGTTTTGTTGCCTCAAACAGACAGTTATGTGAGCGTGATACTTGATTATAATTATCCTATTAATCTGGAATTAACCTATTCCAAGTAATCTAGGGACAGCAGTCACGCTGTGTTATTTGCTGGCTCCGTCGACCATGCAAACTAGTGTGTATTTCCCTAGATGTTGTTTTTGGCTTGATTTGGACTGTTCTCCCCCATTACATGATATCAAATCTGCATGACTGGCAGAGGAGACGACACAAGCACGCCAGCCTGTGTGTGTGTGTGTGTGTGTGTGTGTGTGTGTGTGTGTGTGTGTGTGTGTATGTGTAGGCATGTGTGTGTTTGGCAGCACAGCTACAGGTTTCACTGCCACTCTCCAGCTGGCCGCATTGATGTTGGGGTTGGCACATATGCCGACACACACACACATTTTACAAAAACTATTCTCAGAAGAATCAGTGTCAAGAAACAGCCAGAGCGGGGCACAAGACGAGGCCAAGGTCACATTGTTGTCAGAGTGCTGTGAAGCCTTTAGTGCTCAGGATGGACACACATGGAATGATGCAGCGAGCTGGCTCCAGGCTGCCAGAGGATTACAACATTGGACTCAGCTTGTTGTGCTGCCAGGACATTTCAGCCAGGAATAACACAGCAGAAAATAGTTCATAATTAATCTAGAAATTAGTTATGTTATTAGTTAGTTAAGTATGTCAAATAATGTCAATATAATCGGGGCCCAATTTGAGGTGAGTTGAAACTTTCTCCTCAAGGTACTTAGACTGAGAGAAGGTCCTCTAAAAATGCTATAGTAAGCTATAATAACGATACAGTACCAGTTCAACTAGCCGCTAACTTGTCGAGCAGAAAGTCAATTTATAATTGTTAAGATTATTATTGGCATTTGGCCTCTATTGAACAGTGATAAGAAGCAGGCTAGAAACAGAGAAAGAGGGCGCTTCATGTAAGAAATGCAAAAAAGGTTCAAGATAAACTCACAAGTCATCGATGTTAGCCGTTACGTTTGCTGGTAACAGGATCATGTTGAGGCTGAGCCATTTTTTGCATTGGTTGCTTTGTTGATGTTTAAGACACATGTGTGTTCACAACACTCACATAATACTTTATTCAAACATGTTTCACAGATAAATGAACATTTAACAAAGGAACGTTGGCTTCAAACCAGGCAAATGTATTTTTCATTTCATGAGGACTTAATGTTGGTTAATGTTGAAATGGTAGACTTATTTAAATCTTTTAAATTAGATCTTACAAACCTTTCTATAGTCTTCTTTCCAGGTTCGAACTGAATATCAATCAATCATTTGTATAGCGCCCATTCATCATTTTTTTAAACTCAACACGGTGTACAAAATGAGCAGGTCTAGACCGTACTCATTATGATAGTTATATCAATCCGGGTGAAATTAAAACTGTATTTTTTTGTCTGACCTATTAAGATTTCTCTTAGCAGTGGTTCAGAGGAAGAAGGAAAAAAAAGTTACTCTTTAAGGATCTATGTTGAGTACAAATTTCCAGCTGAACTGAATCTGACATTTGACATTTCTGAAGGCTGTACTTTGACACCCTTTGGCGATCATGTGTGTATTTGCATGTGTCAGCACACGCACAGACACCTTTTACAGGGACACACATAAGCCCATCTGAGAGTATCAGTGTCCCCATGTTCACGTCAGTCTTCATCTTCCTCTGCTTTAATCTACTTTTCTCCCTTTCTCCGTGGAAATTCTTTCTTCTGTCCGTCACCATTAAAGGCTAACCAAACACTGCCAACTATCCGTGTGTATGTGCGGGCGCAAAAAGCTTGACACACTCATGTGGACATCAGACACACGCCCTGACAGACAGTGCTTCTTGAGGTTTATATATAGAAGGAAAAGCTGAAATAAAGGTGGGGCATTCATTGAAGGTAGGAAACATTGCTAACACCTGACGTAATACTATCGATATCCTCCAAAGAGCTTTTTAGACTAGCTGAAGAAGAGACTCAAAAGAACAGGGAACATGAAAACTAAAGGAGTAAAAGTGATTGAAGAGGATGGATATAAAAGCAAGGTAAACTATCTTAAACAGACAAAGAGGAATTGAGATAAACTAAACTTGGAATAAGAATTGTGGAAGAAATAAAGAGTTTTAAAAAATGTTTAAAATGAAGCTAAATCCTTAAATCGGGTGTAACCTTTAATTAAATAGAAATGAGACACTACTGCACTACAGCAAACAGTTTCATTTGAACTATTAAAGAGCTTCATAGGGGCTTGTTGTATTTAATGAAAAAATGCCTTTATGATTGTAGGAGGAAAGAATTGCAGGCTATCCTGAGCCGTTTTCACATATGCAGTCCAGATATCCTCCTGACCTGGCGGTTTATACAAATACACCTCACAGTGGGAGACTATCTCTGTCAGACAGGAGGCGGGGTCTCCCAAGGTAAGACGTGGTGTAAAAAATAAACGATGCGGAATTAGCGGACAAAGCACCAGAGTCTGCTATGCGATGCTAAAATGAGAATATCTGCCTTTAAATTAGAGGTGGGGTAAAAAATCGATACAGTATAGTATCGCGATATTTTGTGTGGCGATTATATCGTCTCATGGCAGCCAAGTATCGATATTTTTAATAGGATATTTTAGACGTGCTTTTTTAATTTTGAAATGCTGAAGGGGTTGCACAATTCATGTTGAACACGTTGCATTGTTAAGAATTCATGTTAAAGTTAAAAATCGCAGTAGTATCGTGTCTCGAGTATTGCAATAATATCGTATCGTGGGGACTCTGGTGATTCCCATCCCTACTTTATATCAATGCTACGTGCAGTTCAACGGAATCACAATAATAAGAAGAGAGCAGAGAAGAACAAGCTGGAGAATAGAAAACATAATGCAGCCGTTAAATTACGTGCAAGGAGATCATTTGTTTACGGGCAGACAATGCACTGACTCCAGTCACAATAAATGTCACTCCCCTCTCCCATTTGCTCGAGGTGAAACATACAGCTTCTCCAGCAAATATCACGAGTATTTGAGGAGTTTTCTGCAAGTGTGAAAGCCCTATTAGAAATTCTTGCATTTATACAATATCATCAAGACAGGACAGCTAGTTTTTTTCTTCAATTCTGCGCTATATTGTTACTTTTTGGTAACTAAACGTAATAAGGGAATCTTAAAATAAAATAAAAACTTAACTGAGTCATCCGTTCCTGTCTTAAACACGACGCTATCGTGGCAGCAGCAGAGATTCAGAAACAGCTCAATAATACAAACCTTCACTCACTCCCAACTGCTACACCATAATAAAGAGCCACACTGAGTCATGGGTGTATGCTCACAGATGATAGCAGAAATGAAAGGAAAAAAAATGAAGTATTTGCTGTGCTGTGTATGCAGCGGGTTTCCAAGGTTTCATGCTAATATTCATTTATTTATTTTCATTTCATTTAAAGTAGCGGTGTGGGCTCCGTTATCATCGAAACAGCTTCTCAAACACAAGCAGAGCTGAGTGTTGCTGCCAATAGTTAGGAAATGACAGTTTTTAGTATGCACTGTGTGAAGTCATTTCACATCGAGTCTGAGACTACGGGGTGGACAATACAAAAGTTAAATATACTTGTTGTCTTTTTGGAGTTGTCTAGTTAGAAATAAAGTGTTTTTTTGAGCTATGGATTGTCTTTTTTAAAGGCTTATATTTCTTATGTGAAAACAGAAGGTGATCCAGCCTCCTTTTTTTCAGTTGTGTATCTCATGTGAATCTGGCAGAACAGATACACCTCTATTTTAACCAACCAGAGTCCCTCCATGAAAAGGACCTAGAGCGTATTTTTATGCTTCAATTCTATTTTTTCTCTTAGAGGTGCTTTATAACTGGGTGACCTACACTTCAAACAGTACCTGAACACATCTCTTGTAGACAAAGATGGAGAACTAAAGCTTTAAAGCAACCTACTAAACTCAAATATTACAGTAGTACGACTGTCAGGCAGGCATGATGCCAAATACAAAACTATCCAAATCTTCTTCTTCTACTGTAAACCATACAGGAAACTAAAATGTACAGTATAGAATTATAGGCAAAAGAGGTGGAGTGAAGAAAACATGTTTGTGCACATATTTTGTCTGAAATCAAGAAGCAGCCCTTATGTCAGTTCATAACAAAGAATGAAAAATGAACTGAAGTCATGCCCTTTCTAATCTACAGCTCTACTTGTATTTCACAGGATGATATCCAGACCAGACGGTAGTGGGATACTTATGCAACATTTTGCCCGGCTGTATTTGCTAACCTGTGTTTTCTTTGTGGGTGGCTTCACTTAAACGGCCTCTTTATATTCTCCTTTTTCAATCACAAACACTTTCATTCAAATTTGTGAACAACTGGGTTGACTGAACAATACAGTAACATATAAAGAATGTTTCTAGGCAGGTGCAAAAAAAAAGTGATAAAAATCAAACCAAAAAAAAGTTTCAGGATTCTACCTAATTGGGAATTGGGATAAAAGAGCAATTGCAGGTAAGAAAAACAGAAAGAAATACCAGCAGGCAGAGTGAGCTGAAAATACCCTGAGGTAGAGAGAGAGAGAGAGAGAGAGAGAGAGAGAGAGAGAGAGAGAGAGAGAGAGAGAGAGAGAGAGAGAGAGAGAGAGAGAGAGAGAGAGAGAGAGAGGCTCTACATCTCTCTGCCTGCTGGTGTTTGTCCTGCTCGCAGCCTGACAGGCTGGTGTAGACATTCCCCACACCTGAGCTCTACTCTCTCCATTTATAAACCGGGGATGAAACATGGTGTGCAGTCCAGAGAAAACACTCCAGTGTTGCTGTTATTCAGCTGCAGCATACCTGCATTTGTTAATGATTCATGCTTTGAGCTGGGGCTGAAATCAGCACTCAGCAGCTGCTGTTGAAGACGTCTGCATTCTACCTGACAGCCCATTTTGAGTCTTTCTGTTTTTTAATAATGTGGATCTTCCTTTAAGTCACATTACTGTAAACTCTTGTGTGTGCAGGTGAGAAGTGAGGAGAAAATACTAGCACGCACACACACACACAATGGCGTGTGCAAGTGTGTTCTGACGAAATGATGATATCTATCAGAAGGCATGAGAGCAGACAGCAGCGTGAGATTTCTTTCATGTTTGACAAAACACTCACTTTGTCAAATTTAATCACAGAGGCAAGTTATAGACGCATAAAAAAAGAAAATCGGGTATTTTCACCTCATGTTCTTGGTGTTCTTGGTGTTCTTTTTTCTTAACAGTCACTGATTCAAGAGAAAAAATGTAGCAGGAAAGAAATCTAGCCGGGCACTCTAACAGGACCAACTGAAGGGAAAACACTGCAATTAAAGATAATGAAGTTACAAAAAGGCATTCATACGTCTCAAGAAAAGAAAGAGCTTCGATTAGACCAAAATGTAAACAATTTTCTTCTCAAAGATTTGAAATAAATGAAGTATTAATCAGGCATTTTTCAACTGATCTTACAGGAATAAATCCTCTTTTTTAATTAACTGTCTTTCAGGAACATTATGTGGCAAATATTATATAGGTTGAAGCCACATTGACAAAATTGCATAGAGCCCACACACACACACACACACACACACACACACACACACACACACACACACACACACACACACACACACACACACACACACACACACACACACACACACACACACACACACACACACACACACACACACACACACACACACACACACACACACACACACACACACACACACACACACACACACACACACACACACACACACACACGACCCTTGGCAGCAGCTCAAATGAGACCTGATTTAACTGATGTAACTGCAGTTTTGCTTTTCTGTCAGGTTAAAACCCCTGGCAACTAAACTCTATCCGTCTCCAAAGACACAGTGACAGATCGGATTTCAACAGAGTGCTCTGAAAGACCTGAAAGAAGAAAGGGAAGAGGAGAACACAGGGGGAGATGGAGGAGGAGGTGAAAGGAAGAGAAATAGATGCTGGGGAAAGTTGAAGAGAATAATGAACTCAGGGAAAGATATCGAGTGAGGCAGAGCAAGAAAAGTTGGGTTTGCTGAAGACGAGAGAGAGAGAGAGAGAGAAATGAATACACAGGACAGAGGGAGAACGAGGGAGACAGAGATAGAGCGAGAATGTAAAGAGGAGGAGGAGGACAGAAGGCTTCTTTTGTTTCCTCTCCATCAGCAGCTGTCCTCTCCTCCTCTGTTCAACGTGCTCTTTCATCTGCAGCCATGCAGAGATAAAGAGAGAGAGAAACGGATAGGACAGGAGAGGAGGACAAAGCTCCTGATCATCAGCAACTCTCACAGTAATTTGATCTCTCTGCCTCCTCTCTGCCGTCTTCATTACCTCTCGGCCTCTCTGCTGAGGATACCTGGCTGAGTCGTGCTGCAGCTGCCATGATACCGTTATGTTACTCACCCACTGAACCTGTCTAGACAAACATAGTGCTATATACTGGAAGGTATTTTGGTAAGACAATGCACGTGTGTGGATACAGACAGAGGAGGAATGGAGGCAACAAATAAAGTCACATTTTGTGGCTGGAAATCATTTCCATTGATATAAAATATATTTTTTTGGGAACAGTAGAAATAGAAGAGTTACTGTCGATCTTTTGATGACGACAATCTCACTCTCTCTTACCCACACTCCCTCATTTCCCCTCATTTTATCCATAAAGACGAAAAAGGTCATAAAAATGAAACTACTTTTTAAGTCTACTTTTTCTTCACATTCTTCTTCAGCGTAATAGGCAGCAATATGTTTTCTTTCAGCACATGGGTTCAGCACATCGAGATTAAACGAAGCCACAGCAACCTCCGGTAAAGAAAAATGAAGCTGAAATGACTTTACTGCACCTAAGAAATAAACATGTTTACAGCCTGGTTAAAAATAATAATTTGGTCTGAACCGCTCATTTCTTTATCGGCACATACTATATGGGTTAAGGTAAGTAAGATTTGGACTGCATTTCTAACATGGCCACCACCATCGATGAGCTTCAAAAGTTTGCTTCAGAAACCAATGGGTGACGACACTGAGACTACGTCCATGCTTTATACAGTCTATGGATTACACATCCAAAATTCATTTTTATCACATTAAAAGTTATTGTAGCAAACATGTTAGCAAACACCTTTTATGTACCAATATGTTCACATCTTAATGAACATCAGCATTCATTGGGAGCCATGTTTGTGGCCACCTAAATTCAGATTAGACTATTGCAACAGTCTCCTCTACGGATCACCATCACACTCACTCAAGAAACTCCAACACATTCAGAACTCTGCTGCCCGTCTCCTCACTCACCCCCGCACCAGAGACCACATCACCCACGTTCTTCATGACCTCCACTGGCTCCCCATCCCCCAGCGTATCAACTTAATGCTCCTCATCATCACCGACAAAGCCCTTCACAACCTGGCTCCCCCCCCACCTGTCTCAGCTGCTCCACTGACACACTCCCACCCGCACTCTCAGGTCTGCAGATGCAAACCTAACTATCGGTCCTGGGGGGACAGGGCTTTCTCCATTGCTGCTCCCACCCTCTGGGACTCACTCCCAAATAACATCCGAGACTCCCCCACACTCACCTCCTTCAAGAAATCCCTCAAAACTCACCTCTTCAACACTGCCTACAACCACTAACTCTCCCCCCCCCTCGCCCAAATTACCTCTTCATTGTACTGTCCTTGTCGTTTTATTGTTTTATGTTTTTGTCAAAGCGTCATTGAGTTTTTAGCGCTATAAAAAAACAATGTATTTTTATTATTATTATCATTATTATTATTATTAAGTGTGATTTTCACTTTGTGTCAAGCTCTTTATCGGGCTCCATGGTAGAAGCTACAAGTGTTAGTCAATCCTTAAGGGTAAAGAAGGTTTATCAAGGCTTTCATTCTGGAAAAATGTGCATGCAGAGACTACGAATGAGATGAGACTACAACTGTAAAAAGATCAGAAGTTAAAAAAAGTAGAAAGATGCTAACACGTGTAGCCGATATTAGCAGCCAAGGATCACAACCCCTCTTACTGCAGGACTCAGGACTGTGGATTAACATCTTTTTACTACTACTTAACAAAGAGCGAGAGTCCCCAACCAACCAAAAATCATGGTTAAAATAAAATAATATAATCTTACAATAAATCAACACAGGAAGAGTTTGCAGTTTGGCGCCGTCAGTCCCGGCAGTGCTGAAGGGAGAATTGTGTGGCCGGATACTTGCTCTGATTTTAGACGTGATGGTTGGGGAAGGGTTTTTGGAAACGGTTACTTTTTACCAAGAAACAAAGGAACTGATTAATGATTTAAGTCTCCCCCTCAGACAGGCTCTGGAAGACAGGATATTATAAACATTTACAACGCCTGGAGTAAACAACCAAGCGGAAACAGAACACTCTGCTATCTACAAATTGACCCCAAAGACATGAACTGTGACCAAAACCAGTCTCTGCAAAGTCGTAGAAATTGACCATCTATTGAAGTACTGCTGAAGAACTGAATTAAACCAGAGCTTTTAATTCTGCATCAAATGAACATCTATGTCTTTCTTCAACTAGATATTCGTAATCGTCACATTGAATGTATTGTATTCATCTTTTTACACTCAAAATCTGATGTTTAGTTAACAAATAAGAGTTAATATAGTGTTAATAGGAATTTCATGTGGAGCGCTATTGCCAGCTAGTGTTAGAATATCCATGAATACGTAACCTTCATAATTATACATTTAGACGTGTTATAAAGCATACTCTTTGATATTAGCTATAGAAGGTGTTATTTAAAGAAACCAATTTCTTTTCATACTTTATTAATATATCTTATTAAGAATGTTGACTGTATAACATGTCACCTACAGGCTGGGATTAACTAAGGATGTTCCCAGGTGGTGTGATTTTCATCTCAACATGAATCTGATAGAAATTATATTGAAATGAATGTATGGTGACGTATATATTTTTAGATTCTAATTCTTAATCTTATTGAGTAAACTTGACCTTCCGGTCAGAGTGGGAGTAACCCTTGGGCAGCCCCCCTCTCTTGCAGCTGATAAAAGTTCAGACTCAGCTCAGATCTCTGGTTCTTGCTTCTTGTTCTTTTTCTTCCGCTTCTCTTCGGACTTTAGTTCGAATCACCTTAACTTTACGCCGTAGAGAGACCAATCTCTGCTAAATTTTTATTCTGAGCGCACATTTTGAAACTTCAATTATTTTGTCTCAAGCAAGGCTTTTAAACGTCTTTGCTCTAAAATTTTAAACGCCAATCTTTTAATTTGGATTCATCGAGATGGCCATCAGGTTCATTTAAATTGGAAATCGAAGCATCAAAAGACTCTTTAATATTTTTCCTGTTGGATCGACTTGGAGCTGATGACGACACAACCACGATGGCTGAACTGCCATTCCATACTCCGACCAAGCTGCATACTCCGACCCAGCTGCTGTGGCATCTAATCTGGCCCGTGGACCTCTCTGGTAGCCCTGGAAAGGACGACTTGTCGGGACTGAAACGGGACCAGTCGGCAGAGTTCAATCGAAACCACCTCACAGTAGGAGCGTTGGATCCGCAGTGGGTGTTGAGAGATTAGGTCGTGAGTATGTCTATTCAGAGCTCCTTTAAATCCAAATAGAATCCCAAAATCCATTTATCAACTTATTCTCCTTCGATAATTTGCTGATTAAGTCATTCAAAACAATACCGCGCTTTAGCTCGTTATTAAATATATAATGTCACCATACGTTATGATTGTATTATCCCGATCCTAAGAATTATATTCTTCACCTGTTTCATCTATATACTTTATTGTTTAGCTTACCATTTCTATAGCCTATTCAATTTTACACATAAAATTCAGAACTTTGTCTGTGTTTTTTCTGGTTTAACATCTCTAGAATTACTTCCTTCAAGATATGAAACTGACTGATTAATTAATTACTACAGGTAATATTAATTTCCTTACTTTTTAAGGTGGTGCTCCGAGGTTAAATAAAGATATAATATCTTAATGAATAAATTATGCTACTCATGCTTGGCGGAGTTAAGTTGTGAGAACAGCAGGCAGGAGATTTTTTGTGGTCTGAGTAGATTCATGAATAGAAGCTTACCTTTTATTGTGTAGTCACCAGATGCATTGTTGGAATAGGACAAAAGATTTAAGCTTTAGCTTTAGGACATAACTGACTTCTCTTTTTGCAGACATCGCCAGGATTTAATGTACGTAAAGAGTTCATAAATCTATGGAGTCCTTATTTGCTCATCTATACTGCATCCCTTCTTTACCATTCAGACTGACAGGTTAAATGTATATCTGCATTATATATCCTGCACCCTGCTCTCACCTGCCATTCAGTGATGTATTAAAAAATAACTGAACCTGTATCAAGCATCAAATCACTGTGAATATATTTGGAGACTGCGTCTGAAATATTTATCATCATCGTGCTGCAGCTATGAAGCTTTCACAGGAAGACCAAGAGGAGGGAGGGGGAGACAGAGAGTGAGAAACAAGTTAAATATTGGGAGGAGAGGAGGGTGATTTAGTAGCTGCACATCTCTTAAAAAACCCAACTCTCTGCTCACCACGCTACGAGCTGCAGTCGCTCCTCTCATCAACAACAAGACCTGCAGGTCTCTTGAAGAACTACACAAAACCAGCATTCAGATCTGCATTTTGAGGGTCTGTCTATGTGGGACGTTACCTCCTTGTGTTTCTTCTTGTACTCGATCACGATATTGGTGAATCATTAAAATGGTCTCGTGCTGTTCTCTATGCAATACTTTGCTCTGTAAATGCAGGCAAAGGTATCAAATCATTTTTGCTGCATTCTCTTTGTAACTGTATTTTTAAACATGTTGCAATCATAACTGAACTGTATTTATAACTGAATTGTTTTCATTTTCCTCTTCTTTTTATTTGTCTTTATTTCTATCAGTTATTTCTAAAAGCCTCCCTTGGACAGGTTTTGCAAATTAGCATTTTGCTAAAAAAAACTAAAAGTGCATCTTGGACTTGTGGAAAAAACTGACTTCATTAGAATGCATGCAAGCTATTTCAACGTAAAATTGATGGAAAAGGACATCACATTTCAGAAGAATTTAGTGCAAGCCAAAAGCACTTCATTAATCAAAGGAAATGACAGCTTGAAACAAACGCACCAGTAGTTAGGGTCATAGTTTTTCTGCATATTTTGCGTCGTTTTTATCGTTCTGCCGACTCAAGAGGCCTCAGGTCAGCTGGGGATTAAATGAAAAAGACGTTCCATTGTTCGATAGAATAAAATATGTCAGCTATAGATGCATGAAAGCAAAAAACAGAGTATGAAGCAGTATTTGAATGTGATGTATTGCCAGACATTCGCTGACGCAGGTGTTATGGGGCCGATATTCAAATGTCATCCTGCCACAGACTTCCTCTGCTGAAATACATCAAGCTGCAAAAATGTTTTATCCACACAATCTCTGGTTGTCTTGTACAAGTATGTGTAGTTTGTTGTAAAGCTTTTTCGGCATGTGGGCACTGGGTCACTTACTGCTTCTAAGTCAAGAGAAAAGTAGTACAGGGCTTTTTGCAGGACACAGATATAAAAGCTTCTGCAGCTCATCGAAAAGTACAAACACAACCGAGAGGATTTCACCGCTGCATCAACAATCAGCGGGGAAACATCTGCATACAGTGTGGAAATGTAACCACTGATGCGACGAAAAATACACAACACAACCCCAAGTGTACGGTTTGAGGAGAACAGATGCCAGACATGTGCAGGGGTTGGTAGAGGGGGCATCCGTCTCTGTCTGCTGAACCGTGCAAACACAGAATACAGACTGTTTGTGACGGCAGAAGCGCCACATTAGCATAGCCCGAGCTCTGTGCGGCTTGATAAGCTACATGGGCATACGCAGGCTGAATCATAGATGACGGACGGGCAGAAAAATATGCATGGGTGGATGGACAGTTGGGTGGAAAATGAGACCGTCAAGCAGCGGAATTATGCAGAGAGCAATAGATTGTGTGAAAATGTGTGGACATAAAAAAGGAGAGAGAAGCTGAAAGGAAAATGTACAGCAAAGGAAAAAATAGACTCTAAAGAACAAGGTTGGAGATTTTGTTTCTTGTACTTTTCTTGTAAACATCACCTGTGACCCATGGGTGCAGCAGGGAGGGAACTGTTGCTGAACTGTTGCTAAGCAGTTCCAAGAAACGTTTCATAATTTCCAGCAAATAATAAGAGCTGGAAAAGGCCTGTCTCTCCTTTCAGGATATTTTTAGTTTCACTTAAATACACTGAAACATTTTTTTCTCGCACTGTATTGAACAAAGATCTGTTATTATGTTGATAGTTTTAACGATGAAGATCAGACAAACTGTCACAACCTCATCATCAGAGGGCTATAAGGCTTTGCATTCACATACAAAAAAAAATATATATATGTATATATATTTCTGTTTTCTTATAAGACTGTTGCTCTCTCTCAAAGGAGCTAAGTGCAACAAGTAAAACTGTCGCGACAGCTTGGAGCTGTAAAATGCATGCTGGGATTTTAGTATAAAAATAAGAACGTTGCTGTAAGTTGCTGTAAATAAAGTCTGAGTGCGAGATAATGAAAGTTATTCTTCCTCATAAAACACCTTTCATGACACAATAAAGAAGAGTGACTTAAGGTTTACCCGATGCTGCTAGAACAATTTGTTCTACAACAGAACAAAAAAGGGCGCCTGTAATAAAGACAAAGAAACAGAGTATGGTTTTCTGTCACAATTTCACCAACTACTAAGGTGCATGGAGAGTGAAAGGCTTGAAGAGATCAAAAAGCTCCAGCCACACTTGCAGTACGAAGATCAACTGTATTAGACTGAGACGTATCGGCTTGTGGGCCTTCATCGGGGTCACAAGCTGAAACTTGTCGGTCGTGTAAGGTTAATAAAGATGATCTTCATACTACAAGTGTTGCTGGAGCTCTTTGACCACCTTTAAAAGTTTCACGTTAACTTTTCTCTCTTTTTATGAGCAAGTTTTAAGTAGAGCAGAAGTAGAAAATGCAATGGTTCCCAAAGCTATTTTACCCTTCGAAACAAGCAATGCCTTGCAATAGAGGTGGGGGAAAATTTTGTTTTATTTAAAATCTTATCTTCTGAAATTTTCTGAAAGGCTAGCTCTTTCACTCTGTAGAATGCCAAAAGAAATTCAGCCAGTCTCACAGAGGACTGGAGTAGATCCTGAAGTATGTACTTATTCAAAAATAGACTTTAAATCATGAGTCCAGAATCGTTTATAATCAAAAGTAGATTCTGAATTGAATCGTGATGATAATAATAATAATAATAATACATTTTATTTAAAGGCGCCTTTCAAAACTCTCAAGGTCACCTTACAGAGCAGAGATAAAAAACAACAAAGTAACAACACAAATTAACATTAAAAAACACAAATGTACAGGATGTAAAGGAGTTATGAGAACAGGTGGAGAATGATCAGACTGAATATGCCAGTTTAAAAAGATGTGTTTTGAGATGAGATTTGAAAATGGAGAGAGTGTCGATATTACGGATTTGTGGTGGGAGGGAGTTCCAGAGGTTGGGGGCAGAGCGGCTGAAGGCCCTGGACCCCACGGTGGACAGGCAGGCAGGTGGTGCAGTGAGTTGAATGGAAGAAGAAGACCTGAGAGTGCGGGTAGGTATGTTGATGTGCAGGAGTTCAGAGAGGTAAAGTGGAGCGAGGTTGTGGATGGCCTTGAAGGTGAGAAGCAGAATTTTGAAGGTGATGCGATGTTTAACCGGGAGCCAATGAAGCTGCTGTAGGACAGGGGTGATGTGATTAACAGAGGGCGTTCTGGTGATGATGCGAGCGGCAGAATTCTGGACCAGTTGAAGTTTGTGGATGGACTTGAGAGTCCTGATCCAAAGAATCAAAATCGAATGGTGAGATACCGAAAGACTCCCAGCCCTACCTTACAATCATTTACAGCTGGCCAACCTAAATATATGTGTGAATCTTTTAGGATTTTTTATAGGCATGATCGAGATGAAGATATGAATAATTTAGAAGGAAATTTGACCCAAAAATATTCATACACAATATACATATATTGCATGTCTTAATGTCCAAACTGAAGATAAGAGAACAGAATAGTTTAGTGAAAAAATAGGTGAAAATATATTGGGTGTCTTATTACCATGTATTGTAGAAATGGCATGTAAGGAGACTTACTTTCGCCAGCAACATAAGTCCTGCAAATTGATTTCTCCACAAGCCACCATGGCTTCCTGACACCCTGGTTTAAGAACTATTTGGTAAAAGGATAAATACCGTCTCTGAGCCGCTTCGTACCGAGCGTTTCTTTCCTTCCAAAGATGCTGGTAGAAGAGACAGCTCTATCACAGGGAAAATCTGGCTGTGGGATTTCATGTCCCCGCTGCAAGAAGGAACAGTCTCTGGTGTCCATCTTTGTGATGCTGCTTCAGTCAAAAAAAAAAAAAAAAAGACGCTCAAGTGTTTAATTGCTGTGCTGCTTTAATGTTTCTCCCTTCATGCAGATCAGTGATGGGAGAGCTGCTCTCTGGAGGTCAAGTTTTATTACAATATCAAAACCAATCCGCTGAGGAAGAGAGACATTTTTCTAGCTGTCTGTTGGGCTGTGAGCCGTCATAAATGGAAATCTGGCCTTGTGATATTGTAAATGAACACTGTTCATGAATAAAAAGCACAGACTGAGCTTCATGTATTCAAATAGAATTTCATCAAACATTTCTGCAGCTTCAAAAATAAATTCAACTGAACTCTCTGGTAGCATTTTGTTATGTTCCCTGTGTGTCTGTGGTGGAGTAAACAAACTGCACCTCCTCTCAGCGGGGATTGATCGCTTTCAGAACCAGCATGATTTAGATGATCATTTTCCAAATGGCCAGGGTCACTATACTTTTGTTGCTACATTTGTTCAAATGTAAAAGTCTGGTAAGATAGACGCTGTATGCATGTCTGAAAATAACCAGAGAAATCACTAGGGTTGGGACAACATATGGACACAGCTATATATCATCCTTCTGACTTGTGTGGTCTTTAAGTATTTTTATTCATATCAAGAGTTGTACTGTGAGTAACCCTGCGATTCCCACCCCTATAGAACCCTGTCTGAATAACCTGTCACAATAAAATTGGGTTATGATGTTGTGCAGTTTTGTATTATATATATTCATGCATATTTGAATGAAGTCTGGTAAAAAAACAAAACATCAGAACTCAGTGTTTTCCACTCGTAGATTTGAGTCCTCCAGGCTCCCACTGGAACACATGATTGAGTATTTCTGTCAAAATCTGAAGATACGTTTAAATGCATTAAAATATCTAGCAGTAAATAGATGTTGTGTGCATACCAAAGTATATTTCTGTGGTTGTATTGTCTTTCCCAGTCCTTTCCGTAACAGCTCACTGAGATTATACGTCGGCTTTTTAAAAGAGAAAAGGCGACAAAGCATGAAAACAGCATTACGACGATAAATAAAGTACAAACACAAAGGGGCTAAATAACTGTCACACACGACACAAAAGAGCAGAAAGAGCAGAAATTAAGTCAACTGAAGACACAAAGGTGAGACAGAAACACTAAAGTCTTTCTTCCTTTAGGTCTTTGAACGCTCCTTAATTAAAGCTTTTCTTTCCCATCTTTTCTGTCCCTCGCTCATGTTTCTTCCTTTACTGTCTCTGCTCTGCCTCCAACATTTACTCACAACCCTTCCTGTTTGTCCTTCTTCCTTTTCTATATTTCCAATCTTCTTTGTTTATTTCCTGTCCTTCCTTCCCCGTACCCTCACACGTTCCTGCCTCACACGCCAGGCGTTCCAAGGCTGCTCATGCCCGGGAGCTCGAGGCTAAAACCTTATTAATAATTTGTGAAGTATCTTCATAAACAAAACTATCTTCATAAAGTTGGAAAAGTTTAAAACACATTCCATTTTTTTTTTTTTTTAGATTGAAATAAATGAATGCATCAGATGCTTACATGCCCATGGTTTGAAAGAAAAAGACCCTCAATATCGTCTTACAAGACTAAAACCAGAAAGTAAACACCAGGTAACTTATATCTTAATTTTTTATGATTGCATTTTGTCGTTGCTGTCCTCCTACGCTGTTTTCTGTTTTGTATCGTCTGATCTCTTCTCTTTGTTTTTCTGTGCCTCATACGTCATGTATATGCCACCAGTTTGTCACACTAAAAATGTTTTAAAGAAATGATATGGGTGCTGAATCCTCAACCAAAAATAATAATCGAAAGTATTTCAGGATAATACAAAATGTTGTTTGCATGAAGCCACTGAAGAAGGGCTTTGTTTGACGATTTGGTGTGTTCTCCTTAAAGTCTTTCATTACTATGAAAGCCCAATACAAATGCAAGGCTATTTATCATAATTTGTTGCATTCTTGTGGTCTGAATAATATTTTTACCCCGTTAAAACACGAGGCTGATACCTTGACTATCATAAGTTTTTGTATAGATGACAGCAATGTTGGTGGAAAAGTCATCTTCTATTTTTCTGCTTCTTTGGCCAACTTCTGAGGCTTATTGTGTATTGGATCTGTTGTGGGGAGGTTTCAAGGATCAGATTTGAAAACAACATAGTCCCAATTTTGTCAGAGACCAGAGTGATGTCCCCAGCATTCATTTAAGTTTCTGACTAAGGGTGGTTTTACATTTGGGATCGGGGCCCATGATCCGACTTGGCCCCAAAGTCCTGTCCATTTGATCAGTGTGAACACAAACGTACCGTTCTTTGGGTACCGTGTCATAGTCTGCTTGAAGAGGTGGTCTTAGACACGATTAATGTCTACTCGAGTACGGTCCCAGGGAGATGTGAACGTAACCGTGCTCAAACAAGGAAGTGGACCGCTATATGACGTAATTCGAAATGGGTCCTGTTGCTTCAAAAACCTTTTTATCCTCGCAGCATGGGCACGATTCATCCTCTGAGCTGCACGATAGAGGTGGAAGTAGGAAGAGCGTCTCAGAAATAAGAAAAACATCCACAGTTAGCGGGATGGACTCATCCTGGGAGTGGTTGCCGTGGTTGCTTCATCTTATTTCTGCTTCCTGGCGGATTTGCAAATCAACTATGTTCATACTGCCACCTGCTGAATCAAACTGTGTATATACGCAAGTGTACTCGAGCACGGAACAATGCTACTAATGTGAACCTAGACCGGTGGGGGAGGGGGGAGCAATCGTTCTCATGCACGGTACAAAACATACCTATCGTGCCTAATGAGAAAACGCCCTAACAATAAAGTTTGTTGTCATTCATGAGAAGGACAAACTACAAACCGTCACTTTTAAGAAGCTGAAACTGTTAAGGTTTGGCATTCCGTTTTTTTTTTTTTTTTTTTTAAATAGATCACCCAATTATTGCAAACTTTCTTTCAAACGAAAGCGTATTATGGAAGCACTCAAGACGACAAATAGCATCCTCTTCGGCACATCATCCAAAGTCCTTGATAAACTTCAATACATCCAAAACTCTGCTGCACGCCTCCTCACCCACACCCGAACACGTGAACACATCACTCCTGTCCTGCAAAATCTCCACTGGCTCCCTGTCCCTTACCGTATCCAATTCAAAATCCTTCTCCTCACACATAAAGCCCTTAACCACCAGGCCCCCTCCTACCTCACGGCTCTCCTTCACCCTCACACTCCTGCACGCAGCCTCTGTTCTTCAAAAGCCAACCTCCTATCTCCCCCTCTTAGAACCAAGCACTGAACCTGGGGGGACCAGAGCCTTCTCCATAGCTGCTCCCTCCCTCTGGAACTCACTCCCCACACACATTCAACACTGCACCGACCCTCCTACTTTCAAATCACTTATCAAAACTCACCTCTTTAAACAAGCTTTTAATGTATAATTATTTTCTGTTGTTTTACCTTTATTGTTGTTATCTTTATGATTTGTGTGTAATGTTGCAATGTCTGTTAGTCTGTCCTTACTGTGCTGGTCTGTCTGTTTTTTTAACAATTTGTAGAGTGTCTTTAAGTGCTTATAAAAATAAATATTATTAAATAATTAAATAAATTAAATAAAGTGCTGTAGCTGGAAATGAGCTTTCAGAGCTGCAGGATGTGGGGAAAAGCCTTCTGATAAGATCTTGACTAATGTTATGATTGTGACGATACATGTGAAATAGTAATTGTACATTGGGTATGATGTTTTCATTGAGAAAACTTTTAATCCTCATGGTGGGAGATACACTTTGGGCTGTCCATTCCTCATGTTTTATCTAAAAACCATCAGATTCTGCCTATTGATACTGCACAAACATAGTTTGTGATTTCAATTACATATTGGTTGATTGTGCAGCCCAACAATTAGACATTTCATCAAGAATGTGAAAATGTTAACAATGATTGTATAAAGGATTAGAGGAGAACAGCATGCATCACCAAACACAACAGAGAAAAACACAACAGAGCAGGAAACATGCCGCCTCTGACAGCAGAGTCGTGGCACAGGAACAACACTTCTGAACACACAGATGGTGAAGTCCCAGTCCAAATGCTGCCAGGCTGATCCACTATCTCTGCCCAACTGGGGCGGAGGAAAAACAGGATCGGTTCCAAACCAGACGCCTTTGGCCCGTGTGTCGGCAAGTCCCAAACCCAAAAGTCTGAGCCTGCAGTCTGCAGCCTCGGTTAAATATCATAAATTCAATTCAATTATGACTTAATAGCCCATAATGTTGTGCTCTGCTCCTGGTGAGATCTTATCAGTGTAAATAAATGACTGCTTCGACTGCCCATGTGTAGAAAGCTTTTTAACTTTACGACTTATAAGCAAGTAAACAAAAACAACCACAACAAAAAAATGTGTCATTCCTGTCCTGTTCTTGACACTCGGTCTGTTTGTTTCTACTGCGGCAGCAAATCTCTCAAAAACTAGTAAAAAATAAACAGTGCTAACAGTGATTAAAAAGAGCTGGACTTTGTAGTTTTTAGTAGGCTAAATGAACCATGCATGTCAATGGGAATGTTTTTAGCCTTGGAGTTATATACAATTGATGTAAAATGGTTAGTAGACTAAAGTTATAAAGAACCAGAGTTGTTCTGGTACCGATATCGATAGCGTAATCGGTTTCATCTTTCAATACTGTCTAAAACGCTGTTTAAGGTCTCTCTCTTGCCAGTGAATGCCATTTACAAAACCAGTATTCTGGAGGAATCATACGCTCTTCAAGAACAGGGGACTGAAGTCAAATAGCTAATAAATAAAAGATCTAACCATAACCCTACAAACAAAGTTTGTCGTGAATAAAGGCAGTCTTAACTGAAAGTTTGAGGTGTTCTGTTTCAATTTAAAAATCCTTCATTAACAGGGAAGTGTCTTCTTGTTTCGACTCAACTGAGTCTTCGTCAGGACATAAGCCAAAAAATGAACCAGTTTGAGGTTTTGACACTAATAAACAAAAACATTTTGGTGCTTGGAGAAAGTGTGTACTTTCTTTTTTTCTCTGCACTGTATCAGATCAGGTGCTCAGTATGGACCAGTATTCAAGTCTGGGATGGGATGATAGAAATCATATCATTGAAGTGTACCAAAATGTACCACCTGATGAAGACCTCTGGTCGAAACGTTGTGATTGTGATGGAATTAAGCTTTTTGTGACAAATGCACAAGCTGGGCTATTAATGAGCATGTTGTTTTCTTCCTCAGTCTGCTGTTTTTGCACCGCCCTACACCTATGTGATGTGTGAATAACTACCCCCTTTGTCTAAGAAATTATTCCAGAACATTTCTAACATGTTTCCTCATATTCACAGAGGGAATGGAAGCTCACACACTGACAATGACAGAGATTTCATGCAAGAACTGACTTGAACATTTGCAGCAATATTTGGTTCAGAGTATTGCTCAATGACTCTTCACAACGTGGACAGGATGAGCCAGAGATCCAACAGTCAACCATGGCATTAACAGACACCTCAGTTAGTCTACTTCAACATAATAATACAGCAGCAGGACAGAACTAACTAAAACACTACACCATCCATGTTTGATGAAGGAACATGTCATACCAAAATATGTGTCTCCATGTGTGTTTTATTTTTTTAGCAGATATTTATGGCACGATCCGTTCCTTACGGATAAGCTACAGAACTTACAGGCTTGCCAAAAAGAGAAAGTTAGAAGTTGCAGCTTTTGAACCATGATTGAAACACTTTCATATTGCCTCTTCTTCTAGTCTGCCGTTCCTGATTGCTGCAGAAACTGATTGTTCAGGGACGTTTCAGGGGAGTTTTTTTCCCCTGTGGCATGGACCCAATACATGTGAAAGTGTATGCATGTTAGCGTTTTTTGTACAGCGCAATGCAGTGCCCGTGAGTGTATGTGCCAGAGTGAGACAGAGAGAGAAAGATAAAGGTATTCCACAGTTCAAAGCAATGACCTAAATACAGGTACCATGGTAATGTACTATACTGGATCTGCTCTCAATAGCCTGAAAAACAGGCACTCCAATGCAACACATTTGGAGTCTTTCTCCTTTCAGACCAACAGCGCTTTGGTTTTTTAGAGTATTATGTAGAACCAGCATGTTCTCAAAAACACTTCATAGTACAGTGGTTTTCATTTGCAGCATTTTTATTTTAAGATCAGAGAAAAGCCTTACATAAAAGCTGCATTTAGGTGTGATGATGGATGTGTGCCTAGAAGAAAACCCGCTTTGCATGTAAAAACTATGGCTTAAAATAAAACAAAAACAAGATTTACAACAGTTTGTCAGGTCTGATTCTAACTTGCATAATGTGTGAATATAAACCTGCCAACTCCTCTGTCAAAAGCGGGAGATATAAAGCCCAATGAGAGACGTAGGATGAGGTGACAAATCAGCACTTAAGCTTCTGCTGCTGCCCACACTGTGAAACAATACAGACCTGACCATATGTGAAAAACCACTGAAAAAAAAAAAACCCATGACAACAGTGGGGGGAAATATGGTGCCTTTTAAATGGTTGCCAAGGCCATGAAATATAAATGTGGAATATCTGAAACAGACTTGATCCTTGTAGCGCTGACCTTTTCTTTCAGATTCAACATTAAGACTGAGACGAGGAAGAACAACATCTTGAGTGGTTGTCAGCAAATACACAAAAGGAACATAAAGTCCCCTTCAGGTGTAAAGCCCTATAGTGACTGTAAGGATTCAGCAAGGAAGTAATTAAGTACAAACAAAAGTCAGTCAAAAACAGAAATCATAAGGAGAAGTAAACATTAATAAATCACAATCATAGACTGTAAATATTGATGGACAAAGCCTGAGTGACATCACCCATCTTTTAGAGCAGGAGGCTGGAGGCTCATTGGCAGCCGCCATGCTGGAAATTGTGTCTCAGCCTAACTTTCAGTCAATCTAACGACAGGCTGAGAGCTAAAGCTGAGGCGGGTTTTAAGCCTCTTGGCGAACCGTGACATCGAGCCCACCTGTCAACATGTCAGCTACGCGTCTAGCGATGGATAACACATATCATTCATAACATCAAAACAAAACTAATCAGACCCAATACAGTTTTTTGTATCAGGCTGTAAAAAATGTTCATTTCTGCTGCAAAAACCCTAACCCTTCTCTTCTCAATCTACTGCACTATGAACACAGTTAACAACTGAAAGAAAAAAAAAAACACTAGGTGGACACAGAGCCTTAATGAACATAAACATGTTAATATACCAGATTGTAACCTTAGGCTAACTTCCATCTGTAGTCCCTCGGCAGGTTTACATTTCTGTTTGACTGACGAGGAAATCAGTTGTGAAGAACATTTCTGACCTTGATGGGCTAACATTTCATCTGTTATGAGGTAAATCACTTAAGTCTAATTGAAGCCTGACAATATCTTAACCCAGTGTCTCCCACTCACTGAGGCAAACCGCATGGTCAGCATCAGTGTGGGTATTAATATTGATGTGGGGTTTCGGTACCTTGCTCAAGGGGACCTCAGCAGTGCTCAGGAAGTTAACTAGCACCTCTAAAGCTACAAGACCAATTTCCAGACTTGGTCTGCACCGGGACTTGAACTTGTGACCCTTCAGTTCCTGACCCAAGTCGCTACAGATTGAGCTACTGCCACTTAAACTGTATATACAAAAGTAAATGTGACCTATACCCAGTTTATCCTCCTTAAAATAAAGAAAATAGGATATAATAGGAGGAAATAATGCAGACATTGTGCACTGAAGGTAAATAAAAAGTCAGTGCAGGGAAGTGCAAGAAAAAAAGTTTAACGTTTGGCCCTTTAAATGAAATTATCTCCTGACTGTTGAATTGAAGATGAAATTAACAAGCTTTGGCAACACAGCGCTAAGAGGTGAGATCTTCAAGTGTGTGTGTGTGTGTGTGTGTGTGTGTGTGTGTGTGTGTGGGGTAGGTGTTTATGTGTCTTCTTAAATCTCCTTCCTTCTTTGAATTAGATTAAAGTACTAAAAACAGGAGAGTGTACCCAACAAACGCAGCTTTGAGCTCTCAAATAAATATGCAAACCAACACAAACACTCAAGAACTTTGTGCCAAAACAAACAGAAGGAGCGGTGAAAAAAATACACAAGACATTGTCTGAAAATGACAGTTTTCACATTTTCTGTCAATTACTTCCATGCCAATCATCTCCTGTGTTTATTTCACACAGCTTGGTATGATTACTGTTTGCTTTGTGTGAAACTTCTTTCTCAGAACATATTTTTTAAGTTTTGGTTCCAAACAGAAGTTGAAATGTTTTCACTAAAGAATTAGATTTTCAAAAGAAGAGTGCAAAAGACAAATAAAAGTAACAATCACTCTATAAAATCTCTCATGGATCCTTTTCAAAGCACCTTGTTTTTCTCCTCAGCGTTCTCCTCAGCGTTCTCCTCAGCGCGCGCACACACACTCACAAGTCAGCTGAATTTTAACAGGATCATTGGAAGAGACGGGCCTAACAGGGAGCCTGGAGGAAGCCAACAAATCCTCTAAATGTGCTTCGTTTAACAGATGCCCGGTGAATGTAACGTTTACTCATAAATAAAGTCTTAACTGATGAGCTGTGGAGGAACTCTAAAGAGAGCCATCTCTGCATTAATCGAGTCCTGACGTGAGATAATCAATGACTTCTGATTTATCTATCCATTTGTTAAAACAAAAGAACAAGTTTGAAATGCAATCTTTGCGTAAAATAATCCTGATCAAACTTAATTAGTGCCACAGATAAACAAACCATAGTAAACATGGTTTGTCAGGATAATTATTTAAAGGTCACATATTATCCTACTTTTTAACAAGTTTAAATAAGTCTCAGAGCTCCACAAAACATGTCTGTGGCGTGTCTTGTAAAAATGCACTCTGATCCTGTATTTGATCATGCCTATAAACCCCTCTATTTCAGTCCTGCTCAAAACAGGCTGTTTCTGTGTCTGTACCTTTAAATGTAAGTGATCTGTGACCATGCCCCTCTTCTGAAGAGTCTGGGTGGCTTTGGCTTTCTCGCTCCATGCTCAATTGTTTACAATGAGAAGGCAGACTTAGAGCGCGGAACTAACACCTAGCTGTGGGAGTGTCACTCACCTGGGGGAGGGGTTACTGCCCTTTGTGATGTCATGAAGGGAAAGTCTCCAAACGGCCTGTTTGAGCACACATTTTCTGATTAGGGACACATGTTAGTGTTCAAAAAACATGGTAAAGTGGATTTCATATAATATGTGACATTTAATGTGAATTCTTCAAGTGCGAATATCAACATTTTGCTCATTGAAGATGCTCAGAAGAAGATTTTATGCCTTCTTTACAGTTTAAAGTGAAGAGTTTCAGGATGTTAGATAAATTAAATACTCAGTTTGTAGAATGAAGCTTTGGCTGTGGAAAGCTGTAATGCACAATCTTCATCATTTTCAAGATGAAACTGTTCTTCACATTAATTCAAATGAACAAAATTGTGAATTTTATCCTTGAAATCTCTCATGTCCCTCTTCCAGTGACACAACAGATCTGCTAAAGTTGGTATCAATCATTTAAAAAGGGACTAAACATGGATCCTCCTGTTTCAGGAGAATGTTCCACATTGTATAACATGGTGGCCTCAACAGTGTACAAATATATTTTCTTAGCTTGAAGAAAAAAGGTCAGATCTCACTCAAGTTTCTGCTGTCATCCGAGGCTTTAGAAAGCTATTTCTGCATCGCACGCTTTAAGCTTCATCAGTTCTAATCAACTCAAATGCCAGGCTGACCGGACCTGCTGCCTCGTGCACCAACCAGCCTGCTCTGTTCCGGATGCTGCAAATTTTAAAACGAAAACAACAACCCCCGGCTGTCAAGCATGTTAGAGGCTAATTTGAGATTAAACAATGTTGCACATGTCTGACACAACTGTCAGGCAACAGCGGCTGATCATCCACAGGGAACATGAAGGCTTTAAAACAAAAAAAAACAAGAAAAGAGAGAGAGAGAGAAAAAAAAAGCATGAATCACAGCAGGAGGGAAACCGCATTTTGCCGGCAGGGGGACAGAAGGCATAAGAGGTTTAGGAGACAGTTGGGATGCAATCTCTCAAGCTAGCTACTTTCTGACAGCTGACAGGGGATTGTAAGATGGTGACACAACTGTGTGTCGCCAAGCTGTGTTTGTATGCACAGCAATGGTATCTAAATGGAAAGAGATTAAACGCTTGATGCTGACACATTTCCGATCACAGATTTGAGCGCCACTGAAGGCCACATGAAACTCACTTTCCTCCTGATTTTAATCTGTGACATCCCTGGTTGGTTCTGCGGCCTCTAATTCACTCTGACACATCCATACTAAGTACTATCAGATGATGTCATCATGATGAAATGCAGCAGCCAGTGCAGATCTTCTTTCCAAACCTGGAGCAATGAAGGGCGGAGGCAGTTTTCATTTCCCCCATTAGGAAGTCAGGTGTGATAAGATGACATGAGAGCATATGTTGTTTCACTTGCAGAGCTGCTTTATTGATTCATTCATTACAACCCGGAGCCTCATCAGGTGACAACTACAGAAGCAGAGAAACATTATAGAAACTGATTATGTGATCATTTATGTCTCTGTTATTTGTTTGATGAACCATTTGTACTTATCGCCCCATTTAAGAAAAAAAAACATTGTTTTTTTCTTTTTACATCTTCGTCCTCTTTTGTTGACATTTGTGACATTTTAGTCATTAACTCAAGTGACAGCTTTTTTCTCTCTGGATGGGCAGCTTAAACGCTGCTATAGAATCTTCACATTTGGATCATTTCACTGCTACTTGATTGATCATCAGCAGACAATCGAAAAGACAGCAGGTAGTGGACATCTGTAGGCACATTGGTCCATATTTCCAGCACAAGAACATTAGATAACCCATTAGCTACGACACTCTAGCCAACACAACCAATAGCGAGCTGTTTACATCTTCTGAATGCTATCATGTAATGTTTCATGCTGTAACTTTTGCTAGAAAGTAGCTACAAACTAATGATAAAAATGTGTCATTCTCCATGAGTTTATACAGGTTTTTTTTTTTTTATCTGCAACACTACATTATTCTTTTGGCCATAAAGCATTTGAGCATTCTGTAGTGAGTGTGGGGCTAAATGGCCGTCATGTGAATAATGAATATATAAAAAGGCAGACAAATATGGAGTATATTTTCCAAAGAAAGTACTGGACAACATTTTGACAATGGTTAGCAACACTGTTTGAAATCATCCTGGTGGACATGAATAGCTCTGATAGTTTAGTTGGTGATGTATTCCAGTCTGGAACAAAGTGGTTGATCAACACATTGGCATTTCAATCCAGAGGGCCGTGCTGCTAGCATGGATTAAGCCATGCCATGCGCTGTATATGGTGCACTCGTTCACTTTAGGCCACAGTCAAAAGCCAGAATGTACAGCTGAGGAGATGATTTAGTGGAAGATAACAGTCTACAGACTCAGGCGACATGAAGAAACATCAGTAATGAGGGAGATAAAGGCGGCAAGCAGTGATGATAAACAGCAGGAGTGCCACTCGCCAGGGCGCCAGCAGCTAAAAGAAACCACATCAGTGAGTTTTATTGCAGACTTTTTATGCTTGTGTCATATTTTGTCGCCCATGTGTGACAACAGGGGGGCATGAATCTTTCTTTTGTGGAATAATATGATGGCGAGAGAGTTTGAATTGTCACAAGTCTCTGGAAGCAGAAAATGGCTAAATCTGGTGCTTCTGTAAATATTTAAGCTTAGTAAAACATGCGGCTCCTCTACCTTTCACATGCGTTCGGAAAAAGACGAGACAGTGCTGCTCGTTCCTGCTGTAATTTAAAAAAGTGCCAGAGTTAAGTGCCCAAATGGGAACTAATTAAAGTAAATGGGGAAAAAGCAAAACATGTCAAGTTTTATAATCAACAGACAGAACTTTTCTATAAAAACCTTGTGAAACTGCATCCTACTGTGACACAAGAGATTGTTCAGTGGATTTATCTCCCAGAGACTGTGCATGAGTATGTGTGTGCGTGAGTGCGTGTGTGTGTGTGTGTGTGTGTGTGCGTGAGTGTGTGTCTGGGGAGAAAAAGAAGCCTGTGTCTCACTAACGGCCTACATGACTCCTCACAGGTAATTGAAGCCAAATTGAGGAGATGTAATTGGAACTGAGCGTCGGTCAGGTGAGGGGTTAACAGTCTCAGGTGTGTCTCTGTGGGCTTCGACTTTTGTCTGGAAAGTGAGCAGCTCCAAAACATCTCTCTAAATGAAGGTGAACTGAAAGCAGGGTGCAAGTTTGTGTGTGTGTGGGTGTGTGTGTTTGTGTGTGGGCGTGCGTGCGGGCATATGTAAATATGACATATGCCAACAATGCGCATGTTAGTTTGGTATTTGTCTAGGAGTATGTGAGTGGTTTTGTGCCTCCGGACAACAACATACAGTACATCAGGCTGCTGCAGGATGATGTGTGTGTGTGTGTGTGTGTGTGTTAGTGTGTGTTTGCGTGACTGACAGCACGGTCAATGAGCCTTTCACTCTAGAGAAGCAGTGACTGTACTCTTATATAAAGAGCCGCTGTGAGGAGGCAGTGCAGTAAAGGCACTTGTGAAGTCCTCTCTCTCTCTCTCTGACGATGATTACAGCTGATGATGAAATAAACATCAGGGAACAATATTACAGCAGTTTTATTGTTATAATCTTAAGATTTACATTATAACACAATGCCTGTTAAGTCACTTTCTAGCAATGATAAAAGCGTTTGATTTAAAAGTGAAGAGCCGAGCGTTGGGGGCTACGTTCCCAGTGAAAAATCCCCACCACATACACCAGTGGACTGGTATGGCCACCAGAGAAGGTAAGTGAGGGTGAACACAACAACCTCTCTCTTCAGCTCACTTCTGTGTGTGCAGCCACAGGCATCCCAATACTCGAGTGGCTATGGGTGCACATCACATTGGCGTAATTGAGCTGAGCGGGGAGCCAAATAATTCTATTCCAACTGGTGAGGTGTAAAACTCCACAAATATAAGTGAAGAAATAAAATGGGAAAGAAAAACTGTGTATTTTTTCACTGTCTTTGTTATTGTTATGATAAAATATTTATAGTGGCTGAGGTGCAAAACACAACTGCAATTACAGCTACATCACCACAGGGGCTGCCAAAGACAACAAAAACTCAGGTTTTCATTTGTGTTCATTCAAACTAACTACTGTTTCGCCTTAGGTGGTATGAGAATGATTTATTGATTTTTATTTTTATTTTGGGGCTGTTATGCATTTATTGGATACACTGGATAAAGTAAATCAGTGAGCGAGAGTAGTCCGACATGTGGGAAAGGAGCCGTGAACTGGACTATAACATGGGCCATCTGTCTGGAGGACTATAGCTGTTTTTAAAAATATGCATCTTGGTGTCCATAACTAGAGCCCGGCCGATTAATTATTTGCTCATCCAGTGACTATCGGTATCGGCTAATTTTATCGCAGATATACTCCTATATATCTAAAGTTATTTACCTATCAAATAGCATTTCATTTGAGTTTTATTGTATTACACTAGCAGTACTCTTTGTGGCTGTCACCAGCAGAATACGCTGTATGGATAAAAACAAGCATTATCACTCTCCTGAGCGTCAAGCAGGGATGCAGGTACATGTTGAAAAGATATATAATGGAGACAAGATTGTCACTCAATTGGAAAGTCACTGCACAAGTGTTTGATCCACATTTGAGTGGCCAAGCAATAAATGTGTATATCTATCTATCTCTGCGTATGTCATAGATGTGAGAAAGATATCGACCAATATATCGGTATCAGACTTTTTGTCTCCCTTATACCGACATCGGCCCCAAACATTTCATATCGGTCGGGCCCTACACGTAACCCAAAAAGTATTCACGTCACAGTGATGTGAGTAAAATAAAGGCTGCAACCTTTGACTAAGTTAAAATGATAAATGGGTAATTAAAAGATTAAATTTTCTGTTGACAGGCTAATCTACTTAAGTGAAAAAGAGGTGCAGGTATGCTCGTGTTTGATGTTTTGGTTTGACGCGCTTAGTTGTGGTTGTGTAATGATAAAGTGCCAGTGGTGAAAGTGTCTGGTGTTTCTTTAATGGATGATCATTTCATGGACGCCACGTGAACCGTTACATGTCCTCCTTTCGGCTCTTAGGCGGCAGCAGCAGCACGCAGACTGGAAGCAGGTTTGATGAATCACAATCTGATGTGCTTCAGCTAATCATGCTCACCGCGCGCAGCCTGGTAATTTAGCATCCTGGGGAGTCACAGCTATATCCTTACAAAGATACACTCAAACATAAAAAGACTTAAAAAAAAAGAACTTGATAAGTGGAGGTATCGAGCAGAAAGTGGTGTTTATCGGCGGTGTAAGTCACTGCAGAGCAAGAAATGTTGCTGCATTTTAATCATTTATGTCTGTGTGGGATCTCATTCTTTCCTAAATATCTCATAAATAAATATATACACGAGAGGCTATTAATAAAAAAGGCTATGCAAGCCCCCCCCCCCCCCCCCCCCCCACAAAATATCATCCTTTAATAAAAAGGGCTGCATCACTTTAAATGACTAATAAAATGTGTCATTAACTTTATGTAGCTCACTGTTTGTCGGCTTTATCATCACTACACAACCATTTATTACCAATCTGAACCATCGCCTCCTTACTGCCACAGTGTAATTTGCTTTTATGCTGAAAACAACACATCAATTCAGACTGCACACCCTGCTATAGTGTAAATGAAAGCTAAAAGTGCTCTGATTATCATCATACACAAATCAAACGTTTGCTCTCCAAGTTCCTCTTCCTCTTTTTTCTCCAAGAACTCAGAATATGTTGAACCTCACCACATGCGACTGATTTCAGTCATCTTTATGTACTGTGTGAAAAAAAGATGATATGCAATCTGGTAAAGGAGGTCAGTAATGGTGCAGAAACAACTTTGCAGAATGGTATCAGGTCATCCCTACTCCATGACCTTTTCCTAAAGAGCCCCTCACAGCTTCACAAAAACAGTGTATGTCTTAACCGTTTCTAAATTTAAAATACCTGGGGATAAAAAATAAATAAAAAAAGCATCCAAAACAATGACTCTATTAAACTAATAAAAGTGAACATTTGGACCACTGGCGGACTCAGAATGTTTGAGGGGCAGGGGCCAAAATAATAAAAAGGGAACCTGATCTATGGGGTGGGGCACCAGCGCACAAAAAGTGCTTGTTACCACTCTTTGTCCACTGGAAGAGCACCCTGGAGGACACTTCATCATTTTTTTGAATCTACTACAGGGGCATCTGAGAAGGCTCTTTCACAGCTTTTTTACCTGAACATTAGGTCACGAGGAGGGACGATTACCCACCCTGCACCCTCATTCATCTTTCACTTTTTCATTCTTTATTTTGTGACAAAAATGTATTATTTAAATGATGGCATGACAGCATTGCACAACATGATTAGAGCTGATAGTAAGAATGCTCAGAAATCTTTTTAGTACCTTTTGTGTATAATCTGGACATGGTCTTCAAAATCCATCTTAAATCTCAGTTTGGACAAATGACAACATCTTATGAGAAAGAGCAAACATTTAAAACCATAAATGGACAGATAAAATATCTACATATATCTGATATATTATTTTATATTCACTGATGCGATTAACTATGGTTTTGTCTTCAAAAGTACCAGGAAATCTATTTGCTGAGATTATCCAACACATTTTCAGAGTAACAACCTATGATACCAAACTGAACTAGTCTTAATCCAACGTCTTCCTCCTTCTCTCCCACTTATATGAACCCAAGTAAACCTGTCAACTGTCTATTCACCTCCTGCGCCGCCTTTGACTCATACAACAACTTTGGCCGCTACCCAGCTAATTTGCCAGACGTCCGTTGACCTGTTGAGTAAATCTCAGACTTTCAAAGTGTTCGGGGGCTGACACATCAAACAACGGCCTCTCTGTCCAAATATTTGCAAGGCCCCACTAAATAACTAATTTTTCATCCTTTTTCTCTCGCCTGGGCGTCGTGTGAGTCACCTAATAGCCTGAACAGAGGTGTTAGCACGAGTATTTTGCCTCCTGATGAATCATGGCATCAGAAGAGGTTAAGTAAAACATGAATATATTCAAAACTGAGAGAAAAGTGACAGAAACTGTTTAACTAGAAAACAATAGAAAGGAAGATCAAGAGTGCAGCAGAATTATTTATCTATCGCTGTCTTTACTTTTTCATTAAAAAAAAGTGTGTGTGTGTCCTCCTGGCCTTCTAAATGGACCTATTCTTCCCACAGAGGATGTGGCTCGAGCACAGACTCCCCGCTGCTCCTTTTAGAATACTAAACTCTCCTTCAATCCAACCTCTTCTTCTTGTTTTTTTGCCTTCTTCTTCCCACGGCCACCACTCCTCTCTCTCCTCCTCTATCTTCAATCTGTTCATCATCCACTCATCTCTCCAACCAGCCCTCCTCCACCTATCTTTTCACGTCCCCATTTTCATTTCTTTGCTCCCAGTTCTAATTTTTCCCCATCTCTACCTCCTCCATCTCCCATTCCTCTGTGGTGAATTATTAACCTGAGAGGTCTTTACTCTTCCTTACACCTTAACATGGGAGATGGAGTGCCCAATGCTACGATATGATCGCTGATCTCATGTATCAAGCCCAGTTGTCTTGGAGAATCAGCACATGGACACAAATCTGTAGCCGTGATGATCTTTGCAGCACAGACACATATCACAGCTACTCTACAGAGATTTTGTTTTTATATGTTGAGATTGATTTTTGCTACAGCACGACTGTTTGTCTTGACGTGTTTATCTGATGTAATGGGCTTGAAAAACATGTCAGGTGTTTTTTACAATATGTGTCTCTTTTTCATATATTAATTAACAAACCAGCCTTCCATCAACATGGAGATCAGTTAAGTTAAAAAAATATATGCATCGGCAACTTGAACATAAAAGTGCAGTTTTGCGGTTGACGAAGAATACATTTTTAAGGAGGCTGGTTCACGAACTGTGCAATGTTTTAAAGTTGTGCGCTCCAACAAAACCCATAGGAAAAAATAAGCCCAGTTTTGCTGCCATGACAACAGCTGTTGCAGTGTTCTTTGAGTATGTTGCAGTCCCCATATAGTCCTCCTTTGCAGCCAATGTCAGTTCTCCTTTCAGCTGGTTCTAACTTGTAAAATCCAATCAAGTAACAGATACATGTTTTTAAATGTCCACGTAGTTCTAGAGCTTCTGGTGCTAATTGGGAAATTGTTTTCAGGTTTTTTTTTTGGACCAAACGGTTCTGGGGACTTTTTGAAGAGGAACTATCCACTAAGAAGTTCCCTTAGAAACTGCACAACATTCTGTCTGCATTCACACCGCCATGGTACCTACTCTGAAGCAGGAGCTAAAAAGGGTTCCTCTTAAAGGGGTTCTAGGAACAAAAATAGTTTATAGTTTCGGTGGTGCAGAATGAATAAAAAAAGGGTTCCAACAGTTCCTAGAACTATGAAAAAGTTCCTGTTGGATTGTTGAAGTTGATGTTTAACAGTTGATTACTCAACATGATCAGCATGCTAATTTATCTTATTAGCATTCACACCAAACACTGAGACTGATAATAATCTCAATAGTTTAGCAGGTGTGTGGCCTGGACACCATTTATTATAGTTATCATTTTTACAACTTTTTTCAGACTTTATGATTATTTGACCTAACTGTCATGACAGTACAATATTTCAGAATCAGATCCAGCTTCCACTTTTTCAAATCAACAATGATTGACAAGACAGCTAAAACAAGCACAACAAAAACACCAGCTGAGATATTTCAGGCTGGATTTAAGTGATAGCCATGCCAAACCATCAGCTAACCATCCCCTTAGGCCACCACAGCTTCTTTTACCTGATTGTAACACTTTTTAAATAAATACTTGACGATGACCATGTCTGGATTCTTTCAAAGCAAGAAAAAGTTGCCAACTTGCCAAAAAAGAATGATGTAATGAAGGCCGGGGAGAAATGAATGGAGCTTCAGTACAGTGGTTAGGGTTAGTTGACGTAGGGTTGTAGTAACACAATGAAACACCACATGACCGAAATAGAGTTAGTACAGGATGAGGTGACATTTCTATTCAATTGTGATTTCTTTAGTAGATCCTTTTTCCCCCTGATGCAGCAGCAAGTGTTCATCCGATCAATTCATACACCAAATATATCTAAACCCCTCATTTGTAGTCGGCTGGTGCACCTAAACTAGTAATAATCCTTTTAACTAATCCACATCAAATCTCTCACAATGCTAATCCTTCAGGCATGATGGTCCACGGCAGCCATTCATCTGGAAACACTTCAAACAGTGCTCCAGCATGCATCATTTAATTGTCATGGTAAATTGTTGTATTGCTGTGCCTGGCCATGGCTTAACTATTCATGTGCTGAGGGGTTCACACTTATTCTTAATGGGGTGGGATGTGGTGGCTTTGTGCATTATGTACAAGAAAAGCATGATGTGACTGAGGATGGAGAAAAAACTGCAACAAGCTAAATAAAAGAAGCCTGTTATTGTTTACTTAACATGTAACAATTATCCCCTATATTTTACATGAGGCAGCAAGGAGAGGTGTTATAGAAGGCATGGTTAGCGTATATGATTAAACAAGCACACCTAAACAATGTACCCAAAAGCAACAAAAAATATCTTTAGTCAGTGTTCACCTTCTTATCCAACCTGTTACATTTATGAATAAAGTCTGGTTACCTTTAGGCAATTAACGTACTGAGTTAGGGAAAAAATGATCATAGTCATGATACATGTTCACCATTGTTCAAAGATATATTTCTTGACATTTCAACGCAAACCTTGGACATGGGTTGTTCTTTTCTTTTTCTTTTGTCCACAGGCTAAATAAATAGTGAATGATTACATTTAAGCATCCAGGTGAAAACAATCGTAGGTGACAGTTCCACTGAATAAAGGAGTGACTTTAAAGGTGTCTGCAAGAAACTCCACAGTCATGTTTTGGTGACCGTTGAGACTTACTTAAAACTTGCTAAAAAGGAGTTCAATATGTGACCTTTAAGATGTTGGTGTAGCCTGTATGTTCATGTTGTTTTGAAAAATGAAAAATTGTGAATCATATGGAATAAAAACCAACCAACCAACCAATTTTATGAAGCAATAAAAACAAATGACAACACCTGCCTCACTTGCAGCTCCTTTACTTTATGTCGTATTAGGTCCTCTAATCAAAGTTCTCATCTCTTTAACATGATGATGTACTTTCCTGTGCGTCTTAAGTTTATATGATGTTATAGACCTTTAAATGGAGATATAGATCTATCCCGCCCAGGCTTATGTAAGCAGTGCACAGCAGATGTTCGCAGGGCCGATATTTTCTGCAGGTAACCCACCTGGACATTCCTCGGTTGTTACTCTGGGAGCTTTACATTGCACAGCTGCTGCATAATACAGCAGCAGTCCTCTGCACGGTTAATGAATATATGCAAAGCATTGTGAATGAACGTTAGTTCTAAGGCGAGTCCCTCATGAAAACAGTGAGATCCACCTACTTAGACACATTAAAAGATAACCTCACAGGCTGGTGAGCGTGACAAAACACCAGCCCACTCAGAGCATTCATCCTCTCTCCAAACTACAGTAACGGCCTTACAGCACCGAGGGATCAGCTGCGTGGCATGATGGGATTGATCTGAGCACAAGTTCAGACTTTTGAAGGCGTTCCTTCTTCCCTCCTGGTGCTCGGGCAGTGAGACCGCTCTAAAGGGCATGCAAATCAAACCAGGTTAGCATTAGTGCCTATATAAAACTATACATATACATGTGTGTGTGATACATGAGTGTGTGTGTGCCTTTTGCAGAGGCATATATATGCATATTACAGTATGAGTAGTAATGTGTCATACAGCGCCTCTGGCAACCCGATGCGATGGATGTAGAGGGGTGAGCACTCTACATTTCCATGTCAAAGCGCTCGAACAAACCTCTGACATTAAAAAGGATAAGCAGCATAATTTAACAAGACAGAGAGTCCACAGCCGTACTGGCAGCTCTTTGAGGATTTACTTTGTGTACTACGCAAAACTGCTTTGACATTAAATAAAACATCCTGATGGAAAGTGAGCAGGATGTTTACTATCTTTACTGTGTTTGCATGCTAACATTTGCTTACTAGCACCAAACACAACGGACAGTTAATGCAGGGGGAGGTCGTTAGTTGGGCTTATGAAAGAATTTGGCTGACGATGTAAAAAGAAATAAAGTCATTCCATGGCTGCAGTGTATCTGCAGGTGAGGCAGATATGCTTTCTTTTTTATTCGGGGGCAGATCTAGACTTTTGGCCCCGGATGGCCCGACTAAGGTACTGACTTATGCAGAAGGATGTGTGCATGCAAACACTTGTTCTAAACATTTATTTAACCCGTTCTTTCTCCACTAGTTGTATCTACTTTAACTATTAGCATTTAAGTTTCCTAAGGATGTAACAATTCTGCATTGTATAACTTCAAAAAGTAACACGACACAGTGGCAACATTTAAATCTGCTGAGCTTTATTCTCTCTACTGACGGCTCATTATTACAGTATGTTGTGTTTCTAAGGGTGACCGTTTTAGTCTTGAGCACTGTCGACACTTTGTCTGTCACGTCTTGTGCCGTCAGCTTAAAAGGAAGCAGACTCGCTCACTGTGAAACAAATCTATTCTATGAACAAATAAAGTCACCTATACCTAAGCTTCTTCATTCTCCCAAATGAGCTTGACTAATAAAAGAAAGCATCCTAGCAGCTAATGCAACAAAGCCCCTACAGACGAGTATACAGTAAGCACTGCCCCTGACAAGGCAATCAGCCAATCACAGTTAAGGATTCTGGGGTTCGGATGTGGCCAAACAGAATTCAAAGGAGGCCATGCCACCCCTCTGGACACGCCCCTTTTTTCAAATGTCCAGTAGAGGGAAACTCTACTGTGGCAAAAGTAATTGTGACAATTTTGTGCAAATCACCACAACTTTAAAACTTTAAGAACTTTACCTCCCGTCTCTTTAGCAGCTTAACTTTGATGGTCACTTCATTCCTGGGTGGTTTTGAGCAAAATCCCATCGCCACCTTTTGTTTTATTCTGCATTTGTCTTTGTCAACTAGTGTACAGTTCATGTTGTCGTTTGTCCTGTGAGGTTCTGTGCACATGTGTGCACCATCAACCTGCCTGGGGGACTACAGATGGAAATTATCTTATGGCTTTAATCTGGCATATTTTATATTTTTTAGTACATTAATGTGCACTGTCCCTATTTCAAATACATGAATCAAATAACGTTTTAAGTCTTCATCAAAACACAAGATTAGTAAGATAAACAGGCCATAAATAAAAGGTATCGGTATAAAGGTAAAGGTTTGCTGTCGTTGCTAGCTGTGCTTTAGTTGGTGCTTAAGAAATTCTAACATTTTGGATCCCACAAAATAAAAATAATATTACTGAAGCGATAAAAACAAGTGCTCACACGACAAATCCTTTAACAGCTGAATAGTTTATTACCTTCAGTATCTATTGTGTGTCTTTCTACATTACATTTTGGTTACTTTTTTGCTTGCTTGAAGCGATATTCTCATCCCTCATTATTGTCCCAATGAGTAAAGTCAGGAACACCCAGCTCCAACATGAACATAAAAAGCTCTTAAACATCAGCACAGACTTCGTAGACTAAATATGGCGGCTAGAGGTCAGTTATAATTAATCTTCTTTATCAGAGGGTAGCTGCTGCAATATTTTAAAGAATACAGTGTTTATCTGTTAGACTGACACTCACTGGCTGGTGTAGTGTCAGAATATTTCTACAAGTTTCAGTGGAGAAGAGAAACATGTGGGCCGATATCGATATAAGGAGAAGAGAAAAGATAATACAGATAAATCGGCTGACATCTTTCTGTCTGTATGATCTTGAGAGATGGATAGATAGATAGATAGATAGATAGATAGATAGATAGATAGATAGATAGATAGATAGATATTAACATTTATTGCGTTGATCCCTTGTGGATCACTTGTGGAAAAGATTTACAGTAAAACGGAGAAAAGATGGGAACTGTCCATTTACGTGCATCACCGCTTGATGCACATCACGAGAGTACTGACTGAATTGCTGGAAGCAACCAGTTACATTATTTCAGGGAAAATCTTTTAAGTCATGTTGAATTACCCAGAGTTCCCATTAGGGACCGACAGTCAGTGCAATGTTCAAATCAACAGCTCCTTACCAACTCAGAAAACAGGAAGGAGCCCAGAAGTTAGGGAGAGCCAGCTGACCTCTCTGACCTCCGTTCCACCGATAATCCTCACAGTTCTTCTCATAAAGTCAAACTGTGCACAACAACTAGTACCAAATCATACTGTATTTAATACTGCCACCATTCTTCTCTTCATCAGATGACTCTCCTCCATTAACAGGCCGAACAATCATTCCCCTGACGACATCATTAAAATAACTTTTATGTCATCCATTGTTAGCTGAACAGAAACACACAGATTCTTTTTGACAAAGCCACAAATGTACACATGCTTGAAGGCAGCTAACAATAAGTCAGACAAATAAAGATAATAAATCATCACTAAAAGAGAACCAAATCTTCCTTGCAACAAATACAAATACTCAGTGAGCTAAAAGGAAAACAAGCCTTTTCAATCTAAAACAATCTTGTTTGTATTATTATTATTTTTATGTTCAACACGTACCAGCATACAAATCTGAATCTTTTTGTTTCAGGGCTGCCCTGAGGTGCAGAGACTCAAAATTCTGAAAGCATATCAACAGGACGGGAATGAAAGCAACATTTCTGAGAAAAAAAAGATAAAACATGAAACACAAAACTCATAAGACATTCAAACAAACAAATTAACAAACAAAAAAAAGACAACATCTTAAAAAATGAAGACACAAAACAAAAGCTCTGATTGGAAACCTCAGATTGATGTACAGGAATAAATGAGTGTACTCATTAGGGCCGTGTCTTTGAAGCCACTGACTTAATCCCACCTGCCCTCCCTCGGGGAGTTATTATAAAAGAGCACATTTTGTCTTTCTTTTTTTTTTATTTAGTGTTGCTTGTTTGTCCAATTCTCCACAAACCATCAGACCATCTGTGTCACTACCGTTGGCTTAATCTTATTGTGAGACAGGGTTCTACTTTGTTTTTTCAACAACAAGGGCTCTAAACCCTCTCGTCCCACTTCTACCTTTTCAAATTAAGAGCATCACAAACAAAAACACAACGAAAGGCATTACAAGGGGAAACTGCTCCAGGTTTGACATTATAATTCTTATATTTATTTAGGAAATTTAAAAAGTTTATACCCAATATGTATCTATTTCTATTCTGGAGGAGGTACTGCATGAATGAATTGAAAAGAGTTTCAGACAGTGTTACCTTCACTGCACACCGGGTACTCTGTATGGAAATGTCAACCCCATTTCATATTCGGCAGCAGTGTTTCCATCATTTCTATTTGTTTTGTGAAATGCTCTTATCTGTTGTGTTTTTTTGCATTTGTTTCTTCAAAATGTTGTCGTGTTTTACATCCCAGGGCCCACAGTAGTCGTTCCTGTTTCCACATAATCCTCTATTTTCTTATTGTCAGTATCTGTCGGTGTGTGTGAGTGAAAAAAACACACAAATCCAAGCTCGAGGGGAGGAAATGAAACTAAAGTAGGTGAGAAAGAAATGAGTGAGATAGCCAGAGAGAGTGCACTGTGTGAGTGTGTGTGTGTGAGTGTGTGTGTGTGTGTGTGTGTGTGTGTGTGTGTGTGTGTGTGTGTGTGTGTGTGTGTGTGTTCTGCCAGCTGACAGCAGTGTGGAGGCAGTGTGTTTGGTCATTTATCATTTGGAGAGCCCGCTTGTTAGAGCGCACACACACGTCTTTAAAGTCACTGTGAAGTGTGAGAGCTGCGATGAGATGGGGCGTTTTATCGAGACAACAAACACATGCAGTGTACAGAATAATGTGTGACAGACAAACATGCTACCAACACGCACGCACGCACGCAGAAACAGATGTAAACACATCCACGTGTGTGCAGACACACCAAACACTGTGCTGTATGTTTAGGACTGAATGCACACTGAAAAACAGAAGAAACATGTGGATGTGTAGGAGCAGCTGATACACTGTCATTATGAAGATACACTTGTTTTTGTATCAGCTACGGCTCATTCTGAGCACTACAATGGATTTGGAAGCAGAGCAGCTAAGATGGTTAAAAAAACAAAAAAAACAGTTTTCTACATGAAATGTTTTTTTCCCCCACATTAACAATTTTTATTTATAATAGTATTAGGAACAATTTCAATATACTACACTTTAAAAATATATATTTTTCTTTATACTAGTTTTACCTCTAGTGTATGAGTGCAGGAATTATTGCACAAAAATCTAATATTATCTACAAACTACTACAGGAAGTCCCCTCAGTGGTTTCCAACCTTTTTTCTACTTGATGGTTTAGGTTAAAATTAGCTAGGATTGTTTTAACGTTGGAGGAGATTTGAGAAAAGGCAGAATATAATATAATAAACTTTGTAAGATTGTCCCAAACCTTTAGCAGTCATCCACATAAAGCACAACATCAAAAAAAAAAAAAACGATTAAAACAAACAGTGGAGTCTCTTGTCAAGTATATTTTTGACAATCCATCACCCTCCTCTGCTCCAGTCTTTATCTGTACAGCCACTGGAGGACTTTGTCATGAGGATTGAAAAATATATCGCTATTCAGGCACTTTCTAAAAAAAAATAATAATAAAAACTGAAGCTACTGCAAGTGGATATTTCATTCTTCTTGGGAGGACAGTCTAGCAGCACACACAGGACATGATGTGCGGCCAATGCATTGGACACAGCCTCCTCCACACACTCAGACACCAGCTCCGTTGTCCATAACGACACAAACTCTTGAGCTCAGACTATAACCAACTCCTAAACGAGCCCTGAAGGTGTCCATTCTAGCCTCAAATCACATTTCCTGAAAGCACAGCGTGTTTGTGAAGGTCTAATTTGGACTCATGACGGACACATGGGGAGGCTGCTGGGACAGATGATACAGTAGAACTGTTAAATGACACAGCCACCCGGGCGGGAACGTGAGGCGGTCAAGGACATGTTGTCTCACCTTTTTCAGTGCGGAAACTTTGGCTTCTTTTTCACTAACAGCAAAGAAGCCTGTTTTCATTCAGTTATTAAAAGAATAAAAGGCAAGAACCAAAATATCCACACAGTTTCATGAAAAGACAGGCTAAATAATTGGCCACAAAAAAAATGTAAATTATGCCTCCAGACGTGGATGGAAACTTACACACACAGCAGAACTGTCCCTCTTAAAGGATGGGAACGGTAAGGAGAGGGAGCAAGGCCATTTTAATGAAGTTATGGCAGCCATTATAATGTCAGGAGCCCTTTGCCTTGGCGGTCGCGACTGCGTCAGCTTCCTCGCTGTGTGGGAGTGTACAGCAATGTGTTTGTGAAGGGGATTACCTTGTTTATTGGCTTGATTGAAAACAGTGGAGGGAAAAAAAACCTGCTCTCTTTTGCTTTCTCACCTGACTGTTTCTTGCCAATAAACAGGAAACACAAGTGAGGAAACACGGGCACAAGGCAGGACTGTTTGGCTACTTTACTCGGGGTCAATATTTGGCTGATTGTCTTTCTTATTTTCATATCTGCATTATATCAGTGAGTGAGTAACGTTGTTGGCATTCCTTGATCCAGAGAATGATTATATTTGAACAAAACTCTTGGAGGAATTGATAATATAATTTTATATCATTAGAGATGTTGAATGAGCAGAAGGTCACTAGATCAGTAAAGAAATATATAATAATGGCGTATGCTGTATGTTTAACTTGTGTGCATATACCTCGGCAACATAAAATGTTCTTGTGTTGTTGTGCATGTGAGTATATGTGTATGTAGACTACAGTATGGAAATGGTTAAAAATGCATACCTGTTATAGGAACTGCATATTGTTTGTCCTTTTATCTGATCTTTACAGATGAAACCTGATCTCTCACACACACACACACACACACACACACACACACACACACACACACACACACACACACACACACACACACACACACACACACACACACACACACACACACACACACACACACACACACACACACACACACACACACACACACACACACACACACACACACACACACACACACACACACACACACACACACACACACACACACCGTTAGCAGTGAGCTTTGATGTAAGATGCCAACCAACCATCTGGGTTTCAGTGTCGAGCTAATTTGAATCCAGATGTGGACAGGAGTTAAACCACTACCTGAGATCAGTGGATGACATGCTCTGCTTCCTGATCCACAGCCTTCTGTGACAGGAGATTGATCTTCTGCAAGAAAGACTGACTGGCCATAGCTCAATTCACACCGTTGTGAATTCTCCCTTAGAAAAAGTTCCCACTTCTTCCTGCTTTAACATAAAGCGTTCGCATGGACTCAGGTCAGTTTATTTTATCCCCTTTTATGAGCTGGAGTCTTAAAAATCATGCTGCTTGTAATCAATTCTGTCTTGACAGCCCCGTTGTGACACCAGAGAAGAGAAATATTAAATAAAAGGTGCGACACAATGTTACGTAACTTGTGTCATCCACACAGTGCTTGTAATACACAATGAGTATCAGCGCATTAGTTCATAACTAACTGCTTGTTGCCATCCTGTATCCTGATCTCTTTCAAAATAACAATTTAATGGGGCACCGTCTGGAAGGTTATTTAAAAACTGCAGTCATTCATCCACACACCATTACATTTTCAGAGTTACCTTCTTCTGAATTTTAGATGAAAACTCTTTTTAAAAATCAATCACCGACTTGTTTTAATTGCCCATCTGTAATTACATACGGTAGCTTCAAAGCAAACAATCCGTTGTCTGTCTTCAAGCTGTTTTTTTACTTTTGGTTCAATCAGATTTGAAGTATTTCAAGTTTTTAAAGTTGAATAAAAATATTACCTGTGTGCCTTGAACTCCACTCACAGATCTAACGCAGAACATTCTTCTAAACAAACACAGCGCTGCTTTTAAAGCCCTTTATTAAAAACTTAGGAGAAAGGTCATAAAGCATGCTGTGCCACAAATTCACCGTTCACCGAGTTTTGGGAAGGTGAAGGTTCTGAGGAGGGGGCCGGCCTCCCAGAATATCACCCGGCTCGAAAAGAGGCATTAACAGGTTTTTGGAGGGAGGCTGAAATGTTAAAACGGTACAAGCTCTCCTGATGCTTTTTCCTCCTCAGGGCGACACACGTGTAAAGTTCACGGCTACGAGAGATTTGTCGTTCCTTTCACGCTGCTCTCTGGCTATGAATAAAACACGACGACAACGCTGTGGAGAAGTGAGAAATGTACAAATGCATGTGCTCTCAGATAGGATGGAAGGTGTGCATGTTGTCTAAGAATGTTTACATGTTTTACTTGACAAATAAAATCTATTCTCACTGTAGTTTAAATGATGTCTTAGTTATTCAACCCTGCTGTTTCCTCATGCCCTCAAACTACTCCAGGAATTGTTTGTTTGCATTCACAACTCACAGTCACATTTTAGGTATCTGACCTTTACAGACCTCCTGCCCTCATTAAAGCTTCAGTCACGGATTAAACCACATCAGAACTGTTCAATAAAGCAATACTATTCCTGAATGAAGTCTTAAAGCAGCTTTCTAGACAGCTTAGAGGACATCTGTGTAGCACCTAACAGCATGTAAATACAGAAGAGAGAGCATGAAATGCAGACTTTGTAGATTTTTACATTGAATATTTGCACATAATTATTTGTTATTATTCAGACATAATAATATCCCTGCTCTTTTTTTTTTGCATTGAGCTCAGGTGCATCCTGCTCAGTGTCTAGCATCCCTAGTTTAGTAAGAAGAGTTCATTCTTACTAATCACATTTGATTGGGAAAACCCCTGTAGAGCATCCAATTAAAACAAGGCCTGGAAAATAGCTTTCAACCTCCCAGTGAGCTGTTTGTACGTGTGTGTGTGTGTGTGTTCAAGTGTATTCTTGTTGTGTGTGTGTAGGAATCAGTGATTAATAGCATGAATACATAATAAGGTTCAGGCTTGAGAAGAATTCAAACACACACACACACACATGTGGATGTCTGAGAATTCATAGCTACAAGCAGAAAATTGCTTATTAGAAAATCACAAATGAGAAGTGAACATATTAAATCTCTCATCCCCTATCAGTGTGGAAGACATGCAACACCTGTTTTTAATTTGTGTCTGATCCCACATCAGTTTTCAAACACGAGCGGAGTCACCGAATGAAGAAAACAAAGAAAGTTCAAGTGAAATGAAAGTGATGAATGGCATCATGAAAACCAAAAGAAGGACTCCATCTGTAAAAAAATCTTTGACTGAAATGTATCTGCAGCTGTAGCTCCAGAAGGTCATGTGTCAAGAAATAGAAAGAAGTCAGGAATGATTTGTTAATGCATCAAAAACGTAAATTCTGAAAAGATGATTGGATGATTCAACAATTAGACCAGCGCGTCCCAAAGTGTTGGCCATGGCCCCCTGTTGGGTCATATGGGTACTGCAGGTGGGCCGTGAAAGAACCTCCACCAATCACAACAATAAAATAAATATCACAATAAATGATGAGTTACCATGACCCAACCATTTATGTGATTAGTAAGTCATCTACATTATATCAGATGATATTTTACTATCTGTTAAATCTGCCGCCAGGGGGCTCTCAATCAAAACAATAACAAAAGACGATGTTGAGGCTAGTGGGGAACCATGGGGGTTTTCTCTGCTACTCCCTCCCTCCCTTCCCTCTTATGTTTGGGACAGGCTGTATTAGACTCAGTAAATTAGCTTTTTTTAGGTTTGTGTTTGTTGTGTTGTACTGGTTATATGATTATATGTTTAATTGTACTGTGAGTATGAACGTCATGGATGTGTTTTCATGTGATCTAACTCATGAAATCTTGTCAACGAAGGAAGAGGAGCTCCTTAACACCGAGGCTAATGGGGATCTTAATAAACAAACAAACAAAAAAACAGGAATAAAAGTAATCCAAAAACACGGAAGCAAACGGAACATTTTGTTTACTCCTATCTTACAATAACCGTTTTTTAAAGGGTAAAAATGTCTTTGGGCAAAACTGCTCAATGCCAAGGTTATCTTTTTGATGAACGGCCTATTTACATATCCAACATGCCGGCTCGCACACACACACACACACACACGCACACGCAGCAGCCAGGATATAAACTGTGGATGCTGGCCGCTCATACAAGCTGCACCTGTCAGCTGGTGTTCTGGGACAGCCAAGGGCTTGTTTGTATGTCTCTCTCTCTCTTCTCTCTCTCTTTTTTTCTGTCAATGTGTGTGTGTCTACCTCTATCCAAGGTCTTTCCCCCTTTTTTCCCGCTCACAACCCCTCACCTCTCCATCTGCTGCTCCGTCCCTCGCTCCATCCCGCCTCCCTGTCCGTCTCACTTCAAACCAACCATCACAATACCATCCTATTAGAGCTCTCTCTCTATCGCTCTCTCTCTCTTTTATGCACCTGCGAATGAAAAACAGACTCGCTCAGTCTTTCTCCGCCTTCCTGCTCATTACAGCCTCCAGGCAGCCACTCCATCACAGAGAAAAGGCAGAGATAAGCTACAAGAGTACACCTGTGCCCGGTATGAATGCCAAATCCAGATTCAGTGACAGCCCAATTCCAGGCCAAATAATGGAATCAGCGAGCCTCGGCTTCAGACAAATCAGGCTGACAGCTTTATCTACCCCTCGCCGTTTCAGAGCACGTTACAGACCTCATTATCAAACGGGGAAAGCAATCAGTTAAAAAACGTAATAATAAAGAGAGAGGAATATGTTGACAGTGCCAGAGCAGCGCCGGCGAGGGATTAAGTTTACAAAGCTCATTTACAGATGGAACAGGTGGAGGAGAATAAGAAACATATTTCCATTTCATCAACAAAGTGCTGCAGAGTGTTAGCTGACAAAGGGACATAAATCGGATATTATATCAACGACAGCGTTTATATACTGAACACGAGGGAGAACAACTCCTTTATTTAATGAACTCAAGACAGAGAGAAAGAAAGACAGACAGACGGACAAAAAGAAAGTGGACGGAACATTTGTTTGCCATTACTCTTTAAGCATCAGAGCATCTACGACGAGGGAACTCTGTCTTTAGAGAGCCAGAGCTGTGCCTGATCAAACATGAGCCATCCTCTTACAGTTGATTACTGCATGGACAATTTCAGAATGAAACTACAGAAAAGGGCAAAGTGCACGCTTCCTGGGGATCCAGCAGGCTATAAAGATACCGTGCATGAACCCAAAGTCTCTGGTTGCATCCAGCTAAAGATATTTGCTTCATGTCTTTCCCAAACTCCTCTCTCATCTCACTTTCTGTCATCTCTTGACTGTCGGATTATGACATCCGATGCAACACAGTAGTTTGGTAGCTCGGGGTGAGGCCGGCTAACTTAAAACTCTGAGGAAGGAGTTCACTGGGGGGGGGGGGGGGGGCAAAGTTTTTACTTTTTTATGAATTGTTTGGGAACATCTTGTCCAGAATAAGATAGGAACATCGATATCAGTCCGATGTCAGCAAAGTATAAGAAGCAACAGACAGCAGTCAGTTTATGTGACAGTGTAAAAAATACAAGTTGTGCTCTTCATCTTAAACTAACTGGCTCCTGACCCTATAGCCTTACATTTAACACACACAGATAATGTTAGGGATTCACTCATCTAATTCTGGGCTAAAGGGCAAATACTTTTAGTCCTTAAACAGTTGAACTGTTCCTTTAAATTCAAAAACACTGCTGCAGGTTTGTTTGGCCTCACTGGTTAAGATAGATTCATGATCCTGGATTATTAACAGGCTAACATCCTTTCTGAGCTCTATAGTGTGTGCGTGTGTGTGTGTGTGTGTGTGTGTGTTCACTATGTCATTATAGATTCAGTTAACCCCTGCTTAGTGTGACTCAATCAACCGCTGATTTGATGGGTTGAAGGAAACAAGTGTGTCGTTTGCGTGTGTCTAAGTGTGTGTGATTCTGTACTGAAGTGTGTGTGTAACGGTCCTAAACACGTGAAGTATTGTTATGCAACTTTTCCATAAAATGCAAGACCAAATGTAAACACGTCACCAACATGGTGTTTCTCTGTGTTTTTGTGTGTGTACGGCCACTGCAAGTTAATTAGAACTTGTATGCAGATGAAGGAAAATAATATGTCATATGTATGTAAAGTGAGAATGTGTGGATCATTTCGAGCTAAATGTCGCTGCAATCAACCACATTTTACTATTTTTTCTTCACTTAATTTTTTTTAAAGCAAAGTAAGGGCTCCTGCAGGTAATACAGATTACAGCTAATTACTTAACTTTGAAGGCAAAACAAGTAGCCATGAGTCACTTTAACTTCAGAATGTAACATAGACCTACAGAAACATCTACAGTTCAGAGATAAGCTCCCTCCCTGCTCCATTTTGGTGGTCCAGCTTCTGTGTTTGTTTAAGAGATGACTGAACTAAAGACAGTAATGGAATTAAAGCCTGTGGTCTGTACCTGTTCAGTTGAGTGTGTTTCTGCAGACTTGTGCTTACGTGTCTGACTGCAGGGATCTCTGCTAATAGCTCCTCTGCGAGTCTATAAGGTTGAAACACCACAGTGTAAATCGTTGACGTTAAATCTATTTTATGATGCAGGCCGACCTGGAAAAAAAAAAAAAAAAAATGATGGCTACGTTTGCTCTCCCACTAATTGGAGTAAGACTGGAGACGCATCTATTTACAGAATATAAAATAGGAACCTCCAGTTAGCAGCTCAGATCAAGGTCTCACCTACTCATTACACTAATCGATGATATGCAAATCCTCCGTTATCGGGTGTACAGTACATTCCAATCAGAACAACAAATACAACGAGCAAAGTGGGTAAACAATTAAGCAAATAGGGCGTCAGCGAAGGGGATTAAGGCACGATAGAAAGGGATTGAAATAGAAGAGTAACTTGTGGAGTTTAAAAATGACTTTAAAAGCTTGAATGAGCTTTGAATCAGCACAGATTAGAGGCATGATAGCTGCCATGTTTTTTTTTGTTTTTATTTTTATGAAAGAAGAGCCAAAAAATATTTCAATGGGAAAACCAATCCAATGCATCACAACTCATTTAAGCAGAGTCTGATATTCACTTTCCCTGATCAATTACGGTAAAGAAAGAGCAGAGAAGCCTCACATCTGCTCACACCATTAGTGCTTCAACAAGACACAGGCCTGATGTCTGCACACTGTTGGCTGGCCTTCAGTGTGAAGGGTACAAGGCAGGGACAGAGAAGATGAAGTCAGCAACACGACGTCCACACGTCTCATTACCAGGGAGGAGGCCTCATCAGCTGACATAACACATGTGCTTACAAGTCTGAGGAGTCCTTGTTGATGCTCTCTAGGATGTTAACATTAAAGTAACAAGAGGATAGCAGAGCTGTTTATACCAGAAATATGTACAGTTTTCAGTAAGTCGCATCAAAGCTGTGACTCCAGACAGCTAATGGATCAACCAATCACTTCACATTTTTGTCAATTTGAATGGGAAGGAATGGGTGTCCTGGTTTTATGTGTCTCTGCTTTTTAAGTGTGCCTGATTTAAGGAAAATTACATTTCACTCCCATGTTATGCGGAGAGTATTTTATGGAAGCGACAATAAATAGAATCTTGAAATTAAATGTTCCTTCCCAAAATACTTCTATATTCACAACGTCGACATTTTACTGATCTAGAAAGATCAATAAATCTAAAGACTGAGTCATGATAGCACCTGGAGATGGTGGTGAAAGTACAGGATCAAGCTTTAACATCATCACTCACCAAGGCCGGGTGGGATCTCAGGGCAGGGTGGCAGCGGTTTGGGCGAAGGTGTCTGGTTCGTCTCCGGCTGCGTGCTCGGCACCAGCTGCTCCCCGGTGGCCAGGTAGCTAGCTAACGTAGCGTTGGGCCTGGAAAGGTTGTAAAAGTAAAAGTGATGTCCGTTTCCCGCTGCTCCGCTGATGTTATTCCTGGATCCGTTGCGGCCGTTGTTGAAGCGGCTGAAGAGGTCGAAGCGCTGGGTGTACACGTCGAAGTACAGGATCATCATGATGAGGAAGTGGAGCAGGCAGAGCAGCAGGACGCCTTTACAGATGCGCTCCAGAGTCCGGCCCAACATCAGCCGGGTCATGGCCGAGGTAGAGGACCGTCCGGCGACGGCCAGCCACGACGACGCTGGCGCAGCTACAGGCATGCGCTCATCCTGACGGCCATTTGATAGGTACTGTTAGATCTCTGATAAGGACATACGGTTCGATGAGAGAGAGACTATCTGACTTCTGCAAAGATCATAGGCTCATTGATGTGGACAGGGAGGCTACACAGTCAGCAAATGTCGGAGTTTTTTGCTTGTTTCTGGCGCCTCCCCAGATTCCCAGCATGACAAAAGTACTCAAATACCCGAGCCCTAATCTCTTTGTGATGTTAACATCAATCAAGGAAATAGTTTAAGTATAGAAACTGCAAAAAAGTACTGATGATAAGTTCATGAAAACCAAAAAAAGAAAAAGCCCAGATTTCAGGTGTGATGAATTATTCTCTGATTAAAGATTCTTCTGCAGTCATGTAGAATCCCAGCGTTAGAAGCCAGTCCTGTTAATCCAAAGACTGACACTCAAAGCCTCCAATTAATACATAGTGCAAGTGACGGAGCGCAACTGGAGGCTGCCCATAGACAGACATTCATCAGTATAGAGCAGAGGGTCAGCTGGCGTTTCAGTCCAGGCGTCCTCTTATTATGTCATCAGGTCAGACAGACTGGCTGTGTTTGTTGGTTGATAATCTCTTTGCTGGTAGTCTTGAACCAAGAAAGTCTCAGGCACCTGAAGGAAAATGAAAGAGAAAGCTACTTAATGACATTCATTCATCACATACTGACCTAAAAGGTTGGGCGTTTTGTGAATGTTTTTAACTGTTTACTTAAACCAATGCAGGTGAAGAGTCATCAATGACAGCTGCATAAAAACCAAACACAACTTTATTGATCTTTCCCTGAAAATTTAAGAGTAATCCGTGACCCTGTTATTATTCGTTATGCCTGGTTGAACAGCGACTAAATATATGCAGAAGTTCACTCTGGGTAGAAAGAGAAATACCCGGGAGAATCTGACAGAAACAGAATCAACAACAAAAGCATCAACAGGCAAACAAAAAGCTTTGACTCGGGCTGTGCAGCTGAATTGACATAGCGAGTCAATTTTCCAGTCAAGTGGTTTAAAAAGCGTTTATGATGGAATGAGCGGGCAGCAGGGAATACACAATGCAGCAAACATACGAGCAAAGGAGAGAAGGAAGGGGCACTTAGAGATTTCCCACAGGCTACGCTTATTGTAGTTTTATGGCGTTCCAATCAATGAAAGAAGAAGAAGAAGCATATGAGGTTGAAGTCGACAATACGAGCCATAAACCGCCACGAGTATTTCTGATGAAAAGAAACAGTCAGATGAAAAAAAGGCGGAGAGCTAAGTGTTGAATGCAGGAAATTACACATTGATTGTTTGATGAGGTATGGGCATAGATCAGATTTCCTTCAATGGCACCAAATCTCTCAGACTTTTGCCAACATTAGACGATGATAAAAATTTCTGCAACGTGGCCGTTCCATCAGCCAGAAGCTTTCCTCTCTCTTTAACTTCAAGCTGACACCTAATTTCTGGTCTTTTTGTGGAGGTCAAAAACTCGTCATGCACCTTGGTGTTTGGTAAAGTTGTGCAAAAAAAATCCCAATCTGCTTTTTCTGGTCTTTTTGTGTAAACATATCTGATACTCTTAAACATACTAGATGGCTGATTGTTTTAGAAAAATGTCTTCAATAAAGTTGGGTAACAAATTGGTTGATTACCAACATTTGCAATAAATGTCTGCCTCAGGCAGAAATCTAGGTTACTGAGCAGGTAGTAGAGCTGCTCGATTATGTCTTGTTTTCATGATCGTGGGAAGACAAAATCACAATTGAAACTGAAACTAGATTAATTCACCAGCCCTACCAGGTATTTACATTTACCAACGTTTCTTCATGTTTGTTCCCATTAATTCATTTTGATGTCTTTCTAAGGTTTATTTTTTGGGCTTTTTGTGCCTTTAATGGAGCGATAGAACAGTGGATAGAGTCGGAAATCAGGGAGAGAGAGAGTAGGGAATGACATGCAGGAAAGGAGGAACAGGCTGGATTCGAACCTGGGCCGCCCGCTTTGAGGACTACAGCCTCCATACATGGGGCGCGCGCACCGACAGCGCCCCTTTGTTGTCTTTCTAAAGAAACTGCGCCCACCTTCCCTTCCCTCCTCTTTCTTTGGTGCATCAATTTGGCGTCACCAGAAGATGGGACTAAATTAAATGCAAGGTTACCTAAAGAGAAATCACATGTTTCTCTGGGTTTGAACATTGCACGAAACATTTTAAAAGATACATTTCACAACTCAACAAAACAAAACACTCACAAATCCAGTCATACAGGTCACCTGTTAAAAGCTGGATAGCCACAAACACCTGGTGATGTTTTGTTAATCTTGATAACATATTGAGTTAAACTAATATTTCTTGAAGTACAGAAATGTACATAATGTACCCCGTCCTATTATTGTTTAAACAATTCAGTGATATCGAACCTCAGTGAGGCAAATGATGCATGAATTCAGATCAGTTCTGGACTGATTAGGTGAGTGTCTCTGTTGTGTCTTGGGGCAGGTGGAGGCAAAAAGAAGCAAATTGAAACATGTGTTTGTTAACCGAGCTGATGGCTGCTGTCTGTTCAGAAAGTTGTCTACCTCTTGCCATGCCGGTCTTTTGTCTGAGGGCAGAAAAGCCAAGACTGCCAAGACTGAGGCTCAATGGTGTGTGCGTGTGTGTGTGTTTTGCTGGAGAATGAATGGCGTGCTTGTAGATGTGTGTGCATCTTGCTGCTTAATGAGATAGATTTCTGCTGACCGAAGGACCCTGACACCGCACGCCAGCGGCAGCATAATGCTTGTGCAGGTCAGGATTTATTTCCCAGCAGTGCTGCTCTTCAGCGACTGAACAGGCTGGTCTGTAATGTATCAGGGGTGATTTTTCTTTTTTTTCAAGCATGTGGGGAGAGAGGGAGGCAGTCAGACAGATAATCAGTAAGACAGACAGAGGAGTCCCGCCTTATTTTCTGCTTCAACTACAGAGCCCAAGGGTGAGTGGGCTTCCCCTCTGTGTCCAACAGGTGTTTGTGGCACTGCTGAATAAACCGCAGTGTAAATATAGAAGAAAGAGAACCAGATAATGATGGAAAACTTACTTTGGTCAAGATAACCAGACGCAGAGGTTGTTAAAAGACACTGTGTTCTATTCTGAATGATTAAAAGGTGGATGAATGATGAATGTAAGCCTCTAGTGTGTCTTAGAAAGAGAGGTTGTCTCTACTTCTGATCCTACAGCATACTTTTGTGTCCAGACGGACGGACGAGGAAGGACTGAAGAGAGACAGAGCAGCAGATGAAGAGATGGACAGCGCAGCACCACACTGCCTGAACTGTATATCTAAAGATGTGTGTTTCTATTTTAATAGTACAATCACGTTTCCACATTTCATTTTGTCTCCAACTCTGGTCTTTTCACTTAGAAGTTCTACAGTAAACACGTATACGAGGTATATATTTCAGATTTTCAATGATGACTAATATGTGTACTTTTCATTTGTCATCAAGGTTACCAGAATGCATCAAACAGCATCAAAATAGTTTGTTTGTTTTTGTTTGTCAAAAAGCTCGCCAAGGGGATGATGCCATGGAAACCGCCCCAGGGTAGCCCCCGAGAAAAAAAAATAAATAAAAAGATGTCCTAACGAAAACAGAACAAATGCTGCTTTACCTTTAAGTGGATATAATTGTGTGATATTTTGTGGTTTACCTTGGAGACATGTTCAACTATTACCTTTCACTACGAGTTGGGTACTACTTGTATAGTAAGGGTGTTAAGGGGGCACCAAAGTCTAATCTACCCCAGGGCCCCAAAATAGCTTCAGCTGGCCTTGTCCAAAAAGCTTAAATCAACTTCTTTTTCTCTGCTTTCGTATTTGCTGACATTTTGTTTGTCTGACTTTTCCTCTTCTTTCAAACACAACAATTCCAGCAGTCACAAAAGTTCAGCAAACCACGATGAAGACGGTAAAAACAGGTTGAAAGAAATCTCTTTCTTTAACTCGTCCACTTTCTCCTGTGTCCCTTAAAGTTCTGTCTCTCTCTGGGACGTCTCTCAGGGATTGTATCCAAGGCAGTGCAGAGTGTTCACTCTCAACTTAGTATGCAAATGTCACCCAGGGAGATATAACAGAGTCAGGAAGGAGTCTATGAAATCTCTGAAGCTTTTAAGAGATGGAGAGAATGACCAAAGGAGGGAGGAAAGAAAAGGGCGAGAGAGAGAGAGAGATGGCCTCTGTGACAGAGAGAGAAACAGAGCCTTTTATGTAACCAGTTTATTCAAGGATCACTGTAACTCCCTCTTTAACAACAGCAATAAATTTCATAACAGCCCCCTATCATATCATGTCTGCCAAGGAAACCACAAGAGAAATGCTGGAAATATGTGTAGCGGTTTACAGCTGCCTGTTTCCATCAGCGTTTAGTTAGCAGCTGTTTCTGAACGAGGGGAAAAAAAAGGAAAATCAGAGGCAGATTACAATATAGCACAATAATATAATGGTAAAAAAGTTGTAGTGTAGAAGGTATAACTTCACTAAGTCAAGGACACAATCAAGCATTCTAGTTTCTTCAAATTTGAAATAGACACGTGTCCCCAGGAGGCCAGTCTTTGTAATTTGTAAGGATTTCAGTGTTCCCCCAGCGCAGGCCTCACTAATCTCAGGGTAAAGCTGCAGAAAGTGCAGCTTCCCTCACAGAGGTTAACAACCGTGCTAACTCATTGTTCAACGGGCTGGGGATTAATTATAATACGGCGAGAGAGGGATTGTGAAAGATGATGTAGTCACAGTGAGCTGGTGGGATCAAGAGGTGCGTCACATCCATGCAACACCTTTAATTACCATTTTCAACAGCTATGACAAATATGTGCATTCATACCTACGTCGAAAGATAATTCAAAGATGGAAACAAATGATTTGCACATCACACATGTTTATGTTTTCTTTCATGTGTGTTCTTTCTTGAAAAACTGCAAGTCAAATCATCTCCGTGAACTCAAAATCAAAACACCTACTTGTCCTTTTTAACTTTTACATACACAGATTCAAACATATGTAAAGTGCAGTTCAATGCTAAATCCATCCGACACTTATACAACAATCCCAATACTGCAGTCAGAAGGGGAAATGCATTGACAGACACATTTGTAAGTGCCAGGAACTTTTCTCCCCGTCTCACCTGGGTACTACTGACACTTAACATGTGCAATTTAGTATTCGTTCTTTGAAATGTGTTGTCAAAGAAATGACAACTCTTTGACACCTTTTCTGGTTTGTTGAAATCATCTTTGACAGGAAGGAAGGGGATTTTCTCTCTCTCTCTCTCTCTCTCTCTCTCTCTCTCTCCCTCCTTCTCTCTGCAGGAAACAATGTAGAATTTGTTAACTGTTGACTGTGCATCTGGGTAGTGGAGCATTATGGCAGTAGTAATTATTTGGAGCTACAGCCCCTGGCTCGTAGAGGACAGCTGTGTTAAATTAAAACATAACCTTTCACCAGCACAGCAGGCCAGAATTGATCAAAATATGAATAATTAGTTGAACTGACTTCCGGTGCCGAACAGCCAGGGTGCAGAATGTATTTGTTGAAGCAACTAATCACGCACACATCCCTAGCTGTAAGGGCATCAGATGACCTGTTTCCATTTAAATAGAGACTGACTGTTTTTATCATTGTCTGGTGGAACAATGAGAATGGTCAATCAAAAAGTTCACTTTCACTTTTGAGATATCTTGAGCTTAAGGGGAAAAACACTGGGTCTCCTTAAAGGCTCACTGTGAAATTTTCAGAGTGGATTTTCAGACCAAAACAAACGCTTGCTTTGGACACACCTTCATCCCTCAGATCCCCTCCCCTCCCCTCCCCTCCCCTCCTGTCTAAACACCTCACTTCCTGTTTCACCAGCAGGTGTCTGGGAGACAGAGAGAGGCAGACAAGTGCTGATAAACATCTGAAAACTAGATTCAATATTTTCTTTTTTCTTCAGGAAAGTCTGTTGGTCATCCTTCAGTTGTACTCTTACAAAGATACTCTGCGCATTCAAACATCTTCCCTGAGGCAGGGCCTTCTCTTTTCCACAAAGTGAGGGCAGAACTAACAGCTAGGAAGGGAGGGGTTCAAACACACACACAACCTAAATGACATGCATAAACAAGCTGAGTGAACACAGGGCTAAGAACAACAAACCCAGAGGGAGTTTGACTTCACTCTACTTTTTAGGAATTCATATATTTTTATTGAAATGTTGCATCTTAACCTTTTATGTCATGTGTTAATACATGTAAATATGATCAAATACAAATGCCAAATATAAATATTCATATAATGTAAACGCCGCTCATTAGAATACACGACTGAAAGAAGAAAAGGATGAGCATGTGCTAAATAGCTTCTTTCCTCGTGAATCTAAAAAGTTGTAACGGTTGCTTTAAGAATAAAACACGCTCTTCTGATTGTTAAACTTTTTAATTTCGTAGCCACGTTTATCCTTTAAGGTGCAGCTTTGTAAATTTACATTTTAATTAACAGTGCAAGGGCTTAGTTGTAGTACTGTGGTTCTGGCTTTGCTCGAGAATTGTTCATGTACATAAACTTACAGATGTGACTCAGACAGAGCCAAACAACAGCGTACAGTATCTGAGTTCCTGACCTAAGAAGAACTGAATGTTCCTTTAAGCACTGAAACACTACAGCAGATATACAAGAACAAGATTGTAAGACGGAAGGATAACACATGTACAGTGACAGTTACATAGAGTGTGTGTGTGTGTGTGTGTGTGCATGAGTGTGTGTGCAAATGAATTGGCCAATGCCCATCGCTAAGTGCAGTCAGTCAAACAAGGCCTGAAGCTGGAGCATATAGGGGGGAGATGAAACACTAAAAGACACTCATTAAGATACTGCACTTGTTTCATAATTTCTTCTCTTGTCAGATAAATGTAATGGATGCTGCACACACACACACACACACACACACACACACACACACAAACTCATATCAAATGTACATTCTGTTAAAGTGCCAACTAAAGCTTGCAGAATGCCTACAACATCTGTATGTTAAAATTTTAATCGCTTGCCAGACGGGTGGCCAGACTGGTAATTTGCGAGGGTGCATAATTCATCGAGTGCAGGCCGAACATATGCTGAAAGGAGAGCTGGTCCGTGACTGAGCTGGGGCTTTTCATTTGAGGGACAACTGAGAAAAAAAACAAAAAACTTGTATGCAGTCATATAAACTATTTTAACCATCAACAATTGCAATGCAGAGTCTTTATGTACAGCAATAAATAGAAATGATCCTTGTGTGTGTTTCATTGGTCAGACATTTTTAAACTTTAAGTTAGAGCCTCAAGTGCTGCTCTGGAGACGTTTTTATCCTCCACTGGTCATCTCCACAGGCACATTAGTGGACTGAGATCAGCTAAAGCAACAGTATCTGCAGGGTAAAAAACAAGCCGAGGGAATTTTATCCGGCAACCTTTTGTTCCTCAAGTTCAGTCCGAGTCGGTCTGCATGCAGAGCTCAGATTCAGTAAATGTCAGTGACTGTCAGTGAGGTTTGAGGAATCTTGAAGTGCACATGAAAACTTCCACTTTGAGTCACAGTGCTCAGAAGTTTGTCTGTTTTTCTCTTCACTGTCTGCTTTCACTGTGCCCATCTGTTTCGCCTCTCGTTTTAAAACAAGCGAATCTGACTTCCGAAGCGAAAGCCATTCCCAATAAAGACAGGAACATAAAAGAAGAACATCAATTATTTCAAATTGAATTCTGCGCCGTGGTCAGTCAAGCGATCGTTTTCATTTTTGAAATGTTATCTTTTATTATTTTATTGATGGATCATAAAAATGTCTGAAAATAATGAAAAGGGTCTATCACTATTTCCTAGAGCCAAAGATTAAAGTCCAATTTTGCTTTAAAGTCACTTCATTCAAAAATAATTTCATCTTCTACACATATTTCAAGTTCAATCGAGTAACGATGTAATTTGGTTTGCCGAGTCTGGCTAACGTTAGTAGTGCTAGCGCCGCCAGTGAGGGAGGACTGAAGACTGGCACATGCCTGTGCAAAATGTGGCTACAGCTGTTCCGGTAGATATGAAAGTTTAATCTGAGAAAGCCAACACATACATTGCTCCTATGAGATGCTATCTGTTCACTGTACTTGTTTACATCCTGGTTTTAGAACAGGGAGAGCATGTCAGTCTATGGCTACAGTCCCAGCTGTCTGCGTTGCAATTTGGGGATAACATTTGCCTGGCAACCACGGCCTACATGTAAAAATATTAATAACATGTTTAACCGACTAGCGAGGTCTGTAACTGTAAGTCGACATACTAAGTCCCCAGCAACTCACCATCCAAATGTAGCCCTTTTTGAATACTGATTATTAATTACCTCCAAAAGGTCCCAGTTTAAAAAGTCCAGTGTGATGCTCAAGCACCACAGTAGATCGAAAGCACATTAACACACTTCAATGCCAGTCCCTTCCGAAGTACATGTCTCCAAATGAAGGATGAGGAGTGGGACACTAAAGACGGCTTGTTTAAAGTAATACAGTAGTATAATTCAGGACCCCCTCCTCCAAACACTGTACTTCTATCCATTTAACATCAGAGAGCTGAGCATGTGTAATAATAAGCTGACGATTTGAGACTGCATTAGGCAGGCCTTGATTTTCCCGTCAGTGACATCATCATTGATCATTTGTAATCAGGTTTAATACAAACAGAGCAGAAGTCCGTCCTTTCCCAGCAGCACTACGCTGCACACAAACACACAGTCATTGTCCATTTACTCACATCTACACACCCCTCTACATCGACACACCCGCCTCTACATCCTGAGTCTTTAGCTCTGTGTGGTTCGCCAGCAGATGTTCTAACCAGAGCCCTCAGGCAAAAAAACGTGTTTGTTTAGTTTATATACGCATCTTTAGCAACTGACCTGGAAGACAACAGACAACAGACTCCCAATTTTACTCATGTGGAAACCTTCTTTTGGTCTTACTGTTAAGACACCTTTTTGGCCATTCACAATGATCCGTCTTTAAATCAGCTTTAAAAAATGGGGTGAATTGTGTAAAAACATGTAAAGTAAGAAATGTAGTAACAGTCCTAAGAAGAGTTAGCAGCTAGGGGTGTTATAATGAAATGTGTCTACACAATGCATTGGGAAGCAGACTTGGACAATTCTGCGTCGATGCAGTGGCAGAACATTATTGATTACTGGCGTTGCTTGTAGATTTTCCAGTTATCATTTATCTATTTTTGTTAAGAATGTAAAGACAATTATGTTGACATTGACTTCTACAGGACTTTCTAAATGAATAAAAAGAGAGTTCCTATTTATCTTGACTGCACGTCTTTATTGATGAAACGTAGCCCTGTGCAGTAATATAGAAAAGGGAGGCAGGATCATCAGAATCAAATAGAATTGTGAGACAAGTGACAATGCACAGCTGTATTAGCAGCCAAGTCTGCATGTCATCATTAGTTCTTTAATAAAAATGCACATGAAGGATAAAGGAGTTTTAATGGCCTCTGAGTAAACACAAGTCATCGCAGAGATTGGACTTTCATTATGTATCAAACCCAAAATAAATCTACTGGTTTGAGTTAAAATATCATGTGACAATAACAAATAACAACAATGCACTGCAGCAGAAATTCTAGTTTGTCAAAGCTAGCAGCAACCAGTACTGTTCTTACAATATGTAGATGCATTAGATAAGTCTGCCAATTCTCAAGCAAAGGCATCCAAATCAGTATCAGGCCAGAAGAAAATGTCATAGCACATTAAATGTGTAACTCTGAAATGTCTATCCTGTCAAAATGAAGCTTAAACATCTCACTTGGAAAGTTACAGAAACTTCCTGGAGTCAGGTAAAAGAAATGACAAACACATAAAGTCTCGGAAAAAAACTCAGAAATGTTGTTTTCACAGTTTTGGTTAGTAAACAGATTTAACAAAATGTCTTATATATTTTTTTGTGAGTTTAAGAGCTTTGAAAAGAGCCAGATTAGCTGTTTACCTCGTATTCAGTCGCTTTGCTAAGCTAAGCTAAGCAGTAGCTGTCAATAGCTTCCCTCTTATGGAAGAGTCTGTGTAAGAAATATCAATGTGTTTCTTTCAACATGTTGGAATGCTGTTTCTCAGCCTATCACTATACTGTTTTGCTACAAGCACAAATTTATATTTTTAGGTAACAGCTGCTAGTTGTTCCGATTCAAAAAGCTCCACACAGCTAGCAACAAGTTATGAGCTTTTTAGGACCATTAAGCGGAAAAAGAGCTTGACATTTAACTTGTTAGCAAGTAGGAACTAAGCTTAAATGGGGAGTGAATATCAGTAATACATTTGCCTGTTGGCCAGAAACACTTCTCCACATCAATGCTAATGTTTCTCTTTTCTCCGGGGGAGTATAAGGAGGAAACACTGAACAACAACATGGGTTAATATGCCTATAAACATTATGTAAATAAATCATATTTCCTCGTGTTTCAAGTGAAAAAGTAACTGGAAAGTTAAGAACGTATTAGTAAAATCATTAAAAATGATTTTGACTGGAAAGGCAATAGATGAAGATCACATCCAGTAAAGCTCTTGTCTCACTTCTTCCTTTTTCACTCCTCTCTCTCTCTCTCTCTCTCTCTCTCTCTCACTCACTCACTCTTCGCCTCCCGAGCCCAGGGCCCAGAGCCCTCCCGGCCTTATCAAAAATGCATTAACCATGCTACACTTGATAGTATGAAGCCTCAGAGCTCTCTCAGTGCGCCAGCACATCTAGCTGTAGGCAAGTTCATCTCCCACAAACAAACCAGAGCACAGTGGGAAGGACAGAAGTCAACCACAGCTTGGCTTCAGTTCACCATTTGTTTCTAATGTTTTAGGAAATGTTGCAAAATCTACATTTACAGCAGACAAAACGAGGTCGCTTTATAAAGAGCATGCAGAATAAAATCTCACTTTTTTTTTTTTAAGTTATCTTTATTTACAGATTTCATACTGGAGGCTATCATACGTTTAAAAATAAAGAAATCATTCACAGCTACAAGACCTGTCTGCTCTTAAGATTATATCTCTGGCTGGGAGCACAAATGAAAGAGGAATATGATAAAAAAAAATAAAGAATGAAGAGAGAAGGGGGGGAGGGAGAGAAAGGATGGAAACCCAGTGACAAAGACAGAGCACACAATGTCATTAGGAAGGATCTGGGTCACGTCAGTAAGAAGCAGGCCATGATGGTTACAATACAACATGTTGTGCAGGAGTTAAGAAAATGACCTCCTGTCATATTCCACTGTCTGGGCTTCAGGATGGACTCTGGGGGGAAATGATTAAATCTCATCTTATACTGAAACCTAAGCCCAACGTTTAACATGTAAAACAGTATGGCTGCCTCGTTCTCTGTCTGCATAGAAAGGTGCAACAATTACTTTTAGAATCACTTAATCAATCAAGCAACAAAAAGATGATTCATCAGAAATAATAACTAACAACTGATTAACTGTTTATCATATTTAATTGCAAATATTCACAAGTTTTTAAGTCACTAAATCTGTATATTTTAAGGGTTTTTTTTGGCATCTAAAACTATATTTTGGGGTAATGGATACTTGCATTGATGGCCTGACAAAACAGCAGATATAAAAATGTCACATTATGGAAATCAAGGGCCTAAGTATGGAAGATATCGTGAGATGTTAATTGCAAAAGAAATATATATGCTTAATGTCTGAACAACTTCCATGTCTCCAGTTCAGTGAAACATGGCGCCCAAGGCTGATATACAACAATAGACCCATGAAAGGCCAAATCTATATGAGGATCCATACTGTATGTCAGTCATGACCCATAATGCACCAGTGCCGCAGTGATGGCAGGCCTTTTTTTTTTTTTTCTTCCAGTGAGTGAGTTTCAGTCTCATCATGAATGAATCAGCCGCTCAACTCCACTCCAGCCAAACACACTGACCTTTCAGTGTTTGTCAACTGACTGGATTCAGCAATTCATCCTTAACTCTTAAAGAGAAATGTCAGTGACCCTTCCTTTGACTGATGAAACAACAGAACACAAAACAACCATACGACGTAGAACAATATCTGTTAAGTAGAGCAGATATTGACAGGATTGTTAAAGTGAGTGAAAAGACTTCTGTTTTCAAAGCTGTTCTATGGATTTCAGGTTGCATTTAAACATCATTAACACTTTAATTTAAAGATACAATATGTAGTGTCCGCAGCCAGGGGGCTCTCAATCAATACAAGAACAAAAGATGACGTTGGGGTTGGCGGGGAATCATGGGAATTCTCTCTGCTACTCCCTCCCGGTGAAAACGAACTTAGCGTGACCGTAGTAAAGACGAACGGGCAGCGCAGACCTGAGCGAGAGAATGTTTACCGACGATGCATCCAAATTTATTTCACATTAAGTTTTTATCACAGAAGGACATACAACAACAACAACAGCACGGCAGCTTTCAGTAGCAATTCCCACTTCCTCACGTAGCGGTCTTTGACGCAACCTGGTGTTACCACGGCAACGACATACATTCTGTCTGTCATGGCGGCCGTCTTGACAAGACACGTCCCGTTACTACTGTAAAACCAAAGATTTCTCTGGCTTTGTTGACTGTTGGAAATATTTGAGGTAATGAGTACTAATGAGTACTAACTCAACAACAAAAAAATGGGTTTAGTCTATTTTTTATTAATTTGGATTTTTTAATGGAAACACTGTAATACAATCTACATATTATCCGTTTAAGAAGTTCATTTGATAACTGCTGCCCAGATCAGATTGAAGATTGTTCAGTGATGGGGGTCTGTATGTAGTGGATTTGTTTTAATAGATCAAAGGTCAGGACAGGAGTAGCCTTAGAGGATTTCTATATTGACATTTATCAAGTACAAACTGGACAACAATATCATATTTTATTATTCCTCCATTCTGCATCGTGTTTGTGTTGTGTTCTGAGGGCTGAGGTTACTTTGCCATCACTAATATAAGAATTAGGAAATTAAACAATCATTTAAGTCTAGTTGATAATTGCCAGACACTTTGACTGGTTCAAACTTAGCAAATGTGATTATTTACTGATGACTGTGTTTTGTATGAGTAGCTGTTAGTCTGAATTCAAATCTATTTTTAACATTTTCCTACTAGTAACTGTCTTAATCAAAAATGTCTTCTACATTCATCCAGAAAATAGAGTATATCAGAAATCAATGAAATCTTGCAGGTTTAAAACATACTGGAAAGACTTAGCCTTACTGCTTCGCTCTGTACAGCAGAAGAGCAGCTATCCGCTAGCTTAGTTTGCACCACATCTCATATTGTTGATCTGTCTGATGGATGGACAGGCAGACTGGAGAGGAGGGAAGCAAAGCCACAGAAAGAACCTTTGGGGAATGTCAAAGAGTAGCCTGAGGCACAAAGTCTTCCCACGATAACCTTTGATTTGTCCCACGAGATGACTGTGACAACACAAAGTGTAGATTACATGATCGATAAGAAACGTCTACGCTTGCTGTCAGATGGTCACACCGTAGTCATGTGTCTGTTCTGCCCGAAGGTAGGAGTGGGACGACCCTGTTTCTGCTGAGCCAGGTTTATACTGACAGATATTCATGAGTTTTACTGCGTGTGACTTGCTGATGGATGTTTGTTGATGACAATGCACTAAATAGGAATAAATTAACAAATTAATTTGAAACCAAAATATAAGTACACAAACAGCCATTGTAAGAGAGGAGGAATAATGGAAAGTAAGAAACATCAAGGAAGTAGTGGAGCAAAAAAATAACAGTGACTGTGACCTCCTATGTCCACCACTGTCATTCTCTGTAAAAACAGAAAGGACAGAAATAACTCCATCCATGTCTCTATTAGGGCCCGAAAACGTATTGTTTTTTTAAAATCAAAATCTCAAAATGAAAGCTGCAGGAAGTGGTTTACCAAATCCTTCTGTCCTTACCACCCAGAGAGATGTAAGCATAAGTCAGTGGTTGTTGTTTTCACCAAAACAGAATGTAATCACCTGTAGCTAAATAATATCCACAAGTCTGGAAAAACATTAAAACAGAACTATTCTGTCATATAGATCAAAAGGGTTTTCTTATTTCTCAGCATCGATGATGAAATAGGTGCAATACTTTCCCAAAGGTTAGAAACCTTTTCCTTATGTGCAGTTTAGAGCATAGACTGTATGAAAAGATGAACGACATGACAGCTTCCCAAAAGTGAAACCTAAATGTCTTGATTCCCCCTGGTGACTGGTTGCAGTAAAAGGTCATAAAGCTGGCCTCCTCTGTGTTAACAGACGGGTCATGGGTCTAACTGGAAAATTAAATACACATCAAATACATCTTACATACGTAGTTTATGTCTTAGTTCTTATTATGATGATTTATGCTAAAGTGTTTCTGATTAGATTGGTTTTAGTTATTTAATGTTGAAAGGTCTATACAATCAAGGTCTAACACCATGACTGAGACGTGTGTTAACAAATGTGGTTAAAGCTTGCCACACACTGGACCATTTCCAAATCTTAACCCATTCTAAGTGGGAGAGTTTTATATTATAATCCTCAGAATGCACACACACTAGATAACTCGACCAGACCAGGAGACCACACACCTGCCGTTTGTATTAACGATTGAACAGACACAAGATCTGACAGAAACCTTCTTGACCAAATGTGGCGTCGGAATAAAAACAAATAAGGATGAGGCAAATCAGACACAAAATCGGGCCAAAAAACCCAAAGTGTCTTGCAAGCTTAAAGCAGCACTGTGTACCATATTAGCAGAGAAGTGGAGGAATTGTGAGAGTAAATGTAACCAACACTAACACAAGAGTCATTGAACTTTCCATATCCATGAGTCTCTGCTTCAAATCGACACAACAATCAGTTCTGCTGTAGAATGTTCCCACTGGAGGGATCTTTATTGGTACGTTAAATGTGTGTTTGGATAAGTGGAAGGGGAGGGACATCAACACCGCTGCTCCACCGGCCAAATTTGGCTTCATTTTTGTACAATAGCCAGAAATGTGAACACTTTGTTAATTTGTATATACCGCTGATGGTTTGGAGTATTAGCTTGATAACAGTTGCTAATTAGAATAATACAAAAAAAGTACAGCTGAGTCTGAGGGGAAAGTCACAAGTTAGGGTTTTTATTAATTTACATTCAGCCTGAGGGGAACATGAATCCCTGCGCCTTTAATTGCCATCTCTCCAAAAGCTAGTTACAGTTGCCTGACTGTGCACCTGTCAGAGAAAAATGGCTATGATTTATAACGGACCTGAAGTCTTCATTTTCTGTTCACTAAAGAGAAAACTTGATTGTGTGAGGAATATTGAATGAGATATTGGAATATTAGTACTTTAATCAGATTCGTTTTGACAGGTTCATGTTACCGTTAAAGCCGGTGGACTTTGTGTGTGTGTGTGTGTGTGTGTGTGTGTGTGTGTGTGTGTGTGTGTGTGTGTGTACGTTTTCCTGAAGCTACAAAGACGTGAAGCTAAAAACAGAACAGAGCAGAAAAGAAAAGAGCCAACATGAAAAGAGCTGAGCAGAACACAAGAAGAAGAAGAAGAAGAAGAAGAAGAGAGTAAAAAGCAGAGCTAATCAGAAAAAAAAAAACTCTGTTGTTCTCTGTGCTCAACCCTGCTCTATTCAGCTCTGCCCATGCGGATATTAAATTGCCTCTGAGCCTTCTCTGATCTGAAGGAGGTTGGACTGTTTTAAAAGTCTGATATCACAGTGCCTCACTGCTCCTCTCTCGGCTTCTTCTTCTCCAAGAACAAGTGCACTGCTTACTTTTGAAGGTCCCACTTTCTTTTGGGTACATTTGCTTTTCAGACAAATTTGACAAGAAACAAAAAAAAAAAAAAGAAGAAGAAAAACATCTCAGCATGGATGTTTGGTGTGTGATGGCGCTGGGAACGCATTATCTCGTTTAGTCAGATGCAGAAAGTCATTCGAGGAATCCTCCTCCGGTGTTGTGTCCGCCGTTTCTCAGCATGTAGCTTGCGCTCGCCTTATGCAAATAAAACAAAGTCCCGTCTTTAATCCACAGTCTACATTTGAAACATCCTCATCTCTACATCTTATTTCTCTCTCTCTCTCTCTCTCTCTCTCTCTCTCTCTCTCTCTCTCTCTCTCTCTCTCTCTCTCTCTCTCTCTCTCTCTCTCTCTCTCTCTCTCTCTCTCTCTCTCTCTCTCTCTCTCTCTCTCTCTCTCTCTCTCTCTCTCTCTCTCTCTCTCTCTCTCTCCCTCTCTCTCTTCCTCTCTCTCTTCCTCTCTCTCTCTCTTCCTCTCTTCCTCTCTTCCTCTCTCTCTCTCTGATCCAGCTGCTCATTTGGCACCGGAGCAAAGAAATAAATGAAGTGCTCCAGCGGAAGGAAGGCTGAAGCGCTGGGAGAAGGATTGTGGGTAGAGGGAGCAAGATGAGGATTTGGTGAGGGGGTTTTAAAGACAGTTTATTTAAATGAGTGTCTTTTTTGTGTTGGCTTAATACATCAGTGGGACATTAGGCTTGAGGCCACTGCCGTCCAATTATGCTTTCAATGGATGTTGAGTTAATCAACCTGTGTCCTTGGGTGATATTTTTGTAATTCTATTGAGTGCACTGCTGGAAGTATTAAATAGCAGTGTTTCTTCTTTTAGCTGAAAAAAATAAAACAAGAAATGTTTCCCCATGGTGAGACTGAAGGGTAGCTCTTTTGATTTATAATTTTAATAATCAGGATTTCAAAATAAGACACAAAATATCTCGAGAAGAACCCTGATCAGCTACCTACTTAACAAGTAACATCACTTTTATTAGATTTTTCCTGTGCAAAACAAAATGGTAAAAACCACAGTTTCTGGTTTTGAGTTGTTATTTTACTAGCTTTAACCAGCAACGTCTTGGGAGTCTTGTCATTACAGCGAGGTTGCCAGGCAACCAGCCCCGAATGTCAAAGCATTTCTTGAAACATCACTGTCTCCCCCCCATGGGAGTGAGGGGCATTTTCAGCGTTTTGTAAGCTAGTGAAAGTGGAGACATGGAAGGAAACTGAGCAGAAAGAGATCCTGGAAGCAGAGCTACAGAGGCAGCAAGGTGGACTTCAATGGCTCGGGGAAAGACATTCAGTCACCCTTGCTAGCAGGCACCAGAATTACTCGTCGGTCAAACTAATTACACATATTTTAATTTAGAGGCTCTTAATGCTGGTCAAATTATGTTCTGAAACCGTAGCTAAATAAAAAGCTAGCTAGATAAAAAACGGTGTGTAGGCGGTCTCAGGTTAAACTTGCATATCCACCAGACCAGAGCAATGCTTAGCCACATTTAGCACGGCCATGCACACCATATGTACTGGTTCTAGCAGTGCAAGCCAAATAACACTGTTTACCCACAGATAAATGGAACTACACTGAGCCCACTTTTCTGGGTGGTTTCTTACCTTTAGACTAGTATTTTTGTTCAATTGACCACATGCTAGGAACCTCCCTTATCTGAACACTGACGAATAGGTTGCAGAGTTGGCACAGATACTGTATCTCTTCAATAAAGCGGAATATAAATAGAAAGGAGTAGAATACTACAGTAGCGAAATCTAGCTTGTGGTCTGACTCTTACTTAAGAGCCTATAAGGAAAGAATAAAGTGAACAGATGTAGAGAACAAAAGACACTTTAACACACACTGTTCCCATGACAACAAATCCCAACACGAAAGAGCAATCAGATGAGTCTGTAGCAGCGGCTGCATCTCTAACATTCAGTACCTGCAACACACAGAATCTGAGGAAACCAATGTGAAGCATGCTATTTGCTCTTCAATGTTTTGACTCCACTGAGCTTCATCAAAGATGGAGGTAGATTCATCTAAAGCAATATGCGTACGTTTTCATTGTGCAAGTCCAAGCAGAGGGGTACAGACTAAAGCGCAACCTCTGATGTTGGAAAAATTAAAACAGTGTGAAAGTGGAAAAAAACTGCACTTCCTCAAGTGTCTAATTGAGGCTTCCTGGAAAACCCCCGCAAGTCCCATTAACACTCATGTTAAAATGCCAATTTTGTGACACATTAAAAAAACATTTTTACAGCCTATTTCAAAAAAGGGGTTGGGTCTGAATGGCGATGGGGGACTTTTTTTGAAAACATGTCGGTTTTATTATAAGGCGAATAGTTATGCATACATATAATTGCTAAAATCAAAAGAAAAGTGCTCACATGAATAGCTTGTGACTGGTTTATTGTCTGATCCTGCGACCTTTGCTCTACAGTTCATCTGTATATTTGACTTTGAATATATTGCTGCTCTTCTATCACTTCTGTATCATTTATTCATTCTCTCTTTATTGTTTCTGCCTGTCTTGTTGCTTTTCTTACTATATTTAATTGTTTCCTTTCAAAAGCCACCTGTGGACAGGTGTTGAGAACTAGCATGTATGCTAGTTAAGAGCGTGGTTGACTTGCACGTTGTAGCTGATTGCCAGGAGGATAGGGACTTGCCTATGCTCCACTTCTAAGTCAGTTTCAGACTGCAATAACAATATGGCATCACCATCGATGGGCTTCAAATCTCTGCCTCAGAAACCAGTTTGTGGGATCACTGAGACTATTCATGTTTTATTCAGTCTATGGTAGAGATGGGCACTTACAGTAATCTAAATGTTCGAGTAGTCGCATTACTTTAACATTAGGGTACTCGCTGGTTTTATATTTTTTTACTGTTTATTCTAATGTAAAGTAATGCAGTAATGTGTTGAGAGTAACCGTAGACGGCGTAAAGCAGTTGTTGCCATAGTACATGGTACTGTTGCACCTGAGTACTCGTACCCATCCCTAGTCTATGGTAACAACTGAAGAGGCCATGAAACAACAAGCTATAGTCGAACTAAAGAAGTCAAAATATTTGATTATAATGATTTACATCTTAGTCAAAGGTTATGGAGCAACACAAAGAGACGATGAAGGCTTAATGAAATACCACTGGAAGAAGTCTCTTCTAAGGAATATGTACTCCTGAAAGAGTCTCTAACAATACAGAGCCATGAGGACACCAGCTTTTGTGATATTATATATAGTTTTAACTAAATGGAAAATTACACACCACGAAGTGTACACACATTGAATTATACAAGCTAGTATTTACTTCGACAAACTGCTACTTTATATTCACAACGAGTAAATGCTGTAAATGTTGCATAGTTAGCAAACTGACCTGACCTAAAAGCTAGCTTTAGCTTGCTAATAGTGTGGACTGTGTGGATTGAAGAGTGAAAGAGTGAAAGCCCACGCTTGATCAAAAATGCAGTTTTATCATTTTGTCAACAATGAATGATTTGATTAGGCTATATAGTACCTACATTATGCAACATGCTAATCATTCAATGCTAATGATCTCTGTCTAACTGTAAGCACCACCGGTTGTTAGCTTGATCGTATATGCTCTCCACTCGTTCTTAACTGCAGGGATTTACATTAAAAAACACAATCATATCATTAGTAAATGGTTTGATGACTTGCTTTGGCACTTGGTTATTATTTTCCAGCAAGCAACGTACAAAGAAGTTCAGAAGTTATGAACAGCTAGAACTATAAATGTGTGATACAGCAAAATCAGCTTTCATTTACACAAATATATGAAAAAAATATATGAAAAAAGCTGATACAGCAGAAGTGAATAAACAATCTGCCACCTCTGTAATTTCACGTCTGATGCCACAGACACCTCTCTGATAAGCCTCAGGTCAGATAACAGATAAAACAGGTTTCCACAGCAGATGGCCAGAAGATGTCTCTGCTGTATCCTCATGCACCTGAGTGAACTTATCTGACCTAAGATACAAGTGATACTGGCTCATGCTTCAGTGATCGAAAATAAACGACCTCAACAAAACATTGGCCACTCGAGGGACAGTAGCTTGTTTGTTTTGGATTTTTCAAGTGTCTCACTAAGTCACTAAAATACATCAATTTGGTCTTTTGGACCGTTGTTGAATTGCCATGGGAGAGGTAGGTATCAATAATAAAATCAACATTGCTCTCTGTTCTATTTAAGCATTTAATTAATTCACAACAGCATAACAGTGAGCCAGCATTACCAACACCAGGACACCTGTATTTTCTACTCGAAGGAGTTAAAACTATTTTTAGTGAAAATGTTGTGTCAGTGCATAATGGAAACTGCAGACATTATCTGATGGAGACAATGACATAAAAGCTCCTGAAAAATGACACAACCGGTCCTAAAGTTGAGATTGTTGTGATGAGTGGAAACAACCTTCTTCAGGTTGTATTGAAAAAAAAAAAGAAGAAATATTTAAATTAATTTATGTAAAAAGTTATTTACTATTTCAACAATTTTTTGTATGTTATCCATCTCCTTAGTCAATGTTTGGGTAAAAAAACCAAACAATCACTTAATTGAGCTTCTAAATGATGATTATTTTCTGCTTTTCTTTTGTGATTTGTGATAGGAAAGTATATATCTAGGAATCTGGACACTTGGTTGGACGAAGCAAGCATTTAGATCACATCCATTTCGGCTTGTAGAAAATGTAACACATAGAAATAATCTATAAAGTAATCAGCAGGTAGATCAAGAATTACAAAATTAAAGTATGTTGCATATCGTCCAACTTGGAAGATCTTGGGCAACTCCACAACCAGTGCACTCAGCTTGAATTACAATTCAAACCTCACTGAATAGCTCTGAATATAAAACAATGGCTCAAAATAACAAGATGAAATGTTTGTACAATAAAAGAACACTTAATCATGATGACACCAACGACGCCAAAGGCCTCGAAGTCTGCACTGGACAACTTAGTTAGAGCAACAAAAAAAAGTGAGATACTTCCACTCCACTTGCTGCTATAGCCTCTACAGCAGGAGCCCTAAAGAGATACTGTGTCATTTATGAGAGAGATGTCAGATTAAATTACAGTCTAGGTACAGAGCTTCTGTGTAAACGCCTGGTTAGGTTAAGCGTCACGATGAAGAAGCCTCCTCCTCTTCTTCTTCCTTTCTCCTTTATTCAGCCAGTGTAACCCTGGCTTTAGTCACACCATGAGATAAGAGAGGCTGTAGTCTGTGTGCACTGTGTATACTTTCCTTAAAATTGGGGGGGGGGGGGGGGGGGGGGGGTATGGAGCCAGCAGGTTTGTGCTGTGGCACAAAGTGGATTTGAACAGCTCCAAATTGAGGCAAAAATGCATGGTAGAATATTCATCCTGGCAGTCTCAATGCTGGGATGGTTCATTTAGTGGAGAAGAGCAGTGCAAGGGAGGCTGAGTGGAGCCAAGTATGGCGGGTTGTAAAGATGCTGCTAGTTTGAGGAAATGTGCAATGATAACAAACGGGGGTAGGGCGCAGTGCATTCTCTCACATTAACTATAATATTAACAGTTCAAATACAAGCAAAAAAAAAAGGGGGGGGGGGGGGCTGCAGGATAAATGTTTGGAGACTGGATGGAAACAAAAGCGAGCATGCATGCGATGCTGAATGAAACAATGCGCCCCAGAAAGCAGACAGAGCACCTACCTTGTCCACTTCTTATGTGTGCATCTTCTTTACCCGGAGCTCCCACTGATTACAGCAACATCAGCCGAGAATTAAGATTACGATAAAAACTAAACTCGAGAGCGTTGAGCTGCACCAAATTCAGGAGCAAATTTGTTTTAAAAAAAAAGAAAAAAAAAGCATAAATAAAACAGTAAAAGCTTGAGGCTCAGCCCAGCTTGCTCTCCAAGGGGTAACTATGTTCTTCTCAGGCTATTTTCTGTGCGCTTCATCAGGAAAACAGCCTCATGTTATGCAGCACTACGCTAGCCAAGCGGCTAACGTAGCCCGTGTCGATATTTAATCGAAAATCCGGTGGGTACAGCTATGCTATCCTCATGATTTTCCGTCATTCCGCTGTGTTTTTGGGGAGGATATAGGACAGCAAAGAAAAGGATGCTCTGAGGCTGTGGCAGCGAGCAGGTCCCTTTCGCTCCTGCTGCCTACGGAAGCCCGGTCTGTCCAAAAAAAAAAATGCGCTTCTTTTTATTCAGCTCATCTGATACAGGGCGGTCTGGTAATATGATAACCTACATTTCTCTGGCATCAACATGCGGACACAAGAGGATAAATAATATTAACAAAAGAATAATTAAATATATTCATACAGGAACTTGTCAAATTATCTGAGAAATATGCTAAAAATGTCTAAATGAACAAAAAAAACTTGTTTGTTTCACCTCAAATAAAGTTTTTCCCTAATGTTGTCGTTTTTTTTTTGCCTATAACGCCCATATTATAAGGGATGCATGATTTCCCCCTAAAAAAGCTCCTGTGAGGAATTTAAGCTGGTTATGAAATGTGTTTATTTAAACACTGATATATGACCTACAAAAGCAAACAAGACCATAAGCGACAAGATTATTTCTAAAGAGTCATTTTTATGTTTCAACCCCTGTATGTATGAGAAGAAGAGAATACACTGTTGAAAAGGTCTTTGTTGACATTTTCCACAGTAAAGATTCACTGTGGGTGATATATTTGACAATAAGACGTAGTACATATTTCTTATTGTATTATTTATATTTATATTTTGTGTTTATATTCTTAACATGTATTTCTATATTCCCCCTACTATGTTGTGTTCAAGAGCCACTGTAACAACAAAATTTTCCCCTGGGGTTAATTAAGTACTTCTGTTTCTGATTCTGATTTATTAGAAAACATTTATTACACTAGATCAGAGAGATAGGAGGACTCTGTCCACAGCTGGCGTCAAAGTCAACCCAAACCAAAGGTTTCTCACAGGCGCTATAATGAATACGTTAACAATTGAGCATTAAGTTTGTGGAAGAATAAGACACTTTTACGCCATTGATTTATTCTTAAATCATGGTAATATTCCCATACGGTTATATGCTTTATAAGCCTTGATTTGAAATGTTCCACTTAAAGGCTTTATATGTGATTTTCACATTTAAATATTATAGAAATCAAGTATATCCTCTGAAAATAACTCTGTGAGTAATGACTGTCTACAATGGGTGTAACACCCGAGTCCTGCTGTCTGTGATGTTTTCCAAGCTTTTCTAGCCGTAGCTTCACTTTGTTTACATCGCCCGGACAGCCGGCTGACTACTCCCCTCGCATATAAAAGTTGTTTAATTGAGGGACTAGAGAAAAGAAGAATAATAACATACTGTACTCACTGCTTAATTGAATGTCATGTAAGCACTAGATCACGGTCATTTCGTGAAAAATTTACATGCAGTTTGAAGATACGAGCTTATAAAGATCGCTAGCATTAGCATGCTAACACAACAATGCAGCGCAAATTGTTTTGGTTTCATGCTGGTGCTCAAGGGTGACAACTGCTGGATCAAAAAATTGCATATTAAGCCTTTAATGAAGACATTAAGTTGACTATATTTTTAATTTGGAATCTGAAATAAAGTCAAATGAAAATGGTTGTAAACCTCCTTGCATCACAATGATATACGCAAAGTTTTAATGACTTGATGTGATTGTTTACTGTCAAATGAATAATTGCATGTTTTTTATAAGCATAATAAAATGTCTCATACTGCAGATAAAGATTTAAATAATACTGCACTGACGCTATAACGTTTTCCTTATAGGCGTTTACAGCTTCATCAGTAAACATATATTAACAATCCCTTTCTCAGTGTCCAGCACCTGTTTCATCATGAGTCAAATGTTGTGGATTTTTGCTCCCTCTAGTGGAAGCATTTGAACACTACAAGTAGGCATGGGCGCATACATTTCAAAGAGCAGTACAAACGGGGCAAAACAATTACCTGAATATTATGAAGAACAAATTGCAAGATCTTGATTGGACAGTTTTATTTTCTCAATGACATTTATGAAGCCAGGAGTGAGGATCTGTTTTTGTCATTATTATACACAATGTCAAAACAATGAGATACTTTCTTATCACCATCACATCAACATAATGCACACACGGTACCAACTACAGTCACTGAAAGCCCAGGGATTGTTCACAGCCTGGTTGACCAAAGGAATCATGGGAGAAGCGTCTCTGATTAAACACACAAAAAAAAAAACATCATCAGGGCAAAGACGCTACTCAGACACCTTTGGGAGACCAGGTCTGGGTCCATTTAAGACAATCCAGTTCCCCCAAGTTTAGATTCAATGTTTACACTCATTCACAACTTCACGAGAGGGTCAGAAGAAAAAAATACAGGAAAGACTTTAGACAATTCACAATCTGCCATGGTCTGTCATCCTACCGTGTGGAATGATTCAGTAAACAAAAAGTGTCAACTTATATGTTTCAATACGAGCTTCTTGAATCAGTGCCCAGCGTCCTTATTAAACAGTCTGAAAAATACTGAATTAAGCCAGATTTACAAATCAGCATCACATGTAAACAGCTGGAACTCTTTATAGCTACCAGGTGCTAAAAAGTACATGAGAACTACAATGTCAAACATGTAAGGATGGCTTTGTCGTGATTTTTTGGAGTCTATTGTGTCATTTTAAAATGTACTCTTTACAACAACAAAAAAAACACTGACTCCGCTTTTAACACACATTAAGCTTCTCTATAGGAATGTGAAAAAAATCATGTGGAAACACAGCTAACATGTAAAGATGTACATTCAAAAAATACATTTCAATGAGCCAATAAGGAGATGTGAAGTGTGTAGAGTGGGATTATTGTTGATATTTAAATAAGATGATATTGTTTAGATAAAGCTGTTTGTATATCTCTATGTTGAGTTTAGAAGCCACCTGAGAAAACATCCAATCTAAGCCAATGAAAGCCTATGGCCTTATCATATTGAATCCTCCATACTTTATTTGTTCATGTAAGCTACATTAAAAACACATCAGCTTTCCTAACTAGAAAGCTTCATGCTAAGATCGCTCTCTCGACATAAAATCCTCTCAAACTAATGATTTTGGGTATCAACAACTTTTTTGATGCTTCCAACTTAATGATGCACTTTTCTTGTCAAGTTAATACTTGAAAAGTTGATCACAACCAGAATAGACGTCTAAAACTAGAAAAAGAAAACACATTAAGGAGGAGTGGCTGCACAGGAGGGTAAATGTTGATGTCTTAGTTCCATAAGATTTTTGTGAGGAAGGTCAATGATTGACAGGATGACGTATTCAGCTCAGAGGTTCAGCTCTGATCTGACATCACTTCCTCCTAAATAAAAAACACGGCCGACTGTCCAGGGACCTCAATAACTATTTCACTTCAGTACTTTAATTCTAAACGTCACACTTCTCGTCTGATTCTACATTAGGAGGTCTGATGAGTACTGTGTCTGGGCCACAGTGTGTGGCTTAAGGACCACTTGCTTATTAGCGAAGCACATTAACAAAAAACAACAGATAAAATGACAGACCAGGCTATAATAATAAACACCCTCATGCTTCACAGGAAAGAAAAAAAAAGAAAACAAAAAGATCACATATCCAGCATACACACACACGAACAAATATTTTCAAATAGTCTAGTGAGGTTTTTAACTCATTATTTATCCAAGAGTGGTCGGAAACATGAAATGTCAGAAAAAAACTGTCCCCAACTTCAATGAGGCGACGGTATCCCTAAAACTGGAAAGCAATTCAGCTCTGAAACATCAAGCTGATCTGTTGTTGAGGCAAACACATCGCATGGAAAAACACTGGCATCTGGTGATTGTTTCCTCCCAGTTTTCTTATTCAACATTAATGTATCGCTCAAGACAAGACAGCAGGGTGTAAGGGAACCACTCTTGCATGAATAATGGCTAAAAACAATCCCAGGCAAATAGAGACATTTAAATAATTTACGATGTATTTACACAATAATCCATCTTATTTTTTCCAGCAGTGTCTTTTCATCTTGTCAGAGTGTGGATGCACCTTCTAGTCGCCCATCTTTACTTTTGACGTCTGCGGGAGACAAATAGAAACCAGTCACGACAGAATATCAGGAAGACAAACGGACAAAATCATCACATGTGCACAGCAGAGATCCATTTCGACTGTTGTGTTTAAAGTTATCTATGCAATGACATATCTCAAGACTAAAGTCATTTCTAAACGGCTTAAGGAGAAAAGGGAAAAGCCATAAAGAAATCAGCTTGAGTGATTCACCTGCAGAATGGCTACGATGACACCAAACAGGCCGATTGCACTGCCAAAGATCTCCACGATGAGGATCTTCACGAAGAGGCTGGCGTTCTGAGCGTCTGCCAGAGCTGCTCCGCTACCCACGATGCCCACGCAGATGCCACAGAAGAGGTTGGAAAAGCCCACAGTCAGACCAGCTCCAAACATGGAGTAACCTAGACAAGGCAGAAATTCAAATGAGTCAGACCTCCAGGGTGAGTCATCCACAGCAGAACTGGAAACAAAGATCTGACTTCCCAGTCCGTTTGGAAACTAGTCAAGTGTTGGGAGTATCTAAAAACACTAACATGGAAAAAGTCTCTTTGTAGGTGATATCTTTCTCTGAGGGTGGATTACAGTTGGGGTCTAAAATTGGACTCTGTCATATCTGAGTTGATTTTGTATATTTTATTAGCAATAAATATTTTATACAAATATAGATTTAATACAGAAAGTACCTAAAATGTTTCAAACGTTTACCCTTACACCAGACCATTTGAAGAGAAAATGTTAAGATTGTCTACATTCATTTCACACGCTTTGGAATGGGCACAAGCTTTCTTCAAATGTCTCACCAGCTTGGTAGTTCCTTGCTCCGATGGTCTCAGGGGTCGTTCCGGTGAATCTCTATGAAATGAAAGATTATATTTAGAACCAAATAACCACCCTTGTGCTCTGTTGTTGTTCATATAACAATATTAAACTATATTCGTCCCATATGAATAAGACTCTAATGTACGATTGTGCTGTTCACTGTACAGTAGGGTTGTGCTCAAACAATCGATACGGCAATATATCGTCATGTGCTCCTAGCAAATACATACAGTATATCTCTGCAGATGTTTCAGAACCGATATGGCTGCAAATCTGTCATGACAGTAAAGACAGTTGCCCTATGGTGCAGTTCACAATCACACCATATCTTTGGGATTAAAATTTTTTAATGTAATTCTGAGGACCTGAATTGAAGTGTTTCAAGTTGTAGGATCCTTAAAGGTCCCATATTATGCTTTTTCTGGTTTTATATGCTCTTAAGTGTGTTTTGCATGTATCCTGTGCATGTTTAGACACATCTATTTGCAGAAATTCAAAGTCCGCGGAAACGCGGCTTCTCCTACCTCCTCCTGTTAGCTGTAGCATTAGCCGCATGTAACGCTTGGTTCTAGCCCCCCTCGATAAAAATGTGTCAGTCCGACGTCATTGTCAGTGTGAGATCACTGATCTAAGCCCATTGGCTCGTTGTGGCAAGCCCAGCAGTTCATGTTGCACGCCCGTTAACTTTTGTAGCACGCCCCCGATATGCCGTAGCCTGCGGTAGTGCTAAGGTGCTAATGTTTATGCTCCCCTCGGACGGAGCCAGTGGCTGCATTCCCAATATGGTAAAAGGGGCGGGACATTTCCGAGAACCGTGCTGAGCAACTGACCAATAACGACAGAGCGGATCGGCAGACCAATCAGAGCAGACTTGGCCCACGTGGGGTCTCACAGTGTGGGCTCAGCAGAGTGTAGCTGACGGACTCAGAGCGTAGAGGGAGCAAGGAGGAGCAGTACATGAAAACAGACACTTTTTTCAGACTTTAGCTATTGTGAACGTACAAAAGTAGGTACATAGATTAAATATACGAACCCCAACAAGGGCATAATATGAGCTCTTTAACATGCCTCTGCTACTATTCTCAACAATAAAGAACAGCTGTTGTAGTGAATTCTGTGTTGGACGTATATCACGATATGCATCGTATCGTGGCCTCCGTATCGTGATATGTATCATATCGTGGGGTTGTGGGAAATACCCAGCCTTACTGTACAGTGCTCCTGTTTAAAGGTGAAATGGATATCTGCACGTTTTTCTGGATCATGATCAACAAAAGATGCTCACTGCTTACCTCAGCCATGTTGCTGATTACAATAGCCATGATGATTCCATAAATTGCAACAGCTTCACAGAAGATGATGCTAGAGGGAGACATAAAAAAAGAAAACGTTAAAAGATTGGGTTTTAAATTGGCAGCTTTTTCTTCTATGTTGCCACAAAGTGCTACTGGGGACCTAATATAACTAAAGCAGCTAAGCCCAAACTTAAAGCTACTCAGGGGCTACGCAGACAAGCTAATTTATTAATTGAGGCGCTTGTCTTGGCTTCACTCTCGAACGTCTTGTGAAATAAGACAGTCTAATATCTTTATGTGAGATTCCAACATTGTCCACACAGAGATTGACTCAGAACACTCTGCGTTACCTTATCTGCCGTAGTGTGGCATACAGGTCAAGTGTTTGTGCTCTTTTTTCTAGCAACACCTAACACCTGACCCCCCCCCCCCCCCCGTGAAGCTTTCTACCTATAAAGTGTATGACCTGACACTAAAAACACTTAAAGCTGAAGTTCTCATTTAAGAAGTATTTACTATCTAGTTTTGAACTGCTTATACATTCCCCCTAGGTGAACACCATTACAAACATTCTGTGTAGTAACTCAACCTGCAGAGGGATTTCATTTCACTATCTGAGGATAATAATGAGCCAACAGGTTTCAGGAAGGAGTCGTGAAAGAAGGATGGATGGAAAGGATGGATGGAAAGTCAAGGATTTGATTAAAAAAAAAAAACCTGAATAAGCCTACCTGACCAGATTCTTGGTTTTGATTCGTGGAGCCTTAACACCACCACCAATGATGCTCGAGCCAGTGATGTAGATCCCCCTGGAAAGCAAAATAACAAGCAGCACAAACATAAACATGTGACAACAAACTATTTGCTGATTAAAAAGTTTAAGAAGAAGAAAATAGTTCCAGTGAATTTTAGCTTGAAATACTCATTATTTTTGCGAACAGACGGAGATTTTAAATACATCATTCAATTATCATAATAAACTGATAAATGAGTTTAAAGCAACCAAACACCCTCAAGTTAAATCTAGTAAATGGATACAACTTAAAGAATAAATATCCAACAGGATGCAAAACAAAAGGCAGCCTACAGGAGCATAACTGAAAATTAAAATCAATGTATTAATGGAAATAATTACAACATATACCTTAAAGATGTGATGTTCCTTTTTAATGTGTTTGTATGTATTCCATCACTGAATAAATCAAACATATGTGAGCCTAGTCCCCTCCACTTTTTGCTGGATGTGAAGTTTAACTGGCTCTAATTTATTTAGATCTTTTTCTTTCCAATTCTGGTTGTTAAAAAATGAATTTAGAGGGAGATCTTTGATTGCTGTTCATATGGTGACATTAAGAATTTCCCACATTTAGTGCATGTCCTGTCTTCTACTATTTTTACTCTAACCTTTTCCACAAGCAAAACGACTAAGTTGGGACATTTGGCACACTCTTAAGGGGCCATACTTTGCTCTATCTAAAATATGAATAAGTATTTCCAACCAAGCATAAAATCACACTAAGTCAGTTTGGAATGGGCTGACTAGCTTGTTTTTGTTTACACACTGTGTCTTTGTTGTTTTACAATATGCTATGATGTCGCTCACATCGTGGCTTCTGATTTAATTATATTTAAGAGAGGTTTCTGTTTGGCTAACATCTAACAGTTCCACATTTCCACATGACCAACACACATTAAGAGTTGTAAAAAGCAGGAAGTTGGTCTATGAAATAGAAACACACTTTAGGGAGTCACATACACCCATCACCATGGGAACCACATTTACAATAAGAACTCACCAGGCAGCTCCCACCACAGACAGAGAGATGGCCAAGCCAATGCCCAGACTGGCCCACATAAAGGGAGAAGTCTCTGTCAGGAACCTGAAAAGAAGAAGTACAGCTGAAGACTACACTTTATGGGGGAAGGAGTGATATTAACAGGCAGAAACATCAGTTTGTCTGTTCACATGGCAAAGAGGACTTTCTTCATTTGCTTGTTGTGTTCTTTTTGTTTTGCTTTTGTAGACAGCTTAAAGTTTAAATATAAAGACTGGGACACTGCATAATTCCTGTGTTGGAAACATTAAGAAGAATAGTTTTAAACATGCATTAGGTAAAGACCAATGAAACAGATTAAAATCGGCTTCTCTAATCAAATGTTTTTGTCAAACCAGATGCAGATTCAGTTCAAATATGCCCCTCTTCCACTGTTGATTGCAGCGATTAAATTACCTTAAAGGTCAATCCACAATACAACTGCACTACATCACTCATTGTATCAAATTCATATCTTGTTTTTGAATTTTGAGATCAGTCAGTGAAGCAAATGTATACATTTTGTATCCCTTTGACTCTTGCATAAAATAAAAATAGTTGACTTTGAACAGTCATGTGAAGACAGCCTCTCAAAGAGCAAGGCACTATAACCACAGCAACTATATCAAAGGCAACACCTTCCAGCACTGAGCTCTTTTCGATAGACTACAACTAGTATTTGATGCAAAGCAGGACAGTGATTGTTTCAAAATTGTTCATCCTTGGGAAGATATTTGGTTACAATAACGATGTTCAGCAAAATCCTTTATTCTAAAAGCCCCAAATTTCAACATCTCCTTTTCGGCAACACAACATTTTAAGGAAGGCTCATGGCTCTATCCAAACAAATGTACTGACTTCAAAATAGGACAATTACCTTTCGATATTTACAATATTAATTAACCTATTGGTGATGGTCTAATATTATTGATATCGTGCCAATAAGAAAACGTTTGTTACAAATTCATACTGCCTTAAGTTAAACATTCAAACATAAAACAAAAAAGGATTATAATAATAACGGAAATAAAATGTTGGCAGTAGAACATATTTTCCACTAGTTAAGCAGCTCTACATTGATCCAAGTACAAAACAACATGTAAATGTAACTTTTAACCAGACAGACTTTAACAGATTTAGTGGGTGCTAGTATGTTGCCAATGTTTCCCATTGTGTTTATTGACCTTATGACAGTACTTGAATACTAAGATTGCTTACCATGCCACATCAAAGCGGAATCCAAGGTCAAATATAGTATAGCAGATACCTGTGCAGACAAAAACACAGAAATTAGATATGAAAGTGGAGGAGGGCCGAAGTAAGCTTTGATGGTCTAACACAGCCTGTTTGCATGCACAGTATGTTACAGCATTAATAAACTCTTCCCTCATAAATGACCCATGGGTGACACAGTGTCACACATATGTGCTACAGTCATGGAAAGAAGTTCTCACATTAGTGTGATCGCTCACTCTCACGTGAAAACTGCTGCAGTTCCTGTTTGGGATCTTTCAGTGACATTAACAGCTAAATGGCTAACCTTAGCTCTGCAGAATGATTTGATTTCTAAACTGAGAGAGGGGCAACCAATTTCCCTCAAACATCTCCCACCGAAGAATATCTGAGACTAGTCCAACGTGAACCGTAAAAAGCAATGTCCAACATCTGACACCAGAGTCATTTACTGCAGCAGGCGCTTAGCTGGAGAGCTACAGTATTAGCTTAATATCAGCTGGAGAACTGCTGGCTTGGATACTAGACCAGGTCGTTGGTCTTAAGATACATATTACAAATGATGCTCAAGAAACAGCAAAACAAATTTTACTTTGTGGAAGTGCAAATTGCTAAACTGCATTAAAAACAGTGTCTTCCGACACAGGAGCTTCTTAGCATTAATGGATAGCAAACAAAATGGAAACAGCCGCATCAGCTTTTGGTCCCATGATTTAGTCCCGATCATATCTGTCAAACACCAGAAGAGAGAATCACTGACGACGTGGTCACCGCTGCATGAGTCTGTGTGATGGGTGATTTCAAGCATTATTTACAATATTCTGACCATTATTAAGGAAACTGGAATCTTACCGACGATTAGTATGGTACTCCAGAAGGCCAAAGTGACCCCCGTGTACAGAATAGCGTGTCCGTTCATCATACACTCGAGAAGCATCTACCTGTCGGCCTAACCTGCTGGATCACACAGATTTCTTTGGCTCAAATCTAATATTTGACGCCAGTGATGCCAAGATAACGAAAATAATGCTGTTAAAAGAAACGCAGTCGGTCGATGGAGGAGATGAAGAAACACCAAGAGGGGGAAGCTGGAGGATGTCAGCTGATCAGGCTTGACGAGCATGTGACCGGGGAACTCGGGGGCTGCGTTCGGTTATATATTTCCTCAACCTTGTTGAAACTATTGTATTGTATTGTATCTATTGCATGAGTGGCGTTGACTAAAACGCTGGTTTATTCTCCTTGTGAAGTCACAGGTAGTAACTCTTACACGATTTAGGACTGACATTGGACTTTACACAGAAAGTAAATAGGTTAAAGGCCTCTTAGAAACAGGAGAAATGTACTCGAATGCGTCCTAGTAGGCTGCGTTCAACAACCTACAGTGCACACTTTAGACGCTAGATGTCACTGACGTAGTGGTGTTTGAGTCACGACTCCAGTATAATGACAGGAGACCACACTGTTGATAAAGTCAAACTGTCAAACCAGTTTCAACACACAGGTAGGCTACTATCACTTTGCTGACTTTTAATGCAATCACAGATTTTTACCCCACAAATGTTTTTGTAAAACATCTCAACAACCAAATACAATATCGTTTTCCAATATTCTTTACAAGTCATTAATAAATACTGTTTATTTACAGTCTATGTTACACAGTTGATACAAATCTACACAATAAAAAAACGTGTTTTTTTGTTTTTTTTATCATGTCAGCGAAGTTGCACATGCACACAAATACAGCCTCATTTATTTTAGTAAAAGCTAAATATATTTTAGAGCCAAAATTTTACAATAAGACCTTCATTTAAAACCTTCATCAAATTCTAAGGGTAAAATTTCAAAATTTTACAATAAGACCTTACCTTTAGTACTAAGGCTATTTAAAACCCTTCATAAAATTCTAAGGGTAAATTTTCAAAATTTTGAAAGTCTGAAAAATAACCCAACATTGTATCGTGACTGTGTTTGGACATCGCCCCCATTTTTTTCGGAAATCTCTTTCATAACCCAGAGATTTGAAGTTTTCTTACATTTACATTGCATGTGGATGTTATCAAGTGGTATTACAGGAAATATGTGAATGAAGTGAAGATCCACCAGGGGGCGTCCTTTTATAACTTTTGTTTTCCAGTTAATATTCCTCACTAAACTGCAAATGAATGTTCAAACTACAATTTGTGACAGGTATATATCAGGAAATCATTTAAATCAACTAAGTGTGCAGGCTATTACTTGAAGGATACATTTATGTTTATAAGAAAATAAAGGTGCCATCTTTTTTAACACAGGATATCAGGTCATACTTGTATTTAAGGAGAAATGAAAGATTGACAACATACAAAACAGCACACAGTCTTTGTTGTGAAACAGATAGCATAAAGCTTCCGACCAGATATCTGACTTCAACACTTCATTTATTTTATGATACTCTTTATGTAAGTGCCTTTTAACTACAAGGACAGTTTCACAATCCTAAATTCTAAACCCTCAGCAATCTGTGGAGTTCATTGTTCAGATATAACTAAGCAAGACCTTGAAGCCTCTGAAGGTGCAGAAGTCAGCTTTTTAACACCGGTTTAGAATACCATATATTCAGTAGCCTATTTTGTAATCCAAAAACATTATAGTCTCGAGTATTATTAGATTTTTCTCACCCCTGCATGTATGATATTTTGCTAAACCTGTTGTCCAACAACATGTTGCTAGCTAATGATATGCTACTTAGATGTATTGCTCATTTGATACTGTATATATAACTAGCTGAACATGCTTGTAACTCATTTTAGAGCACACTTCATGAAAGATGGGTTATATTTGGGACGCCGGATAGCCGGTTATTTTGCGTGCCTCATGTGCGGAGGCTATTCCTTGTCACAGCGGCCGAGTCCGACCTCAGCCCTTTGTTGCATGTCATCGCCCACTCTCTCCTCCCAACAGTCCCTGTCTCTCTTCAGCTGTCTTTCAAATGAAGGCAAAAACAGCCCAACAAATACCTTTAAAAAGAGGACGGCATATATTTTATATTATATATTTGTGTTGCTTTTGCTCTTTTTGAAAAACCAATTACCTCCAAATTCAAAAGACAAAAACGATTACTATCTACTGTGTTTGTTAACTTATTCTTTGTTTTGAGTGGTGCTTGGCAGGTAGTTTACAGTCAGTTTATCAAAGCTTTATTCATTTATTTTCATTTAGTTATAAAACAGCTGTTGGCTGCAGCTGAAAAAATGCTGGGAAGGACTGCATGTGCCATAAAAAGCTCCAAGAGGCTTTGGGGGAGTAGAAAGTTTTTAACCACAAGTGACACTATTCCCAAAAGTAGTAAACACTTCTTCATTATAGACACTTTTATTTTGAAGTGTTATCTCGCCCATGTCCATAATATAAACTTGACTTTGATATTGTGTTGTCTGATTAAAAAAATTCTAATAATTTGATTTTACTGTTGATGTGTTCCTTGTATGCGTTGTCTTCTGTGTTCTCCTGGTGCAAAACGAATGTCCCCTTGTTGGAGAGTAAATAATCTGAATGACTGCTCAAACTTATATGATTCCTCCAACAAAACTGCAAACAAAGTGGCACCTTTTCACAACCACATAAACCTTACTATGAATGTGTAGGCCTGACTGAACATTACATAAAGCCAGAACATTAGTCTTATTTCCTAACTAACTCTGTCAGCACTCACATCAATGCATGCTGCTTAAAAATAACTTTCTATTGTGCTAGATCACAAGGTCATGCAAGGCCACATCAACAGCTTCTAGGTCTTTGGATCAATGAATGTGTTTACGTACATATAGCATTCTGATAAATAGCCCTAAACCAAGTGAGGTGTTATTCTTTACAAATGGTGCTGTGTGCATCCGTAAGCTCCCTAATATGCTTCTCCACACATATACCGCATCCAGCCACCTCCAACCAAACAAATTAACTGTCTTCACAAAAGTACATTGAGTCCCAATAATAGGCAGGAATAAGCAGAAAGAAATGTTTTTGCATTGCTTACAGGCTTAATCAACTGTGCTCACATAAGCTTCTGCTGAATTTCAAAGAATCAATCTGTTCAACTCTGCTGTTTTATTAGATCTAATTTCAGCGTCTGTTGAGGTAAACGCAGGGAGTCTGTTTACGTACACATAGCGTTCTGATAAATAGCCCTAAACCAAGTCAGGTCTTATTCTTTACAAATGGTACAAATGCAGAAGAAGAATATAAACATTGCCATGGAAACAGCACACACAGCCTGTATATTTGAAAACAGTCATGTACGGGATGAGGTGCACCCGTGTGTCACAGCCCCAGGTTATACAATATGAGGCAGCAGTAGCTCAATCTGTAGGGACTTGGATTGAGAACCAACCGGAGGGCTGCCAGTTCAAACCCCGCTGCTGACCAAAATACGGAAGTTGGTCTGGCAGCTGGAGAGGTGCCAGGGCACTTCCCGGGTACCGCGGAGGTGCCCTGAGCAAGGCACAGAACCCCCACATATCTGTGCAGCAGTGTGTAGCAGCAACGCTCTGACATCTCTCCAGTATTGCATGTCCACAGATCCTGTTTGTGCATGTGTGTGTATTTCGGGTCTATGTGTGCAGAAGCGTGTCTCTTAATAACAGAGTGTAAACCAGAATTTCCCTCAGGGGTTAATAAAGTATATCAATCAATGAATTAAAATGATGTTTATACCATCACTTTTTAAAGATTTTCACAGCTGGGTTCAGAGCTCCATGAGGATACTGACTATTAGCTGGATTTTGAAAGAATATGTCCCCTTCTCTCTCTCCTTTCCCATTCCATTTCCAGACGAGGAGGCTGAAGAAAAAAAAACAACTGGTGACCAATGAGCAAGTCATTTATAAACACTACTATCCCAGTCCTCTAAACGTAGCCTTTCACCTCGGATTATGAGTAGGCACGTTGTGTTCTCACATGTGTCTCCTCTGTCTGTTTTCACGTACACACCGCGGGTACAAATGTCCCCTTCAGATGGTGACAAATGCCAGGGGTTAATAAAACAGACAAGGCAAAACACATAATTCTCTGTTTAAAATCATCAACCTCTATTATCAAATCCCTGTTTAGTGTGTTTTTGTTGTCTTAGGTTGGGACATTTTTAGTGATGTAACCTACTCAAAGTATTCTAAAATATTACAGACTGTGACTGGGCTTAGAAAAAAATTCGCTTTTAAATGTTTAAATATTCTAGTTTGGGAATTGAGGTGCCATTCAGCATATAAGTCAGGCATTAAAGGGATGTAAACCTTCATATTAGATACTCTGTGTATGAATTGGCTTCAGGCAAACCCAGTTTTGTGTAAGTGATCATCACTCAGTGAGTCTATAATTGTGTGTGGCCATGCTTCTCCACACATATACCGCATCCAGCCACCTCCAACCAAACAAATTAACTGTCTTCACAAAAGTACATTGAGTCCCAATAATAGGCAGGAATAAGCAGAAAGAAATGTTTTTGCATCGCTAACAGGCTTAATCAACTGTGCTCACATAAGCTTCTGCTGAATTTCAAAGAATCAGCCTGTTCAACTCTGCTGTTTTATTAGATCTAATTTCAGCATCTGTAGGGGGGGGAAATGTCTCTTGTTATTTTTCTTATTTCATAACCCTTGCTAAAAGTGAATGACTCCATCTACCTTAGATGGAGTCATTCACTTTTATGGATACATCTCTCAAAGAACAAAACAGGGCTGTCATAATAGTCTCAATATTCTATCATGTTATCTGACTGTTGTTCACAGTGGGAAACAAGCAACTCAACTTTAATCAGGATATATAGTTCCTTTAGATAGGTTAACTTTGAAAGATTTAAAGGAAAAAACACATAAAACAAAAACATTTTGATTAAAAAACACAATGTTCTCACCTACACAATGTTACAATCCAGCTGTGACCGTGTGATTGGGGGCCCTCCGGGGTGGAGAGTGTGGAATGACATGTGGGAAAGGGAGACCAGGAGGACCACAGCCTCTGAACATGAGGCACGACCAAACCAACAGGCCATCTGTACCCCCTATTGTGATACTTCTACTTAAAACTGATGTATGCATGTCAGTTATTAAATTTTCCTCTACTTCACTAAAATGAGAAAACACCCGGTGTTAAAGTGGATACAGATTATATTTGGTTGTTTTATTCTTTTATTTGTTTAATTAAAAAAATATATTTAACCAGGAGAACTTCATTGAGATTAAGAATCTCATTTACAAGAGTGTCCTGGCCAAGAGGGGCAGCAGCACAATAAACAATTTACAGACATAAAACACATTTTTAAAACACATAACAAAAATTATTCAAAGCATCCACAACCTGAAGCATCTTCCTCCAGCACCTTTAATCTACTTTTAAAAAGATTTAAAGAGACGAACTCCCCCAGACACAGATCATCATCCTGAAGGAGATTCCAGGACGCAGACAAAAACAAACCCTGCAGAGATCAAGACTGCAGGTCTTCAGTATTGCAACCCTTAACGTTTTGCATACCATTATTATTATCATTCAATAATGAATGCAACATGTTTTGAAGGTTTTAATTAGTATCAATTCTGCTTGTGAACATATAATATACACTTCTTAACATTACATCATGTAGGAGAAATGTGCCACACATAAACAAAAAATTAGCAAAGTCACATATAAAGTAATGTTATGCAAAACTTTGTTCAAAGTGCTCTGAAGGATGAAGGTCAAAACAGACAAGAGCTGCTTTTAGTAGCTCTTTTGCACTATATGAATCATCATTTTACATGATAAAAAAAACTCTGACATTAGTTCTTTCCAACATCATGAATAATTGAAAATGTCCCCTCATTGGTTCAGTTCTTTGCTAACTTCGCTCTTATATTCGCTCCCTCTAAAAGTAGAGATGAAGAGAAAATTACTGTTGCAAAATTCTGTCACCCCCGCTAAATGTGATCTATAAACCTGATCCAAACATTTGAAGAAGTTGTAATCAACCACCAGGCCATGATGTAGTAGTAAATTAAGGCTTGAATAAATGTCTTACAGTGTTTCATTTATAAATCTTTTCCAACATTTTGATGGTGTAATTAACCATTCGCTCCCTCCGGCTATGATACGGTTGATCGATATATCATTTCCCTGAGCTCTGGTGTTCAAAACATCAGAAGGAGAGCAGCTAACGCTATCGATCTACCTCAGCTGGGCAGGCTGCTGGAGACGCTGCAAGGTTTACTTGAATTTTATTCAAGAATGAGTCATCTTCTGCATCTCTGTGTCAATCCACATTTTGCATGAAAGACTGGGGCAATGACTTATGCAAGGGTGACGTGAAGTATCTGCACACACACACATGTCAGAAGAGCATTTATCTACCATTTCTGTGAGCAATAGTCATATCTAGTTTAACAATTACATTTAGGTGCCTTACTGATGTGGCATTCCTGGAGAAGGATTATTGGATCCTCAGGTGGAAATAGGGGTGAGAGGAAACATTCAATCGTCTTAAATATTGCAATTTTCTTAATTCGTATGGTTTTGTGATTGATTCTTTGTTCAATTATTCCATTTTGATAGCAGAAGCTGGATAAGAAGGAAGAGTTTTTATAGCAGTTTCAGTTTTTTTCTGTTTTGACTGGTGCAGCTTTTCCACACCACAAGGTACTGCGGTTAGTAGACCAGGAACCTATGGATCAGTTGCACAATGTTACTCATTCTGCCTCATGGTTTTAAGCCAGTTAAGTCTCCACAACATAAACACCAAGGGTGGGTGACCTTGAGACAGTTTTCTCTATGGATGGTGTTAAAGTCAAAGATTGCAGCAGGGCAACTTTCCCCTGAATATGCACCTGTTATGCAGCCAGGTTTATGAACATGTTAACATATATTTCTTTTTTATTACTTCCTGTAAACTATCTTGTTCACCCTTGCCTTATTAATACTTGCCTTCTTGTCCCACCTTCATCTTGACATCCATTAATTGCCCTAATGTCCGTCGTATATCATGAAGTAAACCTCTATTACAGTCAAATCTGCCTGTAGAGATGTGGGTGAGGACCAGCCTGTCTAGAATGATTGAGGTAGCAATCTGAGACTTTTATTCCACTAGCGAGAAATTGACCTATAGCAGGATCTATTGTGTTCACCATGGCAGTGAGGGTGTGAAGCAGCTCATCAGTCATGATTGATTTTAATGGGCTTGATCAGCCAGAGTCATGCTTTGAGTTTCCAGTGAGTGATGAGGGTCAGGGACACCGCTGCGCTGGAGATTATTTAAAGCAATTGTAGCTTCCTCTACTCTTAAATAGAATTATTGATGAGAAAGAATCACTGATCAAACATTTCCAGTCGTGTGACTCTCTCACAGAAAGACAGCTACTGTATATGGAAAGAAATCTGCACTGTTATTATGGTTTCTGTTAAATGGCTATTTTAATCCCTCATTCTTTCTCATTGTACAACAAGCGATTTGAACGAGTAAGGAAAGGAAGCTTATGAAGATTCAGAGCCTCCTATAAAGCTGTGTTTTTAAGTAGAACCATTCAAGAAAATGAATGCAGTTGAAGTAGCAATTATCAGAATTACATGCTGTCTTTTCTTCATGATACAGCCATCTGATGAAAGCAATACCATTAAACTGTACAACAAGCAATGGAGCAATTGTGTCGTTTTTTTCCCCCCTTGTGGCTTTTTAAAACATAATGAGGATGAATGAATGGATGTACTTGTTTAAAGCAAAAATACCACTGCTATAAATTGCTCTCAAAGACACAGAGACATATATCATTTGAGCCTTAACAAAAAGAAGTACTGAAATTCCAGATCATACAATGACAACAACACAACAAGCTTAATTGTCCATTCTAAAAATAGAATAAAAACCACTAGGCAGATGCCATAACAAGAAATGTATTGCTCAATAAAGGATTGAATCCCATAAGTTACTTTAATTATCTATCCTGTGTGTCGGTCACTGCACTAAGTTTATTACTAATTGGTTACCTGTCTCCCTATTCAGAGAGGATTTGGCTGGTCCAATTTAGAGCACCTGGGCCTGCTGCTCTCAGGGCAGAAAAGCCCGACCCCAGGGTGGCTCTCTCTCTCTCTCTCTCTCTCTCTCTCTCTCTCTCTCTCTCATACCACATGGACTCACAGCTATCATTATTTGCACAATTTAGACTTGTTACATGTTGCTTCATTTATGCCACACACCCACATTCACACTACTGACCTTACTGACGGACACACTCAATGTTTGCAGATCTCATGTCATTAGTTTAGTTTATTAGATCATTATTATTTGCAGTTAATGGTGTCCTTTCACATATTTTCCATGTTCCCTTGAGCTAGGTTATGGCACCTGTTAGACTGGGTTTTACATTTGAAAGCTGACTTTGCTATTTCTGTTTGGCTTTATATTGTATAAAAAATCTTACAGTTTGCTTCTGTCCTTTCCCTCTGTATTAAAACCAAACTTGGTCAGCAGTAAGTATGGATGAATGTACAGCTTTGAGAACCAAGCCAGAAAAAAAATCTCTTTAAGTTCTTATTGTTAGAAATTACAAGATAGTTTCAGACATCCACTTTATTTCAAGCTTACTGCTGCTTTTACGTCTGCAGTTATGCTTGGACTTAGAGACTTAAGTAGTCTTTGAAATGTTCCTTCTCTCAGTAGAATTTAAATGTGAATGGATGAATCATTCCTTGTCTAAGTGACAGGAGAAGAATACAAGTTGAACACAATGAAACAGTCATTACTATTTTGCTCAGGTTCGCTTTGTTGTGACCAGACTGTCTTGTACAAAAACCTTGAACGGCTGCCGACAAATGGCAACACTTGCAGGCTGTGTCAGACCTTATATAACTTTTCTGACAGAGAGGCACTGAGTAGGCAATCTGAGTACTGTTCAGACTTCATGTTTTTTGGTCAGTGCGAATAAAAAAAATCTCAGCAGGGAAATGCATTCTTTGAAATGAAAATCTGTATCCTTGTACATGGCTGCTCCAGAAAACCAGGGCCTCATTAAAAAATGTTGCCTTTTCTCTCCTAATGAACAACAGGGTCTCCTCTATGTGACAGCAAAAACTTTGGGTTCTTAAGGGTTTATTTTGGGGATTGTTATGCCTTTATTTTAGAGATAGGACAGTTGGTACAGTTAGAAAACAGGGAGAGAGATAGAGGGGAATGACATGCAGGAAAGGAACCAAAGGCCTATTCGAAACACGGGACGTCCACTTGGAGAACTACAGCCTTTGTACATTGGGCACGCGCACCAACCATGACGCTACCGGTGCCCGAACTGTGGTTTGTGCATGTGCAGCGAAACAACAGTTCAGTGTATGGGCGGAGTCTTAGGAAGGACTCTCTAGTTCTCCAAAACTTAGGGTGCATTCACACATTAGCCGTTTGGTCAATTTGAAACAAACTCTGGCGTGCTTTGTCAGATAGTTCATTTGGTTTTAGGTGGTGTGAAGTCTCAAACAAACTCTGGTGTCTCGGTTCACACCAGAGTTCAGTTCATCTTAGGTGAGAACACTTTCTGGAGCAAACAGGGGAAGTGAACCACAATGCAGTGCATTGTGGGTTGAATTTGGCCTTCTTGTAAACGGTGTCAAATAGGTTTGCTGAGCGTGGCTAATGTTAGCATTGCTAACAACATCGGCCTTCAGTCCTCCAGGATGAATATGACGTCAAGTCGGAAAGTTGAGCACCTAATTCCAGAGTTTCCAACTTGTTTTTCCTCACTTTAGCATGCGTTCATACATTTTCCAACTCAGAAACCCGTTTTTCCAAACAGTGTCATGTGTACAACATCACATGAATGCAGTGACAGCCCTAACTAGTGACTCAGCCTACGAGGGAGAGTTTATGCCAGTGTGTTGGAAAGGCGGTCTAAGTAGATCCTCAAACCTCAGTTACAGACGGAACAATACTGATGGAACAGGATCTCCTTCACTAAGGTCATGGTTCTCTGCCGGAAAACTGTGGGTTAGAATGGGCTAGAATGGCTCGATGGATTGGTGCAGCATCCGCAGTAATGTGGGTATTGTAATAGACATTGTGGTGAAGAGGGAGCTGAGCAAAAAGGCAAAGATTTCAATTCAACAATCTATGTTTCAACTCTCCCCTATGGTCAAAAGCTTTTGGTGGTGATAAAAAGATTGATATTGCTGATATAAGCTGCTGACATTAGTTTTCTTCAAATGGTGCCTGGGACATCTCCAGAGAGAGCTTGTAGGCTATAGCATCTAAAGGAGCTAGTTAAGGAGGTTCGGGCTTCTGATGAGGAGTCCTTCCCGGCACCTCCCTGTAAAAGTTTCTTGGGCATGGCCAACTGTGAGGATGATCTGGGAAGGCCTTAGAATCCCTGAGGCAGAGCTGGATGTTATGGTCAACTTAGTTATATAAATGCTGCAATCATGACCACACATTGGAAAAGCCGAAAACCACAATGACTGCTACCCTACAAAACTGATTATAGCATCCAATTTGAAGATGCTTGGGAGCTATTTTCTGCCATCTTGTCTGCTATTAGCGTCAAAACAAACAACATTTATTTACTGAAACCATGTGAAGAGTGAAAAAAGACTGGCCCATTTGAGCAACTACTCAATGCCTGATAGCTAAGGCTTATTATAATCATCATCTGCTTTTGCACAACACACCAAGCTTTTTCTGTCCAGTCTTAGACGGTTCATTGGTGCTGATTGGACTTCAATTCTTTCCCCTGATACACTCAGCCTCAAGCTAATCTGCTCATATTTCTCTGTAACTAAGGGGACATTTTCAATCTTATTTATTTCCTTGTACAGAGATTGGCTTATTATGTTTTTGATTACCTGGTTCATTCTGCCATTCATGATGCATTGAACTACTGGCTGCTTATTTCTGTTTCTAATCTTCATGGCATGCAACATCGAATAGGGAACAAGTGACAAAAACACACGTGATTCACCTTTATTGTTATTCTTCTCACAGAATGAACGCTGGGCAGGGTTGTCCAGGAGAACTCTCCTCAGATGACCTCTGAGATTCTGATATAATCTCAATAACCTCTTGTTGTGCTCTCCCCTTGCATTTGTCTACATTTGTATAAACATTTCAGCTATCAGTAGCTGACTCTTTAGTAGAGTGTCTCTTCCATTAACCCTCAATGTGGTGGTTTGATCCTCAGCTACTTCTGTCCACATTATGAAATGTCCTTGGGTGAAGCACCAAATTGCCCCTGACAGGCCAGTAACAATGTGTTTGCATGTGTGTGTGTGTTTGCACAGGTAGATGAAAGACACATGTTTGAAGAGGCAATGTTGAAAAGTGCTATATAAGTGCGGTCCATTTGTTGAATGGTTTTTCAAATAGCTGCCTTTTTGATACGGTTTTTGCCATGTGTACATGGGTACCTGAATGTTTGTGTGAATTTGTGAATGTACAACATTTGATGCTTGTGGGGACAGCAAATTATATGGGTGTACCAACAAGCAACTTCAGACACTGAGGATAGTTAAAGGCAAAGTTAGGGTTAGGGTTATCTAAATTCGTTTTGCCAACCATTCATTTATGTTATTCTATTCTCTGAAGTACTTAGTCAAGCTGAAAACTCTGCTAAGCCTTCAGACTTCAATATTACTAAACATTATTCTTAAACCACAGTGCCCATTTGTTTTCAACATGGTGAAGAGGTGGCCTGCCGGATCAAAAGGTCAGATTTGCTTTGTCTGATTGTCAACACAACACATTTAGCTGCCTTCTGTCTGATATGGAGAAATAATCTAACAGAAAATAAATTTCTTACAGTGGAACCAAGTAGATTGAGCATTCTTGTTTGGTATCCTCTATGACTGAGTATCTATACATATATATTAATATTCAATAATCCTATCGTCCCCTGAGGATAGCTAAAGGTTGAATGGATGAGGAGGAGACTCACTGGCATGAATAACTCTCAGTTTGTGAGAAACAACAATACCAGACACACCTACACAGCTATATCCAGCGTTGTTTGTTACACAAGATGTCATTTTGAACAGTCTGTTCAAATCTCTACACACTCATTACATAGTTGAGGTTCTGTTAAGGAACATAGATTCCTCTCAGTGCTAGGTCAGTTTGATTCAGCAATTCATTATTTATTTATTTTTTCTATTTAATAATGCATCACTCGAAACAATGAACTTGTTTCAAGCAGCCTGTTTTGTTAGAAAAACGAAAGCGTTCACATTGGAGTGGTGGTTATCTACTGTGGAAATAATGAGACCAGACAATCACAGGTGAAGTCAAGCCTCTCCAAAGATCAGGTGGGCGTTTTATATACTGTTCAACAACTGTTTATCACTAATGCACTGTTGGTGAAAGGTGAACAACACATACTGTCCATCTGATCCACTTGAATAAGTGTAATTTTGTAGCTATTTATCACTAAGGAATGAATAGTGTTGAATTAAACCAAACCATGTTACATTTGAACACAGTTTCATTGAAAATAAAATTAAACACGCTGCAATCACAGTTTGTGTGAATGCAGACAATTTCATGGCTACATTTTTTAGTTTCTATTTATCCCAAAAGCATCTGGAATATGGGTCTAAGGAAAAACAGTCATTCAGATGTTTGTTGAAATTATGAAGGATAAAAATAAGGGAAAATAATAGCATTTATTCTTTAAAATATGGTTTCATATTCATATCCAAACCACTGTGATTTCCTCTTACTCTTGGCAGAGAAATATACACTGTTTACTGTTTTGCAATGTCAACTTGAAGAATATACGTATATTTATTGAATCACCAAAATTGAAAGACAACGTTATTTGTACGAAGGGATTTGCTTATGAGTTATCCATTACATTTAAATGTCTTGTATCAAAATACCTCAAAGCTCAAGAAATAACAAGACAGGGTCCACCTAAAGCTCAGAATGTTTCTGTATCCTTGAGTATTCATATGCACTATTTCTGCAATGCAGGAATGCAAACAGTTGGTCAAAGCAGCGACCACACATTCCGATCAGCCAACTCACCTTCAGATAAAGTTGAAATGTGTCTTGGTTTTCAAAATCATGTGGAGACACTACTAGATTACGGCATGAATTATGTAGAAGGAAAACATTTTTAAGAGTTGATGAAGTGCCACACTACAGCATGTAAATGTGTGTGGGATGTGGGATGTGGGATGGGCATGGTTGGGGTAGATGTTGTGCGTACAAAAAGACATCATAATGAGGACATTTCCCCACTGGATATAAAATACTTCACAACTCAAATGTTACTGAATGTCTTCCCATCCGATGCCTTCTTATGTTGCTCTGGGACAACTCTCCTCATTTTGGTCGCTTGATCGGCAAAATATGACTCCTGTCGACCAAGTGCTGATGACATACTTTGGCTAGGGACTGTGGGGGCAGTGTAATCAGTGTGTAATTGTTTTTTACTGTACTGGTATAGTGTAGTGTGTATGACGGTAACAATGACTACCATGTAAAGCAGGGATGTCCAAACTTTTCTCACTGAGGGCCACATACAGAAAAATATACAAAGGGCTGGGCCACTCAGAAGGGGTGAGATTCTCAAAACAGCCTCAGATTGCTTCTTAGTCAGGATGGTGATCCCCTTCACAGCCCTGTATAAAGGGGGGAAACACAAGGGGATGGGTATATTTTAGGCTTGCTATGCAAATAAGCTATTGGGCTTGTTAACACACCAACTAAAGTTTTTCGAAAATATTATCAACTTTAATTGAGTGAATTAATTAAGTAATTGTGCTTATTAACACATGATTACTGTGTTATATATTTTTAACTTACTTATAATGGGAGCAGCATTGCACTTAGTGGGAGCAGTGATGCTACGCTTTGGACTGAAAGATGGCTGGCAAGTCAGGAGTAAGTTTGGTGGTTGAGATGCGAAGGACATCACAGAGATGGCTGTCGATCATTTTGGTTCTCAATCTGCTTTTGTTCAGAGTTAACACAGAAAATGTTTGCTCACATATGTATGTTGAGCCGAACAGGCTCATCATTCTTTTTGAGTGGCGTCCCATCAGAGGGAGCTTCTCTTTTTCCAAGCTCTGGTAGAAGTCGGGTAGGGAGAGAAGCTGATGTTGATTCTCCAGAGAATTATCACACTGCATTTCTATAAGTTCTAATTGCTCTAATAGTCTCTCTTCCACTTGCTTCGTCCACCAGGAAGGGAGTAGAGAACACTTTGATGTCTTTCTCAATGTCAGAAAAATCTTGGAAGCGCTGACTGAATTCTGTGATGAGAGATGTGATCACAGACACGTATTTCCCATTTTCAGCAGAAAGCTTGGCCTTTGGAAAAGCTGATTTGATTTCGGACAGCGTGGGGAAGTGCGCAACATTGAAGTTGCATAGTAACGTCTCAAAGAGACGGAGCTTCACACAGAACGCTTTCATGTGCGCATAAAGTTGTGGCACAAGCTGGTCTTTGCCTTGTAGGCTCTTGTTCAGTGTGGTAAGATGATTAGTAAGATCAACTAAAATAGCCAGGTCTCCTAACCATTGAGGGTCACTCAGCTCATGAAGAGGCCGGTCCTTCTCTTTCAAAAACTGGTCGATTTCCGATCTCAGGGAAAAAAAACGCTGCAGCACGGAGCCGCGGCTTAGCCAGTGCACATCAGAATGGTAGAGTACGTCCCTGTATTCAGCATCAACCTCAGATAGAAAAGCTTGAAATTGTCTGTGGTAGAGCCCTTGTGCTCGAAATATGTTGACAGTTTTCACAATAGTGTTCATCACATTGCCAAGCTGGACTGTCTTGGCACAGAGGGCTTCTTGGTGGATGATACAGTGCATTTTAACAGCCGTCATTGCTGGAGCCCCATCCGTTATAACTCCACACAGTTTGTCCCATTTAAGTCCCATCTTGTCAATTGCATTTGACACAGCTTAAAAAATGTCCTCACCCGGTGTTGTGCCCTTTAGACTTCTAGGATCAAGTAGCTCCTCCGTAATGCAAAAGTTATCGTCAACTCCCCGCAAAAAAATTAACAGCTGTGCGGTGTCTGTTGCATCTGTGCTCTCATCACATGCAATCGAGTAAAAACTTTATCTGACATTTGATGCTTTAGGTTTGCTGACAAGTCTTCGATTCGCCGCACAACTGTGTTTCTGGACAGGCTCACGTTGTTGAATTCTTGAATTTTCTCCGGGCACATTATTCCTGCGACTTTAGTGAGGCACTGTTTTATGAAGTCACCGTCTGAGAAAGGTTTCCCGTGTTGGGCAATGAGTTGAGCTACCTCATAACTGGCTATTGTGGCATTTTCTTGTGTTTTGTTAGCACGGAAAAAATACTGTTGTTGAGCTAGCAGGCTAGCTGCCATTTGTTTAACTTTCTGTTCTCTCTCAGCACCAGTGTTGTACGTGTAGTTTGGATGCTTGGTTTCATAGTGTCGTCATACATTATATTCTTTCATCACTGCAACTGTTTCATTGCAAATCAAACAGACACACTTCCCCTTGACTTCACTGAAGGAATATGCATTTTCCCACTGTGTCTGAAATCTCCTGCATTCACTTGCTATTTTTCGTTTCTTCGGTTCTGCCATTTTTGGGTCACTTGTTGCAAAGCTTTTCTTTGACTGTTTTTGTTTTGTGGAGAGGCTGTCTTGTTCAAGACAGTAGCTTCCCCTAGTGTTAAAACTAAGAATTACAATACAGTCAAGCACGAATTTCATGTGTGGGCCATATTTGCCATTATATTTTTAGAATTTGCTACGGGCCAATTAAAAATGGGCTGTGGGCCGTAGTTTGGACACCCCTGATGTAAAGCCTTGTCAGGGTGCATGCCTGTGACACCAGAGGGTAAGGTCTAAACCCACACTAGGAACCATTGTTATGTTAAGGAAATCAAATCCCTTTGAAGTTAAGGAAAAAAATATTTACACATGTCGAATGTATGTTGATGTACCGGTAAGTAATAGTGAACATTATCTGCATTAAATCATATATACAGTGTTCATTCATCAGGGCTGCTGGTGTGGAGATGAAATCAGTGGAGAAAACAATACATTGAACAGCATCACATTATCCAGGATTTAAACTCATGACTCGTGAGTTCAGTAAAATTCAGAACCAGACTGAGTGTATTGATTTGTGTTCCCCCGTGGAGGCTCTGAGCTCTGTGGTGGGACAGTTTCGACTATTTGGCATTCTGAGGACTGAGGACCTGAACTTTAGGATCCATCAATAGAAGAGCAAGAAATGGAGAGCAAATGAGTAAACAGAGACTGAGGGGAAGAGAGGATTGGATAGAAAGAGAATAAAGGAGTAGATAGAGGGAATGGAAAAGAATCACAGTTGGAGAGAGAGAGAGTTGGATTTTGCTGGGTTGTCGCAGAACTGAGAAGTCTGAGAGCAGAGAAATAACAGCAGCTTTCACTAAAGATTTATAAGCTGAATCTGAGTTTTCACCATCATTCTTTTCATACAACTCAGAATGCAGGTGTTCAAAGGCATATAGAATCGATGCAGGTTAATTCATCAGAATGTGCATGCTATTACTTTTCGCTGTGATGTATGGTTGTGCCATCATTCGAAAAACCTCAATCTGACAGCTAGGAAAAAAACCCAAATCCAACTCTCTAATTCATTCACTTTTAATAGGGCTTTACTTTAATAAAAGTAGGACTTATCAATAGTCTTACATAAACACCTCAGAGAACTGAAAGGGAAGTCAGAGGTCAACAATGCAGTCCGGTCACAGACAATAATATTAATTTCCCTATTTACAAAACCAAATATTGTGATAAAATGTTATTTTGCAGAGCTGCCACAACATCTTCAGATAATTTAATCTGCATGAGAACAAATTTGAAATGACTGATTCAATAATTTCAGTTGACATAATAGTTTTACAGTTCCAGCTTGTAAATGAGGCTCTGGGACAAAACATGTATTTTAGCATCAGTTCTTTGCAGCTCAATTAGAACCCACTCACATAATACTGTGCTTCAGGTATTGGGACCATGCCAGTTATTCTGGTCCTGGTTGACCCTGAAAAAATATTTAACCAAAACCTGTCTCAGTGTCATGGTGTTGTTGAAGATGCAAAGTCAGAGGTCAACAGAGGGTGAAGACTTAACCCTCTGGGGAACTTAACCAATTTTCATGGCAATCCATTCAACAGTACAGTTGCTGATACAGTATATTTGAGTGTGGACCAAAGTGATTCATTCATTCATTCACTGATGTGCAAACATTTTATTTTATTTTTTAATTTACGCCTCAGTTTCTGTACTGTTTAACACTCTCACTCTCTCAGAGAGTGTACACAGCGAGGATTGGGGTGTGATTTTCCACCTTTATTTTTCATTTGATCCTGGCAAAGAAAAACAGGCATGTCAAATTGATTGACATGTAATTAGTCGTCAATAACGTGTCAGCTGTTTAGACATCAGGTCCATAGATTCATGTAGGGAAATGACATTCCAAAGACTGGATAATTATCCTAGCAGCCCTGAAATAAGTGCCAAGTTTCATGATAATATTGCTATAGCACATGTAGTAAACTTGGTCTCACGTATTGCTGCTGTAGAAATGTCTCTTGAGGCAATGCTCTGCGTTTCTTTTTAGATCACTTGTTACGCCGCTACACAAACCCATTGCTAAATGCTATCCTTGCGCCTGACGCTAAGGCCAGTGAGCCTGTAAATTAATGCCTCTCCTTACGTGTTGCGTAAACGTGAAGGTGTATCCAGTTGTGTGTGCAACTGTCCTGTCTGCGTGTAGGTGACTCACCGCCAGGATCCTCGTACGGCCCGCGGCCAGCACACTCAGACAACTCGATCCACGGAGTCACTTGGGTACGATCTCCTCTGCCAGCCCTCTCTTTCATATTAGTTTAGTTCATGTACAAGAAGAACCCGTGATGTGTTGACACCAAAACAAACGTTACTTCAGATTCAGTCTCTCAGGTGTCTTGCGTCCTCACGTCTCCCTCGTGGCGTCTCTTCCACTCAAAACCAATCTCCGCCGGCTCCTCCTCATTTGCTGCTAATGAAGGTTACAGAGAGAGCCACCACACCCCCCTCAAGTGTATCGTCAGTACTGACCCTGCTTCTCCTCCTACCAACCACACCTACCGCTAAAGGCACTGAAGTGAATCCTCCTAAAGCATTATCATCACATTACTGAACACTTGGCCTTAAGGCAGCGACCTCGAAGAAATATGTGCATACTTTAGGCCAGGAAGGACAGCAATTGCTCCAGGAAGGAAAGGCATGAGCTGCAATGAAGTCATGGGAAATTAAGTTCCTTCCATGATTTTAGAAACATTAACATATGTGGCCAGAGAGAAACTAGATAAAATCCAGGAGAAATGATATAAAATATAAACAAAACACCACCCAAAAAAAGTACTTTGTCTTGTTTTTATATAGTTTATTTATATAAACCATCAATATTGAAGGTGGAGAGACGGTGAGGTTTGTGTATAAATGGATTTATCAACAGAACTAAATAAACAAAATGTAAAAAATTAAAATAAAAAAAGTAGTTAATGAGGTGACCTCTGACTGTTTTTCTCCTTCCCTCTGGTTAGGTTTTAGAGTCTATGGGGCTGGGGAGCCTATAGAGTTTGTTGTCTTGGTTTCAGGCAGTGGTACTCACAACCGGTAGAACATTCTTAGTAGAATTGTGTACATAAAATGCATGTGCAAATTGTAGAACCAAGCGGCAACCTCCAGTGTAAAAAAATAGAGCCAATGTGGAAGTACAAAAACCTGCAGTTTTGAGTGACATTGAGAGTGCACTGAAGGCTGGCCGCCTCAGGTCCAGCTCTTACTCGCAGTTTCCACAGGATCCATACCATTTCTATTTACTTTGCTGTGTTTCGTCTTCGGTTTACAGGTTGTTCTCTTTCTTCCTAGGGATCTTGTAGATCTGCTGTTATGTTGTAGTTATCCTGTGATTTGGGTACCTGTGTGAGTCCAACTGCTGATGGCTGTACTCTTCTGCGCTAACGCTTAAGAAACTGACCTGGTCAAAATCACATGGTGGTTAAATCACGGCAGCCACAAAAAGCACAAGGATCCTGTGGAAACCGCCAGTTAGCCGGGTGTTGGCTAAATGGTAAATGGTAAATGAACTGCACATGTATAACGCTTTTCTAGTCTTCTGACTACTCAAAGAAGTTTTACACTTCATGTCACATTCACCCATGCACACCACATTCATACACTGATGGTAGAGGCTGTTACACAGGTACTAGGAAGCAAATTGTCAGGATTAGACAGAAAGGCAGGACCCAAGCACAGAGGATGAAAGGCAGATGTGTCACATATTGTAAATAGGAGGATTTAATTGAAGGCATGGATAGATAGACAGGTAGACAAACTGGTAACAAGAAACAGGTGAACAGGTAGACAGGAAGGTCCAGTATTTAGGTACACAATCCTACAGAAAAACATCAACTTGCACAGCAGAAAAGCAGGATGAACTGGGATAAAACTATTGAAATAGTCCAGGATATATGGATTGATACGGCTTCATGAGATGGAGACTAGGGGTGGGAAATATGGTCCTGAAAGAATATAGTGATATTTCTAGGTATTTTTGCTATAACATATAACACAATATCTTTGAGGATATAAAAAAATATTGAAAATTACTTAGAAAATTTGAATTTTCATTAGCATAAAATTGAAGCACAGTTATATTGTGCTCCTTCGAGTGCTTAGGTTTGAAGTGGTGAAATAAGTGTGACGTGTTGCCCTTTTTTGTTAGTCTTCTTGCACTCCTTACGTATTACCATGGTTTGTTTTACATCTGATTTGTTGCAACCAAACCAATTCCACACTATGAAGTCGCTCCCCTTTTTGGAACTAACTCATCCAGCGCAGAGTCGGTACTTTCACTTTCCGCCATGCTTGTTGTTGCACTGCACTGAGTGCGCAACGATTTGACGTCAAGAAGGGATGTTGCCATTATCACAATATACATATATATACATATATATAATCACTTAATTCAATTAATAAAAAATATACAGGTATTATCGTGAACCATACAATATGCCACACCTAAAATGGAGACAGACTACAATATTTCCATTCTTTGGTGGTCTTCAGCTCAAACATAGAGGGAAATATTACACAAAATGCAGTTTGAATCAACTTTATTTTTAATCATGATCTGTGTGTGAGTTTAATAGCTACATACTTGTATTATGTTTTTTCAGAAATACATTTTTCAAATATTTCAAGCTTCAAAGCTTAAACAAAAGATGCATCCTGACATGGTACTGTTGCTTTTTTGAGCGTACTCTCTTTCTGTGTGGTGGTATGTGATCTTTGTACGCTGCAGGAGTTACGTTATTATAATCCCTCATGAGCAGATTAAGATGAGGGAGGGAGATGGACAGAGAACATTTTTTTTGCCACATTGTTCCAAAAAGAAGGATTTATTAGGGGATAACGTTGCTAGGAGACCCTGACATCAGCTATTTATCCCACAATCATGCAGTAGCCCACGTGCATTCAGACTGCGTGTGTGTGTGTGTGTGTGTGTTCTCCTCTCCTCACTGCGTCTGTGTGTCCTTGCTCTGTTGGTACTACAAGCCGGGAGCATCTCCCTCGCTCTCTGCTCGAGTTAAGTCAAGGCTGTTTTTTGCTCAAGTATAATTTGCAGTCAGCTCAGGGCTGCTTGCAGAATGAACAACGGATGATGCTTGAGGTTTATTCTTTATTTTTAATACAAAGCTTTTTGTCAGGCGCAATATTGTCGAGGTTGAAGGACAAATTCAGCTCCCTCACAAGCCTGTCTTCTTTGGAATCAAGTGACTTGATGGAGCGTTAAAAGCAGAAAGGGAAAGAAACACTTCAACCTCAGCAACAGAGGAACAAAGAAAGCTGGAAATAAACTCAAGAAAAAGGAGCTGCGAGTCAGTGGACTATTTACTCTCTGTATTTGATGATGAGGCTCGCAGAGGACGTTTGTCTGCTCTCAGAATACACTTTTCTTCTTATGGACTAATCCCGCCAGACTGCCTACAGGCAGAAACAAAGCATGCTGTAAAGCTCTCAAAGGTGATGTGGTGGCAGAAGAGCAACGATTTTCATCCATCTTCCTATCTGAAGAAAAGAAGCAGTTTTTCTCTTCTTTCGTCTTTGCAGTCCTCTTCACATGAAGAAATCCAATTCCTCTGTTATCATGTTCCTGCTTTGGGCTGCAATGAAAGGAACATCCCCGCAACTTGAGGCATCTCTTCGTCAAATTGTCCGTCCCCTTTGTTACTTTGCATCTTCCACGTCTATGCCGCTGCATTTACCTTGAATACTTTTCTCTGCTTTCATTTTTCTTTTTTTGTTCCTGCCTGAAATAGCTGTTACTCAGACACACTTGCTCCTCCACCGATTATCCTTGTTGAGCTGTTCCTCCCCTGCACCTCTGTACACTCGTTACTACACTCTCCTAAACTTTTTCTCTCATAATTTAGTTTTCTTTTAAATTTCTTTCCCCCCACTCTCTCCTGAATTTCAGCTATCTGCATTTGGGTCCTTTCTTAACCTGAGGGCACCGGACCACTGACCATTTCTTTAAATTCCTTGTACTTACTTGATATAATTTACCTCCAAAAATCTTCTTTGGTACCTTTTCCCCTTTTTTGCCCTCAAAATTAACCGTCCCGTACATTCACCATGCACACCTCTGAGGAGCTCTGGAACTCCACCGATCAAGTTTGGATAAACGGCTCGGAAGGAAACTTCTCTCTGGTAAGACGTGGGGATGATGAGGAAGAGGAAGGAGACCAACATCCCTTCCTCACGGACGCCTGGCTGGTCCCTCTTTTCTTCGCCCTCATCATGCTGGTCGGTCTGGTTGGAAACTCTCTGGTTATTTATGTCATCACTAAACACAGGCAAATGAGAACAGCAACCAACTTTTACATAGGTGAGTTGTTGAGGAAGTTTGTGTTTCTGATTTGTATTGGTTTTTGATGGAATCTTTGTGATGGATGCAAAATAGATTAAAACACATCATACTTAAAATAAGTGGCTCAAGGTGTTGCCGGCTGTGGCTCAGTTGCTAGAGTCGGTCGTCTCTCAACCAGGAGGTCGAGATATTTCAGATAACCCCAAGGTGCTCCTGCTGCTTTGTTGGCAGCATATGAATGGGTTTAATTACTTGTGATGGTCACTTTACATAGCAGCAGTGTAAAAGTACTTTTACTTGTCAGAAGAATAGAAAAGCTCATTGTCCATTATCATGCATCATATCAGCATGCATCAACTTCAAATGGATCGTATATACAGTATGTTTGATGCACATCTCCTTGATCTTTGCAGAATCGATTCATTGCATGCCAACACTGGGTTCAAAAGAACTATACTCTCCATATGTCCAATTAAGAAATGGCTGAGGGAAAGAATGTCCAGTTCTCCCTCATGCCAAAACAGCAGAAGAGATTTATTCTGATGTGTTCTGAATAAAAAATTCATAGACTCCCTTAAGGGCAATCCTAAGCTGGTTGAAAAACACATGTTTATGGAGAATGAATTTGTGCAGGTCAGTCGACTTTTAGGGTGTTGTGAGCTAAAGGGTTTTATTGTCAGAAGGTTAACATGGTACAAACCAAAGAGATCATAGAAATTGCAGTAAAAGTGTATTACAATTATCTCAATCTTTTAAGTGTTCTCCCAGGACTACTCAGTATGTAGTGAGTTCCTGGACATTACACAAAATAAGATATCAATTAATTGGGTTTCCATTCAATACCTTTATGCTTTCATCTGGAATTGAGTGCATTGGAATAAAGACCTTTCTGTTTTATCGTGTGCTATAAAACATAGTGGATGATGGATAGTAACTGTAGATTTTTTGAAAGATATCTGTGTTGTTTCTTCAGTGAGCAGGGTGTTTATATTGTGTCAGCACAGTTTCACTAGGTAAAAAAAAAAGCAAAACTACTTGGCTATGTTTGGGAAGAGAACATGGTTCTGTCTTGAATAGAATAGAAAGTCAACATTGCCATTTTTTTTTTTTTTGTGGGACCCAAAGAGCTGACTCCTCTGTGAGCAAGAAACAGTGATTATTAATATGAACATTTTGCGAAGCTAGTGTTCTCATACATACATTGACTACAGAACAAGGGGACTGATGGAGATGATATTTTCAATACATAGAGACGATGTGGGAAACATGACAGAAATATGTCTCTCTGTAAAGAATGTAAAGGTGTCCTTTTTACTATATGAACTGTTTGCAATCGATTGCATCTGTTGCTCCTGTTTTTTTTTTAATCTCTTTTTTTCTTCACTATAAATACAAAATCCAAGGAGTGCATCAATCATACAATTGCTTCATCTTTCTTCTGGTTTTCTGTGCTCACAGACTGGATACTTGGGTGATGATTTTTGTTGTTGAAGTCAATTAGAGCGTGTGTGAAAGATCTGTGTGGTCACCTGTCTCTTAAAGAATTGCACAAGGTGATTTATTATATGAGGTTAAGATAAGAACAAGAATGATGAATCACAATAGAAAGAATGCTTGTCTCCTAGAGATAGATATGTAAATGAGCTTGCGTAGAGGCAATTTCTGTCCGTGTTGGCAATCTGAGTGTGACAAGAATTCAATCTTAGATAATATCCCAGGGACCCGTCATTGAAACAGTTTAATATTCAGCAACAATAGATCAGCACCCGCACCATCTGCACACCCTTTCAATATTATGGCCTAGCCTCTTTAGTGTATGATGAGATTAACTGGTAAAACAAATAGGAAGATGTGTGTGGTGTATTTGTCACTATGACAGACACAGAAATAAGAAAGCACGATCAGACTGCAACGTTTATCTTGCATCCTCTGCTAGTGTGATTTAAAGATATTGGGTGAATTTAAATTATTCTGTGGGTTTTTTAAATAGTCTGTATTTGTAAGTTTGACCTGTTGTCAGGTTTTTCTTTTGACAGTTAAGGGCTTTTTATTTTCTATTGGCGCCTTAAGCACATCATCATTAACCTTGTTGATTTTGAAGTAGTCTCATAGACATTGAAATGAGATGCGCTAGATTTACCTCACTTAATTGTAACCTTATTAGGATCAACAAACACAAGCAGAAGCATTTCTTTTGTCATGGATCAGTGTGTAAAACAAGGGAGGTGGACCCAAATGCAGAATAACAAAAATGATTTCATTTAACAAAAAGGCAAAAGGCAAAAGGCAAACAAAACTTAGTATTCAAAAAGTCCAAACTGAAAAAACCCACAAAAGGTAAATAACACAGGTAGCCACGAGGAAAACCGACAGGGTAATCAACATGGAGGGAAACACACAGAGGCAGGAATACAATACAAGAAACACTGAGGACAACTACAAACTAAATCATGAAACACTAAAGACACACAGAACTTTACATTACCACTAGAAGAAAGAAATACAAGGATAAGAAACTACAAAATAAAACAGGAAACACTAAAGACTAAACTATGAAACATTAAGGAAACAAACACACAAGGGAAACAAGCAACACAAGGATGGACAGGAGAAATTAAAACATGGAAACCTAAACGCTGAAATACAAAACTAAATGAGACCAAATCATGACACCTTTGGTAGAAACAGAAACAACTCTTCAGTCAAAAAGCTTCCATAAACTAAACACAACAGGAACATGTACAACATTGTAGTTACAATGGATTGCATGAGATTATGCAGGTGTTGCTTTCTGTTCTATGTACTCCAGATGGATGATAACACTGTGGGGAAGAGTACAAAGCCACAGAGGTTTAACTCTGTTACAGTTCACACCAACAGCTGTCATTCCATATCTGTTCCAGACAGACAGTGAATTGTATGGGATTTAGTTTAGTTCAATTTACTTTACAAAATACAACAAGCAGAACAATTTCAATTGTTCACATTTACTATGTCCAAATAGTCTGGATACAGATTTTTCTGGAATGTGGTGTAGAGCCTCATGTTTAGAAAATATACTTTTTTAGTTGTTTATCTTTCGATCAAATTGGGATGAGTCAGGTAAATGTTCGGTCAAAAATAGCCAGAAAAGTTTCCTATTCCCAATACTACATACACATTTTGCTTTAGGACTAATTGTTCAGATATTATTTTTTATGAGACTGCAGATGAATATCTTTATCAGTCATTTAGGCAAGTTCATGTGAAAACGTAGCTGGGGAACCATACAAATAAGCAAGTTATTTTTTGGGGAAATGACTCCTTCCAGCAACCCTTGTTCTAACATTTTGCAATTGACCTGATTCAGGTTAAGCAAAAAAAAACCCCAAAAAAACAGTTTTTTGAATATGGGATTGGGTTAAAGCCACAGACTTGATAAAACACGAACATAGTTGTGCTGACCCATTGATTGGAGGCGAGTTTTGAAGCCCAATAATGGCGGTCACCATATTGGAAATGCTGCCTAAAGCTGACTTTTGGTCAACCTGGAAACAAGGCAAAGAGGTGGAGCTGAGGCAGGCCTTTAGCCTCCTGGCAAGTAGCTACAAAACTGTTTCTAATGATGACTATTCCCTTTTCTTTACCCTAGGTTTGTTATTGTCAACAAGAAAAAAGTCCCCTTACTTAAACATTGGGTCATTATGATCCAATCAACATTCATTTTTCATCCTTCCCAAACCATAATCTGTCTCAATATATTTTTGTCATTCTGTCATCATAAAAAAGATTTTTTTTTTCAGCTGTGTTTTGTACCTGCATGCTTTTAAACTTTGAGGGGATGTGGTTGTAGCTGCGGTTTCTTCTTTCTAGTTTTTCGTCCTCACTGGAACACATCTTATTGCTCTGTTATTATGTTCCTGCTTTGGGCTACAATGGAATGAGCTCCTCTCTTCAACATGAGGGATCTATTTCAAATCTTTTCTCGCAGTCCTTTCAGAGCACCTCGATCCCTGATAGGAACAAACCAAAGGAACATTTCTTTTATAATGTTGCACAGGGAATGGACAAACACTGTGGAATACTATTTGTGAAATACTTTGAAACACTGTGCTGCAGACTGTACTCCTGATATCACCGTTGTTGTTGTTTTCTCTCTGTGCAGCAAACCTTGCTGCCACTGACATCATCTTCTTGGTGTGCTGTGTGCCCTTCACCGCCACCCTCTATCCTCTCCCTGGATGGATCTTTGGCAACTTCATGTGCAAATTTGTCGCCTTTCTTCAGCAGGTAGACACATGACTCAAACTCTTTGTAATTGTATGTCAATCATTTGTTGCTCAGTAAACTTTCAGATGCAAAAAAGTGTTGTGTCTGAAAAAGGGAAACAAGGATTTTAATCACACATGTCTGATTGTCTCTTCAATTAAACATACTGGAGTAAGTGTTGTGATTTAGTGTAATGACTATTAGGACTTTTGAACAATCAAAACTCTTTCTCCAGCAGCAGCTTAATTTGCGCTGATTGCATTAGTCAGCTTTGTATCAAAACCAATGTTTTTGATCACCTCAAAGATGTCTTCATGATCTTTTATACTATGGTAAAGCACTGTCTCAAACAAGCTTCAATCCAAATTCAAATTGTTGGATTCTTTACATTGACTTGAGGCAATATTGACTCCTTCAGTCCACTTAAACCTTTTCACTCACCATCACCTTCTGATGGTGAGTGCAGCTTCAAACTTTGGGACTGCTTCGCGAGCCGGTTTAACCCCCGGAGAGGAGACGTAAACATAAACAGTGCGAGCGGAAACAAAAGCGAGGTAAACGTGGAGGCACAAGAGCGAGACTGGCTAAAACACCACACAGGTCCGCTCTTCCAACTCTTCTACTGGCAAATGTAAGATCTCTGGATAATAAAATGGACCATATAGAGCTACTGAGAGCTGCGCACCGCGACGTAAGGGACGGCTGCGCGTACATTTTCACAGAGACCTGGCTGAACGAATGCATCCCAGACTCCGCCGTTCAGCTTGAACAATTCACATGCTACCGTTCGGACAGAATCCTTATTAAAGGAGGAAAGAAGAAAGGTTGTGGAGTCTGTGTTTACATCAGTGATGCTTGGTGTCGAGATGCTACTGTGGTATGTAAACGCTGTTCACCGCTGGCGGAGTTTATGATCGTAAAGTGCCGTCCTTTCTATCAACCGAGAGAGATAACAGCGACCTTGCTGGTCGCTGTGTATATTCCCTCCACCACCAACAATGCTGATAGAATCGACGCACTTTGGGAACTTTACAACGCCATCAGTGAGCAACAGACAGCCCACCCAGACGGATTTTTCATCATCGCTGGGGATTTTAACCATGCAAATCTCAAGACGGTTTTACCCCACTTCCACCAACACATGACCTTTCCCACAAGAGAAGGTAACATTCTGGACATGATTTACACATCAGCCACTCTGACCATATCAGTGTAATGCTAATGCCAGCTTACAGACCCAGGGTTAAAGTCACCAAACCAGTTCTGAAGCAGGTATGTGTTTGGTTTGAAGCACACAACAGCACGCCCCCACAGAAGACCACCCCCCCTCCCCACGACCAGACCCTGTGCCTGACTGCAGCCAGCGTGGAGAACCTTCTCCAAGATCAACACCCGCAAGGCTGCAGGTCCAGACAACATTCCTGTCCGTGTGCTGAAGGACTGTGCAGAGGAGCTCAAAGATGTCTTCACAGACATTTTCAACGCTTCTCTGAGTCAGGCTGTTGTTCCGTCGTGCTTCAAAGCCACCACCATCATACCCGTTCCAAAGAAGCCCTCACCATCCACTTTCAATGACTATCGACCAGTTGCACTGAACCCCATCCCCATGGTGGCCTCAGACAGTGCGGGTCAGCGGCAGCACATCAAAAACCACCGTCATGAGCACGGGGGCCCCCCAAGGTTGTGTGCTCAGCCCCCTGCTCTTCACACTGCTGACCCACGACTGCGCTCCATCCTTCAGCAGCAACCACATTGTGAAGTTTGCGGACGACACAACAGTGGTTGGTCTCATCTCCAACAACGATGAAACGCACGACAGGATGGAGGTCAGCCAACTGGCCACGTGGTGCAGAGACAGTGGGGACTCTCCGGAAGTCGACAACAACCTCCTTGGTCTTGTCGACGTTCAGGAAGAGGTTGTTGTCGACTTCCGGAGAGTCCCCACTCCTAACCCCCCACTGACCATCGATGGTGCTGCTGTGGAGAGAGTGAGCAGCACCAAGTTCCTGGGGGTTCACATCAGTGAGGATCTCTCCTGGACAACCAACACCACATCACTGGCCAAGAAGTCCCAGCAGCGCCTCTACTTCCTCCGCAAGCTGAAGAGAGCACGAGCCCCTCCATCCATCATGTGCTCCTTCTACAGAGGCACCATCGAGAGCATCCTGACCAGCTGCATCACTGTGTGGCTTGAGAGCTGCACTGCTGCCAACCGCAAGACCCTGCAGTGCACAGTGAAGGCTGCTGAACAAATTATCGGTGTCCCACTCCCCTCTCTTCTGGACCTCTACGGTACCCGCATCACCCGCAAAGCAACCAGCATTGTGCGTGACCCCAACCCCCCCTCACACAGCCTCTTCAGCCTCCTGCCATCGGGGAGACGGTACTGCAGCCTGCGGGCCGGCTCCACCAGACTGGGAAACAGCTTCTTCCACCAAGCTGTCAGGAAGCTTAACTCTCTCCCCTCTCTTCCTTCCCTCCCCTCTGCCCCCATGAACACTGGACGTTGAAACCCCCTCCCGTTTGCCACCAAGAACTCTGGACTAATAACTCTGAAGCTAACTATTCAAAAGTCCACTCAGTTTACTGCACATTGCACATATTGCACAAGTTTACTTTTTCTTTAAATTTTATTTTATTTTATTTACCATTTTGTACCTTTTGCACAATTTAGAATTTATTACTGTAAATATTATTTATCTTATTTTTACCTCATTTTATTTTATCTATTTTACCTTATCTTATTTTACCTTATTTTGGTTGTATTGAACCGCGGGACAGAGACAAACGCAATTTCGATTCCACTGTATGTCTGGAATATTTTGAAATTGACAATAAAGTTGACTTTGACTTTGACTTTGAATACAAGGAAGACCCAAATGCTGACTCAAACTAAAAGATTTAAACAAAAGGCGAAAGTCTGACGATGAGCTGACCCAGAAGGGAAGGAAGATTTTCGATATTGGACCAAAGTAAGGTGGTGGTGGGCTGTAAAAACAAAATAAAGAGCTGAAAGATTCTTAAATGCTCCACAAGACAAGTTTTGTTTTCATCTCTCACTGGATTAGTCTCAGTGAACAACCCATTTCATGAGGCAAATCAATAGTTTGCATAAATAAAAAGACATACACCTTATCCGGGTTTGTGAACTCTCTCACACCCACAGAGACACTCCAAAACAGACTTTAGTCACAAACACATGGAGAGGAGGTGTGGCTGAGGGCTGAAACATCCATAAACACTGACATTCTCAGGCTAAATTGTGTTGATGTTAACCTACCAACTTGTTGCTTTCACACTTTACCTTGGCTGCACCCAATCCTGCTAAGACAAAAATGTAACACTTACCACACATACAACACAGCAATTAAACCAGAAAGGGCAAATTGAGGTGGTATTTTTTGTTCTGGTACAAATGCATCATGAGTAGAAGCCAAGCAAAGGTTACAGCCAGTCTATTGTCACAGCCTGTTCCCCTGTTCCTCCATGCAGCCTCTAAATGGATAATAGTCCATTACAGTATCCTAAAACGATCAGCATGTGACAATGAGATGGTGTGAAGTTCAGATATTTTTCTGTGTGCTGTAATTACAGTAAGTACTAATGCACTAATAATTGTAGTCTATAGAAGTATGCTCAACGGGCATGGTTTGACAGGGTCTAAACGAAGTGCTGGGTTTACCTCAACCTCAGTTCAGTTAAGCAGTTTGTCAATCCATGAAAATCTGTCCGGATACAGAGTTAGAAACCCAGATTGACTAAAATATGGGGTGAATTCAAACGACCAAGAGGTTAAAACTGTACCTTTCATTCTGAAGCTAGCAGGGAGGAGGAGACAATCTGTCAGGATTAAAAAGATGACATTTTCCTTTGTATGCAGAGTGACTGTATGAAGCTGCTAATTTGTGCATAAAACTGTGAAATGTCAGTCAGAGAGACAGGCCAGGAAGAGGGGCAGTGAGGCAGAGCAGCTAAAAGCATTTTAATTATAAAGACAGAGACGCATTCATTCATTTTAGGCTTATCTGGTGAAGTAAAGTCTCCTGAAGATGAAGACTGACCAAAACCCTCTAATTGAAAAATGGAAAAAAGTGTCAGTCTGGCAGATTTCCCCAAAAGCATTGTTGTTCTGTTTAAGTCATTAATCACCGTACATATGCATGAAACATTTATATGTGTTTCTATGAAGGGCCATTTTCTTCTTTTTGTGTAAGAGAAATGGTATTAGTGGTTAATGATTGTAACAAGAACTGACTGCCCGTTATGCCTCAGTCCTGCACATTTTTCAAGGAAATATTGACCACCAGTCGCTCAAATTTTCTACAGTTCAATAGAAACAACCAAAGGGAAACAGCAAGTGTACAGATCCATTATTGTTGGGTTCATCAATCTCTGTGAAAGTCAATTACACATTGCACTTCTTGTACTTATTCACATAACACAAACGAGTATACTGTATAGCTGTGAAGGAACAGGTACTTCATAGAAATGTTGAGTCAGCATAATGCCTTCTTTGTTTGTTCAAAACTAAATACAAACAGGATTTTACTTGTGAGAAATTACACTGATAATAAAATGTTTTTAATTTTTTAATGTCAGGTGATAAATTATATCTTAGAATAATTACAGTTGAATTTCCATAATTTGTAAAAACAGAAACTGTGTTGAAATGCATGAATCAGAAATCTGTGTCTCATGCTGCTGGGTCTGTCGCCTACTGACTTATTGAGTGACCCCCCACAGCCAAAATCGTCTGCAAGACATCATTAGACCTAGCACCATACTTCGAACAGACATTATTTTTAGATCTTTATTTGTCCATATGGGGCATTATCAATCCATAATCAATCGAGGGTGAACACAAAACTATAAATCGTGCAATTGTTATTTGTGAAAATCTGCTGCAGACTGATGATGGATGTCAAATTTAAGGTTGCACTTAATTTCTCAATAAGTGATGAGTTAATATATAACAAGCTACTTTTTTAATGGAAATTAAGTTGCTTTTGTTCAGTTTTTAACTCCATATTCTATTCATAGCTTTTAATCGGCGCGGAGGCTTTGAGGACAAAAAGAGATGATTAGCCACCATTGGACACAATGTGGAGCTGCAGCGTGGGCTCCATCATTATCCATCTCTAAAAAAACAACACATGTTTATGTCACCTGACAAGCGGAGAAAAAAAATAGATATTTGGCAAAAATGCAAGTTTTAGGCACTAGCGACTCTTATACAGCACTCTGCACACTAGTTCAATCGCTTTAAACAGCGAAGTCCTCGCCAGAAGGTCACTTCAATGATGTTTACTTATATAAAGTGGTGAATACTTCTCCTTATACGGCTACTAGGATGAAAACCTACTAAAGTAGGCTTAATGCAGCTTGGCACGCAGGGGTTTAAAGAAGACATGCATTATATATGATGAAATGTATATATTTTTTCACTGGGCGTCTTTGAAAGATTATGGTAACCACATCTCCTGTGAACTCGATACTGAACCCATCTCAACCCCTCTCTTTCTCTTTCATTTGAGACACTGATGTGGTGCTTCAAACCTCGGGAGCGTAATGGTTCCTGGCTTCACAGTGGCACAGAAGAGCTGCAGAGAGAAAAAGAGATACAGAGAAAGAGACAAGAGAGGGACAAAATTAGATCCTATTTGAAAAAGACCAGAGAGAAAACTTATGACCTCTCATTTCTCACCCTGCTGCACATACTTTAAAAGTAATACAGATTAGTTTACCTACAGATAATTAAGTAATATGATCCGCAGCGGGCATTGCATTTGAAGTTAAAAATATATTTATTTTTAGAGGATAAGAATATGGCTTATTTTATTATCCTGGCTTATCAAATGGCTTATTGTATTCCTACTCTTTTGAAAACCAATGTACAGGTGTGTGATGAAAGAAAACAGTACATCCTCAACAGTAAAACATGATGACTGTGAGAGCTGAGTAATATTGTTTTTATCTGCAGAGAAAAGATAAAATAGGTCTGATAATGAGAATTTTGAAGTGGATTGTCTAAGTCATGACCTTCAATGGCTGTGGCAAAGTTGCAGATTCAGTTAGTTTCTCAGCGGGTCGGGGGTCTGATGTCGAGGTGTCCTTTGGCAAGATACTAATCTCAAATGGCTCCTGCTGCTTCATCGGCTGTGTGCATGAATTGGATTAGTTAATACTGATGGACACTTTACATAACAGCTCTGCTGTCATGTGGTGCATGTGGTCTGCATGGATGAATGTGATATTCTTTGCCAGTGCTTTGAGCACTTTGAGTAGTCCCAAGACTAACAAAGCGTTATACAAGCTCATGTCCATTTACCATTCAAGTACTGTATCTGAATATATATGGAAATGGATTTCACTGATGAGTCAGAGTAAAACTCAATCAAGCACCATTGAACCCTATTAAAAATAGATTTAACATTTTCTCATATTCTAATAAAAAAACTCATCACAGATGCCACCTCCATGTCATGAGTTGCTTAGAATGGTATTTATATAGTTGTTCATATATCATTTCCTGTTTGATCAATTACTGCCCTCGAGTTCCTGCTTCCCTGTGTATCTTTACTGACAAATTCATGGGTTTAGTTTTTAGTGTTTCCTGCTTCATTTTGTGGTTATTTTCCTCAGTGTTACATATCTGCTTTACTCCCTTGCCCTTACCAGTTTCACCTATGTCTTGTTTCTCACATTTAATTTTCATTTTCTTTGTCAGCTCAGCAGCATAAAGCCAGCCGCTTTTCCCTTTTAGTTGGTCAAGTCATTGTGTGAGTTTTTGCTGTTGGTTTATCTGTTTGCGCTGTTTTTTTTTTGTACCTGCAGCTTTTGGTTTGCCTGCCTATCATTCTTGGTTTTTGTAAACTGCTCTTCTTTTGTCATTACATATTTTTTGTTTGCTGCATTAGCCTGTCTGTATTTATGCACCTTCATTTGGGTCAAGTTTCCCTGTGTGCTTACAGTTTGTGACACTCCCATCTGCTTCCTACCATCTTTCTGTTTCCTGAATGTTCATCCCTCTCTCTTCCTTATTCTAAGAGCATGAGAGCGTATTGGCAAAATCTTGGATGTGTTCTCTGACTGGAGAAACTTAAAAACTGGTTTCCTGAGGGCGAAGAAGGAGCTTAAATTCATACTTTGCTTTGTGATTAGGGTTGATTAAAACATTCACAATTTGAAATAAAATCATACGGTACTGTAAGGCTCTCTTTGACTCCAAATGGCTCTAAAAGCTTAGAAGAGAGCATTATTTCGTAGCTTTAAGTCTGTGTGTTGCTGAAAATAATCCCTGACATTTTACATCCAGAACACTTAGATATGCCACAGGAGTCTTTTTAAAATACTGATTGTCCAAAGGAGATTCTGGATTCACTACAAGTAAAAAAACATGCAACCCAAAGGGCTTCACAAAAGAACAAACTGCATATAATAACAGAGATGCTGTATACAAAACACCAAACTAATGGATCTGTGTCAGTCGGAACAGTTGGAAACAGCTTATCAAAGTAACACTTGTTTTTTCTGTATATTTGATTCAGACTACGCTTTCCTTCTCCCTTGTATCAGGGTAACATCTTAAGTCTTTCATGTCACATCTGTCTTTGTGACCTAGATGTTAACAAAGAATACAATTGGTTTAAAAAACTGGCTTTAAAGACATATTTCAAACTTTAACTGCAGCAAGACAATAGATCCATAGTCTAGTTCCCTAACACTCATGTGTGGTGCTTGTTACATATTTAGTGTGTTCATCATATGTGTATAACTGTCTTTCCCAGGTGACAGTCCAAGCCACTTGTATCACCCTGACAGCTATGAGCGGAGATCGCTGTTACGTCACAGTCTACCCTCTGAAATCTCTCCGACACCGAACTCCAAGAGTAGCCATGATCGTCAGTGTCTGCATTTGGATTGGTATAACCTTGCACTTTTGAACTTGTCATTTTGACTTTCATAAGAAAAATATGATGTAAAACAACGCAGTCTTTTTCTTTCCCAGGGTCCTTCATCCTGTCCACACCTATTCTAATGTACCAGCGTATAGAGGAGGGTTACTGGTATGGCCCCAGGCAGTACTGCATGGAGAGATTTCCTTCTAAAACACATGAGAGGGCTTTCATCCTCTACCAGTTTATTGCTGCCTACCTGCTTCCTGTCCTCACAATCTCCTTCTGTTACACCCTGATGGTGAAGCGGGTTGGCCAGCCGACAGTTGAACCTGTAGACAACAACTATCAGGTATGGACAGGGCTTGTTTTGCTTTTGCTTAATTTAAGTCCCTTGACTTTGTATAAAGATTTGTCTTCATGCTCTTGAAACTAAATGACGTCCTATTAAAAAGTTAAAAAGGTATTTTCTACATGGTGGAGTCATCTGTCCTTTTATAAAGCTTTTTTTCATTCTTTCAATGTTCACTGGCTTTGAAAATGTCTTTCGAAGCACCTGTCTTTTAAGCAGCTTTCATCTATCGTTTAATTATAATAATTCTCCGTCAAAGGAATGCTCATAATAAGAAATTACTCACGTAACACTCAGATGTTACATTAAGCTCTAAGAACTCTTGTGACTGCCATTTCCCAGCATTGTCATCAACATTGTAGAGCTGTGTTCCTGTTTTACAAATCCAAATAGTCTAAAGAACTTGACAAATTGTTAGCATTTCAACCATTCCTTTTAGATAATTAAACAAAAAAAAATTATAGTTCAAATCAGGAGGGGAAATGGGCCATAGTTAAAGAGAAAACACATGTTAATGACTAGTTAGCTAAGAGACAAGTCACTACAGCTAAGCATCCTACCAATTCCAAGCTAGCATTACTGTAAACCCAGAGATTAGTTGGCTTGAAGTTGTCATGGCTATTAAGCTATTGCTAGTTTTAAGGTTCATTCAAGCATTGACATACCAAACTGTACTTGAGTAATATACTTCTTCCACCATTGCTTAAAGGGGACTGAATAATGGACTGTAATCTGGGGGACAAAAATACTGACTGCCATTAGAGCATAATGTTTCTCCATATTTGCTTGATGTGTAAATATTTCCAAACCACTGCTCTACTGCCCTGATGTAAGTCATCACAGTGAACGGATGGTATCTCAAAGGAGCAGGTTAAACTGGCATACAACCTGAGCAATGGTAAATGGACTTGAGCTTATGTAGCGCTTTTCTAGTCTTCTGACTACTCAAAGTGCTTTTACAACGCATGTCACACCCACCCATTCACACACTGATGGTAGAGGCTGCTATGTAGTGAGACTATGTATGAACATCTGTATTTCTAATGCGCTCATCATATAAACTTTGACCCTGATGCTATGTCAGTGTTTTTAATCATACACTGCCCCACAGTAGCCACAAGAAGTACTCTTCATTGTTTTTCTCCAGCTGGCTCTCAGCTCTACAAGCTTCTGCTAGCTTGCAACAAATGGCTAAAGTGTGAACTGGCAAAGTTTGAACATTAGCTGTTTGTTGCAACAGCAAAAAAAGACACAAGGTTCAGTGGTCAACGCTAAAGAAATGTTGCAAGGTAATAGTTTGCTTTACTTTCTATCTGAACACAAAATATTTCTTCTCCTCTCATCTCGTCCTTCGCAGGTCAACCTATTGTCTGAGAGAACCATCAGTATCAGGAGCAAAGTGTCCAAAATGGTGGTTGTAATTGTCCTCCTCTTCACCATCTGCTGGGGTCCAATACAGATCTTTGTCCTCTTCCAGTCGTTTTATCCAAACTACCGGCCAAACTACGCCACATACAAGATCAAGACGTGGGCCAATTGCATGTCCTACGCCAACTCTTCAGTCAACCCCATAGTGTACGGTTTCATGGGGGCCACCTTCCAAAAGTCCTTCAGGAAAACGTTTCCTTTTCTGTTCAAGCACAAAGTGAGAGACAGCAGCATGGCTTCAAGGACTGCCAACGCTGAGATCAAGTTTGTTGCTGCAGAGGAAGGCAACAACAATGCACTGAACTGAATCTGACAATTCAAAATGAGAAGAATGAGATTCTTGTTTGTACCAAGGGAAATCGCTCCAAGAAGAAATATAAATACTGAAGGTTTTTTTTTTTTAAACCAATGAGCTTACTTTGTCGAAGTCTTAATATATCCGGCTGATCTCTAACAGAATGAAAGACTGTGTGTTGGGCAGACGTATTTGAGTTGTGTTAATAAATACAACTAATTCAAGTATTGATGTGGAGAAACACAGAGTCATAACATGGAAGGACACTAACAGTGCTTGGCACAGTCTGTTTCGATCTGTTTCAATGCCAAAGACTTGGCACATAACATCATTTATTGAGCTGCCAAACGCCAATGCCAAATAACATAGGACAGTTGTTCACATCTGATGACAAAAATGGAAATTTAACCTGAAAACTGCTGGCGAGAATCCTCACCCCTGTGAGATCATGGTTGACAAGGTCTGATTTGATGTAAGCGATTCATCATTTGTATACAAAGACACACAAGAATGTAAAACTGAATGTTACATTTTTAATGGACTATTGATACCTCTGAAAAGATGCCCTTGACATGTTAATTTATGTGGTACACATTATTGTCGTCCAATCACAAGAGAAAGAGAACTAAAATGTTTCATTTCTCAACTACAGTAGAGACACATTCTGTATCTGAAACAGCAAGCTCTGTTCAGTTTTTAAAGAGGGAGTGTGACATTTCAGAAAGTATGTTTTTTTTCTCTCTCCTGCAGTCTCATGTTTGAGTGCTCAATGTAAAACTAAAACAGGTAATTGTTATCTTAACTTAGCAAAAAGACTAGAAGCAGTAGGACCAGCAACTCTAAAACACATAAAGGTGGCTAACGCATAAAAACACAGAAACTTGTATTTACAGGGTTTTGTTTTGACTTTTCACAGAGCTCCACTTGATCATTTCTAATCTAAGACCTGTTGTAGAATAAAGCTGAGGTAAGCCAATCAACCCATGGTTGCAGTTTTGTTGTGCTAATTTAATAAATAGACTTGATTTATTTAAATTATGAGATCTCAATTTGTAAATAGTGTTCATACATAATGTGGATGTCTCATATTAGCCAAAGTACATAGCTGTATATAATTTAAGTGGGATTTAACTAATGTGACGTTACAGTGTCCGTTTACTGTTCTCTTTTAATCTTTAATGTTTCCATTCCTGACAATTGGGAGAATTTGTTCATTCATCTCTGGTGCCCTAGTTTTACATTGGAGGCTTGTTAAAAACATCCACCTGAATAAAGAACAGGATGTTATTTGTTGATTTTTGTTTCCACACATTTAACCAGCTGTGAAAAAAAGAGTGAGTTTAGGATACCACAGAGTTGTGATTATCCCAGGTGTGACGAGAGGAGCTGGCTGTAAGAGGGTTCACCTCTGGTGAAACATGAACACTGTTTACCTTTCTTTTTTGTCAAAGCCATAAACATTCACACTTTCACAATAACACCTTCCATCAGTACATTAGCACTCACAAAAGCTGTGGAAACATGCATACACGTGCACATGATTCGATTCCACTGTATGTCTGGCATATTTTGAAATTGACAATAAAGTTGACTATGACTTTGACTTGACATGGACTTTCAAAAGATGCAACCAGGTGTTGTTTTCTAGATCAGCTGCCACCTCTCTGAGAAACACCTTTCTGTGACCCTGTCAGGGGGATAAGATTGCAAAAATGTGGAGAGAACCTGTGCGGCCTTTAATGTTCCCTGTTTGAGCGAGCACTTTGATGGAGAGCTTGTTCATGGAGCAGCTTTCAGGCAATGGACATACAGCCTGCATTGTTCGTAAATGTAAAGAGCTGAAGCCAGCTCTCCACTTTGTAGTTGCAGTCATTTTCTGTCCATCCCACACAGTGGCATTCAGAATCAGAGCCACAATTATGGCCCATAGAAAATCTGCTAATGCAATGCTTATTTGAATTGTAAATCCTGTGGGACTGGCCATCATCAGGGCTTCATTCAGTTAAGACCAAAGTGTCTTGAAAGGAAAACCTGAGTGCTTTTGGTTGCCATAGGTTGCCATTAATTGAAACAACCTTTAGGCACATTTTGCTAACAGAAGTGGGAAAGAACTTCAGCAACGATCAACTTGATGTTGATAAATGTGAAAAATGTTTAAGTATAAACATGAACAACTTATAAGTATACCTCAATGCAAAATATATAGTTATTAGTTTACTGAAAAATCATTCTTGACTTTTATTCATCAAGTGCACCACAAAGCCATTTATTCTCATCGGAGTGCCACAGCAAAACATGTCTGAACATGTTTTATTTCAATGCTAATATCTGCTTTTTTTTGCATTGTATGTTCAATGTGCTGCAACTTTTTCCACAGAGCATAATGTACATCCGTTAAACCAAGGTTGTCAATAACATGTATAGTTTGAGCTTTAAGTATTCCCTGTATTCTGAGTGTGACAATGTTAGTTAGTCTTTTAATTGTATGTTCTGATTGTTCAGCAATTCAATGCAGCTTCAAAGAAAATAGTAACGGTGCAACAGATCACTGTTGATGCATGATCCGTTCATGAATCCCCCCCCCTCCCCCCCAAACTGTTTTGTGGCCACATGTGATCTGGGAATCATAGAAAATGTATCAACATGTTTTAACGTTACTGTTAATGTACTGCTGCTAAATCCCTGTGCAGATTCTCAGTGAAGAAAAGGTAGTGTTCAAGTAGTTTAATAACCCACGGTTAAATTAGTTATTTTATAAGTACCTTTATTTACTGGCCGATCTTAAAAACAGATTTTATCAGATATATTATAAAAAATCTAGAATCCAATCCGAACTGTGACATTTGTGATCCGTTGCACCGCTAGAATAAAGCCATTACAATTCTAGCCGTTCATTTGTCCGTCATTGTGGGAAATATGATGACTCACTTGACCAGCGGTGATGATTTGAACAAGTCTCAGGGTATATGGAATCATGTCTCCAGTAAGGTCTCTGATAACTTTTGCACATAGGTCATAATGTAAATGTACAGTTTTAAACGGTATCCCATATAGCTGTTGCCTGTCATACATATTTCTGCTAATATGGCTATTTTGTTTAACTTCATTGTACATTAACAGATGCTCAACATCTGCATTAGAATACACCTGGAATTTTCTGTTTTCATCTTGTTGACAGTAACGCATAAGGAGGTCTTGTTTGCTAACGGCCTGTTTCATCATCTCACTTACAGAAATTGGATTTGGTTCTACTTTGTAAACATAATCAAACATGATTAAAAGTCTGTGATAATACACTTTCCTGAAAATATTTCTCATAATATATATTTGTTTCATGTATTTTGGTTACATTTGTATGAAGACACACCAGCAACTTAAGAATCTGAGAATAAAAGCTAATAACTACAAGAACGACGATAAAAGCACAAGGTGTAACAGTGCAGTTTATTTTATCTGCCGAATATTACAAAACCTTTTGACTTTGAGATTTTCAAGCTGATAACATTTTCCAGATATCCATTGAGTCCATTTTAATTGTCGATTTTTGTGACTTACCCAAGAGACATGGCTGGTTTTGTTGGTCCCCAAACCTGACATATGTCATCCAATGAGAAGATGACACCAAGCACACAACTTTAAACAGATCACGATCGATTACATGCTTTTCTAAAAGGTCAACGGCTGTTCAGTCATTTGACCATCTACTGTTAAGTTGAGAACTCTGCAGGATAAAATGGAAAGCTTTATCTTCAAATGTCAGGGTGAAACACATGCACGCATTAAGAAAAAAGACATCGTGCTCTCTAACGGTGTATTAAGCCTTGGTGCAAAGTTGTTCTGTAGTTCTTTAAAAACCGTTACTAATGCACTGATGTTAAAAAGTCATAAAAGCAATCACAATTATTTTGTCCTGAGCTGTTATAGTAAGGTTGCACAGTCTTATATTTGCCTTTCTTCAGTCTCTTTTTCATTGTAATAAAACCACATTCAAGGTTTATTTCTATCAGCACTGCGCCCCACTTTAACTTTCAGAAGGGCCAACTGTATAACAATGTTCTGGTAATCCTTTTGAGCGGAAATGAAAGAGCAACTAAATCCATCTCTGTGTCCTCTGGCATCAGTGTTCAGTCCCTGAATTCATGAAACTTCTCTAAAACTAACAATCAGAACTTAGATTTGATATTCATTAGCAATGCTTTGCTCAAATAAATCCTGCCGATCGAATGCCTTCAGCCAAAGCTTACCCGTGTACCATCTCTTCTTTTTTAAATAACAAAAATATGTGGGGGGGAATTTGGGGATGAATTTGAAACTGTCTTTCAAGCTCAGTTTTTCATCTGAATATGAATACTTACATCACATTTTGTTTGTACCATTGAGAGCCAAAGAACATATTGTATTAAAAAGTTTCTTTAAAGCAAACCTAAGCCATGCTTTTTGGTCGTTCACAAGCTTGGGGAAAACAAATATGCGAGGGCTGTAATAAATAAGAAAACAATTTGTAGCCGGAGACGCCCAAGTTGCCTCGAACTCTCACAACATCCTGTGTGAAAATTTTTACGAGGTGAATGAGATAGCTGATTAAAAAAAAGGCTGTGGTATAAAAAAGACTTCCCTTAAATAACCAGAATAAAAATGTTTATTTGTGTTTCTCCGGCTCCAAAGCTTTTCAAACACTGATTTATTTTGTGTGTTGCAGTTGTGTTTGCCTGTTATTGCTCTTTGCTTTGGTTTCATTTTACCTTTGATTTGTTCCTGGAAATTGTGTTTTTTTTCCCTAGCAGCACTGACTTCTGTCCGGCCGTGCCGTGAATATTATCATTTAAAATGGCCTTTCAGTTTACTTTTTTTTCCCCCCTGAAATAACCACATCACAAATAACCAATACATGTTCCTTTTCAGTATTTTTTTAAGCATCAGGGGTGAATTGTAATCAGAACTTGTCCCTTTTGCTGTATGCCATTCCCCACTCTCTCCTCCAAACATTCGCTGCCTTTCTTCAGCTGTCCTATCTGATAAATAACAAAGGGATGCCTCTATGACCTACAACAGCATTCTTTCATCTGGAGGAATGACATTTACTAAGAATAACAAAGAAAGACATTTTCTCACAGCAGCTGTAAGAAATGACACTTATAATGAATGATGTAGAAAAAATTGAATCTGAAGCTGCACGACATATTTCAAGTTTCTACAGTCATGCAGTCTTAAGCTGACGTCAATAAGGGTTTTACCTTAAATTCATTGCAAAAAGGGCATTTTGTCCTGTGTACATGTAAAATATGTTATGAGAGTTATGTTCTTGATGTACCTAATCTTCTTAGTGCAGACTCCTGCAAAGTATTTCCTCACCAACAAATGCCTATTGTCCTGATATTACCTATCAAGGTGAAAGCTACACAAGATGTTTAATTAACAACACTTTCTCATTTTGCTATTTGCCATCTGACAGTCTTAATCTAAACTTGTTGAGTGTATTACACTCTTGTTGAATAGGACAAAACAGAAATGTAATCAAATCGTGGATTCTTAGTTGAGGTTCATTGAGGTTTTCTTCTCCTGCGTTAATCACGCCTGCTTTCTTTGGCCTCCTTCATCAAAGGCTTCTCAACACATTGTGCTGGCAGTTTGAATGGTTGAAGCTTTTTATTCAGTGGTTACACCATCTCTCTTTTCTTACCGTTCATTTAAGACTCATGCTGATCTATGTTGGTTGAACCATTTCCCTTTGTGCTGTGGAAAGAAAATGAAGCACACTGAGTAAGATGAGACCAAGCCTTGTGAATTAAACCAATAGACAGCCACACAAAAAATGAACCAGTTCTCACAGTGATGATATAATATCTCCACAGCCATGTATACAATGCTGGAGAAGGTTTTATGTGCTTGGAATAGAGATTCAAGTTGCCTCCTTCACAGCTTTTTACCGCATCTAAAAAGTTTTTAACAATGTTCCTAGTTTGCCTAATTTAAGTTTTTAAATTAAACTCAAAATCTGTGATAAGTTTGAATCAAAGGTCCCTTACTCAAACTATAACAAACCCTTACTCAAACTATTACTCAAACTATAACAAACTATTATAAGTCTATTTTTAATTGCACAGTTTAAGTTTGTTTCATCTAGGGGTGTTCTTTAAATCTTTTTTTCAGGTTAATATATATGTATGGGAGGGGGGGAGTCGGTTTTGCAGTTTAATTTGTAACAAATGTTTCATTTCATGTACGTCCTGTAACCTGCTACTGGATGATTTGAATTTCCCTCGGGATCAATAAAGTATCTATATATTTATCTATCTAAAGAACAGTACCGCATGAAGGCTCCAGCAGAAACTTTTAATAGTCTTTACATTTGATAAATAACATTTTATGTTTGAAATGTGCATTAATGTACTTTTGGTCCTGGACTCCTTAACGCTGTGGGCTATAACCCCTTAAGAGTTGAACTACAATGATATTTGTGCAAGATACACTTTCCCTCTTACAGTGACCCAAAGCACACTGCCAAGTTTTAGCCCATCAATGGTTTTGTTGACTTCACCCGCATACAACATGTTTTGCTTAAACAAAGACCATATACCCAACATCAGTCCAATTTTCAAATCTTTCTGAAATCTTTGAACATTTTGAGGGTTTTGATTAATTGCCCAGGGTTATAAAATGAAACTCTCAACTCTCAATCATGCCTTTTAAGAAAAGGAGGTAAACCACAGCAGAGATGAAAAATGACCTTTCATTAAGTCACTCCTGATTTCACCACATTGATTGTAGTTTGTTGATAAAATTGGCCACTTGGGAGTTCATCTCCATGAATTGTGCTTATGATGGATTAACGCTGGGTAACGTTGGTTGTAATATAGTAATGAGGGGTGTAATCCAAGCGGCAACATCCGGTGTTGAAAGAGGAAGCCAACGCGCAAATGCAAAAAACTGCAGTTCCTTGATTGTTCACTTGAGGCAGGATCCAAGAGATCTGGAAGTAATTATACACACCACATCCAAAAATGCCTGTTTTTACAGCAGAAATTAACATGCATCTGCCAGGTTCAAAAATGAATTTGGTCTGATTATTGTTAATCGGCACACACTTATATGGGCCGTACATTTTTTTCATATATGTGATTCGTTTTGATGGCATGACGAAACAGTTTGTCAGGAGGCTTAAAACCTGCCTCAGCTTAATCTCTTAGCCTGTCGTTAGGTTGACTGAAAGTTAGGTTAAAACAGCATTTCCAGAATGGGCTTCTAAAGCCCCTGCAGTAAACATTGGTTGACGTCACTCAGGCTTCATCCATTAATATTTACAGTCTATGGTGCATGTATTCACATTTGGCTATTGGGTTTAATCATTAAAAAAAGTGCAGTATCTCATTTGCCATCTGTAATCTTCTTAATGCTCCGCTTCAACAGCAAGTTCATGTTTTCTCCTTCTGCTTGAAGATTGACATCAGAAAGCATACAAGTATTTTTTGGTGAATACAAGGGCCACACAAAACCAAAATAATAAGAGTAATGAAAGTGAGGTGTTTTTTTTGCAACAGTGAGCTGAATGTCTCTAAAAAGACTGAGCTCAGAGGGTAACAGATTATTTTAAAACTAAAATTATAAAATCTATTATGTGTAAATTCTCCTTTAGAGTCCGACAAACAGTGTTGGCTAAAGCTGTTTCACTGGTGCTTAAATGTGCAGAGGTAGAGGTATGAGGTCATTATCCTTGTATTCAGGTCATGACACCAACTGTTAACACACAACTTTAGATCATCACTCGTCAACCTTCCTGCTGTTCTTCCTCTTACTGCAAACACTTATTGTCGGGACATCTCAGGTTCTGACAGACAAATAGCAACCTCTCTTTTTCTCTGGGCTTCATTTCATGTGAGATATCTCACCTGTCATCGCAGCAGAGCTGTCGGACGGATAATATGTTCAGTCTGAAGCATATCAACTGCCTATTAAAATGTTAATCCGTCTGTAAGGCGTTCGTGTTATTGTTTTGTAACCTTACACACTTTCAAGACTTTATCAAACCATTCATCCGCCTCTCAATATAACATGAGCATTTCTACATGATTATTTTTCACCTGGCTGAATGTGAAGCTCCCACAGGAAATTAATCTTCAGATTAGAAAATGTAACAATGATGATGAAAAATGGTGTGGAGAAATGCCGGGAGAGTAGCGTGGGCTGCTATTTGCCATCCTGTTTAAAGACTTGCCACTTGACAGTATGCTGAAGGTGTAATAGAGTGTAAAAATGAATTTTAATGTCACATTGACACAGCCATCATTTTCCCCTGTCACCGCCTGCTGGTAAATAGAGTTGTTTTTAAGCTAAATGAGTTTGAGGGCTGATTTTGTGACCTGTTCAACAGATGCAATAAATCACTCACTAAAGCAGACACAGACAATCAATTTAAGTTCAAACTCTCACTCTGTCTGACTCTGTCTGACTCTGACCGACTCGACATCTCATTATATGCCTTTCAGAAGAAAAAAGGTGAAAGATGGCTCTCCTTTTTACCACTCAAGTGTTTTCTTCAGTGGCCTCAGTGCAAAGCTACTACCTGAAATGACTGCCAAAAGTGGTTTGAGCTCTTGGATTGACCAATAATAGCTTTCCCCTCATGGCCATTCATCTCACAACGACTTTAAAACATCACTCAATTCATTACTGAGCGTTCCTACTGGGTTTGTTATGTCTAGGGATCCATTTACCTAAAATCTTGCTTCCCAAAAAATACATTTTGGTGCACATTTTCTAGTAAATGAAAATGAGTGTGTGGAAATCCAACCACACTGAACAAAAAGGTAACAAAAGCAATTTTGTCATCCTGTTTCTCAACAGTCACAAAGCAAAACTCCACCTCTCAACTAGATGCCCTCAGACTTTGACTCCTCAAGCCAACTAAACACCTGCTCCATATTATAATCCGCCATTCAATCATGTGGGAAGGAAGAAAGAAGGATGGGTGACATTCTTCAGCTTTCCTTCTTTAATGCGTCCACCACATTCATCAGCCTCTCTCAGTAAAGGCACATGTCTATTAGTTCATTTTTCTTGTTCCTTGTTGCAAGGCTTCCTACTTTGTGCAAACAGGCCTGTTGAGTTTGTGTGTCTTAGATCCATCTGCTTCTTTTGTTTTAGTTGTTCTAGCATGACTGTTTTCTGGCTACCTGGATATGCCATCTATAATATCGGTATACATCATGAGTGAAATGAAATGCACATTAAATTGAACCTTTCTAAGTGTTTTTCCAGCTTTGTTAAATGCTGCTAAATGAATGAAATGTCAAGACTTTCTTGGGACAAACCAGAGCTAGGAACATGGACATCACAACTCAAGCTGCTGTTTCCTTTTCTGTCCTTTCGCGTGAGACAAAATGTGTTGCTGAATGAAAAGTCACACACAATCACTCAAACACCTTTTTCACTATGGGATGCTGCATGTGCTGCTGGACCCATTGATCTTTAGTCCCATTCCTGCTAACATGATAAGTCTGGCTGCTTCATGGTCGAGCTCATTTAAAGCACAGGCTTGAATTGAGAAGTTTCTCCTGAGCTCCGCAGCACGTGAAAGGAATACTGCTGTGAATCAGAACAAAGGGTAGTTTCAAGGTATTGCACAGATATGAAGGCGTGATGCAATGTTAGTGGGAAGATCTCCTAAGGGGTAACAAGCTGTTGATCCTGAAGAGGGAGACAGAGAGCCAGAGTCACTTGGGGGAAACAAAAATCCTTCTTTGCAAAGCAGCGAAACACTGTGAGAAAAACTAAAAAAAAAAAACTTGAGAGACGTCTGGCACTGAGAACTAATGATCTGTGGTAGGTTTTCTTGGCGATGGTGCTTGTTCTATGGAAGAAAACTGTGGCGCATGTTTGTGAAGACAGAAAAAGTTGTCCTTTGCTCAAACTACACCAGTATGACGGTTGACATGGCTTCTGCTGCTCCGGCCCCCAGAAAGCCACATCAGATGATTTGTGGGGGCCCCATGTGCAGGGTCCAGTAGTGTGTAATGGAGCAACTGGACTGTGCTGACAGATTTCTTGGCTGGGATGATTGTTGCATGTTGTAAAAAAAAAAAAAAAAAAGCGGCTGGTGATTCAAATTTGGGCGTTAAAAATATGCAAAATGTTTTCCTTGTCGTGTGGAAATGGAAATTGCCTTGTGGTCTTTGCCTTCATGGCAATGCAATAAATGTGAAATAACAAAAATTAAAATGAAAGTTCTGTAATTCTGGGTGGCTTGGTTTTGGCGAGTAGTATGTGATAAATATAAAACAGGAAAAAAAATAGCCTCAGACCAAACAGATTGAGGCCTTTTCCAGTCCGTGATTCCCCGTAAGCCGCCGTCACACTTTAACATTTTAAAAATGAAAGATGCAGCTGCTGAAATCTAAACCTGCAGTTGCTGCTCTGTTCTTTCATTCTGTTCTTCTCCGCCGTTTTTCTTTTTTCTCAAATATCACGATGAAGGATGACGACAGAGGCTTAACACACCAAACTGTCAGCTGAGGCTTGGAGGGGAAAATAATTGTCAGCGGTGGAAAAGAGGGGAGGAGGGGGGAAAGAGGCAAAGACGGTCAGACACAAAGAAGTCTTTCAACCAGCGAGCAGAACTGCACCACGTCACAACACAAGCAGGAAACCACACCAACACCACCATCACCAACTTGCCCCTGGGACTGAGTGTGTGTGTGTGTGTGAGTGAGTATGAGTGTATGAGAAAGAGAGAGAAGGGACACAGAGGTGGAGAGCTAGTCGGGGAGGAAAGAAAGGGGTCTGGGACATTAAAAGAAACCCAATATCCTGCCTCTGGTCTAAAAATAAATTGAGATTGAGCACATAAACATGGCATGTGTGTGTGTGTGTGTCAGTGTGAGTATGACGTATAGACTAATTGGTGTAGAGAAGAGGTGTAAGTGAGCTGTATTCATTTCTCAGGTTTATTTGAGCTGAAAATGAAAATTGTATCCCTGTGTTGCCTCTACTCTCTCTCTCTCTCTCTCTCTCACACACACACACACACACACACACACACACACACACACACACACACACACACACACACACACACACACACACACACACACGCACACGCACACACATACATAAACATAAACCCTGTGAGTGAGGTGAGGTAACATCAGGTGGTGCACAGCTAATGTCAGTTCGATTACAGAGACTACACAGACTGGGCTCTCTGCTGTAAAGGTAATTAAATGGTAGACTGGGCTCAAGCAATTAATTTTTAAACTGAAACTTGATAGCTGCATATTTTCCTCAATTCTAAGAGTGCGTGAGCATGTATGTCAGAAACACAGTAATTACCTATGGAAAAGTAGGATTTTGTAATTTTTTTTCTATGCCAAAGTTTAAATAAACAAGTATCACTCAACAAGAAATGTTTAATCTTTATTTAAAAACCTAATACAATGTATTTTATTCAATTTGAAATACAACAAAGTTGGTGTTTTTACATTTTGTGTTTTTACATGTTTGTTTTCTAAAAATATGACATAACTTACTATCCAGCAGATTTTTTTTAACCAGATTCCATTTCTTCTTTTCCCCTTTCTAAATGTATATAAAAGACATACTGAATAATTTTTCCAATGAACAAAATCAAGTGCGTAATTTTTTTAAATTTTCCTTTTTAATTAAAAAACTATGTTTTTGTCCACTTTTTCTCCGAGCACTTTGTTGCATAAATCACACTTGCTGAAAATACGTCTTGGATGTTGTCAAAGAGTGTTTAACCTGCCCGCCACGTCACCTGCAAAACGTCCCTCAGTACTTGTGAACTCCTCCTTCTCCTCACCAACCACATGCCACTACTTAATAAAAATAAAAATAAAGCATGCAACCTTTTGTGTTCCGCTAAGCTTCTGTACGTTTAAAAAAAGGTGAAGGTACAGTAGGCATGAGTAGACATGACTTGCATTCATTATAAGCCCTCAAGATATATTATGTTCACACAAATGCATACGTGGAAGGAACATTCATGGCTCGAGACGTTTATCACACCGACCTCAAAAGATAAAGTAGCTCAATGTCAATTACAACAATCCGATCACAACAACAGAACGCTGCTGGATGTCCTTGAAGGAGGCGTTACCCTCCAGCTGACTCCTATAGCTGCTGTCAAACTGTCACGCAGTGCTGCCAACAAGACGTGCACGCTGTGTGCACATTGTCTGTGTATGAATACATGTGTGTATGAGAGCACGCCACACCACCTGGAGCAGAGCAGGTTTTATTAGTGATGGTGCCAAGAGACACTTAAAATGCAGCCTCCCTGTCTAGTATGATAACATGCCTGTCTGAGCATAGATCAGTGTTTGTATCTGTGCGTGTGTGTTATTGTACCTGACAAAGCCCAAGTACTATTAACCTACTGGGGTTCACCCAAGTTTGTGTGTTTAATCTAATATCTTGAATTTGAAAAGCACACAGAGCTTCCAGTCAGGTCACCTGCAGTATTTTTTTTTATCAGAGGGTTTAGAGGGCCGACAGATTAAACTGATTTGGCCAGGAGCGTATGAATTACCTGAGATGCTGGAATATTTCACTCCACTGTCCCTTTCCACAACTGTCCTGATGTTTTTCCAACACAACATATTTACTTAGCAGCAGCGTAAGAGTTAAAAATGTGCTGATGGTGATAAAACATCATGACACAGTTCAGCTGTCGTAACTTTCCGGGACAAACCTGAGCTTCCTGTTATTTTTATTACTGTGCACCAACAGAACAAACATACCTGTGTAGTAATGTACTTCAATAATTGCACCTTGTTGGTCTCGGATGTGCTTGAATTTTAGTTGCAGGAATGTGTGTTTTTTTTGCATGTGAGACTGTGTTTTCCATCTCCAATACTATACAGGGTGGTCTTGATAATTGCCTCGTGTTGTGTCCATCAATTTGATACAGGGTTTTATTTTTCATCACACAATGTCCTGAATGCGTCGTGCCCTCAGTGCAGCAGGTCATGGTGTCAGCTGTCAGGTTAAACTGACACTGACAACACTGATGATCGCCAATGAGTATCAAGTGTCGGATACAATTGTGACTGTTTGTTTGTCTGTCGCAGTTGAATTATCAGTACCTTGTTGGTTCTAACTTTTTAAGATTTTATTTCCCCACAAATCGAGTTAATGTTTAAACCTTCATTATTAGGGAAAGTTAGGTCATTACAAAGCTTTTTCATGAAAATAACTTATTGTTATTGTTAAGATTTTAGATGATTTTAGATGATGCCACTTGTGAGTAATTATCTGCTGTGAAATGTCATCAAATTAGAATCATCAATTCTGTTAATTTTAAGATGTGTAATTGTGAACTTTTTCTACATTTTATTTATGTGACTAATGGATGGATTGATGGTTTGATGAATGGATGGATGCATTTATGGATTTTTGGATAGATGGATGGATGGATGGATTTATAGAACGATGGCTGGAGGGATGATTTATAGATGGATGGATTTATTTATTTTTGGATGGAGGGATGGATTTATAGATGGATGGATGATGGATGGATTTATAGATGGATGGATGATGGATGGATTTATAGATGGATGGATGGATGGATGAATGGAGAGATAGCTGGATGTGAAAAAACAGTAATTTTGCATTATTTTGATAGGAATACATTTTAATGTATTGATTGTTAATTGATTGGAAGTGTTAATACACATATATATACATAGAGTATGTATAGTTTCATCTAACAGTTTTCATGGTTTTCAGTGTCTATTAGAATTCATCATTATGTCAATAATTATACGTGATGATACATTTTTCATTGGCTCTTGAATTGAGGTTATATGGGTAAGAGTGGACAAAACCAAGAAGCTGCAAAAAAAGCTATTGGAAAAAAAATAAATGGAAAAAAACAAATGATTAACGTGTCAAATTCCAAATGTAGTTTAGGGCATGATCACTGTGACCAGAACATACTGAGTGCCAATTATTTTTCCTCAGATGGAATGAATAATAATTGTTCAGAGGTTCTTTTAGAAAATAATTGTTTGCGTAGCGGTTGGGTTCTCTCTGATTATTAAAGTTGACCTATTATGCTGTTACCCCATTCTAAAAGTCACATAGTGGGCAAAGGTTCTGATCAAACCACGTTTTTTTGAGCTGCAAATCATGCAAAGCTACTTTCACAAACTGACAACATTAAAGTTGAAAATGAGCTTGATATAGGATCTTTAACTCAACATTTGGAGAAAGTCAGAATCTGTGTGAACTTTGAATGTTAATCGTCTCCGAATTGAATACGTGAAGACACTAGCCAGGCATCATCTGATCCAGTATTTTCAAGGTGACCTCAGTTTTACAGCATTTGTCATCAAAGTGTTTGATATTTGAACTCCTAAGTGACAGAACATTAGTTTGATTTATTTCTCTCTCTGTAGGACAGTGTGAAAACAGCCCAGAGGTCTCTGATAGTTTCAGTATTGATTATTTGGTAAGGACATTTTATGACAGATTGTGTGTCTTTAGAGACGGACTGTATTGAGCTTTCTTTAAGCCATAGATCTCAGGTGATGGCTATAAATACAGTCATATAAAGTCATAAACACACTCTGAGGACAGTTTTGGTACTCAGACATTAGAGCAGATTATCATAATAAATAGTAATGTAAATAAAAAAGGTCTCCAGATTTGCACTCATCAGTCCTTGTCCTTCAGTGCTTTAAGCACCACAAACAAAATGTAACTTATATCAGCAGGCACTATCTCTAAACAACACGAAGTTTAACAGATTCTTTAATCACCACGAGATAAATGTGCAGAAAACAAGATGAATTTGGGTGAAATTGCCCTTTAAACAGCCTCTGCAAAGTTGTAACCTGAAGCAAAATAACAAAATCCAAGGAGACAGCAGCGATGCTTAATACTACCCACACAATTACATGAATGGAACAAGTTAGGCATGTTGTGAGGTAGAAGGAGTGTGTGTGTGTGTGTGTGTGTGTGTGTGTGTGTGTGTGTGTGTGTGTGTGTGTGTGTGTGTGTGTGTGTGTGGTTCAGTTCTGTTTTTACTCAGCAGTTCACATACAGTCGCTCGGTTCGAGTTGCACTGAATGTCCTGAAATGACTTTTCCCTTTTTGAATTTTTGCTGTTGGAAGAAAAAAAAAAAAAACATTCATCAACCAAAAAGCTGTAAAATATTTTCAGGCAATTGTAAGAGAGACAAACACATTGCAATGGGAAATAAAACCATACGAAGATAAGGCACAATTCAGATGACTGACTAAATCTGACACAGGAGGGATGACGGGAGAACTCAAATTCTGCACATTAAGGTGCATTCACGGTAGTATTAACAAATAAAAGCAAACAACAATCAATGTGTCAACAGAGAAGAACATACCAATTACAACCTCAACCAAACAAGTGAGAGACAAAAGAACACCACCAAGCTGTTGTTCAACCCCTACAACATTATTCAATATTACATAATTATTTATCAAATATATGACAATCATAGTTAATTAAATAATTTATGAAAAGAGTCTCACAACAATAAAAAGCTTCTCTTCCAACTGATTCAAACAAAGCACTGGTGAAGTATGTGTGAGAGAGTGTTAACAGCGAGTCAGCTTATAAACACTTACTCTTTATTGTGCTGAAGGGCCTGCAGAAACGTTTACAAAAGGCCAGCTCCATGACAAGTGGCGCTTACACATCGCCAGTTAAAGGCCGGATATGTCCGCCCCTGTTACGCCTTGTGTGCAACGTGTACAATGCACAGAGGTGGAATGGTCGGGCAAAGGTGTTATGTCCCTGATCCGCCATGAGACGTAGTAGCAGAGGTGAGATGATGGCAATGTGTTATGGTGAAGACGATAGGGCCAAACAGTGCAGTTTGTGTGCATGCCTTAACATGCGCACCTGTGTGTGTGTGTATGTAGGTGTAGGTGTAGAGGTGTGTGTGTGTGTGTGTGTGTGTGTGTATGTAGGTGTGTGTGTGTGTGTGTGTGTGTGTGTGTGTTCATCTTGTACTTTCACTACAATGTAACTCAATATCAAACCATACACTGGGAAGCCAATATTAAACCGTTGAGGATGCAATGAGCAAGAACAAAGGTGTAATGATGGTGGGACTTTGTTACGGGGCGATATTTAGCTTTATCACTATGAAATATTGGATTTTATTTTTCAAATTTTCAAAGATTAAAACAAAGAGTGAAATCCGTAAAATAAAAAAATGTATACTTTTGTTCACTTTGAGTATAACCTACCTTCTGTTCCTCATAAACTGTGCTGGGAGTTGTTCAATTAACAGCAAAGAAAACCATATCCTTTCGCTGACATTTTTCATCAAACATGTTTGCTAAGACCTTAAATCAAAGCCCATAATTACCCCTCTCGACTGACTGAATTCCTGAGCATCTAAAAACTAAGACCTATTTTTTCCACTCTGACGCCATTGGCCGATCAGAGGCCTGTTCATGCAGAACCACAAGCACTGTTATTATTTGTTTCAAGTGAATGTTTCTGCTATTGTTTCAGGTGCCAAAAACATGGATGGAGTCAAATTCCTGCATAAAGAAGTGTTCCAGAGACTCTAACATTGATTGCCAAAAAGAATCTTGTTCAGGGAGCAGTACCAAAAGATAAGGGAATTACATGAGATGGTATAAAGCTGGAGGGCTAATGGTGTGTACTCCCTCGCCCCGTTTTGTTGACCGAATAACTCACCCTGATTTATCTTTTTGTATATTTATTTGATCGTTGTGTATCCTCACTTATCTTAGAACTTATGTGATAGTTTCTATTTTTTACCTTTCTAGGTTTTTCTTAAATTATGATTTTTTAAATGCTCTATGCTTCTGATAAAAAAATAGTTGGGTGATAGACGCAGTCTTGAACACAATACATAACTGTTCTTGTTTTTGTTGAATTAGTTTCTTGGTAAAACTTGAAAGATGAAGATGTTAGTTTATTTCACACACATGAATATAAATACAGGTCAGATAAAGAAAATATTAAAGCGTGTGTGTTTGTGGTGAAACATGTAAAAGGCTTCTATACAAGGTTATACAACAACTCCCAAACTAATTAGATATCAGAGTTCACTTGAGATGATTACTGTTCTAATTGATGTTTTAATCATGGAAGAGTTTCTATGTTGTTATTTAATACACAATCAATGTCATATGGATTACTTAAAAGGACATATTCATTGCATTAGACACCTCCCTGATATCTGATTGAGAATTAATGAAGGGATAAATTATGAAAAGGAAGAGGAGGATTTTCTGCATTTTGCTGTTTCTACTTCTGGTGCTGGCTCAGTGGTGGGACGGATGGTCGCACCATCACACACCTCTGTGACATTTACATTGAAGATGAGATGCTACAAGGGCGTTAAACGTCCCACCTCGAATTGGCAATGTAAAAGGAGCTTGAGACTCTACACTGTACACCAATTATTACCGTTTTATTTGTTCTTGAAGAACTATCCTTTGCAGTATGTGATGACAATCCAGTCATTTGCAGTCACGAAAGAGGGAAAGTTGATGTTTAATAGTGTCGTGGTTTTCTCTTTTTAAGTTGTATTTAGAATGTATTTTTGGTTGTTCTGTATGTTTCCTGTTTTAATTTGTATTGCTCTTCCCTCATGTTGCTTGTATCCCTGTGTATTTTACTGTTCATATTCCTGGTTGAAGTTTCTGTTTCCTGTTTAATTCTGTCATCTATATCCTCGAGTTTCTCATTTCCTTGTGCGTACATTTCCTCAGTCTTTAGTGTTTCCTGTCTTGTTCAGTAATTATTGCCTTTTGTGTCACCTCTTGTTTAACCTGTTGGCCTTGCCCTTTTACTGCTTTATTTCTGAGACCAGTCTGTAGTGTTTCCTGTTTTATTTTGTAGTTGTTGTCCCCCGTGTTTCTTGTCTTGTCTTACTTCCTCCCTTTGTCTGGTTTCCCTCCATTTAGATCGCCCTGATTGTCATAACCTGTGTTGATAGTCTCACCTGTGTCTGATAAGCCCCCTGTCTTTTGTTCCTTTTCTTCTGTGTCAGTTCATTGTCAGACTTTTATCTGTGTTCCTGTGTTGATTTTCCTCTTGGCTCAAGTGTTGTCTTCTGTAGGATTTGTTTTTTTTGATGGATTTTGTTTTTGAACTGGAAAAGTAGGCTTTTTTTGCCTTTTGGTCTTTTTTAAAATAAATTATTTTGTTTTGTAATCTGCATCTGGGTCCTCTTTTTTTCTTTTTTGTGACATATTGACCTCCATATACTGACTAGAACTAGATGAGAAAATGCAAATGTCTGAATCAGTTGCTGTCATATATACCCAGTACAAGGTCTGAATAGCATTTGATTAAGATGTGCATGAAGGGGGCATGTTATGGTCCATCAATCTTGGGGGCCATTGTGGTGGTTAATGACATTGTTGAAACAATTGCTGCTTCAAATCTCTCCTGATTGCTGGTACATTGCTTTTCACCGTTTGTTTACACTACAGATACATCCATGCACATGTTAATAACAGTGTATTTATAGTCACTGTTATATGCAAGTCCCTCTCCTTCTGAATACTTTCCAGCTGTTGAGAAAATGTCTGACGCATCTGATACTGAAATCCGCTATGTGTGTTACATTTATGGGAAAATGAACAATGTGGGGAATGGATTCTCCAAACAGTTTGACACTGGGCAAGAAACTTTAATTTGGGAATCTGTTTGCAAAGAATTGGCCAAAATCTTTAATAAGAAAATGAAAAATATCCTGTCCTCATTCTCCTCCTCCCTCCTCCTCCCTCTGAATTCCTCCCCCCTTTCACCAGCTCTTCTTCCTCTTTTCGCTCTCCTTCTTCACCCAATTCGACACAAAGGATCATCCCATCGATCACACTAACCTGTTGGGTGACCTTTTTCCAAATGACATCCCCCTGAACACCAGGTCTGCTCATTGCTGTTCTTTGTTTGCACTCTTCCTGTGTTTCCCAGAGCAGTATTGTGGTGCTCTCAACAAGTGGCTCATTTAGCCGCTGCATCAACAGCGTCCGATGTGTTGAAACACACGTCCTGCTCTAAATGGAGGTTTGGTCGCAAACAAATACGAATAGAGAGTTTTGTATGCTGTCCGGATATCAAATTGTATGCTTAGAATTCAATACCTGTCTCTCTCATCTCTTCCCTCCAGGGCAGAGTTTATTTAGACCAGATGAAATCTTTTCAACTATGATGGACACTCTCATATGACAAATAAATTTGACTTTCTGAAAAGCCAGGCTGAGCTCAAGAGGAAGAGCATTTGGGCGATTTTACAGCAGCACAATACTTATGAAAGCAACAGGAAGAGGACGAGGTGGAAAACAGGAGAGGAGAGGAGATGAGATTCGAATGGAAGCAAAAATTAAGATGAGGAGGAAGAGTGGCTGACACAGGAGAGGGAAGATGGGGAGGGAGAAGCAGAAGAAATGGATAAATATGTGGCTAGACAAAGCGTTCATTACACTCCAGAGAAAAAAACAATATGAGTCAGAGAGCTGGGCAGGAATGCGGATGATGCTAAACAGACACAAAAGTGAGTTCACGCCCATTCTGTTGGATGTGAAAGTAAAGCATATTCATAGCTTGTTCGTACTAATGGATTTATTTGCTCACCATCTTTTAAAAGCATAATGCTTGAGTGAGGATGAAGCTTGATTTTAGTCTTTGCATAATCTTTTTATGACCTTCAAAATGCATAATAACATCTCCCTATTATGAATTTAATTCATTTTAATAATTTTCAGCTGTCACATTCTTTTTACATTTTTTTTATTCTTATAGGTGTTTCGAAATCGTCAAGGTTCAGCTTCTGGACTGAAGGCGAGGCATACATTTATTGGAGGAGCAAATATCCGTTGGAAAGAGAAATCTCCCCATGGATGGAGGTTGTGACTCATTCACCTTGAAGAAGAAAATAGCTGGTGGCTGAGTCATCGGGGTCACACCCCTACACACACTTACACACCCAGCAGTTATTCAACCGGTTCCCTACCACTCTTTGTCTTTCAGGCACACATGCACACACATACACACAAAGAAAATTCACATAGCCCATGCCTTGCAGGAACACATGCATGGTGTGCTCCTGCAAGGCGTGAAACATCATTTGCTTTTCTTTGTTTAGCGTGCAGACGTCCACTAACAGCCCCAGCAGCATTTTGAAATAATTATCAAGATTTAACTTTTCATAACCTTACGGGGAAAAAAGAATGGAAGTGTAACAGCTGAAAAGTGGAGTCGAGAGAACCTTTAATCACACATTTTCTACTCAGTCTTCTATCTAAAGAACGCTTTCGTCTCCATTTGGGAATCCAATTTATTGTTCATTGGAAAATAAACTGTCTCTGATACTTCTCAGTCTTGATCTCTTGAAAAGCTGACAGATGTGGCGAGTCCTTCACCATTTGATCAAAACAGGCTAAATTCAACACACTCAACATGAGTGTTGTTGAGAATGCATTGGCTAGGAAACAGAAAATACTTTAGATACTACAAGCAGTAAGATCCATCAGGTAAACTATTTGCAAGGCATTTCCAAAGAGAAAAATCTTTTAATCTGTATGGGAATTCTAATATTGGACTTGAGATGATTAATCTCACTTCACTGGAGTGTGTCCACAACCACCACAAAATAAAATCAGTTTTGTAGATGAATGAGAGATGCCTATACTTTATGAAGAAGCCAAACAAAGTCTTGACTTGAAAAGGTGGTAGACGCTAAAGCCAGGCTCCTGTGAGGTTAAAGCCCCATTGACCTGATGGTTTACTCTAGACTTTTCTCATTCCCAGGACATCAAATATTGATGCCATGTCATATCTGCTGCAATCCACTACATCCAAAGTTAACCCATCCTAGGTAATATCAGATGCCCTGGCCATATAGCGTGTACACAGTGAAGTGATAAGATATAAAAACTATGAGAGTCTGCATATGGAGGAGGTTAGGTCAGAAGTTGTATTCCAGCAGACTGGGGCTTCTGGTCCGTGTGAAACCCAAATTCACATTTCACTAATTTCAAACGAATCCATAATCTTTTATTGAACCTAATCAAGTAGGTATGGTGCCCTAAATGTCTTAAAATGTTTAAAGATTACTATTGTGTCTCACTCCCTGCTGGTTTTGGATGGGATTAATAGCATGTGTAGTTTAGGAACACTGAGCATTTAACAAAACAGGAACGTGGTGTACTCACTTCACGTTCTATTTACTCAACCCGTTGTTCTCAATATAATTTATATTCATGATATATTATATTTATTATGTTTTATATCATTTCAGTTGGCTTAAATGGTTGAAGATAATAAAAATAAATGTTTTTCAACACGGTAACCACCCATGTTCATCCGTACTCTCATAATGGTTTTGGAAAGAAATAGAGACAAACGTCCTTCAGCCTACAGTCAGTCCAGTGTAAGAGGAGAGTGGTTGATACATCTGTAAATGTCAAGTTCTAAAGTGGGCATGTAGATGTATGAAGTGGAAAGTCTATTTCAGGAGATCATTTGTCCAGAGTGGAACTGGCTGTTACAATAAAGTTTATATTTGTATTGTTCTACCTCTGATTTAGTGGAGATAAGCTAGATGAGCTAATGTTATATGTCTCTAAGATTGAACACATCAAAGTCTTTGACATTGTATCATTTGTTATTTCAAATTCAATTTCCAATCAAACATTGAAATTGAAAAAAAATATATATTTTTTTTTAATTTATGTAGCATTTGTTTTTAAATGGGATACCAAAAAACAGAGAACCGTTTATTTTTTCACATTTTCCATTTTATGCTCGGGTCAAAAAAAAGGGTTATGAACAAAAGGGCAATGGCCAAATTTGATTTTAATATTTAATTTGTCCTTTTTGTGTGACCTGGTGCAGGTGTTATATAGAGAAAAGAGAAAAACAATTCAATTCAGTCAAGTTTTATGAGTTTGGCGTTTTTCCGTATTTGAAACCACATCACACTTTTCAGTGAATCATTCAAGAAAATACTTCTCCTACTGAGTCTATAAAACATTACAGACACAAAGTATTTATTAACCAATACGTAGATCATTTCTCATCCCTGATTCATCAAGATTTAGATCTTCTTTGAGCAGTGTCATATATGGCATCACAGTGAGTGGTGTGGGCTCAATGCTTTTAAAGCCACTTTACAAGCATCACTAAAAGGATATGTTAAATATAATGTTGTACATGAAGTCTTTTATCCACCTACATCTGTATGTTATAAAAGTGTGTATAATCCATACAGCTGATATGCTTTTGATGTATAGTTTTGGATAACATCAGACATAAAGGGTCACTGTAGCTAAACATTGCACAGTACTAGACTGAACACAGATTATAAAGTACAGTTCATCATGTAATCTTGCACATTTGTCATTTTAGCAGCTTTCATCTACATGTATTAACAACTCAACACATACTGCCCCATACTGCTCATGATCAATGTGAAAAGATTCTCTGGAGGCTCGAAAATACAAAATACAAAAAAATATCAGCATGTTGAGTATGAGTCACATTGACCTCTGATGGTTTGCTAATTTTTAGGCAGTGCCATTTTTTATATAAAAAATGTGTGTAAGCCCCACTCTGATTGAGCCCACCTGTGTCTCGTTATCCCCTGATTATCTGTGGATATAAAGGTCACATATTATGTGAAATACACATTACCATGGTTTTTGAACACTGATACAGTATGTGTCCGTAGCCTGTCTACAAACCCCCGAATTATGAGAAAAGTCCATCCTCTCCGACTTTTCAGAAAATGTGTGCTCAAACATGCCGATTGGAGATTTTCCCTACATTACGTCACAAAGGGCAGTAACCCCTCCCCCAGATGGGTACGATCCCAAAGCTAGGTGTTTGTTGTGTCTCTATAGAGTCTGCCTTCTCACCACAATTAGGTGTGGTGTCAACCCTTCCAGTGAAAGCGTGGTCAGACACAGCTCACTTACATTTAAAGTTAGACACAGAAACAGAAACAGCCTGTTCTGAGCAGGGCTGAAATAGAGGGGTTTATAGGCATGATTAAATACAGGATCAGAGTGGATTTTTGGCAAGAAAGTTCACAGACATGTTTTGGGGAGCTCTAAGATTATTTAAACTGGTTGAAAAGGAGTATAATATGGGACCTTTAATCCTTGTGTCTTCCCTCATGTTACCTCGTCCTAGCGTTTACCTTGTATGTGCATGATTTTTATACCCTTCCTTTTCCTGCTCATCTCAATTTGTTTGCCTGTGTGATTGGACTGTCTGTGTACCAGACAACCTGCCTGATTTTACTCTGCCCCTTTGGAGTTGTGCATTTGGATCCATTGCGTGTACTTTGTGTCATGTTTGAATGTTGCTGATGGACCAAAAACACTGAAGACAAATGAACTAGCAATTAGCAGCATCTGGGAATTTTCTTATTCTTATTTTTTCTTATTTATTTCCAAATTATAA